>NW_024070207.1:112621463-112641474 GCF_014754425.2 Oryx dammah
CCACCACCACTCTTTACACACACACACACACACACACAGCTAAAGCACTCAATATGGATGCCCCACCACCACCACCACTCTTTACATACACACACAGCTGAAGCGCTCAGATCCGAATAGGAGCACTTACGGTCACCTCACCTGCCATTTTTGTTTATGTACGTCGCTAAGTAGCCATGGTCCTGCCAGGTGTGCACTGACTCCGTCATCCCCTGCTCCTGGAAAATGGACTGGAGGCCTTTCAGAATGGTCTCACCATCAGCTGGAGAACAGGGGGAGAAGGCAAGATGGTCAGATGAAACACTGAGAAGCAAAGCACAGTTTGATGAATGAACTTTTGAGAAACCCTGAACAGAGCTATGGGCATCACTTATCCCCTTTGTCATGAGCTAGAACTTTCTCAACACTATAGGGAGAGGCTGCAGATTACCAGGTAACACAGTAAGAATGGCAACACCAACCACAGAAGAACTGTGCCAAAAATGCAGACGGATAATTCAGCCAACTAGAAATAGCATAACACAATATTCAGCCTAGCCAGAAATCAAATAAAAACACGATAAAAGACATTCCACTTTAGATGAAATAACTTAATGAGGATCTAGAGTACTAGAAAAGGGTTTCCATCCATTGTTGATGGGTATCATAAATGACTTCAAAACTTTTCACTCTGTATTCCAGGTGTTCTGCAAGAAGGATGCCTTGTTTTTTATTATTGGGGGAAAACAAAAGAAACAGCACCACTCAATAACCTAGTTTTAATTGGTAGAAACTGAACAACTCAATATGCTACAACTTGCTAGGCATTCTGATGCCCCTCTCTCCCATCCCACCGGCTACCCCCAACCCCCACCAAAGTGGAGCTCAAGTCAAGGACTGAGATCAAGGTTATAGAAATTGCATTAACCTCTGCAGGTTTACTTGCATCCAGAATCTTCAAGAACATCTAACAGTATGATACTCAGATGAAAAGCAAAATGCAATTAATTCTCTAGTTGTATCTGCCAAAGTACTCATTCCTTAAGAAGGTTAAGATAAAGAACCACAATGAGACAAAAGGAGTTACTCTGTACTGTCCCATGAGCCCACCACAGGCTGATGCTTTTTCCACATGAAGGAAAAGAGGGCAGGCTGAGAAGCATCAAAACAAAGCACCCTGTGCTTAAACCAAGGGCAAAAAGAAAAAAAAAAAAAAACGGGGAAGATCCACAGTTGACCACAGTGTGGTTTCACAAGAAAATTACACTAGAATTCCTTCCATAAACTAAGGAGTGCCAAAATGAACTGGAAGAATTCCTTCAATCTACACAGAGTTGATCTCCAATGACATTTGGAACACCTTCCAGTGCACTTACTGTGCACTGGAATGAGGGCTACAAACTAGGTTCAGAGCCCACACTGGGCAGCAGATATGTCTTATTCTGGCCTATGCAGGTATTTTTAACATGTAAGTTAACTGGCATTTGAAAACCAGACGATTTCATCTATTCACACTGTTGAGGGTAGAAGAGTGACCCCCCCCCCACCAAAATATATGGCCACATTCTAACCCTCAGAACTTGGGAGTGCAACCTGATCTGGAAAAGGGTTTTTGCAGATGTAGTAGTTAACTTAAAGATGTTGAGATAGATTATCTTCGAGTATTCAGGTAGGTCCTAATTCCAGTAAGTTCTTATCAGAGACTGAAGCCTGGAAGACATAGGAAGGAGGAGCAGGAACAGGTGAAGACAGCGAGAGACTGGCATGTGATGGCCACCAGCCAAGAACATGCAGAGCCACCAGAAGTTGGAAGAGGCCAGTGAGGACTTGCCCTAGACCCCTTAGGGCAGCGTGGCCCTGCTGACGCTCTGCTTTCAGACTCTAGCCTCCAAAACTGGGAGAGAATAGGCTTCTTGGAGAAGGAAATGGCAACCCACTGCAGTGTTCTTGCCTAGAGAATCCCAGGGATGGGGGAGCCTAGTGGGCTGCCACCTATGGGGTCGCACAGAGTCAGACACGACTGAAGCAACTTAGCAGCAGCAGCAGCAGCTTGAAGTCACCAGTTTGTAGTACTTTGTTACAACAGCCCTGGCTAATACACCCACCAAAACATAGATTTTAACTTTACTTTAAAAAAAAAGCAAATGCAGTAGCAAAGATGGCAGGGAAAGAGTGACTTCGTTCATCTTCTCCATTTCCAAACAGAGCAATTACAGTAGCACCGCCAAACCTCACGGACAACATTTAGAACAAAACTGAATGACAGGCTGTGTGTATGCCTAGATAGCATGCCGTGTGTAGGTAGAGACAAGCATTCCCCGCCCAGAAACCTGTATGATACCACCAAGTGTGAGAAGAGCAAGTGGGCACAGCAAAGGGACTTCAAACCCCTCATAAAAATACCAACAGGAGCTCACCCCAAAGGGAGGGGCCCCCTGCTTTCAGACGGTGCCGCCTGGCAGGCCACGGGGCCCGGGGTCGGGTCAGGGAGTGTGGGGTTAGCCGAGCCCTGTGCTCAGCCAAATGACCTGAGGCCTCTTCAGGAAGGGGCCTTGAGTCCCACATCAGGAAGCGACCCCTGGAGGGGCATCCACACCACTGCCCCACCCGAGCACAATCTCTGCCCAATGCGAGAGGCGACCTCCTGTCCCATGTAAGGCTCCCTCATTCCCAGCAAAACTCTATGTTTGGGAAACTCATTTGACAAAAAATAATCTAGCTGGCTTTGCTATTCTGAAAGTGGTTTCAGGAAGTTAAAAGGGGGAAGCTTGAATTTTATCCCCCAGAACCATGGTTTTAAGACTGAATTTCGCCCATGGGGGGAAAAAAAATTCAATGTCAAACTTGATGCAAACATGTGATCTCGTTCTTTTTGGGTCTGAGAAGCCAGGGGTGGGGGGTCAGGCCACCGTGGAAGTGACCGAGCTGTGGGGCGGTGAAGACAAGTGCGCCCGGCAGTACTTGAACTGTGACTAGGAAAGCCACTATGCAATTATTCAATCCCTCCTTGGCCAGAACAGATGTTTTCTGTTTCGAAAGTGTATAAAACAAATCATCACTCCTTGTAAATGGCCTCAGGCCCAAGTTCAGTTGGCACATTCCACAACTGAACACAAACCCCCATGATGGTGGAGGGGGCAGTGCCGGCAGGGCCACCCCGCGGGTCACTGGCCAGACTGTGTGCTGAACCAGAGCCCCGGGGCTGAGCTGGAGCACACTCTATCCCTTGGGTAGGAAAAGGGGGTGTCTTTGTCCGGTACACACAAAGCCCCTGACTGCTAGCCAAGCCCAGCGTGGCGACCATCCTAGCAGAAAGGCAGAGGGGGCTAACCTCCAGCCAGGTTGCAAATTGAAGAAAACACATTACAAAAGAAATCCAATTTAGTGTTCTTGTATTTCTATACTGCGGGCTTATTTCCCAATTCAGCAGAAATACCATAGGTCTGAATGACCTTTCCGGCGGTCGCCACCGCCTAGCTCCTGTGGCCAACAAGTGTGCCAGCCTTGCCAGGGACACAGGGATCACACCATTTTGTCCACTGTTCACCTCATGTCATATTCACCTTCCTCCAGACCTGAGGGCTCCCTTGTCAGCCAAGCTGCTCCCAGCCCTTGGAGAAGACTCCAGAAAGCAGAACTGGAGCTGAAACACCTACCTAGGATCTCTTTTCCAGAGCCAAGTTTTTAAAATGAAAACTGGAAGTCAAAGAAATGAATTCCAAAAGCCTTAACGAGGTGGCCTTCTTGGTCATCTTGATCCCAAGTGCTCAATAAATGTTTTGTGAGTCAAATTAAAAATTCATTTGGCTAAATTAATCATCCTATTTTTGTATCTTGTTGGAACACCCAGACCAGTAGTTTTCATAATCTTAGCTGTGCATTATAACCACCTGGGGAATTATAAAACTTCTGATGCCACATCCTATACCAGTTATAGAAAACTTTGAGGGTGGGACCCAGGCATCACATTTTTAAAGCTCCCTGGGAAATTCCAGTGTGCAGCCATGTTTGAGAACCACTGATCTAAACCACTAAATACAAAAAAGAAAACCAAACTCCCCATTATCTCCAAAGTAACCATACTCAAGCCACCAAAAGGTTATATCGATAGAAATATAACAGGGGGCCTGAAAAAAGTCCAAACTCCCTGCTAGCTATAGCCACCGGTTATAGCTAGAGCCACTGCTCTGTAATTAATTATCCAATTTCAACCTCTATGCCTGTCTAGTAAGGAACATGTAACATGACCAAACACAATGTACTTGCTGTAACAGAGTTACTCAACTTGGGTTAGAAATATGATGTGAATGATCACCCAAATTTGGGAATACAAGACAGCAATGTCATAAATACCTATAAATCAGAAAATGTGAAAATAGATTCAATGATAAAAGAAATATAAGCACACCGGATTCAAGTCGACATGGTAATCCAAACTAGGCTAATAAAAATGTTGTTTGGCACAAGTTCTTAGAAAACTCTGCCCAAGCAAGAATGACGTTTAACTAGCGAAGCACTCAGACAGAGCCTTCCACAGTGCTCAGCAACACAGCGACCTGTCCCAGGGCAAAATGTGTCCTTTGTCCAACGGGCAACTCAATGTCCTCATTTCCAGACCACTGCCCACTTTGTCTGTGTTTATTCAACAAGAACTTAAGAGGAATCAACTTGGAGGTCTGGTCCAAATTAAATACACCACTATCAAAAGAAGGCCAGGGAAGACAAGGTTTCATCTCCCTGCCTCATTTTGTCCCAGAGACCCATTTATAGGCAGGCCTCTCTTGGAGAATGAACCTCACTCCTCTTACCCTGACCAAATCCCAAATCTATATATCCAGCTGGAACCTTCTTCCCGCCCTAATGCTCACCACACTGTCCTGATCTCAAGTCTGGAATCAAAACCCGGCTCAGACCTCCTTACTCCTTCCCACCAATAGTTAATAACCCTGCCACTTAACACTGCCTGAAGAGACCTCCAGCTTCTCCCCCAAGTCCCCCACCAGAGCCTCTCTGCACCACTCAAACTCACTGGTCAGGACAGCCCTCACTTACTTCAAATGGATTACATGGTAATCCAAACTAGGCTAATAAAAATGTTGTTTGGCACAAGTTCTTAGAAAACTCTGCCCAAGCAAGAATGACGTTTAACTAGCAACCACTGTCCACTGTTCACCTCATGTCATATTTATCTTCCTCACTTACAGCCCTCACTTACTTCACCTCATTTCTTCAAATGTTAAAAAAGGAGACGACTCTTTACAGGGTCCCTATAACGAGCCTGCACCAATGTTCAATCCCTCAAAATTAGGCACTGCCATTTAATCATTGATCCATAAGGTGGGCAGCCCTATGGACATAAGTTAAGTACATCAGCCATTTACGTACATCAGCCAAGCTTACTAGCCCAAATAGAAGAGAGTCCTGCCAATGAAATCCTATGACACTTGGTGCCCTGGCAAAAAGGCAGGGAAATATGCTCTGGTTAGATTTCCACTTCTTCAGCTTTAAGAGGCTAAGATACGGTAACCTCCTTAACTAAGCGAATTACATTAGAGAGGCTGGCCTCAGAAAATAAGCAATTCTCACACGTTCAGAAAAACTCTGGCCTCTACCCCGTGACCATGACTTGCACCTTTAAGTCTTTTCTCACTTCAAATACTTCAACTAAGAAAATTCTGGACCTCAGGTGGGAGAGCTTTAAGCTACACAACACCCAGTCTCTGCCTCTGCAGGGCCACCATCCTGCCACAACCCCACTAGTCCCCTCTGCATAATTAGGCTGCGTTCCTTTCTGCTTGCCCACATTTAAGCAGCACCTGGCTTATAAAAATTAGGACCGTCCCGCCCCCCAATTTTATTGTCTCCTAGGTCTTTCCCATGAAGCTCGAGTAATTTAAGCTCCAAGAGGTTGTTAATTATTTCCATGGTTGCACCATGCCCAAGAGCTGAGGCCCCAAACCCAGCCTCCTTCCTTTCCACCTCCCACTCTCCCGACTCTGGAATTTCCAGAGCTCCCTGCCCTCCCTGATACTTGGTACCGGGCGCCCTCTGATCAACCTCCTCCACACACATCCAGGTCAGAGAGCCCACCCCTACTCCCGCCTCCTCTTTTCAGACATCTGCACTCTCTCTGTGGGAGGATGGCCCTGAAGCTGTTGGCAGATCTGTTTGCAGCTCCCCACAAAAGGAAGCATAAAGGCAGAGAGAGAATCCCTTTCCCCAAAACCAGAGACTCTGATGTGTCAGAGAACCTAAGAGCCAGGCGTGGGTTGTGCAGTTTACCAGCTTTCTGGTCTTCTTGATAGACCCCTAAAAGAGGAAGCAAAGGAAAAGGGACTCCAAATACAGTTGGAAATCAGTTGAGTATCTGCTTTAAAAGTCTTCTCAGGTATCCTCATCTTCACAGTGGTGTTCACAGGACCATATGCTTTGGTTACAACTCAGAACTGTATGCTAAAGTTTACTCTATGTAAAATATATCATGTTTAAAAAAATCTTCCAGAGTTACCAACCCCACTGGCATAACCACTCTGAGAACAACAAAATAGCATAAGCATTCCTCATGGGCCCCGTTCCACCCCAGCTGACAGCCTAAGGGTTCAAGAACAACATTCTTTGAACGCACACTGAATATGCTAGATTTAAAAAAAAAAAAAAAAAGAGTATTGTGAGGCAGAAGCAACAAGGCCACATTACTGAAATTAAACGATAAACAGATGTCTTCAGAGTTCATCAAAACACACTTAAATTTAAAATTGTATTTTTTTAATTTAATTTTAACAACAGGTCTGTGTATCAGAAGACTTCTCAGACATTCAAAAACCTAATTCATTTCCAGGGATTAAAGTGAAGGTCAAGCAGGTGCTTCCTCAAGTCTGTCTTAGGTTCGACAACTTGGTCATATAGTCCCCGTTTATAACAGCTGCAGGATGATTAATCTCATCACACAAAACCCACGCCAACAGGAATGTTCAAAGCAGCATGACTCACAGTCAAAAAGTGAAAACACCCAACAGCCCATCAAGTTATAAATGAATAAGCAAAGTATGATACTATCTACACCATGGACAATTATTTTGCTACAGAAGGAATGTGATATTGACATAAGCTACAACACATGCTAAGCGGAAGAGGCCAGGTACAAAGGACCACACATTGTATGATTCCATTTATATGAAATGGCCAGCAAAAGCAAATCCCTAGAGACAAAAAGCAAATTAGTGGCTGCCAGGCCTGGGATATAGGGATCTACAAGGAATGAATGGAGTGATGGCAAAGGGGCATAGGGTTTCTTTCTGGAGTGACAAGAATGTTCTAAAATTGTGGTTATGGTAGCACAACTTGGAATATAATAAAAACCACTGAACTTTAATTAAGCAACTGTATGAGTCATATCTCTCAGTAAAGTGGTCCAAAAACATTCAAACAAACAAACGGCACCTTTATACTCAGTTACCGGGGGGATAATCAAAGCAACAAACTTCCAGAAGCTAGTTTCTACCCTTCGATCAACCATAAGACAGGCCCCAGAGACTTCCCTGGCGGTCCAGTGGTTAAGACTTCAAGCTTCCACTACAGGGGGTGCTGGATCAATCCCTGGTCAGGGAATGAAGATCCTGCAAGCCACTCAACCAAAGGAAAAAAAAAACAAAAAACACAGGCACCAGTTCAAAGGGGTTGCAAGGGGTGGTCTTCTGTACCCATCCCCACCAATCACCAGCCTCATCATTGAGCATGTGCTTGAAGGGCTGCCTCATGTAGACACTGTCTGAGGCCTTGGAGGTGGCTTCCTGCCACTAACACATGTCTGCAGCCCTTGGCAGTGCCTTGGGTGCGATCACAGCATTGAAGCTAGTTATGAATACTGTATTGTATATTTGAAAGCTGCTGGGAGAGTGGACCTGAAAAGTTCTCATCACAAGGGAAGTAATTTGTAATTACGTGTGCTTATGGATGTTAAGCAGACACTGGGCTATCATTTTGCAACATTTCCACTTATTGAATCATTACCTGAAATGTTATGTCAATTACAACTGCCTCAATAAAAATAAATAAATAAATCCCAGCATCAGGGTGGGGCTGCAGAATTCTGAAAGGGACAATGACATCAACACTTTGGGCATATTTTCAGAGCCCAGTTTCTGATATGCACAGAGAAGAAAAACTCAATCAGGAAAAAATTACTCCAGACAGAAACCAAACGACCTACTGAAGTTGAACTGACAGCCATACAACACAGAAATAACACCCTAGCTCTTTTCATGCAAACGTATGTTAAGGAAAACCATATGGGACTGTTTACAGTACCAGCCACAATGACTATTTCTTAAAACTCACACTGTGGTGCACTCAGGATACTGTCAACACATTGCTAATTGCTTCGCCACCCGGCCTCCCCTTTCCCACCGCAGGAGCAATGAAAAGGGCATTTCCCACAGTCATGTGGGCCCCCAACACCTACTGGGGAAGTGGCAGGGGTCTGGCTCTACTTTAAAATAACAGCAACTTCGAAACAATCTCCTTAAGAAACTAGAGGAGGATTTAAAAAAGAGTAATCTATGAGACACAACTGTCATCCCTCTACACTCTGGAACCAGAACACTAAAACCACCATAGTGTAGCTCTTCTTCCTGGTACGGCCATTTCCCTGAAGACTAGGAGACTTTTCAAAGTACAGCCACCACCCGCAAGGCTCAGTGGGCAAAGGGAGGGGGGACTCTCCCGTCCTCACATCCTGACTTAGCCCATGTGGGAGGCTAAAACCGAGTTATAAAATGAAGCAAAGAAAAGGGAGACTAGGCAAAAGCCTGGCTTTCTTTTGGTTGGGGTGGGAGCTGACACTTTTTGTTCGTGGCCATCAAGCCACTTGCCCTCTCCTGGGAGCCGCTGGAGAAATGCCATGACCCTGGCTTTCAGGGGAGAAAGAAGGCAACCGGCCCAGAGGTGTGGAGGAGACTAAAGGAAGATCACCAGGTCAGAGGACACGGAGAAGTGGTCACGGGCACAATAAACCCTCTCGCAGGGTCAGGCTCACCTCGACAGACAGGAAGGGGACATTCAAGGGAGCTAAAGCAGGCCCAGCAGCACCCCCAAAAGGGCAAGCAGGTGTCAAGAGGAGAAGGACAGGGTCTGAGGTTAGAGGACAGCAGACGTGAGGCGCCTGGCCCAGGAGGACCGAGCTGCTCCTATGACGCTTTAGTGCAACAGTGCTGGCCACCGCGGGGCATGGAGGGGGTCCAGCCACCACCTGCCACCTCCCCCCATCTCCCAGAGCGGCAGGGGCAGGGCACCCAACAGGCTGACCCAAGGAGGCACAGCCTTCTACTCCGCTCCAAAGGAGAACAAGATTTCTTTCCCAGAGTAGAAAAGGTAGGATTTTTAAGTCCAGGAAGGATGAAGTAAGTTTCACTTAAACAATATGAATATCCAGCTTTCTTCCCACTAACTTTAGGTAGGCAGGCTCTCTCCCAGCTCAGACCTATTATGAAAAACATGTATGTTGCTGTAAAAAAATGCTACGGTTTCTGCCAGAGTTTTTATGCTAGGCTGCAAATCAACCATGAAATACGATTTCCGGAGATAAAGCCGTTTGGACTTTGTGAACTCAGATGTCAAAAATCACATTCATGTCAGAAATGCCCCAAGGCAGCCCAGGCACTCTCCCTTGCCCTGGCTTTGGCTAGGCCAGACTCAGCCAAGTCGACACCCAAGTCTGCCCACCTCAGAAGGGCCCAGGAGGTGCCTGCAAAGTGAATGCGGCTGGAGAATGGCACAGCAACAAAGACAGAGGGCACAAGGAGGGCCATGTGCTATGACAGACGCCGAGGCACCTGGGACCTGTACTTGCACATTTTCCAGACGGCTCTGAAGCTGGCTTAGATATCTAAAGGCAGCGGTGAGCAGGCTTGCTTTGTGAAGGGCCACACAGAAATGGCGACAGGCTTTGCAGGCTGAGTTGGGTCCTGTCACAAACGCTTGTATGCAACTGAATTACTGCCCTTTAAAAAAGCAGAGGGAACTCCCCGGTAGTCCAGTGGTTAGGACTAGACACTTTCACTACCAAAGGCCTGGGTTCAGTCCCTGGTTTGGGAACTAAGATCCCATAAGCCTCTGCAGCATTGCTGGAAATTAAAAAAAAAAAAAAAAAGTAAAAAGGCAGAAATCATTCTTAGCTGGAGGACGGTACAAAAAGATGCCAGAAGGGCAGGATTTGGTCCAAGGGCCTTAGTTTGCTGACCCCAAGTCCGAGATCTTTTCCAACTCTAAATTCTTAAACAACAAGCACAGGGATGCTCAGCTGTAATTCAACAAGCTGAATTTCCAGAAGTGACATTCTAGAATTCGAGACTGGAATAATCCAAGAACATTTTCTACATTTAACTTAGCAACTTACTAAATATGGAAAAAAATAACAGCTAATAACCTGCATAACTAAGAACCCTGCATTTTAAGGAATACATAAAAGTTACATTAGTAACTAATAGGAATAGCCTCACACTAGAGAGTTAAGAATATTTTAAAGTACAAGCCTTCATTTTAAAGTCTCAACTCACGAAGCTATGCTCCCACTTCAAGAACTTAGAAAAAGCGAAAAAGAAACCCAAAGCAACCATGTTGACGTATGACAGAAACCAACACAATATTATCCTTCAGTTAAAAATAAATAAAAAACCCAAAGCAAGCAGAGGAAGGGAACAGGATAACAGCAGAAATCGATGAAACTGAAAGCAAAAAACTAGAGAGAAATCAGCGAAGCAAAAAACTGTTTCTTTGAAAAGGTCAATAAAATTGACAAACTCTAGCAAGACTGATGAAAAAAAAAAAAATAACAGATACAGATTACCAGTATTAGGAACCAAAGAACTATCATTCCAAATGCTGCAAACACCAGAAGGATAATAAGGGAATCCTACAAACAACTGTATACACATAAATTTGACAATTTAAGGAAATGAACTAATTCCTCAAAAAACACAAACCACAACCCGCCAGTATGAAACAGGTAATCTGAACAGCCCTATAACTTAAGGAAATTGAACTTGAAATTTTAAAATTCCAAATAAAAGAAATCTTGAGGCCCAGTTTCACTAGAGAATTCTACCACACATTTAAAGAATTAAACACCAATTCTACATAATCTCTTACAGAAAATAAAAAAGGACAGAACACTTCCAAATTCATTTTATGAAGCCATTACCCGAACAGCAAAAGACAAAGTTAGCCCCAAAAGAGAAACCTACAGACCAGACCCCTCGTGAATAGAAACACAAAAATCTTTAACAAATTCTTTAAATCCTTAATTAATTTAGCAATATAGGAAAATTATTATGTACCATGACCAAATGTGATTTACTCCAGGTATACAAGTTCAATACTTTAAAAAAAATCAATCTGACATACCATATTAATAAATTAGGGAAGAAAATAAAAACACATGGTATTAATTGATGAGGAAAAGTATTTGATATACTTCAACACCCATTCAAAATAAAAGCTCCCAGAAAATAAGAACAGAGGAGCACGTCCACAACTTGATAAGGAGTTATCTACAAAAAACCTACAACCGGCATCGTACTTAACGTTAATGGACAGAATGCTATCAGTAAGGAGGCAAGAATGTCTGCTAAGTACTCAAAGTGCAGCCAGCTCAATAAGGCCAAGGCATTAAGATGTACTCACGGTGACAGAGCTAATAAGTTAAGTGGTAAAGCTAGGATCCAAAGTCAAGCAACTGGGCTCCAAAGATCAGTGCTTTTAATCTCAGCACAGTTTTGTCTCCTTTAGTTATATATGGGACGAGAATAAGCCATTTGTCTCACATACCAACACATCAACAGTGGTTATCTACCTGTCATAAGATCAGAGATCTGGGTTTTTCCCCATTTTCCTACACCCTGTAGGTAGTCTAAAATGAGCACATAACTTAAAATGAAAACACCTAAAAAGACAAATGTATAAACCAATACTTGAAGAGCTTTTGCAGTTTTTTCTAGAAAAGCCATACCCTCTGTGCAAAGAAAAAAAATATGCATGCGAACTCTATTAACAATTTAACATCCACAAAATGGTTTCTTTTTAAATGACCTATCATATTCCAAACAGAAAAATTAGTGTTAAGCTCTTTTTTCTCTCCGACCTAGACAGACCCCATTTAGAACATCAAACACTTGGACTGACAGGCCCACGACTTCCTACAACCCCAGAACTAACTGGGCCACTTAGCTACAGCATTAAACAGTTCAAAAATTCAGTGTTAAATCCCTACTGTTTTCCCAAGTGTGATCCACCACACTGGTTCTAAGAAAAGGGGTCCCATAAGTCAGTCACAGGATGTAATACACGGCACGGTGACTATGCATTGGTGACTATAGTTAACATCATACTGCATATTTGCAAGTTACTAAGAAGAGATGTTAAAGTTCTCACCAGAGGAAAAAATAATTTTCAAATTATGTGTGGTGCCAGATGTTAACCAGACTTACTGCAGTGATCATTTTGTAATATATACACCAGACTTACTGCAGTGATCATTTTGTAATATATACACATATCGAATTATGACGCTGTCCATTATGACGCTGTGAATACAATGCACCTCAATAAAAAAAGAGAAAGGGCCCCATGGTGAACCCAGTTTGAGATCTCTTCTAATATTTTCTAGAAATTCAGAATGCCCATTATCTTATCAGTACTGCTTGACCACTGTGATCTGCATTTGGTGTTAAATGTTAACAGTAGCCTAGAAACTGCTCAGGAGTCTCACAGGAGAAATTTCCACTCCAAGGGAAAAGAGAGTCATGCAACAGAAACCCATGGAAGTGTTATCTTAAAAATCAAAATGTCTTCTTAAACTTCTGCTTTAGTAACTTAGAGTGGTCCTTTAAGCAGACCAACCTTCCAATCACATGCCAACCCTTTATTTTCTGCCTCTCTTTTTGCCAGCAAAACTTTCCTTATCTTTCAGTAAGTGAAACTCACACCTCTTTATAACTGATCATCTTTACCCACTGGCAGAATTTCAAAGTGCTCAGCGCTAAGTATTGCAATTGGTGTGAAGTGTTTTATGTCTTGCTTGACACTCTTCCAAATATTTTATTGGACATCCCACCCAACAACACAATGTGTGGGATTCTGGTATCATTGGTGCCTTTATGCAAAGGGTTAAATTAAGGTACATGGGAAACTACCCAGAGGGTCAAGTCAGCTCAAGATCCCAGAATATGCTACTGGATCTTACCAGCTCCTTTTGACTTTGCAACTTAGTGCATAAATATCTTTCATCACAAGTACAGCCACTAGTTCAGGGGCTCTTTCCAGAACATAAGCGACATCGTCAGTTTAACGAAATGCAAGCCCACCACAACTTAGGGCTGCAGAGTTGTCTTTTCCCGGGGTCTGGAAAAGTGCCTAGCTGTAAGGGTTTAAAAGAGCATTTGTGCAATGATTTACATACTTGGTTTGCAGAATTCAATTGAGGAGGTTTCCCGACTTTTCAAAAGAACTGAGCCTGTAATTAAACTACCATGAAATGGTGGTTGGAGCCACAGCGCACACTAGCAGGTTTAGGTTACAACTGCAGTGAAATGGTGGATTAAAATGCCCAGAATATGCGTGACTCCAAAAACCAAACTCAATAATAGCTTTCTTGAACACGTTTCTAAACAGATGCTCGGCCACAATCCAGTAACTTTCAAACTAATCCTTACCTGCCAAGGGTTACTATAACCACGGTGGTCTCAATTCAAATTACAAAGTCCATAATTACAAATCTTTCCATAGTCCCAAGTTCAATACCAAAAGCTCTAACTTTTCAAAGTTTTGAGAGACCACAGCACTTCAGTCTACCTCCCAAGAAGGTAGGGAAGGCCTTCAAATAAAACCATTTGCATTATACAATTAAGAGGGACTTCCCTGGCAGGCCAATGCTTAAGACCTTGCACTTCCACTGCAGGGGGTGGGGGGTTCGATCCCCAGTCAGGAAACTAAGACTCCACATGCTGCATAGGGCAGCCAAAAAAAAAAAAAAAAAACATAGGAGACAAAGAACATTCCAAACTGCTAACTCCTCCACTGCAAAATGAAACCAGCTTTCCCCCACAAAAATAAAACCAAAAACCCACAAAGACAAACCATCTACCAGTTGATTATTAAACTGGAAAACACTTTTTAAGAAACCATCACCTGCAGAGCTTCAGATTACTTGAAAAAAAAATACCTCATTAGCTGGGGTGGGGATTATTCCTAATACCTGGATTATAGAGTCAATTTCTTAAACAGCTATCATCCTTTCCAAAGCATCTAAAACAACTAGAGAACTACCAAGTAAGAACTAGGTGAGGATTTTTGATATAAAGCAAAAGTATTAACAATTTTACCATATGCTAACCTCTACAGGCTTAAAGATATGGGTATAGTTTCAGAACTGTACTTGAAAAAACCATTAAGGTTTACACAATTTTTAAATGGCAAGCTCACAAGATGAATTCCGAGCAATGTGCAATTATTCAGCCTGGGGTCAAATAGAGCACGATCAGAGCTCTTATGAGTCTTGCAGAGTTGGGAGCAAAGAGCATGCCAAACGTAGGCTGACTCCAAGGAGGGACCTCCCCAGGCAGACTAGAAAACATTTTCAATGACAATTAAGGTATGAGAGAATACCTACGTAACACAAAAAATACTTTCCCTGGGGCTGCTAGAAAATTAATTCTAAGTCCAGGTGCTATGTGGAAGCACAAGGAGTGTGAGACTCAAGAGTGTGTTGGGTGAGGATACAGAATGTGTAGAAATGGACCTTCACGGACCCTGCAAGTGCTGATAAGGAGTCTCAAGTCATTCTGTAGCGTGATGAGGAGTCACAGGAAGGCTTTGAAATGGGAAAGGGGGCAGGGATCTGTCGACTGAGTCCTTCCCCAACAAGGGAGACAAGTTGAGAGATTGTGGCCACAAACAGTAGCCAGGGAAAAGGTGAGCACAGAATTTGAAAGGGTAGCAGGTACAATCCACAGGACTTAAAAGACGTGGATGGGCACGGTTTCTGGTACAAGGGGGTTTTTGTTTTTAATGAGGATCCTATTACTGTGTGGTGTTTCTCATACTTAATCAGCATCAGAAGTACTGGGAGGAAAGCTGGTTAAAAATGTAAATTCCAGGTACTACCCAGCCCTCAAAGACTGTAATTCTTGTCAGTCTAGCGTGGGGCCTGTGAATGCCTTTTCCCCACTCAGCAGCCGCCCCAAGTTTTATTGTTAAATCAGGGGTGTGGGTGTGGGTGGTGTCATGGTGGTGGATAAAGTGTAATGGGACAGATAATGATAATGCTGAAGGGGAAGGGAGAAAGCTTTTTCTACTCTTGAACAAAAGAACAAAAAAGCTAGATGCAATCAAAACTGACTTAAGTTTTATGCTTATAGTAATAGCTACTGAAAATACACAAAGATGATATGTTTCCACTAGAAAGCAGCTCAGTAAACACATGCAAGAACAGGAGCTTGGTGGAGAGGTCGATGGTGCAGGAACTCAGGGAGGGAGGGTCACCTGAAGCCACAGGCTTTGCTGGGTACGCAGCGCTAACTGACCTCAGTACAAACCTCAGGGGAAGGTAAGGCCCATCCTCCACCCCGCCGGCACCACGGAGACTTCCAAAAAGGACCAGGGAAATTTGGCTGATGATTTGCCGCCCAGATCACAGCTTGGTTAGAACTTACGCTGGGGATTCCTCTACCTCAGCACCACAGGTATGACGGCTTGTCAGTACTGTGTCAATGTATGCTTAGTAGCATCCTCGGCCTCCGGACCAAGCGGAGGAAACATAGCGATAAACTGGTGGAGGGTGAAGCAGGGGGCATGGCCACTGAGAAGGCTTCACAGTTGTGGAATGCACAAAAAGGCCTTGGAATCACAGACAGGGCTGTGAATCACAGACACCCCACTTAAGAGAAAAACTTCAATGTGCTTATGTGTTCACCTTTAAACGGGGATAAGAGAACCCACCATATAGGGCTGTTATGAGGATTACATAAAATAATGTCTTCCGAGCTTCAGGCAGTGCCTAGCCCAGGAGACAACTAGTAAACATTGGCTTTCATGTTTGCAAAAAGATGTTTTGAAGAAGCAGGGACATTTGCTTACAGCTTTGGCCTCAGTGGAAGTGAAGTGCAGTGAAGTGGCTCAGTCGTGTCCAACTCTTTGCGACCCTATGACCTGTAGCCTACCATGCTCCTCTGCCCATGGGATTTTCCAGGCAAGAGTACTGGAGTGGGGTGAAATTTTCTTCTCCAGAGGATCAAACCCAGGTCTTCCGCATTGTAGGCAGACACTTTACCGTCTGAGCTACCAGGGAAGTCCTAACCTCCTCCCAAAAGGAACAATATAGAGAAATGACAGTCCCAGTCCTCTCTCTGGCTCCTAGGATCTATGGTTTGACGGACTCCCAAAGGGCCACTGGACACAAATCAGAGGCGCTGTGACCACAGATGAGAAAAATACACATCCTTATTTTCACTAACTGAAACTTAACATTTTATTCATTGCTGCTTGTAAAACCACACATTACCAACTACCTGGCCATTGTCACAACAGAAGCACAGTTTTTGTTTATCAAATAATAGCTGAAATAACAATTTTCATAACTCTACTTCAAAATTATGGAAATTATGAGGCCCGAACCTAGACTATGTTTTAATGCGTTATTAAAGAAGCATATATTACTATTTACTATGCCACATATTAGAGGGTTTATTTTGAAGATGTTCTTTTCAAAAAAAATGGGTTATTTTACACATTTAAAATTCTTATGCTGAGAAGCATTCCACAGGCTTTCCCAATGAGGGTTAAAGGTGATACGATTTAAGAACCCCTACGCTACACCTTTTTTGGCTAAGCCCTTAATTCCCAGGGAGACTTATGTTGTTTTTGTGTTTGTTTTTGGCAGTGGCACCCGCTTGCAGGATGATCTCAGGCCCTAACCAGGGATTGAACCCAAGCCATGGCAATGAAAGCCCAGAATCCTAACCATGAAGCCATCAGCGAACATCCATGTTCTTAATTTATTAAATAAGGTTTTTGTTATGAAACTAATTTGTTCATTTGAATGACACAAGTCACTTTGTTTCCCTACCTAAACTATAGATCAGTGGTCCAAAAGGCGGACCCAATAGGACTGGCCATATTTCCCCACTCAGGACCCATTCTCCACATTCTAAAGGTAAACGTGTGCCTGGTTTTCCTCTAGTGGACTTGAACTAGCTTTCCACTTTTAACATAACACCAATCAGGTATTTAACCAATACTTCTCAAACATCTATAATGTATCAGAACCAACAGGTCTGCATCCCAGACCATGAAGGTCAGCTTCCAAAGATACTCCCACAGCCCAGGGATGAAATGGACATGAAAAAGAAGACTGCTACCTTGCCAGGGCAGGCAGAAGTCACGCGCACCCCACTCTCCTCTATCTATAAAGCACACTTAACTGGCTGCCTGATGTAAACGAACCACGTGTCCTCCACCTGCCCAGAGATGCTTAAGCTATACCAATGTGGGACATGTTTATTCTTGTTAGCCTCAGGCTGAGAAATCACAAAGTGTTTCTGGGCTCAAGGGTCTTCACAGTCAAATACTTCACTTACAAGATCAAAGATGAGATTTTTTTTTTTCAGCAGAAATTAAAATTTCCTGAGTTACCTCATCAACCAGAACTAAACAGGCACAGCCAGGCCCAACCTATAATTGGCTGCAATGGCCCAGTGGCTGCTGGGTACTAGCTGGCTTGCAGTGGTAACTGTTATACAGAATCACAACATAGTAAAATAACTAAGTGGTTCAAGTTTAATTCCATTAAAATCACATCATGGAACTGGAGCACTAGGAAGGATTACTGACAAACGGGAAGAAGAACATGATTCCAGGCTCCACAGGCATTTGACTCACCCTTGAGTCACATCCAATACTCGCATGCCAAGAGTAATGTCTTTTGACTCATTATTATCAATTAAAATAAATGTTTTTGGAGACCTCACAGGTGGTAGACTTCTCACCAAGTGCCCCTTATTGAGAACCAAAAACTTTGATCCTAGTTTAGCCAGATCCCTTTATTTTACAAGGGTGGATACCTAAGGACAGCAAGAGTGACATGCCTCCCCCAAAAATCAACTGATGGGGGAATACAATAAGAATCAGGGTTTTCCTTCTCCCAAAACAGTTCTACAGGGACTCAAGATCTAACACAGATGCATACTCACATGTCCCCTTAGTATCTCTTTCTTCACCTTGCCATCAAAACTTTTTCATATTGAAGATTAACAATCTGGAAATTAAGAGTAACTGGCTGGGAATTCTCCTCAATCTTTTTTTTTTTTCTCTGAACACAACTAAATTATTTAGATACTACTTCCCCACCTCACCAACTTCGAACCTGCCAGCTTCTTTCTCCTGCTCCCTTCCAAACTGCAGGTCCAGAGTTCTCTCTCCCTCTCTAGCCAGTGACTGCCCCAAATGTACAAGTTCTCTAGTTTTTCCTCTGGCTTCTACAAAGGAACACAGAAGGCCATTGGGAAAGGCCTGAATTAAGCTGAAAAGTGTTTAAGGCTTCAAGCAAGGGCACTTCGATTGAGGGAAGTGCCAAATCTTCCAGCCTCATCGTTACCCTCCTGACAGCCTAGAAAACCCACGTTCAATGAGAACAGGTGAGTGTTCATACATGCTTGTCACCAAAAACTTAACTTAGCAGCTGAGTGACCTTGAACCACTATTTCTTTCCCAAGCCTCACTCTCCTCACCTCTAAGTTGTGTATGCTAGAAGCTTCACTAAGCCCTAAAGCTAGCAGGCTAATTACTCAACAAAACCTTTTTAGCTATCTGCAATCACCATTTCATCTCCTGATTCTCCCCAGCCATCTCCAGCCCCACACCAGAAAGAAGCGAACTAAGGAATGCTTTTTTCTCCTTCTCACTTCGCCCCCACCCAAATAACCTGAAACTACTTAACAACCTTGCAGTGTTTTACAGAAACTCCACTGAAGAGTCCAGGGCAGGGGAGCCCTACGGAGTGTGCACTGTCCTCCATTGTTACCACAAGGCTCAGAAAGGCTGAGAAAGTCACAACCAGAGCCAGTCAAGACACGACGCAAACGTAGGTCTTCCTTCTGTCCCTAAACTCTTATTTTTTTCTCTCTCATCGTATGCCTTTGGAAAACGTTTACATAGGGAGAATGCTGAGTGAGTACTCAGAAGTCAAAACGGGGGGGGGGGGGTTGGGCTGGAGGAGATGAAGTGTGAAAGTAATGTTTTTAACAGTAACAGAAAAGGTGGCTCTAGCCAATAAGGAGGAAGACAGTGAAAAAGCAAGACCTGGGTGAGACCTCCAAGTGGGGCGGACGGGAAGCGCAGATTCAAGTCTGCGGCACTCACAGGTTTAAAAGCCACCAGAGAAAAGACCAGCAGTCCTACCCCTCCCCCCCTCCCCCGTGTTAGAAGCACCAGGAAAAGGCGTGCAGAATACCCTTCGTCTCCACGATTCCTGCAGTCGGTCCGGACTTTCCCAGCCCTCCGTTCTGAACGGCTCGCGGTCTTCGAAGCCTCCCTGATCCCGAGGCTTAACAGTTCCCGCGCTCGGACCTCAACCCCCCCCCTCCCCGCCCAAAAATAATATAATCATCGTTTCCTTTTCCCCTGCCCCGTTCCTTTCCGGGGGAATCTGTCTCCTACGCAGTTGTCTGAGAATTCTGCGAGCGCGGCGCGGTCCTGCCCCAGGCCGGCTCCCACGAGGGGAGCCCCCGCCCCCGGGGAATGTACCCGCCTCAGGGAACTGGGAACGGGGAAGGGTCCTGCGGGCCCGTTCCCCCCCCCACCGGAGTCTTCCTCCCGCGCGGGAGACGCGAGGGGACCCCCACGAGGACGGCCGATCCCTCGTGGGACGCGGGTGGACGACCCGGGCTCCGGAGGGCGGCTCGGTCCGAGTCGAGGAGGGAGCCGGCGCGGCCCCTCCGGGCCCCGCGCTCCCGCCGGGACCGAGCGCGGCGGGAGGAGGAGCGCG
>NW_024070207.1:112641874-113241053 GCF_014754425.2 Oryx dammah
ACGCCCGCGCCGGAGCCGGGGCCGCGCGGCCGTCCGCATTGTTCGGCCCGCGGCGCGCGCCCCGCCCGGCCCCGCCGGCCCCAGCTCGCTCGGCGGCGGGAGCGACAGGGCAGGTGGCGGGCGCGCGCCCTCACCTTTGGCGCCGAGCATGAAGTCGAGGGTGCTGTGCCGTGCTGCTGCCATAGTGAGGCGAGGCCCTGGGCCATGCCTGGGGGAGACGGCCGGGGAGACTGGGGGGGCCGCGCGGCGTGTCAGGCTGCGGCCGGCGGGGAGTGCGCCGCGCCGGGGAGGCCGAGGGTAGGAGGTGGGAGGGGCCGCCGGGAGCCACCCGGGGCGCCGGGGGCGGGGTCGGGCCCGCCTCTGGGAGGGAAGAAGAGAGGACGACCGCAGCCCGGGACTCGGAGCGCCGGGTGTGAGGCCGCGCGAAGGCAATGGTGGAAACGTGGGCGCCGTGCTCCCCGGCGTGCGTCACCAATGGCCGCGCCCCGCGCCGAGGATCGGGCGGGCGCTCCCGCCGTCCGTTAGGTCACCTTAGGTTTAAACCGCGCAGCACGACTTCCGGGGGGCCCACCCCCCGCACTTCCCCCAGACAGGCCCCCAAGCCCAGGCCCCTCTGATTTCCTGGCCAAGCCAAGAAAATGAAATGCTTGGATCCACCCTGGAGTCTAAAAGCACTGCCGCCTTTTTCTTAACTCTTCAAATGCTACAATTTAATCCATTAGAATTGTCATTTCCATTATCATCAGCCGGGGCCGGCTCTGCATTTCAGCACCGAATAGAAAGCTCTTGGGTATTACATGTTAGTTACCTACGTTTTTTTGTGAAAAATGGGCACCGGGAAGAAGCAAGTGAGAGGCCAACGTGGTTAATGTTAATTTGAGAAATTACAGCTTCTAGAGTTGCTCGTCCATCACTGATGGCTGGCTCTGTTCATGGCAGTGAACCTTTCTGCTGCGGGCTTCTCTATGACTTCGGGGTTCTGGCTGGTATTCAACAAGATGTGCAAAGGAGAGGACATCAGTATCTGGGCACTAAAGCCTTCTTGATGACACTATCACTGGGCAAAGGCCTCCATCATCACATCAGTCCTAAGTGCCTCTCCCTGCGTTCCCAAGTTTCTCAGGAATTGCTGAAATGGCCGGACAAAGTCTAGATCAGTGAACTCTACCTCCTTGTTACAAGCCCAGGGCGAACTTAGATATTAAACTCTTCTCTTCTGCAAACACGCCCTATTGGCTATTTTGCCAAGTCCTTCACCTTTGGTCAAGAACTGGGCCAATTTCTTTATCAGTGGCCTTCAATAGACCATCCTGAACTGGATCTGCTTTCAGCCCCCACATTGATTTTCTCCTGCCCAGGCCACCTGTTTGTTGCCCTGAACGGTTTGCTTTCTTCTGTGGATCCCAGGGTCCTCAATTTCAGGAGCTATTCTGCTATCTTGGCCTTCAGTCTCTAATCTTCAGATTGCAGCTCCTGTTTGCTTCCTGGAATGTTCTCCAGTTCTGGCCATTCCTCTGGAGTTAGGGCCCTGGGAACCCAGTTGTCCTTGTCTGCCATGTTGCAGGGGCACCAGGGCTCTGACAGGCCTCCTCAGGCTCAGAAGGGTCCTGTACTTGGTTTAACTTTCTGCTCTCACTGTCTTGAAATTGTTCATAAATCTTGAACGAGTGGCCCCTTGTTTTCATTTTGCACTGGGCCTACAAATTATGTAGCCGGTCCTGCTTAACAGCTTTTGTCTTGGCAGGACAGCTGACAGCGGCCAGAGCTAGTGCCGGGCCTTGACTCTGCAGGTGGAAAACAGACAGAGAGGAAAATCAAGACACTCTGCCATCAACTCATCAGACAGCCACAACAAAAGCGGAGTTTAACAGAAACGCTTCATAATGTTAGCATAGCATCAGAGATAAATGGGCCTTGAAATGGAGCCAGCATTACTATGGGGTAATTTTAAGCATGTTTACAATGCCTGTATCACCTACCAACGACAGGATCCTGGCAAGATTGTTAAAGGTAGGACATGGACAGGAATCAAAGGCTTGAGGCCTTTTTAAATAACTCCAACTGGGCTGTGAGCACCTATCTGGATTCTGGAAGGTGTTCTGCTTGCCTGGGTTTTATAATCTAGGCCCTTCGCTTCAAGGCCTGTTAGAGGACGAATAATCACTTTGTTTGTGGGAACTGTTTGTGTTAGAGTTGATTGATGTCTTCTGTGCAACTGTGGTCACATCAGAGAATTCAGCAACTTATCCTGCAACAAAAAAGCAGAAGAAGGACTTCCATGGTGGTCCAGTGGCTGGGGTGTGGCATCTAGTTCCCCAGTGCAGGGGACCTGGGTTCCCTGCATTAGAGAACTAGATCCCACATGCCATGACTAAAGAGCCCACATACTACAACAATCTGACCCAGTACAGCCATTTTAAATAAATAAATTTTAAAAAAGCAGAAGAGACTTACCCAACTCCAGCCTGCATTTTCGAAGCAACTTCCTCATCATC
Organism: Oryx dammah; assembly: GCF_014754425.2. Classification (NCBI taxonomy): domain Eukaryota; kingdom Metazoa; phylum Chordata; class Mammalia; order Artiodactyla; family Bovidae; genus Oryx; species Oryx dammah. The sequence goes on from NW_024070207.1 coordinate 112,644,370, forward strand.
AACAAAATCTTGGCAATGGTAAAAATGTAGACATCATGGATTAATGTCCTCTTGACTGCCCTCATCTATTCTTGGCCCAAAGGAGTCCTGAGATGGAAAAGCAACGCCTGGTATCTGACAAAAGCTGGTCAGGCACTCTCCTGTTGAACACAAACAATTCCCCAGAACTCCAACATCAGACAAGGCCACTCTGAGTTCAAGATGGGACTGAACCAAAACAGAACCACTCTGGAATCTTGTGAGAACACGGAGCAGGAACTTGTCCAAACCACCAAAATCACCCAACGTCCCTGGGTCCTGGCTCCTAGGAGCGACTTTGGCTTCTTCACCAATCCCAGCCTTAGTCTGGTCTTCCCCCTTCTCTGTAAAGTTACTAAGACACCCCATCAGGACTCAACCCTGCTTCCTGACAGCACTCAGTCCAGAGCAATGCCCAGCTTCCTTCAGCGTTCCCCAGAGAACTCAAGCCAGGCCCCACTGCTACAGGCTATTCCCCTGCAGGTGTTGCTACGGGGTGGGGTGGGGAGGCGCCGCAGTGGTGGTGGGTGGAAGATGGTGACAATAAGATTAAGTCAGTACTTAGAGGAAAAAAACTGCAGGTGACTCTCTTAGCAAAATGCTACCTACTGTGAGACACTTCTCTCATCCAAAACTCATGTTGCAGGGGTCCATCTGCTTATTGGCAGTCATGCCAACTTGCACGTCTGCAACAGTTTTTAAAGCCTCAGAGGAACCACACTATTCTGCACAGTTAATAACAGTAACTACCTTCTGGGAAGAATAAAATCGAAAACAGAAAAGAACTGTGTTAAAAAGGAGAAGGCAGTGGTGGTGGCAGGGAAGTGGGGGTGCTAACTGGACACCTCCTCGGGCTGTAAGAACCCAGAGGCCACCTATTGGGCTACAGTCCAAACCTTCCTTGTGAAGAGAGGTAGGGGACCGGCAGGGAGTGCTACCCAGTAGCCCTTTGTTTTACTGTTTTGTTTTTTGCTTTTTCACCAGTTCACTTGGGACCCTTGGAGACATTCTGCCTCCCTCCCTCCTGTGTACAGCTGTGGTGAAATCACTTCCTTTCTTAAAAATGAAAAAAGAAGAACTGGCCTTAGCTGTTAGGGTTACAATGGCTGACAGAAATCTGGATCACTCCCCCACCATTTCTCAGATGAATGTGGGCCTTGCCTAGCTAGTTAAACATGATTTAAATTTCTGATTAAAGAGTATATGCCCGAGAGGGGCCTGGAATCCTTGATACAATGATTCTCAACTTGGCTGTACACTGGAATCACCTAGGGGACTTTAGAAGCTCTTGCTGCTCCCTGAGCCTGCAGCTCAGGCATTGGGTTATTAAAATAAATATATAAAAACCCAGGAGAGTCCAATGTAAAGTGAAGTGTGACACTGCCAGATCCCAAAGCATTGTGAACCCCAGTAGATAAACCCACAAGGATGGCTCTGATACAAGTAAATAAAGACATTCAAAAGCCAGAAAATAGCAAGTGTTGACAAGGATGTGGAGGAATTGCTGGTGGGAGTGTAAAATGGCAGAGTCATTGTGGAAGACAGTTGGGTGATTTCTCAAAACGCTACACATAGTTACCATGCAACCCAGCAATTCCACTCTTGGTATATATACCCAAGAGAATGGAAAAACAGGTGTTCAAACAGAAACTTGTACACGAGTGTTTACAGCAGCACCATTTACAATAGCCAAAAGGTGGAAACGACCCAATTTCCATCAACAGATGAATGGATAAACAAAATACTATTCAGCCATACAAAAGGAATGAAGTACTGATAAATGGCACAACACAAATGAACCTTGAAAACATTATGCTAAGTGGAAGGTGCCAGTCACAAAAGGACAAACACTGTATGATTCCACTTGAGGTGTCCAGAATAGGTAAATCCATACAGACAGAAACAGGGCTAGTGCTTGCCAAGGGCTGGGGGAAGGAGGGAAGGGAAGTGCCTGTTTAATGGGTGCGGGGTTTCCTTTGGCGGGGGATGAAAATGTCTTGCAATTACATACAAGTGCCCAAATTGTAAATGTACTAAATGCCAGTGAGTTTTTCACTGTAAAATGGCTAATTCCATGTTATGTACATTTTACTTCAATTAAAAAAAAAAAAAGACTAAACCAAATTTGTAAGGTAAAGCTCTGTAGAAATTTTTATTAAGTGAACTACATCACCCATAGCAAATTTTAAGTAAATGCCTGATGGAGTGGAGTTGAAGTGAGAAAGTGGGGTGTTTGCAAAATGGAGCAGAATTGAAGGCTGCTGTGAAACCAGCCTCACGGTTGTGGTTTTCCCAGAGAAGAGCATCCTTCAGCCTCAAATGCTAAGTTATTGAATCTTTACAACAGCCTTAAGAGGTAGGTACAATTATCCCCATTTTACTGATGGGTTAACTGAGACACAAAGAGGTTCTGTAGCTATAAGTGCTGGGCCCAAGACTCGAACCCAGGCAGGTGGCTCCAGAGTCTGGCTATTCACCCCTTCATGGTGCTGCCTCTGATCATCCTGCCGGTTGTCTCAAAGCATCCTCATTTTTCTTACAACTCCCCAAAGCTGAGGGACATAAGTCTGCCCACCTCCCACCAGCAGACGCTCCCTCTCCGTTACAGAGTATGCGATTGGAGAAGGTATCCTGTCTCCCTCCTCTCTGGAGCCATCGCCTATCTCTACAAAACAATTTCCAGGGTGAATTCCTACCAAACCTCCTACTAGCTGTGTGACAGTGGACAGGTTCATCAACCTCTCTGTGCCTCCTCTTCCCCTCTACCACCCCACAGCGTTACTCCAGTTTGGGAAAGCCTGACTTAGAGGGAAAATTGGAAGCCTGAGGCTCAATCGCTCAGCCTGGAGAAGACACATAGGGCCAAACTTTTTAAAGAGAACCTCCTTGAGACTCTTTACAAAGTGCTCATTGCTGCAAGTGAAATGCTATCCAGGGACTTCCCTGGTGGTCCAGCTGTTAAGATTCTGCGTTTCCACTGAAGGAGGCACAAGTTCAACCCATGGTCAGGGAACTAAGATCCTGTATGCCTTGCTGGTGTAGCCATAAATAAATAAATACTTAAATTGCCATCTGGAAAAAAAAAAAAAGAAAAGAGATGCTGTCCAACCCATCCCATTTCCTCCTTTCCTCTCATTTCCAGCAAAGAATGACGCCTTATGGGGAGGGGAGACTAAACTGTTGTAAGGCATTACCTAAGTGCCGATGCTCAAATAATGACACAATCAAAATTGTTACAAAGAAAATAATACAACATGTTTTGGTCCCAAAAGTAATGCCCTGGCTTCTCATCTGAATGCAGCATTCACTACAGCTATACTCAGTGCCTGCTTAGTTGCTCAGTTGTGTCCGACTCTTTGCAACCCCATGGACTGTAGCCCGCCAGGCTCCTCTGTCCATGGGATTTCCCAGGCAAGAATACTGGAGTGGGTTGCCATTTCCTACTCCACACAGCTATATTCAAAGATGTAACTAAATTCTCAACTGTTAGCACTAGTTACGTATATATAATACATTTCTGTTGTAAAACAACTATACTTCAATAAAAAAATTGTGATAAACAATAGATATATACTATTCTATCATATTGATTCCTTGCTTCCTCTGTCCTTAGGGAGGTAGCTTGCAGAATGGTTAGGATCAAAGCCTTTGTCAATCACCCTGGATCCTAATTTTGATTCTTCCATTTGCTTGCAGGTGACCTATGGCAAATGATCTAATCTTTCTAAGTTTCTTCAACTATGAAGGAGGTATTGCAACAGCATCTCTTTCACATGATTGTTCTGAGGATTAAATAAATTAGTAGAAGTATAATAGCACTTTAACAGTGCCTGGCACATAGAACACCCCATGCAATGATCAGTTATTAGTGAGTTAAGACTAATGTTTAATTGGTAGTTTCCTTTGCCCCAGTCCAAATGGTGAGTACCTGGGAGTTTAGAGGGCAACTCCCATTTCAGTTACCATTTCCCTAGAGGAGAGGTAAAAAATTTGCAAAGCTCACAGAGGGTCCACTTATCTTAAATGTATTTGCTACAACTCAGCAGTCAGAGATAGTCCCAGAAGCTGACTGCACTGGGATTGGACATAAGCCACCATTTTGCAGCACCATGCCCTTTCATCTGCTGGGCGTTTGAGTCTTTGTCCTCACCTGAAACACCTCCTTTCTCCAGTGGAAAAGCCCACACATGAGCATTCAAGGGCCAGCTCAAATGCCACCCCTGATCCAGGCAGAGCTGAGTGCTCGTTTGCTTCTTCACCTGTGTTCCCACAGCTCATTGGTCAGCTCTCCAGTGAAGAACTTTCCAGCTTGCATCAGTGGCAGCATGCTAGTGCTCCTCCAACTAGACCTGTGTTTCTCTCCAAGCCATCACTTCTCCAATGAGACAACAATCCAGAAAAAGCACAGCCCAAGTTTACATGCTTGTTAGTGAGATGAAGGCTCAGGGACAGGACTGTAAGCAGATAGGATAGGGTCCCCAGAGAAAGAGAACCAGGCATGGCTTTCTTGAAAGGGGAGAAGTCATTTTTGGCCTAAGCCATTTTGTGATCTAAGCCTGGCCACAGTGCTTGCCCTTGAACAGGCCTCAGTAATTAACGATTGCAAGGGAAGTGAGGGGATGCAGGAACAAAGGAAAATCAGTCAAGAAACAATAGCTCAGCAATAAAACAGAGTCCCACTTCCTCCTTAAGGGATATATGCAACAATCTGAAACATTATCTCTGAGTTCTGTGGGAACTAACGACCGCAGCCAGGTGGAGGATGGAATGAGGATGTTGACCTTTTCTGATCCTTAAGACTTCAGTCACCTAAAGCTTGAACTCTGTCAACCCTTGCCCCAATGGTATGCTGAATTCTTCTCTGCCCAGTTCACAAATATGCATGTACCCTTAGTTTAAAACTTCCCCAGTTTGGTCTTTGGGGAGATACTGCTTTGGGAAAGATCCCGGGTGGGTGTTCTCCTTACTTGCTGCAAAAATGACTCCTTCCTCCTCCTAATCGATCTCTGGCTTGGTTGTGTCTTTTGACTTGACACCCACCAAGAGATCAACTTAGTTTTCAGGTAACAGGACTCTGGTGCCCCAGTTCCCAGGCCACGGTTCTTTTCTTTAAACTCCATTGTTCTGTGTGCAGCTTCCGTTATTGAATGTCCACTATGGACCATAGTATTTGTAAAGTACTGTAGGTTCTTTCTCATTCAAGTTTGGATCGCTCAGTCGTGTCCGAATTTTTGCAACCCCATGGACTGTTGCCCGCCAGGCGCCTCTGTCCATAGGATTCTCCAGGCAAGAATACTGGAGCGGGTTGCCATTCCCTTCTCCAGGGGATCTTCCCAACCCAGGGATCAAACCCAGGTCTCCTGTACTGCAGGCAGATTCTTTATCATCTGAGCTACCAGGGAAGCATATGTCATTTCTAATCTTTGCAACCCAACAAGGTTTATCCTCTGTTTAAAGACAGAGACACTGGGACTTCCCTGGTGATCCAGTGGTTAAGACTCTGTGCTTCCACTGCAACGGGTATGGATTTGATCCTTGGCTAGGAAAGTTTCACATTCCCTGTGGTATGGCCAATACATAAAATAGATTGTTATTAAAATATAAAAATGAAAAATAAAGGCAGACACTGAGGCCAAGTGCATGGAGTCAGTCTGACTCCAAAGTCAGGAGACTTCTAGTCTATGGTATTGCCTCTCAGTACTGGAAGTGAGAGCAGAAAAGAGCACTGAATGGTTCTTTTAAAACTCACTCATTCTACATGCAGATAATTGTTGTTTTAAGGAAAGGAGAGAAGAAAAGGAGAGATTACATTTTGGCATGCAAAGGCAAAACAATAAATATTCTTTTTTCCTGTTCCTGGATCCCATTACAGCTTCTTCAAAGCAAGTGAATTTATGCATGTTGACACAGCTCTTATTTTAAAATCTTCTTTGGCTCAGTTTTCAGCTTCTTCCCCTTGGCACAACCAGTCCCATGACTCCCCTCTGTCAGGCTCTGAGAATCTGCCTAAAATCATTATGCAGCAGTTACTGTTAAGATCCATGCTACAAAAATAATTCACTTCTCTCCAGTATGCCATAGGGGTTTCTTCTGGTTTTACAGTATATTACGTGGTATAGTGCCTTGTTAATCATAAAGGTCTTGGACTTTAAGGATAAATTAATATTTAAAAAATAGATTTACAAATATATAGTTTTCTCATTATTGTCTGAAATAGTATATATATATATATATATATATATATATATATATTATTGCTCCCACTCCTGCCTGCTGGGTCTAAGTATATTTTTTTTGATCTAAGTATACCAGTTGTCATTAAAACTTCACAAGTAAAAATGAATGGGCATTATTTTAAACTTGCTTCCTTTAAGAAAAAAACAGGTTATTGTGCTTTGGTTATTTGCAATTAATCAAAACTAATTCAGAAACTTCACATTATCATGCTTGTGCAAAATAGAAAATCATACTGCAATGTGAGATGCCTGCCAAATGGGAAAAATAAAGCTCAAAAAACCTTCCATTGCTGTTATAAAACAACGGTAAGATCTCCAATTGGGCCAAACCAACATCATATGCCTCCCGCTGGGATGTACTGAGAAGAACCCAACATCCTTACTATGGTCTTTTTTGCCAAAAATGAATCTAATCTACTCATGAAGAAACATCAGATAAACTAAAACTAAGGGACCTTCCACAAAATGAATGACTTATATTCTTCAAAAAATGTCAAGGTCAAGAAATACAAAGTCAAGTTGAGGAACAGTTCCACATGAAAAGAAACTAAGAAGACCAGACCACTAAATCACAATTTGTTAGTCTGGACTAGATCTTGGACCAGGAAAGAAAAATAGAAATAGGAGACACTACTAGGACAACTAACAAAAGTGAAACAAGGACTGTGGATTGAACCACAGCTTTATCACGGTGGTCAATTTCCTGACTTTGATCAGTGTACTGTGGTTGCAAAAGAGAATGTCCTTGTTCTTAGGAATTACAGACCGAACCATTTTGAGTAAAGGGCTATAAGGTCTCCAGCTAACCAGTGGTTTGCGGGAAAACAAAAACATGAACATAAAAATAGAGAAAGAGAGTGACTGAGAAATAAATGGAGCAAAATATCAACAATGGTTGAATCTGGATAAAGGGTATAAAAGAATTCTTTGTACTCTTTTTACAGCTTTTTAGTGCATGCATTTAAAATTATATCAAAATGAAAAGTTACCAAAAACATTGAATGTGTAAAAAATGTAAGAATATAAAAAGAAGGAAAAAAGAAAAGCAATGCTCCTGAATTATATATGACACAGCAGCATTTAAGACATGTTTAAATCTCTCAGTAATAGACAAGCTTGACTTCAGGGAAACAAACAGTCTGCCTTTTAAAGTGCAGGGTTGAGAAAAACAGGAAGGGGGCCTTTTTGATACTTGCAACCCACTGTTCCCAGAGTTAATGAAAGAACAACAACCTAGGAGATACGTGCCTTATCACTAGTCACTCTCTACCAGGCCTCCAGGCCTCAGCTCACCTTCACTGACAGCTTTGACACCTGTGTGACCTCAATGCCATGCTGCCTCATCCTGGGTGGAGTTTTGGCTTCTCTGTGGAAGATTCAGCCCCCGCCCTGCCTCAATTCCTTAATCTCAACTCCAGTAATTCCGGATACTTGGGGTGGGGCAGGAGGAGGAAGCAGCTTCATAGAAAGGCCATTGGGTACTCCCAATATATGTGCTGTACCCATTATTTGATCATATCAAGACCTTCAGTCCCCAAACCACCCAATTTCCCTTCACCGTATCACTCACTTTATTTCCTTATTCTCTTTTTATGGTTAGTCATCAAATCCTCAACCTCTTAAGCCCTTGTACTTTGTCCCTGCAAACTCCCAACCCTGGATCAATCTAGCCTTTTGCCTCTTCTGGTCCTTCCCACTTGTTACTCAGGATAATGGGGAAAACCTCATGTCGGTGCTGACTGGTCTGTGCGTGCACACACATGCATATCATTATAGGACTGTTTCCCCCAACATGATTGGGCTTCCACCTTATTTGACAATCTTTTTTCATTTTTCGCTGGTTTTTTATTTTTCAATATTTATTTATTTGGCTGCATTGGCTCTTAGTTTCAGCTTGTGGGATTTAGTTCCCTGACCAGGAATCAAACACCAGGCCCCCTGCATTGGGAGCGTGGAGACTTAGCCACTGGACCACCAAGGAAGTTCCTCTTGATTCTTTTATTCCTTGAAATTATTCCATATTGTTGAAACCTCCTTTTCCCATAGTTTCCATGACATTACTCCACTACTTCTTGGGTTTCCACTACTTCTTTGCCCTGCTCTCTGTTGTCTCTCTACATGTTGAGTTTCCTCAGGGTTCTACCTTGGCATATCTTCTTTCCTTACCCTGAAGTTGGTTCTCAAACTTGGCTGCATATGAGAATTGTTACAGGAGGCAGGCAGCTAGGTATGAGCAGAGAAAGGGGTGCATGAGGCAGATGGCAGGAAACTTGTAAACAGCAGGGGTCCATGGGCAGAAAAGAAAAGCAAGACCTCCAGACTACAGGAAAGCACTCATTTAGGGCGTGCAAAGTGCCCTGGAGGCAGACAAAGAAAGGTGGGCAAAGGTGAGAATCTCCAGCATCTGAACATTGACTTTTGCTCTTATGTTATCATTACAATATACTTAGCCTTGCAGATAAGAAGTACCCATCATGCACCAAGGCCATGACACTTCCAATTAAAGCAAAATAAGGACAAAAATCCCTCCTCCCCTTGGGAAGGTGGCGACGGGATGAAAATCAGGGACTATGACCCCCCCAAACTCACCCTCCCCAATGAATATTCCACCCCTTCATTTGTACACCCCACATAACCAGCTTGCCAAAGAAACTCAGGGCAGCTATTCTCCTGAAACTGCCCCCTCTCGTCTCCAGAGCGTACTATCACTTAAATCCTCACTTTACTAACTTACCTGACCTCCCTGTCTCATTTCTGAATTTTTTCTGAGACAAGAGCCTTTCATTGGGAACAGAATCACCTGGGAAATTAAAAAAAGTTATCATGCCTGGGTCTCATCCCTGATTTGATTGGTTGGTGATATGGCCTGGGCATTGGGATTTTTCAGTCCCTCTGAGTGATTGTAAGGTACAGCCAAGGTGGAGAACTTCTTTATCAAGGTTATCCCATCTACTCCTACAATTCTAGCCACCTAGATGCAGAAAATTGCTAAATCTCCATTCCTAGCTCCCACCTTTTCCCTCGAGCTTTGGACATGTCTACTGGTTATGTTCACACCTTACAGCTGCTGCTGCTAAGTCGCTTCAGTCGTGTCCGACTCTGTGTGACCCCATAGACGGCAGCCCACCAGGCTCCTCTGTCCATGAGATTTTCCAGGCAAGAGTACTGGAGTGGGGTGCCATCGCCTTCTCCGACACCTTACAGAGTCAAAGTCAAATGACCAAACTGAACTCTTGACCTTCCTCCCCAACTTGATCTTTCTCAAGTAATCGCAATCTTGAGGTATTTACATGTCAGAAAATAGTGATGGTCTGTACCATCACCATTCACTGAGCGGAGCACATCAAAAACTTCAGACTCATTCTTGACTCTTTACCTTCACTTCCCACACTGTACAAATCTCCAAATTTTTCTTAAATCAATCTCATCGTTTCCCCTACCCCTTATTCCCAATTACCTACATTTGAGTCTTTATTCTTTCTATTTGGCATAGTAATAACTGGCTTCTTGCAAACCGTGCCCCACAGGCTTCAACAGTTACCTTTCTGGAATACAAATCTAATGATGAAAAAAAAAAACCCTTTGCTAAAACTCTTCAATGGCTGCCAATTGCCTACAGACTAAAGATCAAATGCTTAAAGATTTCTCCCAAGGACTTCCTTGGTGGTCCATTGGCTAAGACTCTGTGCTCCGAATGCAGGAAGCTCGGTTCGCTTCCTGGTCGGTGGAACTAGATCCCACATGCCACAACTGGCACAGCCAAAGAAATTTAAAGAAAAAAAGAAAAGGACTTCTTACAGTCTGGCTGTAGACTTCCTTTTTTGACTCAACTGCTATCATTCTTCCAAAGACACAGGCTCAAAACCTGGTGAGTTACTGCAAGTCTCAGACATGTCAAGGTCTCTCATGACCCAATAATGTTAAGAAAAATTATCCAAAATTTGGGAATAAGATTACTTATCAAATAATAAAATAACCATCCTGTGCTCTTTCAATGTCATACTGGAGGATGTCAGATAAGTAAGACTGTGTTACCTAATTCCGAGCAGTGCTGTCCAGGGGAGCCGCATATGCGATTTAAAATTTGCTAGTAGCCATAATAAGAAATAAATAAAAGGAAACTAGAAAAATAGATGTTAATAATGCATATCACTTTACCCAATATATCCAAAATATTATCCTTTCAATATGTTGGAAAAGAGTACCAAAAATCATTTTCCTTCAACATTTGCATCTGCCCTGATAGAACTAGTTTATTTAAGAATTGATTTGACTTTAAAGTTAAAGCATGTCAATTTCAAAACCACATCTGTCCAAGTTAAGCAAATGCACTAATTTGTGTCAACTTGGTATTCCTTTTTTTTTTTTTAACTTAGTATTCTTAACGTTAAACCCAAGGGGTACTGTGCTTTTTAGGAAGCAATTCTACATTTGTCAATATAAATGAGGCATTATTCAAATTTTCTTCTAGTATTTACAGTCTATTTACAGAATGCTATTACAATTAAAATCTTCTATACGTTGATTCATGTTGGAAAAGTGTATAAAATTACTGTTAATGCTTTGAACCATGAAAAAATTTCCACTTTACCATAAATTCTTATACCTGTCTAGCTAAATCATAAGCTTTTCCTTGGACTTTCAAATTTATCTTGTTCATATGCAGTGTGAAATCCATGAGAAAACATGTAAGACACATTGCCTTTTCTTAATTATTGCTAATGAATATTTGGCAAGAACTACTTTCGTTTCAAGAAAATCTTGAATTGGAGTTAACAGCACAGTAAAACTTTATAAAACCCTTTGTGGCTCAAGCAAGAAGCATTGGTAATAAATACAAGACCATTAAATTTACTATCTACTTCTTTCAACACTTCCATGAACTGGTGATGAGTCACAGCATTTGCATGTATATGCTGAACAATTGTAACAACTGTATCCATGATGCTTTTCATAGAGTCTGTTTCAGAGAATGGAGCACAAATATTTTCAGTATGTATCATACACTGATATGAAGTCACCAGAAAAACATCAGTCTCTTGTTTTTAAAATTCCAAGAGATCCAAAATTTTGACCTAACAGCTGGAGTACTGATATATTTTTTTCATATTTAACTGAATTTCTTCTTTGACAGATGTAAAAGATTCAAAAATATCTATGCCACAATTTTTTAGGCTACGAATTGGTTTTTTTTTTTTTACAAATACAACAGTACTGTGAGACAAAACACACCCAAAGTATTAATAAGACATGTCCTGTATCACATGAATCATCGAAAACTAAAGAAAAGTACTTGCAATATTTCCAATTTTTGAATCAATTAATCTTGGGTACTGTTAGAAAGCTCTTGTATTCTACAGACAATTATTTTACAGTTTAATTGAAGATCATTCTCTTTTTTTTCAGAATATCTTTTTCAGTCTTCCTTTTATATTTTTAAAACAGAATTTCCATAACAGAAATAATTTATTTTACTATCAGTATCTAAAACTGTTTTCTTTCACGTGTAAGAATCCAACCCATTATAAAGCTAACCAACATTTAAAAAAAAATAGCTGGCCAAAGTTACAAGTTCAGAGTCTGTGATCATTTTTTTAAACAGTTTTTATTGGACACTCATTTTGAATGCAGGCAACTAATTTTATTGACTCTTTTTGGACTATGGACTGCTCCCATCCAACTCACTCTATACTTACTGAAAATGTCTCTTAATACTATCCACTTTACTATCTTTAAACAATTTTTACATAATAAACAGCTTTTAAATCTTAGTCTGCTGCAGCAAACTACATGAAATTTACATGAAATACCCTCTTCTAATTTGTTTTTCTTTCCTCTTCTGGTACTAATGCTAGTATCCACGTTCCCATTAAATTCTGCCTCAGTAGTATATCTTTGTTCTAAATTTAAAAATTCAATTGAGTTCAGTCGCTCAGTCGTGTCCGACTCTTTGCGACCCCATGAATCACAGCACACCAGGCCTCCCTGTCCATCATCAGCTGCCAGAGGTCACTCAGACTCACGTCCATCGAGTCAGTGATGCCATCCAGCCATCTCATCCTCTGTCGTCCCCTTCTCCTCCTGCCCCCAATCCCTCCCAGCATCAGAGTCTTTTCCAAAGAGTCTGTATAGTACAGGGAATTATGGGCTTCCCTGGTGGCTCAGTGGGAAAAGAATCCACTTGCTGATGCAAGAGACACAAGAGAGGTGGGTTCGATCCCTAGGTTGCTAAGATCCCCTGGAGAAGGAAAATGGCAACCCACTCCAGTATTCTTGCCTGGAAAATCCCATGGACAGAGGAGCCTGGAAGACTACAGTCTATAGGGTTGTGAAAGAGTCAGACACAACTTAGCGTCTAAACAACAACAGGGAATTATATTTATTATCTTATAATAACCTATAATGGAGTATTATGAGAAAAAAAAACTGAAGTACTGTACTGTATACCCTAGACTAATACAATGAGTCAACTCTTCACATGAGGTGGCCAAAACACTGGAGTTTCAGCTTAGCATCATTCCTTCCAAAGAACACCCAGGGCTAAGTCCATACTATTTTTTATTTTAAAATAGCTTAATTACATTATCTTCTAAAGTATAAGTATTTCACAAAGGTGTCACTGTAAGCAGTGCTGTCTATGTAAAATATTCAAATAAATACATTTCAGTGTAAACTTAATATGTAGAAAAAATAATTTAAATGGATTCCATTCATTAACACTAACTAGTTGTATGATGAATTTACATGCAATATTGGAGACAATTCTCAGAATTCAGTACAGTAATATTCACCTGATGTAACAAAGTGAAATGTAGTCCTACTGAAACCAAGTTGAATTTAATGGGAAAATATTTTACATTGCTTCAGTGTTAAATTTAAATTAAAGCTGAGTAAAATGTTTTTAAAAAACTAAAACTTCAGTTTCCTGGTCAGTCACACTACCCCGTCAGGTGCTCAGTAGCCAAAGAAAAATGTGACTTTGACTTATTAATTACTATTGATTAGGATCCATCACCAACTTGATGGACGTGGGTTTGGGTGAACTCCGGGAGTTGGTGATGGACAGGGAGGCCTGGCGTGCTGCGATTCGTAGGGTCGCAAAGAGTCGGACACGACTGAGTGACTGAACTGAACTGAACTGAGGGTCCAGACTCTATGAAGTTACATATTTACATGTTAACTTGAACAAAAGATTGGTAAGACTGTGAGTGCATGCGTGTTAAGTCACTTTAGTCGTGTCTGACTCTTTGCACCCCTATGGACTATAGCCCGCCAGGCTCCTCTGTCCATGGGATTCTCCAGGCAAGAATACCGGAGTGGGCTGCCATTTCCTCCTCCAGGGGATCTTCCCGACCCAGGGATCAAACCTGCGTCTCTTATATCTCCTGCTTTGGCAGGTGGGTTCTTTACCACTAGCGCCACCTTTGTGAGTAAACTATATATATTTTGGTCCAGTACAATTGCAAAGAATTTCTGCCCAATAAAAATAACACTAATAGTTGCATTTATATCTAACTTTGTAGTTTAGTCAGCAATTTTATTCCAACATTCTTTCCATATAGTGGTACCCTTCAATTTCATATCCTAGGAGAATATGTGATGATGTAGAAAGATGATCATAAAGTATTGTTAAGTGAGAAAAAAATAGGTTACAAAAGAAAATACAGATCAGTCCTATTTTCATATATTTTTAAGTATATACATTCTAGAAAAACAGTAAAGATATAAACAAAGATGTTTACCATTACCTATGGGTCATACCTGATTTTAAAATGTTTTTTCTTGGACTTCCCTAGTGGTCCAGTGGTTAAGACTCCACGATTTCACTGCAGGGGGTGTGCTTTGATCCCTGATCCAGGAACTAGGATCCCACATGCAGCAAGGCCAGAAAAATGTAATAATAGAAAATAAAATATTTTTTTGTCTTCCTTTTTAAAACTACAGTCTATACAAAGAGAAATTTCAAAGTATTTTATAATTTTAACACAGGTTCACTGCAGGAGGCTTTTTCTTACCTCAGTTTAGCAACACCGGTAATCCTAGGTACTTGTCAGTTAATTCAAGTATCACTTTAAAAATATATATATATTTATTTGGCTGCACCAGGTCTTAGTTGCATGTGGGATCTAAGTTTCCTGACCAAGGAACAAACCTGAGCCCCCTGTATTAGGAGGGCGGAGTCTTAGCCACGGGACCACCAGGGAAGTCCCAAGTACCACCTTTTTTTAAAAATGTATTTATTTAGTTTTGGCTGTGCTTGGTCCTCATTACTTTGCTCCAGGTTTCTCTAATTGTGGCGAGCAGGGGTTACTCCCTAGTTGCAGTACGTGGACTTCTCATTGTGGTGGTTTCCCTTGTTGTAGAGCATGGGTTTCGATAGCTGTGGCACATGAGCTCAGCTGCCCTGTGGCATGTGGAATCTTCCTGGACTAGGAATTGAATCCATGTTCCCTGCATTAGCAGGTGGATTCTTAAGCGCTGGACCACCAGGAAAGTCCCAATTCAAGGGCTCCTTTTAAAAATGATGATGATGGCAATGGTACTGAGCCTGTGCAATTAATTCTCTGTCTTTTCTATAACTATGTTAGGTTCTTTTGGCTGCTTTTTGAGATGCTGTGCTTTTTTTGCCCTTCCCTATTCAGTGTGCTTAAATTGTGAATATTTTGACAATGCCTTATAAAATAAATACAACTACAAACATATTTACATTTACATCAGGGGCTCCCCAGGTAGTGCTGGTGGTAAAGAATCCACCTGCCGATGCAGGAGAATTAAGAGACATGGGTTCCACACTTGGGTCAGGAAGATCCTCTGGAGGAGGGCATGGCAATCCACTCCAGTATTCTTGCCTGGAGAATGCCATGGACAGAGAAGCCCTGTGGGCTACGGGCCAGAGGGTCACAAAGAGTTGGACACAACTGAAGCAACTTAGCACACAAAAGCAGAAATGAAGAGACATGGAACCAAGAAGGCAACGTAGGCCCAACTAGTTTTGTACAGTGGGATGTTCATCCTGACTAGGAAACAACTGCATTGCTGTGAAAGAGAAAGAAGGTCCTTAATAGACTTTCTCTCGGTGGGCACCAGATCCTAACTCCATTTTGACAGCTTAAAATAAAAAGACTGCTCTTTGCTTTTCTTCTTTCTCCAAATCTCATGATTTGGGGTCAGAATCAGCAGTTGGCAAACCTACACAGAGTTTGTTTTAAGCACAGACTCTGTTGAACTACAAATAGAATCAAATGTTTTCATCACACCTGGATTTCTACCTTTTTAAGCCAGCCGTGGAGCCCACTCTCTGGGCAATCAGTTACCAGAGCTCACCTTCTGTCTGTATTCCAATGACATTAAGGCACATATTTCCACAGAGAAAACTGTAACTCTGAAGTAGAGTCCCTTGATTATTACTGTTATGGTGGTCTTAAATCCGTGTGGCAAGAGTTATTGAAGAAAAATGATGAGACACCCCACAGATTACTTATTAATTATAATGAAGCAATTGGGTAGACAAGATTTTAGCCAAATGATACAACTTTTCATCACTGCTAATAGGGCAAACCGACATCTTATACCTATGATATGATGCCATGGGTGTCTGGGTTATCCACTGCTGCCTGGTAAACCACCTCAGAAGTTAGTGGCTTAAAATAACAATTGAGGGGGACCTTAAAATTGAATACAAACAGAAACCAATGAACCAAAGCATTTTTCAAGTAAATAACATAATAACATTGGGGAGGGAGTATTAATCCTAGTAACTTTGAGACACAGAATTTGCACCACATGCCCTCAGGCTAAAGAGAAAAAACTCTAAACAAATACTGAACTCTCTAGTAAGAAAGTTTTTCTTTTAGATAGGGAAAAGTTCACAATTCTGAAACTACTTTCTATGATTAAGCCAATAAATAAATATATTCTGCATAATGGGATCCAGGTTTTTCTGTTTCCACAATTATGGAAAAGAGGGAGGAGTCGACTGAACATTGCTGTGTTGGATGGGAAGTAGAGATATCAGATAGATCGATACAGAAGTGGATATAGTTGTGTGTGACTGTGTATATGTATTCATTACATTTATACATCTGTTTCTCATCTCTGTCTGCTGAGATGGTCTAGAAGTAATGATTCCAGTAACAATAAACATACCTAGTACCTAGATCATAGCTTTCAAATAATAGTCTCCACTAAAAGGAACAAGGAATCCTTGGAGAAATGACTGGAGTAAGGAGAATACAAACTGAATGCAGATTATCTGTGCTAAAAAGTAAAAGAGAGCTCATGTTAAAAGTTCACAGAAGCCAGCTTGAAGAAATCCTGCTGGCTAACTCTGGAACGATTTGTGCATAAACGTAAATAATAACATTAAGAGTTATAATTTATTGAATAAAGTAAGGATCCATGAGTCCACACTTAACTGAATGAACAAACAAGCAAGTAAATAAATAAAAGAAAGATCATTCTTACAGTAGAAAGTCAGATAATAAATGTAGAAGGAATAATGAAAATATAAAAATCACCATTTGGCCAGTATCATAATAATAGCTGATTCAGACAATAATTATCAATGTGTGCTAAACCCAGTAGGTGACATTTGAAGTGGTAACAGGATAGTTACAGAGTCTTAAAGCATCTCTTCAGAAGAAATATATTTATTACAAAGAGGAAAGCAGTAACTTTATAGTTACTGGCAGGTGCCAGCTTAACCCAACAATCAAAATTAACATTCTCAGTAACAGGTCTAGTCGATAGGATGTGCTTCCAGGTAGGATGCCCTGAGAAGAACTCAGTATCACTCCTGAAGTGTTCTGGCCCCAAAAGCATGATCTGAATCTAACAATGAGGAACAGTGCACAAACTCCAAGGGAAGGAGCATCTACAAAATAACTGGAGTGTGTTCTTTTAAAAATGTCAGTGTTACAAAATACAGAGAATACCTCAGGAAGTCTTCCAGATTAAAGGGGACTAACTCTACATGATAGCTGAAAACAGCACATTATCTTGGAATTTTCTGGGGTTTTTCTGTTTGCTTTTTGCTATAAAGTCGTCATGGAGACAATTGGTGAAATCTTAATCAGGTATATAAATCAGGCTGTAGTATTACATCAGTGTCACATAACTGCTTTTTACAGTTTTATATGGTTACAGTGGATGAGATGGTTAGTTAGCATCACCAACTTAATGGACATGAGTTTGAGCAAACTCTAGGAAATAGTGAAGGACAGAGGCTACAGTCCATGGGTTGCAAAGAGTCAGACACAACTTAGCGACTTAACAACGAACATGATTACATAAGATAATTCATTTTTAGGAAACACTGAAATATTTAAGGGTAAAGGAGAATCATACTGCTACTTACTCTTACACAGTTGAGGGAAAAAAAAACTAGGGAGAGAAATATAGAGAGTGCTAGATGATAGAAACTGAGAGAAGAATTAAGCAAATATAGTAAAGCATTTGGGGACTTGATAGCTGGGAATTCTTTGTACTATTCTTGAAACTTTTCTGTAAATCTGAAATTAGGTCAATAAAAAATTTTTAAGTACATTATAATCTTTAGTTGTCTTGTAGGTTGACTGGGCTTAGTTGAGTAGTTCTTTCATAGGGTCTCATATGGGAGAGTCACTGCAAGGTCCTTGATTGGATCCTGGGAGAAAAATAGCTGTAAAAGTGACATCTGGGGAGGGACTCCCCTGGTGGTCCAGTGGTTAAGAATCCGCCTACCAATGCAGGAGACACAGGTTCAAGCCCTGGTCCAGGAGATCCCACATGCGCAACTAAGTCTGTACCCCACAACTACTGAGTCCACACTCTGAGCCCGAGCTCTGCAGTATGAGACGCCATCGCAGTGAGAAGTCTGTGCACTGTGCCTAGAGGAGTAGCCCCCGCTCGCCACAGCTAGAGAAAAGCCTGCACATAGCAATGAAGACTCAGTGCAGCCAAAAAAAAGTGACATCTGGGGGATAATTGGGGAATGTGGTCTGTACACTAGTTGCATTAATGTTAAATTTCCTGGATATGATAATATTGTGACTTTAGAGGAAAGTATCCCTATTCTCAGAGATATAAGCTGAATGAAGCACTATATTTCAGGATATGGTATCAGAATGTCTGCAACTTATTTTCAAATGGTTCAGCAAAAGTAAGAAGAATATATTCATGTTGTTGTTTAGTAGCTAAGCCATGTCTGACTCTTTGTGACCCCATGGACTGTAGCCTGCCAGGCTCCTCTGTCCATGGGATTTCCCAGGCAAGAATACTGGGGTGGGTTGCCATTTCCTTCTCCATTAAGCTACCTGGGAAGCCCATAAACTTATGGGGGTGGGACAAATTAGGAAAATGGGATTAACAGATTAAAAACTGCTATATATAAAATAGATAAGCAACAAAGGTTTACTGTACAGCATAGGGAATTATATCCATTATCTTGCGATAACCTACAATGGGATATAATCTGAAAAAAACTCACTATGCTGTACACCTGAAACTAGCGCAATATTGTAAATCAACTATAATTCAAATTAAAAAAAGAACAGGACTTCCCTGTGGTCGAGTGGTTAAGCACCCACATTCCAATGCAGGTGATATGGGTTCAATCCCTGGTCCAGGAGGATTCCACATGCCACGAGCCCTAGAGCCTCCACAACTAGAGTAGCCCTCACTCCCTGCAACTAGAGAAAGCCTGTGTGCAGCAACGAAGACCCAAGGAGGCCCAAAAGAAATCAATAAATAGAAAGGAATGTATAAATAAAAAGTTCAGAGAAAAAGGAAAAAGAACAGACTTAAGATATGTGTATGTTTGTGTGTGTATGTATTTGGACAGAGGAGCAAATGTGGTTTAAAAAAAAAAACTGCCAATCTTGGTAAATGGTAAAGGGCATTTATTGAACTATTCTTTCAACTTTTCTGTAGTTCTGAAATTTTCCAAAATAAAGAGTTGGAGATAAAAATAAAATAAGAGCATGTCTTGAAAACATCTGCCCTCCCTAATACTGTACTATTTATATGATCCACAAATAAATCATAGAATCTCAGAGTTCAAGAGTCCTTGGAATTCATCCAGTCCAATGTTTATCAAACTGTTTCAGCTCATTCCTTTGTCACAAACAGCAGATCACTGGCCAGCATTTCTTTGAATGGACTGAAATGGCATAGAATAAGAAATATCAGCGGGCCCCATCACTTATTAAGAGATGTCTGTCTGGAGAAAGTTTTGTTTGAATTGCATATATGTGTAGACGTGTATGCTTGTGATGAATTCAAATAAAAAGAATCTATTTCTTACCATGGGTCACACTTAGAAAGGTTCGAAAGATTCAGCTGCTCAGGACCTCTGGACAATATCAGTTCAATTCAAGGTTGGGCATTCTGTTCTTTAACAGGCATTTTTGAACACTTTTTTGTATTATTGCTTTTTTTGCTATTGTTACTATTTTTCAAATACCACAAATTTCAGAGATGTAATTAAATGAGCCAGTATAGCACATGAGTGGAGTGGCACAAGAATTTAAAATTTATATTCTCAAGAAGTAGACACTAGTACATGTAATAATCTAATACATGATAAAGGAGGCACCATAATTCAATGGTAGTGACACGAACTCAGTAAATTTTTGACATATTTAGTTAATTATTTGGTTTCAAAATATTTTAGAGCCTTACTCCACACCCTACAAAATGTATGTTTTTTAAAAGTCAAATTAAAAACAACCAGAATAGGGGCTTCTCTGGCATTCGAGTGGTTACAACTCCACTTTGCCAATGCAGGGGGTGCAGGTTTGATTCCCTGATTGGGGAACTAGGATCCCACATGCTGGGCAGCGTGGCCAAAATTAAAAACTAAATAAATAAAAACAAAAACAGAGCTCTTTCCCTCTGAGAAAGTGACAGAGGCAGACTATACAGCCCTGGCCAAGATTAAGGCTTGAGACCTTCCTGGAAAAAGAAAGGAGTTACTGAAAGAGCTGAGGACGAAGTTGAAAGTAGAGCTGTCCCAGATGTGTGGCTAAAGTGACAGGTGGCACAGTTTCCAAACTCGCTAAGATTCAAGTTGTTGGCAAATCCATTGCCTGTACTCACTGTCATTAACCAGACTCAGAATGAACCTCAGGAAATTCTATACAGGCAAGAGGAACAAGCCCCTGGATCTTCAGCCCAAGAAAACACGTGGCACATGCCAACGGCTCAACAAGCACGAAGACCTGAAGGCCCAGAAGCAGCGGCAGAAGCAAAGGCTGTACGAGTACTTCCAGCAGGGCCAAGGCCTGAGCGCCCATGTGTCAGTAAAACAAACTGGAAACAAAAATAACAAAACAACGAAAAAACAGAATATAATTCAGATGAATTCGTATCTTAAACCTACAGTCACATTCTTCGTTTTTTAAGTTTTGAAGTATAATTGACATACAACATTAGATGAATTTCAGGTATACAACTTGATTCCCATATTTGTACATACTACTTGGATACATATTGTTGGCATTTATTCAAAAATTAATTATGTCACCTTTCTTCTTGTTCTTAGCATGGTGGCAGGATAATTTATTGCGATACTAATTTGCCTGTGGTTCTCATATCTCCCCTCCCCAAGGGCCTTTGCCCCAAGAGAGCCTTAGGGACCAGGAACACAGAGCAGAAGGCAGAAATGGTTTGAAAGCAACTTCCCTTTTCCAAGATGCTTTTAAGCCCACGCTCCCTGAGGGAGATCAGCTAAGTAGAGAGAGGCCAGTTGCACAGACACCATCAGTGATTTTCTTTGAATTAATTTTATTTGAACTTATCTTACACATTTCACATAAAAGATTCCTCACCTTTAAAATGAAGAGAGTATATTAACCCAGGCTTTCTCAACCTGGGGTTTAGCAGATCAGTAAACTTGAGAGAGAAAAAGATTCACTTTCAATGATCTCCAACAAACGTTAAGGGTTTCCTTCAACTGCGATTATAAGTACCAAAGCACAGTTGTGTTGGAAGGACCTGTGACTTGTCACCAATAGATATCACAAGTATTTTCCTATCACATGACAGTTGTCACAGATGCCTTGAAATATCACTTACACTCATGGCCACTTCAAAATCATGGGTAGTTCTTAGACTGCTCCTAGATCTTGTTATTTAATAGATTGAATAAAGAAGTACATCTATCATACATGTATGATATTTAATAATTTGATAATCACATTTTTGATGTAGTTTTCCTTTGTATTCCTGTGTACAAAGTTTTATGCATTCAGAAACATTATTCTGAGAAGTCAGACTGAAAGGGCCCCTGGGTTGGAAAAAAAAACATGTAGAGCCCCTGGACTGAATGTTCTCTGGCTTTCAACATGCACATTGGTACATATGCAAGATCTCTACTGAAAATGATTCTTGGAAAATGACTCACAACTTAGATAATCATTGCCATGACAAAATTACAGTGACATTTTGATCATTCCATATGTGATTTAAAGTGCAACCTCAGGCTAAAACTTCTACATTTTAAATTTAACCTTCCAGACAAACCCTTCTATTAAAATTATTCTCTAGGACTTTCATGGCAAAATGTAGAAAAACAAGACCAGAAACAGAACCAGGAAATCCATGTCTTGTTCCCAGTTCTGCTGTCTGATCCTGGGAAAGTCATTTAAGTTCTCTGAACCTCATCTATAAACACATTTAGATGAGCTTTAAAATCTATAGATTCACAGGGGTGAGGGGGAGGGATAAATTGGGAGATTGGAATTGACATATAGACAATACTATATTGAAATAAATAACTAATAAAGACTTACTGTACAGCACAAGGAACTCTACTCAATACTCTGTACTGATGTACATGGGAATAGAATCTACAAAAAAATGGATAGGACTTTCCTGGCAGTTCAGAGGCTAAGACTCTGTGCTTCCACTGCAGGGGGCATGAGTTTGATACCTGGTTAGGGAACTAAGATCCTGCATGCCTCATAGTGTGGCCAAAAAGAAAAAAAAAAAAAAAAAGAGTGGATATATGTATAATTGACTCACTTTGCTGTACAGCAGAAAGTAACACATTATAAGTCAACTATACTCCAATAAAAATTAATTTTAAAAATCTTTAAGTTCCTTTTACTATGTGTATAAAATACAGTAAAATTCTATACTTCTGAAAATTTCTGCCTTTCTTCAGGGTGTATTCTTTGGGATTTACTTCTTAGTATTCAAACTTTATTTCATTCATTCACTTATTAAATGTTGTGGGGGGGATAACTAAGCAACTAAGGAAGAGAATTCTGGGAAAATTTTCTCATGAGTCATATTTAAGCTGAGCTTCAAAGGCTGAGTAGGAGTCTGTGAAGAGAAGACTAAGACATTACAGGCAGAGAGGACGCTGCCAACACCCAGTGTGCTCAGGATCCACAGCACACTGAGGGGCTTGATCGGAGATCAAATGAGACCAGATTTGCACCAAGTCTGGTCTCCTTGGCTTATAAGAAATGGAAGGAAAGTGTATAGACAGGTGACATGACATAGTCAGGTATGTGTTTTAGAAAAACAGCCCCGAGAGGAATGTGAAGCGTGGGAGAAATCGAAATCAGAGGGATAAGTTATAAACAAGGCTACTGCAACATTTGAGGTAAGAGATCATGGAGATCTGAATCAAGGCACTGGCCATGGGAATATAAAAATGAAAGCAAAGCATGGAAGTAGCAGATCTTTATGAGAAACTGGGTGTGGTGGCAAAGGAGGAATCCAGGGCAACCTTAGTTTCTAGTGAGGACAACCTGGTGAAGGCTGATGTTGAAAAGAATAAAATTTATTTTTTAATTTATTTTATAGAAGTATAGTTGATTTACAATGTTGTGGTAATTTCTGCTGTACAGCAAAGTGATTCAGTTATACATATGTAAATTCTTTCTGATATTCTTTTCCATTATAGTTTATCACAGGAGATATATATATATAAATAAAACATTAACATATATATATAAAACATCTTTCACATATATATACAAAACTTTCTTAACAAACATCCCAGCTTAAACAGGAAGAAAATGAAGCTTTGAAAGGCTGAGTCTGAGGAGCCTATTTGACCTCCAGGGAGAAATTCTGGCCAGCCCTTGGAAACGTGGTCATGGAATTCTTGGGAAAGGTGTGCCTAGAGATACAGAATTATAAACATCACACAAGGTAGCTAAGGCAGCTGCATCATGGCACCACCATCTGCCTGGTCTCTCTTCAGACCTTTCCAAGTCTCTCCAATCATGATGCCTGGGCTTGTTTTTAAGGCTCAAAACAATTGCTTCCTCCTCACTCCCACCTTTCTAACTCCCCTTTCTTACTTCATAACACAACTCTGTATTAGTTAGGGTATAGGTAAAGTTGCTGTAGCAAAGGAACCCCAAAGTACAATAGCTTACATATGATAGGCCTTTCATTCTTTCTTATATAACAGTCCAGGGCTACAGGACAGCTCTGTTCCACAACATACAGGAACCTGAGCTGGTGGGCAGTTCTGTCCCTTTCAGCATCTCTGTTACCACTGAAGCGATTGTTCCAATCACCACCATTTCCCAATTGGTGGGGGAAAAAAATCAGGGCAAGCAGCTTCATCTTTATAGAGGTAATACACATCACTTCTGCTCACATCCCTTTGCCCAAACTTGATCACGTGACCGCACCTACCTTTGAGGGAGACGGGAAATGTAGCATGTTGCTGGGCAGTTGTGTGGTAAGCTCATACTCAGAAAGGCTCTATTACTGAAACGCAGAAAGGGAAAATAGACACCACGAATAATTAGCAAACTGACACTTCTAAACCCCTGGCCATCTAAATCCATGCACACTCTTATTTCCAGCCATAAAATACATTTGCCCCTTCCCTCAGAAAATAATCCAAGGTACAATCCACTCACTGAGTACAAAATAAAGTCTAATATCTCTGGGTAATGGGCAGCCTTCTCCACTGAGTCTAACTCCAGCTATCTGTCTAATACCAGGACATTACTCCCCCACTACTACTCAACTTTCAGTATGTAATGTGGAACAAAACAAATTATCTAAAATGAAAACTTCCATTTGGAAAAGAGAAGAAAGGACAGCACTTAGCAATCATTGGTGCATAGGAAAAATGAACCATGTTGGACAAGAAGTACACATTCCCTGCCTCTGAGTGAAGAAGTTCTCGCGTCAGGACTCGGGTCTGTTCTCTTGGAAGAAGTCTCTGCACCTGGTCCTCTCTGAACTTTGGCTTTGTCCTTGTCCAGTGTTTTCCATGATCATACCTAAAGTGGGATGTACAGAGTACCTTGGTGAGATTAATACCTATATCAGCTTTCTTTTAGTTAGCAATTGTGGGGTACATGTCATTTCTTTTCTTTCTACCTGTTTTTATTCTTATGTTTTAAATGTATCCCTTAAATAACATATAGCTGGGTTTTGTTTGCTTATTTTCAATCTCACAACCTTTGTTTTTTTCACTGGAAAATTGAGTAAATCAGACAAATATCATATGATATCACTTATGTATGAAATCTGAAAGAATGATACTAATTGACTTATTTACAAAACAGAATCAGACTCACAGACTTAGAAAACAAACTTATGGTTACTAAAGGTGAAAGGTATGGGGGAGTAAATTAGGTTGGGATCAACATATACACTTTAGTATACATAAAATAGATAATCAACAAGGACTGACTGTATAGCACCAGGAACTCTACTCAGTACTCTGTTATAATCTATATGGGAAAAGAATCTGAAAACAAATATATGGATCAAAAAAGGGGGGAGGGGGGAGAATTCAGTTCACTTACATTCAACATAATTACTGATACATTTTTGTTTAAATCTACTGTCTTATTATATATATCTCTTTTCCTGCCTGTCCTGTGTTCCTCTTTCATTTTATTCCCCATGCCTCCTCTTGGGTTGATCATTTTTATCACTCACTTTTTAAAAGATTTTTTATGTGGACCATTTTTTAAGTCTTGTATTGAATTTGTTACAATATTGTTTCTGTTTTCTGTTTTGTTATTTTGGATGAGAGGCATGCAGGATCTTAGTTCCCCAACTAGGGATTGGACTTGGATCCTCTGCAGTGGAAGGTAAAGTCCTAACCACTGACTGCCAGGGAAGTCTCCTTATCATTCATTTAAAAAACTCTCTTTTAGCTTACAAATCATGTACTCTTCTTTTATTCTTTTGATATTTATTCCAGAATTACAGCATGTATTCTTTACTCATAAATATCTAATGTTCACTGGTATCTTTCCTCTCCTCCAAATGTGAGAAATTTAGAACATTTAATACCACTTAAAGCCCTCCTAAACCTTTACGGTATTGTCATTTAAATATCCATCTATCTATCCCCACAGAACATAATAATAATTGTTTCACACAGTCAATGATCATTTTGATTTGCCTAGTGGAATCCCTTTGTATCTGTTTTGTCGTTTAATAAGTTATATATGTGTGCCATTACTGAAACTGGAAGTGTTATTTCCCTATAGCTCCTAGAACAATGTTTCTCAAGAAGCGGGGGTCCATGGAGTGTGTGCATAACAATTACATTCTGCTTGCTAAAAACTGAGATTCTGGTGCTGCCATATCGATGTCATTCACAGCCTATGACACTGAAACCTAGAAATCTGCTATTTTGATAGGTTCTCAGGCTGTAATTATGTAGACTTAAGTTTGAGAAACTTTGCCCCAAAGCTTAGCCCAACATTCTTAGTAACAGGCATTCAAGGAATTGATTTGATTCTTGTTTACCAGGCAGGTAAGGGGAACAGTTCTCAGAACTTTCTGATATGCTCTTCCTGGGTTATAATCCTTAAACAAATTTGGCTCGAATAAAATTTCCCATTTCTTTCATAAATAAATAAATAAATGTTAGGCAGGGCAGAATTTGGTCAATGTTTAAATCTCCTACCTCCTCACCTTTTGAAAAAATCCTCCTTAAGATAAGAGGATCCTAAAGAAAAACTCTCAAGAACCAAGTCTATCTGGAGAAAAAGTCTAATCCTGTCACAATCACCTGTCTCATTTTGATCATTTTGAGTAGGATTCGTTTTGATGGGTCATGGATGACATGTACTCCAATGTACCTGTTAGTCGCTAATGGAAGGTTTGAGAAAGAAGTTACCCAAAGATACCTGGACCCCAAATTCACTGATGAATCCAACTATGAACTAGCTTGTGAAGGCCTATCTTCCATGAAATGACAGCACTTGTAAATAAAAAGGTTTCCCCTCCCCCAAGTATTATTTTTTTTTTTGGCAAAATAAGAAGTTAACACCATGTTAGCTTTCAATGTTGTTTTCAAAGTTTACTGGCCCCAGAATCTGCAGATTTTGGAATCTCTGACTTAGAATTTCTCAACCACTCCAGGCACCAGTGTTCAAGAAAGCCTGATTGCTAGTCTCTGCAAATAGCAGGCGAATCTGCATTCCACACGTCAAGAACACGATTAATTATCTATTTGGATTAGCCAACAGAATCTGTGTTCCCATGTTTCTGTGACACAGTTACTTAAGTTTCTTAGTTTTGGTCATGCTTTTGAGTTCCAATGCCTTCCCAAATGTTTGTTTTTGCTTTCTTGCAGTGGGAAAAAAAACACAGCCAAGTAGCCAGTGACAAACACCTTTATATTTCTCATTTCTGCACCAACATGTGCTGTCTTAGCTTTCATCAACTTTTAAAGGAAAAGCTTTAAGTGAGTTATTGTGTTTTCCACAGCTGAATAACCTTGCTATGGAAATGTACTCATATTACACGCCATAGACTTCAATAGAAAGTTTCAGAGAATTTGAGCTTTTTAATCAGATGATCTTACTCTCAGAAAATGAAATTCCATGGGGAAACTGCTACTCAGAGCTGGCTTTGTTTGTTTATAATATTTGTTTTCTTTTATTTTTCTTTAATAGGATGCTTAAAAAACCATCTGGATATGGAGGATGGTATTACAAATGAGCTGTTATGAGCTTCTTAAAAATCAGAAATGTTTTGGAAACTATTATCAGTTGGAGAGTGGTTTAAATGTGAACTGGGCTAAATTCCTTAAAGTTAAACCAACTCTGAATATCCCTTACCCATGAAATAATGTTTGTTGGTTCAGTAACCTAATAGACCAGCATACATTTCATGGGCTGTGATGACATACATAAAGCAAGATGACTAAAAAATTATCACGTGCCCTTATGGTTTCATTTAATCAGATTAATCTGCTTTGGTAATGGAATCATTTAGGCCTAATTAAATCTAGATATGAATCTAAAAACAGAAAGGGTACTTTGTAATAAAATATCTGTAAAACTATAGGTTTGGAGCAACATCACAATTCTAGGTTCTTAAAGATAAACTTGTGTTTCTAAAGCAGAACCCAGACTTCCTAACACCTATCTTTTATTTTTGTAGGCTCTTTATAAATTCATTCATGGCTGTTTGTTCCATTAGCTCTCACCAGACCAGGTTCGTGTCTGTTAAGGAGGGTGAGATGTATGCAGTATTTGACCTTATTAAGAAAAAATTACCTATCACTTGAAAACAAAGCAAAAGGATGACTGCTTGTCCTTTCAACGTGAGACTGAAGCTTCATTTAAAGTTCTTTCTCTAACAGGCCCACCCAAGGATTCAGTTCTCCATGGGAATGCCCTGTGGCTTGATTAAGGCTCAGACACAGTTAACTTGTAGATTTTTGTGCAGTAGAGATGCAAAAGATTTCTGTGCAGAAGTGACAGTCCCAAAGATTATGGTTCTATTGTCCTTCTAGTTTAGGAAACTTATTTTAGCATTCTTTTTGTTTTTGAACATATACATCTCTCTGTTCTGAATCCTCTTTTGTACCAGATTTACTATCCTGCTGGTTTCTCCATTAAAGCATAACCCCATAACAAGTATTCACTCTATATTTTCATCAGGGTCAGGTCTTTTAAAATTACACTTTGTCTCTATGGTGAAAGAGATGCATCTCAGAAGACATCCAAGAAAATGAATCTCATTACTTTAGCTCATCTAATTTCACCTCTCAAGGGATTGCATTTCTGAAATGAAATATTTCCTGCCACATCGGTGGGCAAGAAATGTCATAGCCATCAACGATATTGGGCCTCCAAATGTGAATGAGGACTCCAAAATGGGAACACACTGCCTACGATCCAGCAGATACTGCCACTCCCACCCCCAAAGTGATTACTGAGGAGCTGGGGGAGTGGGGGAGTGCAAGAAGTAACCAACCGCCACACTTGCCATTCCTTATGGTGAACAAGGAATTAAGGATGTAAGCAATCAAGAAACAGGATTTAGGGGCTTCCCTGGTGGCTCAGATGGTACAGAACCAGGATTTGGCCTCAGATAGCTGAGGTGCTTATAAAGTGAGCCCAGAGACTTGCATCTTCCCATACATAGAAGAACTTTAAATTCCTTAGCTTGATATTTGATTTTCCTTACTACTTAACAATAATCTTTGATGTTTAGACTGCCTGCCCCCTTTGTTGCAAACTTGTATATAGCCTGACTCCCTTTGTCAGGGCAACTGACATGCTGCCTCCCGGGCTTGGAGTTCTTAACATTCCCACCAAATAAAATAACTCTCTACTTTCAGGTTGTGACTAGTTTTTCAGTTGACACATTTTATAAGAATTAAACCAATGCATTTTGATCCCCCCCTTAAATCCTATTTCGTAGTAGCCTTCTGACAAAGTCATCAAGCTTATTGTTCCAGGAAAGACAGGACAGACAGGTGCTGCCCAGAACAGAGTGGCCATTCAGCAGCTTTGAATTTCAAAGCTGGTTTTCTTGACCTCTTTTTAATAAGACGATGTACAGAAAGCCCAGGCTTTTTGGAGAAGGGGATTTCTAAATAACAAAGCTTCCTTTTTAATGCATAGGCTCTGTGTGCAGAATAAAAGGAAGACTTCCCAGGCTGCAAAGAAAAGAAGGGGGAAAAGTATCCCCCCAATCCTTCTGGGCTTACTTGTAGGGAAAAGAAAGGGGCAGGGCAGTCTGGGAGAGAGATCACAGGGCATGGCGCGACTGTCTTGAGCTCCTTGTTCCAGGTTGAAGTACTAGGGCGGGAGGTCTGTTAGCAAGGTTGCTGGGCAAGCAGAGGACAGGAAGAGGCGCGGGGTCTGGAGCCTGCTCTTCCTTGGCAGGATTAACATCTACCCTTTGCCACATTAAGGTCAAGGAAGCCACGTCCCTCCCTCAAACACCCAGATGCCTTCTAGGAGAGGAGCAGAGAGAGGGGCGTAAATCTTACTGAGCACTTAGCTAAGTCATCCAAGTAGAGGCTTTTACCTACAACGACATTTTAAATTATGGGATTGAACTGAGGTTAATAAATTGGACTTGATCTTGTCCCTCCCTCCCCACTTCTACTTACAAGGGGGAGCTTGTATGGTACATCAGAGCAGACTTTGAGGAATACACTACTTTTCTAACCTAGTTGAGTCCTCTTGAGTAAATCTGAAAGGTTGCCTCCTATATGTGTATGGCATGCTTTCTATCCTCTTTCTGCCATACACAATTAACAAATGCATTACTATTTTTTTATTTCACAAAGACCTTGTCCTATTCACTTGCGATTTCTGGCCTCCACCTGACACATCTGTGCACTTTCTTCAATGCTTCTATCTTAATAAGACCAAGTTGGCCACAGACTCCAGTAGAAGGTGCCAGAAGTACAACCACTGTAATTATAAATTAACTATAGGAATATGAAAAATCTCTATAAGCAAAGTTTTCATAAAACCATACTATAATCCCACCATTCAAAGATAACCAGCCATCTTTGGGGAAAATATTCTTATAGACTTGTATTTATGCATACAGGCATTCTTATCTCTTCCTATTCTTTTAAGGGGCTTTTAATGTATGCAGTCCTTTTAACCAGCATTTTTTTTCACCTAATATATTGTGAACATACTGTTAAGTCAATAAACATTATTCTACATCATTTTATTGGTTGCTCATTTTTCTATTATATATTTGTACCATAATTAACTTCACTAATCCTTTATGTTTGAGTTGTTGGGCATCTGTGTTGTTTCTACTTTTTCACTAAACAACCATTAAAGTTGTTTCTTTTTTTGCATGCTGATTAATTTTGTTACAGCCAATCATTTCCCTAGGATTGTCTCTTAGAAGTAAAATTTCTAGGATTTCCAAAGGTCCTGCAATAATTCCCCTCCATGCTTCCAACACAGGGGGCCTGGGTTTGATCCCTGGTCCAGGAACTAGATCCCACATGCTGCAATGAAGATCAAAGATCACAAGTGCTACAGCTAGGACCAGGTGCAACCAAATAAATAAATGTTAAAAAAGAAATAGTAGTAGAATTTCTGGGTAAGCAGCTTTGATTATATGATTTTTATAGGATTTTGCTTGATTTCTTTTCTTATGCTAAATATAGTCATGCAGTGAACAAAGTTTCATATCCTGTTCTCTTTTTTAATGAAATGCTTCCCCATATTACCACATGTGTCTGACTCTTTGTGACCCCATGGACTACAGCATGCCAGGCTTTCCTGTCCATCACCGATTCCCGGAGCTTGCTCAAACTCATGTCCATCGAGACAGTGATGCCATCCAACCATCTCATCCTCTGCTGTCCCCTTCTCCTCCTGCCTTCAATCTTTCCCAGCATCAGGGTCTTTTCCAATGAGCCAGTTCTTAAAAAGAAAACAAATTTCCTTCTCGTGTTCTAGGTCAGACTTTCAAAGACATAAGAATGGGTTGCTAACTTTCAAGTAAAAAAAAAAAAAGACATTTAAATTATAAGCACCAGGAAGGTTAACATGAACTTGGTGTTCTGTACCTTCTCTCTTAAATCAGATCTTAGATTTGGGTAGTAACTTTCTTTCCAAGTGAAATGTTTTCACATTATCTCTACAAGCAAAGTAGGTGCTTATTCTATGTGTAGGAAAACACTGAGGCACCAAAGATTTTTTAAGTGGCCACATATCCTGCTCTCTTTTTTAATGAAATACTTCCCTGTGTTACCACATGTGCTACAAAAACAATTTTAATAGCCTTATGTGAACATAATTTAATCTATCCATTCCCCTATTTTGGTTGTTGGGTAGTTTTTTTTAATAGCCACAGAATTTACATCGAATGCACATCTATAGTCCACACTGTGGGGAGGAATTTTTACAATCCTAGTAAAGTTCGGGTTCATATCCAGAAAAACTAGATAAACAACAATATTTTTAAAGAGGGAGTTCCAGGAAGGAAGGCTTCATTTAAGCTCTGTTAAATAACGAAATTCAACTGAGTGAATTTGAAGATCTAATTGACTGTACTCAATGATTCATGAATCTGGCAGCATCACATCTAGTAAACAGAAGGGCAATCTGAAGGGTTGTACAAAATGGAAGGTTTTTATAGGTAGAAGGAGGGTGGGACAAGAAGGTATTAACAAAAGAAAAGAAAGGATTGTTTCAGGCCAGGCCCTCATCTTTTGGAGGAGGGGGGAGGGAACAGCAGCAGTCTTTATCATGAAGATTACTTCACTACTATTGATCAAGAAATTTCAGATCATCTGGTCACATTTCTGGGAGAGGTTGAAACTGCAAGTAAGACTTGGTCTGCTGTTGTCCCTGGCAGCAAAGGATTCCATTTGGGTCTAATTATTTCTTCTAACAATTCCCTTTTCATCAAACTCAGCCTAACAGTGATCAAAATTTAAGGCATCAGCACCATTCTCAGCTTCCACTCTGTAGTTCCCACAGCTTTGTTGATCCTTGATGACCCACAGGTCATGACTTTCTGTTTAATCCCCGTGACAGTCACAGGTCATAATCCTTAAACTGGTCATTCTCTTCATCCCCTCCTTGACAGTCCTACCATAGGAGGATCATTTGCCTGGTGGTCTGTGGCTGTGAACATGCATTTGAAGCTTTTGAGAGGACACAATGCCAAGCAAATCATTACGATAACCATTGGTTGTTGGTCGTTTAGTTGCTAAGTCGTGTCGAACTCTTTTGACCCCATGGACTGAGTGTAGCCCGCCAGGCTCCTCTGTCCACGGAATTCTCCAGGCAAGAATACTGGAGTGGATTGCCATTTCCTTCTCCAGGGGATCTTCCCGACCCAGGAATCAAACCAGGGTCTCCTGCATTGCAAGCAGATTCTTTACCGACAGAGCTATGAGGGAAGTTAACCATAAGCAGGATAATTTCCAATATTTGAAGTTTACTTTGGAGCCATAGTCCCTGTTGACTGGGAGGGGAAAAAAATGTACAGCCTAAAAGCTGAGAATTACGTTTTATATGGCTGATTTTTCTGAGGGCCCCAAGCTCTAGAGGCAGCCTCTCAGGTAGCTCTAAGGGACTGCTCCCAAGAGGTAAGGGAGCAGCCAGAATGTGTGGGAGTTTTTGCAATAAAAACCAGGTAGTTAGGACATCAAAAGATTACTGTTAAAGAAAGCCAGAAATCTTAAGTTAATGCATTTTATTTTAGTGCTTTTATATATGGGATGATGCAAGAGCCTGGGCTCTTTGAATTTTTTCCTTTGCTATGCACCTCAGCTCTCTAGGGCCAGTACCCTGTTTCCAACCTGAGTCCCTTCGGGGCGCACCACTGGGGGTGGTTGCAATGGCTGACGGCTTGGCAGTGGGCAACCCATTCGTCTCCATCCTGAGTTCCCTCAGGCTCACTCATATTCAGGGGCAGCAGAAATGGCTGATGGCTTGAGGCAACGTTTTTCACCGATATCGCCAAGGCCCAAACCAAAGAAAGACTCCATCGAAAGACCCCGTTTTATGACACATGGCTTCTTCAGTGATCTTACATAATTGAATTCCAACTTTCCCGCAAATAGTGATGCGGGTTGTGCACAGAGAATGTCGCCTGCGGCCACCGGAGCATCACAGGTTCTCAGGTGAGCGCTCTGTGGCCGGGAGGGCCGGCCAGCGCCTGGAGATCCGGCACGGGATCCTCGCGGACTCTGCGGGCGCAGGAGGGACGCCCAGAGGAGGCGCGGGGACCCGGGCAGGGTCCGGCCGTCAGAGCCCTGGCCTCAAACGGGAAGGGCTCCGGAGCTGCGGGAAGGCAAGATGACTTCTCTCCCCCAAACTTGGAACAGCTGAAGGAAACAGCACAGGATGAGAACAACAAAGGTCTGCACACTCGTCATCCACAAGAAGGGCTTCGGGAGCAGTGACAATGAGCTAGTTGTGAACCCCAAAGTATTTCTGCACATCAAGCTTGGAGACATGGTGGAGACTGCCCACCCCAACAATGAGTACAGCCCTCTGCTTTTGCAGGTCAAGTCACTTAAGGAGGATTTGCAGAAAGAAACTGTCAATGTGGACCAGACCGTGACTTAGGTGTTCCGGCTAAGACCTCATTAATATGTGTATGTGAATGTTGTAGACCCTAAGGATGTGACCCTTGACCTTGTGAAATTAACCTTTAAGGATCAATATATTGGCCATGGGGATATGTGGTGACTAAAGAAAAGTTTGGTCAGCACATGTGCCTATATCACTAAGAAGGTGGAATTTGCTGGCATCAGGGCACAGGCTGGTGAGCTGTGGGTCAAGAATGAGAAGGTCATGTGTGGTTTTATCAGCGAAGATACCAGGGTGGTGTTCCCTTCTACATCAGCTATGGTTTACATGTTTATTCAGATGAGCTGTGAAATGTGGAATTTTGATATTTATGGGGATCTATATTTTGAGAAATCTGTGAATGGTTTCCTTGCTGATCTCTTTATCAAGTGGAAGGAGAAGAACTGCAATCATGAAGTGACAGTAGTCCTGTTTTCTAGGACTTTTTATGATGCAAAATCTCTTGATGAATTTCCTGAAATAAACCAAGCCTCAATTAGGCAGGATCACAAGGGGCGATTCTGTGAAGACTTTTACAAGTATGTTTGGGTGCTTTGCAATGTTTGCCTTTTTTTCCTCCTTGGTTGTTTCCTACCTAACTTAAAAAATTAACCTTTTGACTTTGGAATAATTTTAGGTTTGCAGAGTACCGGCAAAGCTAGCACAGAGAATGCCCATATACCCTTTACACAGTTTCCTCTGAACATTTCCTAACCAAGGTACATCTGTTAAAGCTCGGAGATGAGCACTGGTGTGTTCTCAGTCACTTCAGTCATGTCTAACTCTTTTGCGACCCCATGTACAGTAGCCTACCAGGTTCCTCTGTCCATGGGATTCTCTAGGAAAGAATACTGGAGTGGGTTGCCATTTCCTTCTGCAGAGGGCCTTCTCAACCCAGGGATCAAACCCCCATCTCCTGCTTGGCAGGTGAATTCTTTACCACTGAGGTTACCTGGGAAGCCCCACACTGGTACATTGCTATGAACTAAATCTCAGACTTTTCTCAGAGTTCATCAGTTTTTCCACTTATGCACCTTTTTTAAAATTCTAAGGATCCAATTTAGGATATCACATTGCTTTTGAACTTCCCAAACTTTTTATTGTGAAAAATTTCAGATTCTCACAGGAAAGAAGAATGAACTAAATATAATGAATCCAGACACTCAGTTCCTGGATTAAACAGTTATTATCATTCCAAAAAACAAACAAACAAACAAGAATGTTGCCTGCCTTATCAGTAAACAAAGGATATTGAGGCCACCCAGGCAACAACAGCCACGACAGCCACTTGGACTGTGTACCCTGAGGGGATTCAGGAGGGAGGAAAGCAAGATACTGGCCCTAGATAGTTAAGGTGTATACCAAAGGAATGATTTCAAAGAGCCCAGACTCATTCATCTTCCCCTACGTAGAAAAATGCTAAATTTGTTAACTTAGGATGTCTAGTTTTCTTTAATAAACAGCAATCTTTTGATATTCTGCCTACCTGGTTTTTTTGTTGCAAAAACTCCTATATATTCTGGCTGCTCCCTTAACCTCTTCAGAGCAGTCTTTCAGTGCTGAGAGGCTATTTTCCGAGTTTAAGTTCAGAAAGTCCATGGAATAAAACTTAATTCTCAACTTACAGACTGTGCATTTTATTTCTTTAAAGTGGACAAGGTACATGTAGATAGGGTAGGCGGTCCCCAGAGAAAGAGAATCAGGCATGACTTTCTTGACATAAGAGAAGCCATTTTTGGCCTAAGCCATTTTGTGATCTAAGCCTGGCTACAAAGCTTGCCCTTGAACAGACCTCGTAATTAATGATCTTAAGGGAAAGTAAGGGAATGCAGGAACAAAGGAAAAATAGTCAAGAAACAATAGTTTACGGACTTCCCTGGTGGTCCAGTGGCTAAGATTCAAGCTCCCGCCGATGCAGGAAGCCTGGGTTCGATCTCTGGTCAGGAAACTAGATCCCACATGCCTCAAATAAGAGCTTGCAAGCTGCAATTAAAGATCCCTCATGCCGTAACTAAAGACCCTACATGCCATAACAAAGATAGAAAATCTCAAGTGCTGTAACTAAGACCCAGACCTGGTGCAGCCAAAAAAAAAAAAAAAAAAAAGTTCAGACATAAAACAGAGTACTAGTTTTGCCTTAAGGGATATACATAACAACCTGATACATATCTTTGAGTTCTGTGGGAACAAAGGCCCCCAGCCAGGTGAAGGATGGAATGAAGATGTGACATTTTTTGACCCTCAGAATGTCAATCAACTAAAGCTTTGACTGTCAACCTTTGCTCTAATATTATGCTGACTTTTCCTCTGCTCAAGCCACTTCATGAGTATGCATGTACCCTTAGCTTTAAACTTCTTCAATTTTGGTGTTTGCGGAGACACTGCTTTGGAAAAGATCCCCAGGGTTCTGCTTATTTGGTGCAAGTAACAACTCCTTCTAAAACTGAACAGGGCTCCTGGCCAGGGAAGCCTTTTCTGTGTGCCCCATTTCTTATTTGTACGGAATAGACTTCAGCATCCTTGACCTGAGGCCGAAGGGCAGAGTCAAACAGTTGCTAATAAGTGAGGGAATGCCCAGACAAGGGGGGAGCAGTCAAGAACCAGTAGTGCAGCCCTGGGCCAGGGTCCCGCTTGCACCTCAAGGGATACACGTAACAATATATTTGAGCTTTTCTACAGAATGAAAACCTGTCAGAAGTCACGTGATGAAGAACTCCCCATCCAGAGAGTAGGATACGCAGATGCTAATCAGGAGACTACCTGCCCGAGTAAAGGAATGCAGGCTCTGCACACACACTGCTCCTTATCAGCAATCCCGCCCTTGAACCATGGCTATAAAATTCCTCACCAAATCCTCTCTTGTTAGGACACAGTTTTGTTTTTAATTTTTTTTCCGTTTGGTCATGCTGCACAGCTTGTTTGATTACAGTTCCCCTGACAGGGCACTGGACCGGGCCCACAGCAGTGAAAGCACCAAGTCCTAACCACTGGACTGCCAGGGAACTCCCTGGGACATAGGTTTGAGGGCATTAGCCCACTGTGACCCCCTTTGCCTGCCTGGCAAAGCAATGAAGCTATTCTTTTCTACTTCACCCAAAACCTCGTCTCCAAGATTTGATTTGGCCTTGGTGCACAGAGGCTGAGTTTTCGGCGTCACCACCTTCTCCTGGATCTTTGTTTTTTTTTTGGACGACACCCACCAAGAGGTGAACTCAGTTTGGGAATAACAATACTGGCCACAGCACAGACACCTCCTTGCTTAGCTAAAAGATAATCAAGGGTTTTTCTATTATAAAAACAATCTTGGACAGTGAACCTAAGGAATTTGTTGGGCAGCCAGTGTTTTAGCAGTGAATTCTACAACACTTTTAAGAGTTAAAGGTAGGTCCATTTTAGCTAAGACAAAGGCACAGTCAGATAACCCAGAGGCATAGCCCAGCTGTGTACAACCATTCAGGTATTCATAGGCCCAAGGATGATAACTATCACAGACCAAGATGAGACTTGTGGGCACAAACCATTCCTGTTAACAAAATACCCTTAATGGATTCATTCACAGGGACTTCTGCATTTAGCAGTTAGATTCAGAGGTCACTCAGGTTTTTAACTCATGTGGGAAAAGATTCTCCTAGCCCGAAATAAAAAGTCATTCCAAATTCCAGAGGTTCACTCTCCCCTTAACAATGACCTGGGAGATACAGATAACGGCATTATCTTTCCAGGCCAATGCCAGAGTAAAGGGAAGAAAGAGAAGAACACTTTCATGTTTAGTTAAAGCATGAAGTCTTCATCTGGCATCTTGGGAAGAAGCAGTCCACATCACTATCAGCTACTTCTCAACCTCATAGATCTCACTTGGAGTTCTCCAACGTTTGCAGAGGACCAGCTATCAGGTAGGGTCTTCTTCAGCTGTGAGATGTGTCCAAGGCTCAAGTCCCTGAAGTTTGACTGCCATTTGAGTAGTGAAGCAGATATGATATAGTCCCTTCCAAGCAGATTCAAGGGCAGTCTTTGTTCTTAGTGATTCTAAATTAGAAGGGCAAGAGAAAACTGGAAAAGCTAGTTTGGTGAGTTGTAGCCAGATATTTGAGGAAATCAGAAGAATTCAGGATCCAGTTCAGTTTACATATATAACAAAATCTCAAAGACAGCTAACAGGACTGAAATCTAATTTCTACATGGGTATAAACATGATTTTTCTTCCTACAATTACCCCCATTTTCCCCCCAAAGATCATCACAGTAAACTAACCTGCTTGTAATAAACTTTGCCTGATTATGTAAGTAAAGTAAACAAGAAAAGTGACTGATATTTAAGTTCTTTTTAAGATGACTTTGCTGGAATTTTTTGTAAGAAGTCTCACGCTTTACCTGTAATACCATTATAGTCAAAGTGTAGGTACTGTTTCCAATTGTACACTATTGTGTCATCTTGTATGAAAATAAGAATACTCTTTGAGAGTTTCTGAATTCTGGAGTGACTGGGTAGGGAGAAAACGTAAGTAGTTCATATTTGCTTAGAAAAGTATATCTTACCTAATTGTTGAGTAGCTTAAGAGAAAATATATCTTTAAACCTGGAAAAAACATTGCAGGACCAGCAATATTTTAACACAGTCATAAAAATTATAACTATCCTCATCATTAAGTTTCATGTTATTAATTCTTATTCTGATGAATCCAGCTTTTCCATTAGTTCTGTCAACTTTGCCTGATAATTTCAAGTGATAGGGAAAGGGATAATTCCAAGAAGCTTGCTAAGTTTTGTTAAGGCCTGTACGATTTGCCCAGTGACTTTATCGTTGGAGACTGTGGAAGGTATACCCCGAGTGGTAAACACATTTTCTAATAGTTTCTTTGCTACTGTCAGAGCATTACCCTAACAGCAAGTGAGAAGCTTCAACCATCCAGAAAACATACATACAATAACAAAAACATATTGGTAACCCACAGTAAGTGACAGTTGAAAAAAGTCCCCTTGCAGGTGTTTAAAAGGTCTAGTGGGAGGAGATCTGAGGCTTGTAGGTACAAAAATAATTTTTCTTGCATGCACTACGGTGGATGAAAGAATGCAAAAACCAAAATGTCTGGTTTGCCAGGGAGCCAGGAGGAAGCAAGTGGCTGTCTTTGTTTTCCCATAACCCTGACTGTTTGTTTAATTCACAGCTATTGTTTACTCATATTAGTTTCTCTGATTCAGGAGCAGACTGCTGCCGTTACGAGGAGACCAGAATGACAAAAATATGGCAATAAGGGATCATTTTTTGCAGAAGGAGATTGGACTGCATCCACATGTGCCAAAATCTTTTTAGATTCTGTTGCTGCTGCCTTTGCATGAAAGTCAGTTATCGCAATGCTCTGGTAATGAGGTTCAGTCTTTTTAGTATGAGCCTCAATTTTGACAGCAGCAATTTCAGGAGGTAAGAGAATAGCAATAAGATCACTTACTTGTCCATTTCTGATTGGGGTCACAGAGGACATCATACAATATTTTAAGATAATGACTAGGATTAAAAGTTACTTTATACCAGGATATATCAGATTTCTAGAAATCTCACAAAATTTCTAGAACACTGATATCCCTGTACAACATAAAGAAAGCTCAGTACTACTTCTGACTTGACAATGTTTCCCATGTAGTTTAATATATCAAATAAGCCTAATTAGTTGGCACTAGTGGTAAAGAACCCTCCTGCCAATGCAGGAGATGTAAGAGATGTGGGTTCGATCCCTGGGTTGGGAAGATCTCCTGGAGAAGGAAATGGCAGCCCACTCCAGTATTCTTACCTAGAGAATCCCATGGACAGAAGAGCCTCGCAGGCTACGGTCCATGGGGTTGCAAAGAGTTGGACATGACTGAAGCCAACTTAGGAGTTTAACAAAATTTTGAAATGTCCTAAGGGCCCTCTGGAAAATTTCAAAGTTGGTTTGTGGTCAAAAGACTTCATTTGGAATTTGATTTGGGGAAGTTTATAAA
This sequence comes from Oryx dammah, assembly GCF_014754425.2. NCBI lineage: Eukaryota > Metazoa > Chordata > Mammalia > Artiodactyla > Bovidae > Oryx > Oryx dammah. The sequence goes on from NW_024070207.1 coordinate 112,683,889, forward strand.
AAAATATTTTAAAAACAGTTTTATTTTTTTATTTATTTATTTTTTTTAAAAACAGTTTTAGAACACTTGCCTTAATAGGATCACAGATCATTATGAAACTTAATACTTAATTATCTATTAGCAAAACTTAGGACTTGGTTTTCATAAGTAATCAAAAAGCTGATGAACACAGGAAACAGCAAATCATTCTGATAAAACAGAATTTTTGTTTTCCAGGCAGATCACTGAAAAGGTAACCAAAATCTTTTTTTTTTTACAATTTCTTATCAAGAGCACACCAATGGTCCAATAACACTTTGTCCTTTTAGCATATGAAAGAAAGCCTGGTTTTAGTTTTATATACTATTGATACTAAATCTTACTTTTAGCATTCTTACAGTATTTATTGTTTTAGCCAGCTTGATTACAGAAGGCAAAATTTTCTTCTTTCCTCTCTTCAACATTTTGCATACATTTAGTTTGTCCTTCATAACCAGAAGCTCTAGTTTAAACAAAATTCTCATTTCCCTTAACAAAATTCTTCCTCATACTTTTTTATAACCAAAAGCACACAGTACTTTCCTTTCATAAAGAGTTGTTTCCTTTATTATTTCTAATAGTTTCATTGTGTATATTAATTAGAATTCTTAACCCTTAGAAACCTTAATTTCTACCAAAAAATAAGTAAGCAATTATGAACTATCCTTTATATTAGCATTATGAAGATAGGCAAACTTACATAAATACTTATTATAATTTCTTTTTTTTTTTTAATTTTTATTTTTACTATAATTTCTTGAAACACGTGCTTTCTCATAGAAAATTTCTCAGCTTGGCACCAAATATGTTTACAAAGAGATTCAATTTTCATCTTTAGTTTTTCAGAAACAGAAATTCAGTAATTAATGTTTCATTATTTTATTTGGAAATAATCTAGATAATTAATAAACTTCTATCAGTTAATTTAACACAATGAAAAAGGTTCAAGTTACCAAAAAGATTTTGGATGTTATTTTTAAGCACATCATGAGAAACGCTGGGCTGGAGGAACCACAAGCTGGAATCAAGATTGCCAGGAGAAATATCAATAACCTCAGATATGCAGATGACACCACCCTTATGGCAGAAAGTGAAGAAGAACTAAAGAGCATCTTGATGAAAGTGAAAGAGGAGAGTGAAAAAGTTGGCTTAAAGCTCAACATTCAGAAAACTAAGATCATGGCATCTGGTCCCATCATTTCATGGCAAATAGATGGGGAAACAGTGGCTGACTTTATTTTTCTGGGCTCCAAAATCACTGCAGATGGTGATCGCAGCCATGAAATTAAAAGACGCTTACCCCTTGGAAGGAAAGTTATGACCAACCTAGACAGCATATTAAAAAGCAGATGTTACTTTCTCGACAAAGGTCCGTCTAGTCAAGACTATGGTTTTTCCAGTGGTCATGATGGATGTGAGAGTTGGAACTATAAAGAAAGCTGAGTGCTGAAGAACTGATGCTCTTGAATTGTGGTGTTGGAGAAGACTCTTGAGAGTCCCTTGGACTGCAAGGAGATCCAACCAGTACATCCTAAAGGAGATCAGTCCTGGGTGTTCATTGGTAGGACTGATTTTGAAGCTGAAACTCCAATACTTTGGCCACCTGATACGAAGAGCTGACTCATTTGAAAAGACCCTGATGCTGGGAAAGATTGAGGGCAGGAGGAGCAGGGGACGACAGAGGATGAGATGGCTGGATAGCATCACTGACTCAATGGACATGGGTTTGGGTGGACTCTGGGAGTTGGTGATGGACAGGGAGGCCTGGCGTGCTGCAGTTCATGGGGTTGCAAAGAGTCGGACATGACTGAGCAACTAAACTGAACTGAACTGAAAATATAATTGTTTCTAAAAAGTTTAACTATAAACTTATCCTACTTACACTTATCTAAATCATTTACTCCTCTAAGCAGATAGGGTATGGAGTCCACAGAGAAAGAAAACCAGGCATGGCTTTCTTGACAAAAGAGAAGCCATTTTTGCTGAAGTCATCCCCAATGCTTGTTCTTGAACAGGTCTCAGTAACAATGATCTTAAGAGAATAGAAGAACAAACTGTCACCAGAGAAGAGAAATGAAAATAGCAAAGATAAGAAATTGGTTGTGAAGACTCCTAGTTCTGCTTCAATGGTAAAGACTACCCTGAAGCACCCAACCACTAGATCAAATGGAACCTAAGGGATGATGATAATTGACCTTTACTGACCCTCATGACTTCAACCACCTATAAAGCTTGGACTCTTTCTTCTGTCCCAGTTTTATGCTGAATTCTCCTTGACTCAAGCCCCTTCACGAATATGCCTGTACCCTTACTTACTGCAAGTAATAAATCCTTCCTTTCTCTGCTCTTTGGCTTGGTTATGTCTTTTGGCTTGACACTAACCAAGAAGCAAATCCAGTTTTTCGGATAACACTCCTGACTATGTTTAGATTACCTACCAAAACTTCATGGGACATTAGACAAAAATCAGCCATAATTCCAAGTTATTTTTGTTGACAAATTCCATAACAGAGATAACATGAAGTTATTTGACTAATAAGACCAGGTAGAATAAAATTTGGTTGTTGGCATTATATTTAGTGTTGATAACTTTAAAGACATATGTTAACTAAACCAATGAACTTAAACTACTTTTATTTACCAGAGATTATCCCAGATTACTTGAACTTGAAAAGCATTTGGGTTATTTTCTGTTACTGACCAATCCTTTCAAGTTCTTGGCTTCAAACCAACTAAATAGAGCTCTTACAAATTAAGTTTGGCAATACCATTGAGAGATAGAAAAACATCACACATTTACTATATAGATGTAGTCTTAAAATGCCCACTGTGAGACATACTTCTAAGTTTGGCAACAAATTTATGTGTCCTTTTTCTTAGGAAGAAAGTCATTTTAGAGGATAAAGGTTCCTGAATGTGAAATCTTTAAGCTAGCGGCTTATTGCTTCTCCTGGAGAAGGGGCTCCAGATGAATGGGTTAATAAATTAATTTACTATGTATCTATATATATGTGTATGTGTAGATATATACAGACAGATGTAAACAGAGAAGTTACAGTTACTAATATCTGTGGAGGATTTTCAAAATTTCTCTTTAGCCCAATTACCAAGTACCTCCTGTTTTATTTTTTCTTCATTTCGATGAGAAACTTCTTCCTAAAGTTTTCATTTCAAACAATGGTGCTGAAGAAGATGGGGGTAGAAAATCTACATCACAAAGGCATAGATTAAGTGTAGGTCAATTTTGTTTCCAATGTACTGGTTCTTTTCCGTATTTTGAGAGGACTAGGTGAGGCCTGGGGAATTGGCAAAGAGTAAACAGCAGGTGAATTGTAAACTTCGGGAGGAAGGCAGCCTGAATGATAAAGAGGCTAACCTGCTCTAACTACCTTTTCTCTAATTTGCATCTTTCCTTCTGGGTACAAGGTTTTGCTTTAGCTAAGGAGAGAAGGCATTAAAAACATCCCTAGCAGGCTCTGAATATCAAGTTTGGAATTTTGAAAACGTTTAGAGCCTTCTGCATATTACTCAAAATCGATATTCCATTTCATCTGTTTGAGAACTCTTGCTTTTAAGTCACTTTAAAAATGATCTTACGTATTTGGAACATTCCTTATAATGGCCACTGTAATTTCCCTGAAGACTGGTTAGCAGGTTAGTAGGTTCCTGGTTGCAAATGGAATTTAACCTACATTTCTATTCCAGCCATATTTTGAAGTGTCCATCCTTTCAGCGACCAAGCTAAGCTCTTAGGCCACAAAACAAGCTTAGCAAGATATTACCATTTTTGTAACTTTCTACAGCTTCCAGAATCACAGTTCTCAGACAAAAAATAAGCAAGTGTGCTTATTTTAGACTGGAATGTTCAGCTCTTTGGATGAAAAGGATCCCATTAGCAATTAATCTTCATCTACAAAAAATAAGTCAAAGAAAATGCTAAGATATTGACAGTAAGCAAGTGACGTTACTATGTCCTGGCTGAAATATGCTTCTAAGATCATTATAGTTGGTTTTTTAACTTGCCAGATTTTAGAGTGACTTTTGTAAATATGCTACTCTAATAGATGCTTATTGGATTTAAAATGTTCCATTTTTCTTGTTCATCCTCATTCTGCACTTACTATAACTGATGCATATGTTATTTCCTTCATTTAAGAAATATTGCATACCTACTATGTTCTGGGCTCTGGGGATTCTACAGTAAGACAATTTTTCTCTTTTATAACACCATTTATTTTTAAAGCAGTAAGAATGTTCTGAATACTCCTGTGTTGTAGGCATGGGGTGGCAAGAGATTCAGGTTAGCAGAGGCCAAGTCTTAGAAATATGATAAGGAGAGTGTGGACTTTCACCTAATCACTCTGCCAAGATGGATGCCAGTGAGAAGGATTCTGGAGGTTGGTAGGACACATGACTGGAGTCTCCTCTCTTCTTCTGGGCTTTCCTGAATTCTTTCGGTTGCTGGTAGCTTATTAGTTCTGCATTCCTTACCAGGACGTCCTGTTGTAAGATAACTCATACAAGTGTTTATTATGGTGCCTGCCCAGCACAGGCGGTTTCAGTCAATGGTTCCCCTAACAGACCCATATTTCTTCTTTCTCCCCTTTGACAAAGGGCATCCCTCTTGCTGTTTCACTTGTGCTCTGGATCCCATCTTTTCCCATGATGATTTTAAATGGGGGAAAAAAGCACACTTAACCAGCGTCTTTTAAAATGATCATTTATTATGAATAGAAAAAGTTCAATTTTTGTAAGATATAAAACACAAATTCATAGTATCCTAACCTCTTATTTTCCTGATTTTAAATTATGATTAAAATTAATGCATATATATGAACAAGTAATCAAGAAATGCAGTATTCCATACTTAATCATTACATAACTAAAACAGATAAAGATAAGATACCTACTTTAAAATCAGGACATTTATTTCAAAGACAGATTTTGTTTTTAACCTTTAAAGACTAATACTTAAAATTCCACAGAAAGGAATTAAAGTTAGAAAATTTAAGAAGCAAAAATAAAAAATATTAATTAAGAATGTGATGAAAACAGTACCTTTAGACAATGATATATATAAGAATTATCTCCAGACTGCTAATTTATATTGTTTAGAAATGAGAAATACTATTTCAATAAAAGTAAAAACTTATCTTAAGGAAAATTAATTATTTTATCAATTAAAACATGAAATATACTCAGTTTTATATTACTGAATTGAGAAAAAAATAAATAATTGCCTCCTATATAATAAAAATTATTTATCAAATGAGAGATAATTTCACTTATTATATCTATTCTTTCTAAAAGATATAAGTTTATGCTTTTTCTTGGCTGGTATGAGAAATCTAAGACTAAACCATCTCTTTTGAGATGACTGGTTAATCATTTGGAGATAGCAAATCACAAAGTTATATGCCTACTTTGCATCAACATCAAAATATACTGCATGTAGATCAACAATGTGAATGCTTGAAAAATGAAATCATAAAATTATTGCAAGAAAACATTTATGAATATTTATAAAATCTTGAGAAGACTTTCAAAACACATTGTCAAAAGTGGAAAGCATAAGGCAAAGACTGACAGACTATAATAGGTGAAAACAATAAGCATTATATTTAAATGATGTTTTAATATATTTACATGTAACAAATCAAATGGTGGAGCTGAGCTTACGAGGAAAAGCAGTAAGAAGACAATAATCACCTCCATGCAAAATGGGCAAAGGATGGGGATAAATAAAAATAATACAATGGCCATTTAAAACTGTTTAACCTCTTTTACAGGCAAAGAAATGTGAATTAAAATGAGATGCCTTTTTTCCTTACTCAATTAACACAGAAGAATGTAAATGCAACAAGGCAATATGTACATATAAAACTTTGTTCAATTTCAAGATCACAATCTTTCTTTTCAGTATTATCTTGAAAATTTCTGGAATTATACAAAATCATAGATATACAGAAAGTTTTAGTTATAAGGATATTCCTCACAGCTTTGTTTATAATATCACAAAATTGGAAATAATAGGGGTTGCTGATTGATTTATGGCATATTTAACACTGGAATATTATATATCCATTAAAACAACACTAGGAGCCTGGTGGGCTGCTGTCTATGGGGTCACACAGGGTCGGACACAACTGAAGTGACTTAGCAGCAGCAGCAGCAGAATATTAATAATATTTAAAAATGCTTGTAATACATTGTAAAGTTTAAAAAGCAGTTTACTAATTACAATACATGATATTTTTTTCAAGAAATTTACTTTCATTTAACATATTTTCTATAATGAACTTACATTTCTTTCCTGGTAAGAAATAGTCTATAAAGGCCCCCAAGTTACACTATCTATCTCCTTCTGTTCTATTTCTATACTCCCAAAGTAAACTCCTAATTACCAACCTCTTTTTCCCAGGTATTTCCGTAACAGAAAAGGGGATGGCCTGAACTGGAGAAGTGAATGTTCTGTACATTGCTAAGTGCTACCTCCCACTATAGATTTCTGGTGACACATAAGGCCTAGGAAGAAAACTAGAAGCCATTAGAGGATGGAAACAAAGTGAGTGAAAGGGAAGAAAGAATGAAGGAATAAAGTATGAAAGTCAAGGACCTGTAAAAGAAGTCAAGAGACGGTCCAATATATTTGCAAACCCTTTGTGAAAATGTGAGTCTTGAATGATGAGAAGCAATAAGAAGGTGATAATCACTGCAGGGAAATATGGGCAAAGGATGTGGATTAAAATTTCTACAAAAAAACAGACATTAAAAAAAAGTTTACAAATCACTGTGAAAGGAATGATACTCCAATTTAAAAACAAATTTTAAAAAGTAGTTTGGCATCTTTTCTAACCAAAAAAGTGTAAATTAACTTGTTAAAAAAGCTTATTTTGAAATGCAATATCCCAGACTTTGTACAGCTTTATATTATCTGATTTAGTCCTCAAGGTCTATTCTACCCCGAATTCTCTCTTGTATTGGTCCATCATAGTGCCTTCTTTTGAGTTAAGAGAGTTTGGGTAAGACCAGATTTAAATGTCCGTGTTACTATCATCATATGAATATACCCATGAACACAGGTTATTTTAAATAGTTTCAGTGAACAAAATCCTTAGTTAACATCTTAAATATGATATTAGGTCCATTTTGATTGGGAGAAGAAATGTTTAAAAGGGGCAAGTCCTGAGGATATACTCTGGACAACCAGAGCTAGCTCGAAGGCACTGGAAACCAAAATGGCAGATCAAAAGGAGGCAAGATCTAATGCTAGTGTGGACTGAGATATGAGGGCAAATTTATGTAATAATTCTGCATTCTGAAAGTAGTTTACGTACATAGCAGTAACTTGAGCATGTTAGGCACCATATGCAGAACTTTATGTAAACTGTTTTATTTAACATCTTATAAAGAAAATATTATTACATCTATTTTAAAGACAGTTCATTTTATACAGAAAAATAAACCTGGCTTTCCTACTTCAAACCATATATTTTAGAAATTAAAGATCACATTGTGAAAGTACAACTCTAAAGCACAGAGAAGAAAGTATAGGATATTGCTATGACTTTGGGACAGGACAGAACTTTGTAAGTAAGACTCACAAAATACAAACAATGAATCAAGAAATTAATAGACTTTACATCAAACTGACCCGCCTCTTGAGAAATTTGTATGCAGGCCAGGAAGCAACAGTTAGAACTGGACATGGAACAACAGACTGGTTCCAAATAGGAAAAGGAGTATGTCAAGGCTGCATATTGTCACCCTGCTTATTTAACTTATATGCAGAGTACATCATGAGAAACGCTGGGCTGGAAAAAGCACAAGCTGGAATCAAGATTGCCGGGAGAAACATCAATAACCTCAGATATGCAGATGACACCACCCTTAAGGCAGAAAGTGAAGAGGAACTAAAAAGCCTCTTGATGAAAGTGAAAGAGCAGAGTGAAAAAGTTGGCTTAAAGCTCAACATTCAGAAAACTAAGATCATGGCATCTGGTCCCATCACTTCATGGGAAATAGATGGGGAAACAGTGGAAACAGTGTCAGACTTCATTGTTTTGTGCTCCAAAATCACTGCAGATGGTGATTGCAACCATGAAATTAAAAGACGCTTACTCCTTGGAAGAAAAGTAATGACCAACCTAGATAGCATATTGAAAAGTGGAGACATTACTTTGCCAACTAAGGTCCATCTAGTTAAGGCTATGGTTTTTCCAGTAGTCACGTATGGATGTGAGAGTTGGACTGTGAAGAAGGCTGAGCACCGAAGAATTGATGCTTTTGAACTGTGGTGTTGGAGAAGACTCTTGAGAGTCCCTTGGACTGCAAGGAGATCCAACCAGTCCATTCTGAAGGAGATCAACCCTGGGATTTCTTTGGAAGGAATGATGCTAAAGCTGAAACTCCAGTACTTTGGCCACCTCATGCGAAGAGTTGACTCATTGGAAAAGACTCTGATGCTAGGAGGGATTGGGGGCAGGAGGAGAAGGGGCCGACAGAGGATGAGATGCCTGGATGGCATCACTGACTCGATGGACATGAGTCTGAGTGAACTCCGGAAGTTGGTGATGGACAGGGAGGCCTGGCGTGCTGCGATTCATGGGGTCGCAAAGAGTCGGACACGACTGAGCGACTGAACTGAACTGAAAAATCCTTGTTCAACAAAGGATCTCATAAATAAAAATTTACAGATGGGTGGTAGACTAGGAAAAATTATTTGTAACATCTGAAATGGACAAGAGTTAATATCTAGAACATGGGTTATTCTGTAAATAGCAAATATTTTAGGTTTTATGGGCCATATGGTCTCTACTGCACCCGTTCAACTCTGTTGTTATAGCATGAAAGCAGCCATAGACCATACAAAACTGAAAGAATATGGTTGTGTTTCAATAGAAACTTATTTATAAAAATAGCTGGTGAGCAGGATTTGGCTTTCAAGCTGTACTCTGTAGACTGTATAATGTAGACTGTATAAGAAGTTACTATGGATCAATAAGAAAAATTTAGGATGCTCGATGGAAAACTGAATGAAGGATAACAATAAGCAATTAGCAGAATGAAAAATCCAAATGTCTAAGCAAATATAGATGTGCAACATTATTAATAATATGAGAAATGTAAATTTAAAGGAAATGCCATTTTGCATCAAGGGATTTGACAGAACATGAAAGTCAGATAATTCAGGAGGAGGTGAAGATGTAGGTAAACAAGAAAGCCTCACACCTTGCCAATGAATGTGTGTCAGTTACAGAGAGCCATTAAATGCTAAGTGAAATTATTGTATTTCCATACCCCAAATAAAGGAGAGCTCTTTGATAAAGGACAGCAGGTAACGTTTTAACAACATACACATTATCTTTATTTCACTATGGATCCAAGGACACCAACACAGACTGTCACTAGTTTACAGACCAGCTGTTATAAACTACTTTCTACCAATGTGTTTTATTTATTTCTTTAGTTGCACTGCATGGCTTGCAGGGTCTTAGCTCCCAGATCCAGGGGTTGTACCTGGGCCATGGAAGTCAAAGTGCCAAGTCCTAACCCCTGGACTGCCAGGAATCTGTCTATCAATGTGTTTTAGACATGAAGAAAATCTTAATATTCTTAGCATCTAATTCTTTTACAGTTTAGAGTTTCATATCTTTAAGAGGAGGATTGGCTTCCTGATGCCTGATTAATGGAATGTAAAATTCACAAGAAGTTAAAATAAATTGAGGGATTTCCCTGGTAGTCCAGTGGCTAAGACTCCATGCTCCCAAAGCAGGGCCCAGGTTCTAACCCTGGTTGGGGAACTAGATCACACGTGCCAGCAAAGTCAAATTTAAAAAAAAAAAGGTAACATAAAGTGAGATTCAATTTTATAGGATGGAGAGCCAATTACAAGGTTATACTCAGATACTTCAGGGTTTTCCCACCTCTACAGTGTAAAGAGCACTTAAGTACAAAAGTCTGAGAAACACTCAGATAATAAGAAGGGACATTTATTGAATATCCATTGAGCTTTAGCTAAATAAAATTAAGATATAAGGGTATTTTTTTCTTTCTGTAATGGGAAATCAAACTACACAATATAACCTGGTTGGTAATTAGAACCGTAACTTCCTTTAGCTACTTTTTCTACCTCCACCCTGAATATAACCTATTGTAGCATTACGTTCTGAAATAAGAGGCCTTCCCCTCATTGAATTCATTTGCCATGGTCTGATAAAATATACAATGGATTATTCAAATTAGCATGGCCTAAACAGCAAGAGTAGCTTGCATATGTGCTGATTTTAAAAGGTCTACTGTTTCAATAAGCATATCCATATGCTTTACCTTAAAAATAAATTTGTTACCCAATTCTATTCCAATGGTGAAAATCATTCCCAGAATTCACATAGCTGTGAAATAAAGTTTTTTTTCCTTCCTGTCTTTGATCACATGTTCAAGTACTTAAAAAGTTAGATTATACTAAAGCATATGTATAGTATTATTTGATGAGTTATTAAAAGGAAATTGGTCTACATTGAATTGTATGCTTTAAACAGCTGAACTTTATAGTGTTTAATAATATCTCAGTAAAGCTGATATATAATCAATCATCTAGTCTTGTGGCTCTTCACTGTAGCATAATGGGATCAGAGGCGAAGAGGAGTGAAATGAGGGCTGACCAATCAGAAAGTGGGTTAAATCCCCAGGCTATTTTTTGGCCCTTAGTAACCAAACAATCGGAGAAGGCAATGGCACCCCACTCCAGTACTCTTGCCTGGCAAATCCCATGGACGGAGGAGCCTGGAAGGCTGCAGTCTATGGGGTCGCTAGGGGTCGGACACGACTGAGTGACTTCACTTTCACTTTCATGCATTGGAGAAGGAAAAGGCAACCTACTCCAGCGTTCTTGCCTGGAGAATCCCAGGGATGGGGGAGCCTGGTGGGCTGCCGTCTATGGGGTCACACAGAGTCAGACACGACTGAAGCGACTTAGCAGCAGAAGCCAAAAAATGAGAGGAAGAGAGGGAAGAGGAGAGAGAGAGTGTGCGAGTGTGTGTTTGTCTGGGAGGTTGGCTCTGTGGACATGGTAGGAAGCACCAGGGCAAAAAGTGAAGAAGAACCAAATATCATAGTTAAAACACTTCTTTTCATGAATTCCTAAAAATATCGCCTAACTTAGAGAAGACTTCTGCCAGACAGTAATGAAACATGATAGTCTTCTTTCCTCATCCATGAATAAGCCATTTCGAAAACAGTAGTGAGAGCACAGGGATTTCACGTTAAAAAGACTTCTGTGATCTGTCAACAACTTTCATATATGATTGCTTAAGTGAAAACTGAGGTGCGTTTAGAATCAAGAACTTTAAAACATCTAAGATTGTACTGGAACAATTTTGACAGAAAAGAATACAAATTAAAAAAAAAGACAACACATAGATGATAAAACATAGAATGCTGGTACACATTTATTTTTATTGCTAAACATTGAATGCCAGCAACTATGGTATCTTCAAGTTAAACTCAGTTGTAAGATTTATAGAAAAAAATACCTGTGTATGACTAGTATGTGGACATTCAATAAATACCACAGGACAAACTGATGACTAAGAGCCACATACCCATGAAGCCCTTGTTTAAACAATTTACCATTAAAACAGATGACCTATAAGAGCAATTATCAAAAGGTCAAGTTTAACTGCATGTCTTTTCAAACAGAGATGCTGAAAAGGATATATACATTCTTTACAGGTTTTAAGTGATTAAAAACAACCCTCAAAAATGCAGACAATGCAGAGTAGGAACACTGAAAATACAGTTTTACTGTTGAACAAGTGACAACACAACACTTTCTTCAAATCCTTAAAATAATTCATTTTTTAAATGGCTCTACAGAAACCAAAATGAACTATATTCATAAAGATGATAATCAACCAGGGACACAAAGATCTTCCAAGCTATTTTTTTATGTTAACATATATTTACACAAAATATTCAATAACACTTTTTACAGCTTACTTAAATAGAAACATGCTTTTCTAATCCATAAATAACACTAAACATCATTCATTCAACCACATTTATTAAGTAGTTTTGATGTCTCATGCATTGTGCCAGGGATTGAGAGATGAGTATGACATGGTCCTTGCTCTAGAAGTGCCCACAATGAGGCTGAAGAGACAACACATAACATTTCCTTTCTTACACAATGAGGCTATTTCTGTAAAAACAGGACTGAACTGCTCAATATCCTAAAAGACTGTTCCCAAATTCTGACCCGATGGAGCAGAAGACCAAGGTGTTTAAAAGCCATAAGAAAATGATGTGCTTTTTTTTTTTCATCCAGAGAAAGGAGTTTATGAGTAAGATTTCATCTATTAAATTTTTTTTTTAAATGATCTGCATGTATATAGCAATTCCACTAGTAAACTGCTCAGTTCATGTAATCAAATCAATAATATAAATATTTCATGATAGTCCCCAAGCTTTATTACCTGAATAGGTCTGTGCATTACTCTGCTAATATACTTTAATCCTGAAAGACTGTCTGCCTGAGAATAGAACAAATGCTTTTTCCCTAGGATAAACCAATAATTTGTACAGTTTTTAAGTAGTGGTAATAGAGGTCATTTAAAAATATTAAAATTATATTCAATATACAACTTCTCTTCAAGAAGGCAGGCAGATTTATAACGCAATCTAAAGTTTCCTTAAAAATGATTAAAAAGTTTTATTGCCTAAGAGCAACTCAGGAATCTGAAAGAGGTGAACCCCATGAATATCTCACTTAGTGAAAAAGTTGGATATATGGCTATTGATGTTTTTGAGTATATGAGAGCACAGATTTTTCATCAAAGAAACAGCATGCTCATATAGCTTTAATACCAATAGCTTCACACTGGCCTATTGACTTCCTAGATCCTCCAGGGCTGCATCACCAGTCTGAAAGATCTCAAACTAGGCAGGGCTCTTTGGGGCTCGAGTCAGTTACCAGGCTCCAGCAAATCCACATTTGTTTTCACACGTAGCCATTCTCACTCTACTACCAAGTCTTTTGTGGACCCACAGAGGTAGCTTAGGGGAAAGGCAGAAAGGAAGAACTACGTATTTAATTCCCCAACACAGAGAAACATGGAAGACACTGGTGAGGACTGAGTATGCTTCATGGCTTAGAGTAATTGCTTCTTGAAGACAGGGGCCTAGGAGCTAGGTCCAAGGTAGCCCCAGCAGCACAAGAGAAAATGTCTATTCTGGAGCAGTTCCAAGCTTTGAAGCTCGTAGAGAAAGGTAACCAGGACTGCAGAAGGTTCTGTGATCTGTCTTGTGATCTGCCGCAAGAGCCAGTTGGCTCAGTTTTGAGGTTCACCCCTAACTGTTTCAAGCTCACATGCTGCAGGTAGGAGGTACTTCCTACAGCTCATTCTGAATGTCAAGGCTGCTGCTGCTTTATGAGGGTATGGGGGCATATTATCAAAGAGGCAACTCTTGGGTGGCAAGACATGTCTCATGATATTAGAGTCTACTTCCGAGGTGTTCATTTACTGGGATCATTTAACAAAGATGTTCCCTTTTGCATTGGCAGTTTCTTTTATAGAATCTTATTAATTGTAATCAGACCTCAGTTGTCAAGAGTACAAAACAATGCGTGTGTTAGTTGCTCAGTCGTGTCTGACTCATTGCAACCCCATGGACTGTAGCCCGCCAGGATCCTCTGTCCATGGGATTTCTCAGGCAAGAATACTGGAGTGGGTAGCCTTTCCCTTCTCCAAGAGATCTTCCTGACCCGGGGATTGAACCCAGGTCTCCAGCATTGCAGGCGAATTCTTTAACATCTGAGCCACCAACATACCACTGAATTTTAAAATACTTTCCAACAAGATTAAAGACAAGAAATATAGACCAAGAAAATGCTCACCTTCCCACTTGGCCAAAGTCTGGTCTTCTTCAAATCTGGATTAATGATGCTTTTTCAGGAAGTTTTTTCTCAATTAATCCTACCCAATTGTTTTCCTTCACAGTATTTCAATACAGTATATAGCCACACAAAAATGGTTTAACATGAATTTGCACTTGTTTCAATTGTTCCACAAACATCTGAAGTTTGTAGGTTCAGTCTGTAAAACTAATCATGGAGTATGTCTTTCATTTCTTCTGTTTCTCCCCCATCCCAGAGTTTGGATATGCTGAATAAAGAACTTAAAGTTGTTGGCTAAAATGCAATTTTAAGGAATCACTTTTTATTTCATACCAAGTAAGGTTTTCAGTATTATATATTGTAACTCAGAGATTCTATCAGATGAATCCAAATATTACCGTGCTGTAACCATCCAGAGGCCCAGGGTCACATTGGCAGCCAAAAGTACACTGCCACCAAGCAAGATGAAAAATCCTATCAGATCTTTGACATCATTGTCTCCAATCACTGAGGTAAGAGTAGCATCTAGGAAAGAGTTTAAAATCCACTGTCCGTCCAAAGCAAAGCAGGGCACTGCATTAACAATTGCCAGAGCTCCCGAGAGGGAAATCAGGTACCTGGTTGCAATCAGTTAAGGAGCCTACTGTGAGGTCTGCATGCAAAGCCATTTCTAGGAGTCAGAAGTGTGTATTTTACGAGGAGTGGATTTGAGATTACAGGTGACTTCCCTCCTTTTTAAAAATCTCTGCCCACCAGTAAATGCTATTGCTTCTTAGATCTCTATTTAAAATAAATGATTTGTATTATTTCAAAGTTAAAAAAATGAAGGCCAACCACCTGTAAACTAAGGCAGTCTGTAACGAATTCCTTGAAAGATTTTTTTCTCTTTAATGATACAAGAGAAAGGAATATGGAAAGAATAAGAAATGAGGGAAAATTCCTCTTCAATCCTCACAAAGTATAGCTTAGATTTATTAAGATTTTAGTCCCTTGAACTCTATTTTATTATCATCTGTAAGGTCATAGTGTAACTATCTCTGAGATAAAGCTGCAGTCTACAAGGTACAATTTTGACTGTATCCTTTTTTCAGTAACTCATTTGTTAACGAATATTTGCTCATTTACTTTCTGTCTCTTTTTTTTTTGCAAATCATTAAAGGAAGAAATTAAAGATATAAAAGTGACAAAAATAACCTTTTCAAACTGTTCAAATATATTCAAATTCTATATAATAACCAATTAAAAATCTCTTTATATGCAAACATAATATGCTAAAGAACACATGAGATTCTGTGGAGTGCTGTTTCAGTAGTGGAAATCAGTTTGATGTCCCTTAGGCATTCCTCCATTTGGTCAGTCAACAGGCTCAGGAGGGGTGGAACACATCACCTCATTTAGTAGCTGAAGACTTCATCCTTTATAAACATACTCAAAGGTTTTAGACCTCTAAACTTCAACTCTCAATTTGTCTTCTAGGTTCTTTCCCTTCCACACCTTAACCTTTCTCTCTTCCCAATCAATCTCTCTTCTTTGACTTCCTAGATACAATCTGATCTTTCTCAACTCTAAAGTCCATTTTTTTATGTGTTAGCAGTAGACTGATACCTGTAAGGTCTATTCAAGCTCTCTAGTCAAGATAAAACCGATCAAGTTCCAAGTAGCACACTTTTAAAATATCTTTCACATCAGAAAGGATACTTGACAAATGTCTCCACAACCACAGGCAGATCTATGCTTAGAAACTTGAAACGTGGGATAAAACTGGTGATGCTCACTAAAAAAGAAAAATAAGAAATAATTAATATTATTTATACAGGTAAGCAACAGAATAATGAATTTTACTATGTGGGTATAGACTGGACTAGCCTATTAAACTGATTTGAGAAAGCCCTACCCAAACATATGCAGACAGGCTTGATGGCCCAACTATAAAAGTAAATTAACAATTCTAGAGCAGCTAATAAAAAGAGTGGGATACAGAAATTCATGTCTCAATGTACATTTATGAGGTGAGACTAGAATAAAAACTGATTATATACCAACTATAACTACCAAATACAGAGAATGACTTTACACTAGAATTTATATCAAGAGTCCTTATCTTTTCAAAGAGGTATAACCTTAAAATCATGTTCACGCCAACTATTATGCAACTTAAACTTTTTTGGTCTCAGTGTTTTCTTCATTGCTAAAACAAGGATTAATACTAGGGGATTTTTAATATTTCCTTCACTTTGTGGATTCCATTACTCTGTTTTTGTTAAAACACTTAAAAACTGTGTTATAATTAAATAGAACTCATAGCACACATTTCTTGAAAATTACCTTGAAGAGGGTTATTTCTATATTTGTTGAGGATGTATATAATATCTGTACTCCAGAGACACCTAGTGTTAAAACAATAAATGAGAAGAATGACCCAAGCTGTATCTTAGGATATGACTACAGAGCAATGAGAGAGCCTTTTAAAGAGTAACATAAAACCCACATGTCCATCAATTGATGAATAAACACAGAAAAACTAATATATCCATACAATGGAATAGTTCAGTTCAGTTCAGTCGCTCAGTCATGTCCGACTTTTGCAACCCCATGAATCGCAGCACGCCAGGCCTCCCTGTCCATCACCAACTCCTGGAGTTCACTCAGACTCACATCCATTGAGTCAGTGATGCCATCCAGCCATCTCATCCTCTGTTGTCCCCTTTTCCTCCTGCCCCCAATCCCTCCCAGCATCAGGGTCCTTTCCAATGAGTCAACTCTTTGCATGAGGTAGCCAAAGTACTGGAGTTTCAGCTTTAGCATCAGTCCTTCCAATGAACACCCAGGGTTGATCTCCTTCAGAATGGACTGGTTGGACCTCCGTGCAGTCCAAGGGACTCTCAAGAGTCTTCTCCAACACCACAGTTCAAAAGCATCAATTCTTTGGTGCTCAGCTTTCTTCACAGTCCAACTCTCACATTCATACATGACCACTGAAAAAACCATAGCCTTAACTAGACGGACCTTTGTTGGCAAAATAATGTCTCTGCTTTTCAATATGGAATATTACTTCACCATAAAAAAGGAATGATGCGCCAATACAAACTACAACATGGACAGACCTTGAAAACACTATGCTAAGGGGAAGAAGCCAATCACAAAATATTCTATTTATAGGAAATGTGTGGAAACAGGCAAATTTACAGAAACAGAAAATAGATTAAATGGTTGCCAAGGGATGGGGTAGGTGGGTGTTGAGAAGTAGAATAGGTTCCTAATGGGTATAGGCTTTTTTTGGAGTGATGAAAAAATACTGGAACTAGATTGTGGTGATGGTTCCACAACTCTGAATATATTAAACACTGCTGCTAAGTCGCTTCAATCGTATCTGACTCTGTGTGACCCCCATAGATGGCAGCCCACCAGGTTCCCCCATCCCTGGGATTCTCCAAGCAAGAACACTGGAGTGGGTTGCCATTTCCTTCTCCAATGCATGAAAGTGAAAAGTGAAAGTGAAGTTGCTCAGTCGTGTCCGACTCTTAGAGACCTCATGGACTGCAGCCTACCAGGCTCCTCCATCCACGGGATTTTCCAGGCAAGAGTACAAGAGTGAGTTGCCAATACCTTCTCCAATATTAAACACTACTGAATTGTATATTTTAAAAGGGTAAATCATATGATATGTGAATTATATTTCAGTAAAAGTTATTAAAAAGGGAACATATAAAATCTTATACACCAAAATAAGTTAGACTGTATGATCTTGGTTCAGTTCAGTTGCTCAGTCATGTCCGACTCTTTGCAACCCCATGGACTGCAGCACGCCAGGCTTCCCTGTCCATCACCAACTCTTGGAGCTTGCTCAAACTCATATGTCCATAAAGTTGGTGATGCCATCCAACCATCTCATCCTCTGTCGTCCCCTTCTCCTCCTGCCTTCAATCCTTCCCAGCATCAGGGTCTTTTCAAATGAGTCAGTTCTTTGCATCAGATGGCCATAATATTAGAGCTTTAGCATCAGCATCAGCCCTTCAAATGAATATTCTGGACTGATTTCCCTTAGGATGGACTGGTTGGATCTCCTCGCAGTCCAGTTCAGTTAGTTCAGATCAGTCGCTCAGTCGTGTCTGACTCTTTGCAACCCCATGAACCACAGCATGGCAGGCCTCCCTGTCCATCACCAACTCCCAGAGTCCACCCAAACCAATGTCCATTGAGTCGGTGACGCCATCTAACCATCTCATCCTCTGTTGTCCCCTTCTCCTCCTGCCCCCAATCTTTCCCAGCATCAGGGTCTTTTCAAATGAGTCAGCTCTTTGCATCAGGTGGTCAAAGTATTGGAGTTTCAGCTTCAGCATCAGTCCTTCCAATGAACACCCAGGACTGATCTCTTTAAGATGGACTGGTTGGATCTCTTTGCAGTCCAAGGGACTCTCAAGAATCTTCTCCAACACCAAAGTTCAAAAGCATCAATTCTTCGGCGCTCAGCTTTCTTCACAGTTCAACTCTCACATTCATACATGACCACTGGAAAAACCATAGCCTTGACTAGACGGACCTTTGTTGGCAAAGTAATGTCTCTGCTTTTTAATATGCTGTCTAGGTTGGTCATAACTTTCCTTCCAAGGAGTTCAGTTCAGTTGCTCAGTCGTGTCCGACTCTTTGCGACCCCATGAATCGCAGCACGCCAGGCCTCCCTGTCCATCACCAACTCCCAGAGTTCACTTAAACACATGTCCATCGAGTTGGTGATGCCATCTAACCATCTCATCCTCTGTTGTCCCCTTCTCCTCCTGCCCCCAATCCCTCCCAGCATCAGAGTCTTTTCCAATGAGTCAACTCTTCGCGTGAGGTGGCCAAAGTACTGGAGTTTCAGCTTTAGCATCAGTCCTTCCAATGAACCCCCAGGACTGATCTCCTTCAGGAAGGACTGGTTGGACCTCCTTGCAGTCCAAGGGACTCTCAAGAGTCTTCTCCAACACCACAGTTCCAAAGCTTCAATTCTTTGGTGCTCAGCTTTCTTCACAGTCCAACTCTCACATCCATACATGACCACTGGAAAAACCACAGCCTTAACTAGATGGACCTTTGTTGGCAAAGTAATATCTCTGCTTCTTAATATGCTATCTAGGTTGGTCATAACTTTTCTTCCAAGGAGTAAGCGTCTTTTAATTTCATGGCTACAATCACCATCTAGCATGTGAGATGAGTGCAATTGTGTGGTAGTTTGAGCATTCTTTGGCATTGCCTTTCTTTGGGATTGGAATGAAAACTGAACTTTTATAGTCTTGTGGCCACTGCTGAGTTTTCCAAATTTGCTGGCATATTGAATGCAGCACTTTCACAGTGTCATCTTTCAGGATTTGAAATAGCTCAACTGGTATTCCATGCTTGCAGTCCAAGGGACTCTCAAGAGTCTTCTCCAACACCACTATTCAAAAACATCAATTCTTTGGTGCTCAGCTTTCTTTATGGTCCAACTCTCACATGCATTCATGACTACTGGAAAAACCACAGCCTTGACTATACGGACCTTTGTTGGCAAAGTGTTGTCTCTGCTACGCTGTCTGGGCTTGTCATAGCTTTTCTTCCAAGGAGCAAGCGTCTTTTATTTTCATGGCTATAGTCACCATCTGCAGTGATTTTGGAGCCCCCCAAAATAAAGTCTGTCACTGCTTCCATTGTTTCCCCATCTATTTGCCATGAAGTGGTGGGACCGGATGCCATGATCTTCATTTTTGGAATGTTGCATTTTAAGCCAGCTATTTCACTCTCCTCATTCACTCTCATCAAGAGGCTCTTCAGTTCCTCTTCCCTTTCTGCCATAAGGGTGGTATCATCTGCATATTTGAGATTGTTGATATTTCTCCCTGCAATCCTGATTCCAGCTTGTGCTTCATCCAGCCCAGCATTTCACATGATGTACTCTGCATAAAAGTTAAACAAGCAGGATGAGAATATACAGCCTTGACATACTCCTTTCCCAAGTTGGAACCAGTCCATTTTTCCATGCCCGGTTCTAACTGTTGCTTCTTGATCTGCATACACGTTTCTCAGGAGGCAGGTAAGGTGGTCTGGTATTACTATCTCTTGAAGACTTTTCCACAGTTTGTTGTGATCCACACAGTCAAGGGCTTTGGTGTAGTCAATGAAGCAGATGTTTTTCTGGAACTCTCTTGCTTTTTCTATTATCCCACAGATGTTGGCAATTTGATCTCTGGTTCCTCTGCCTTTTCTCAATCCAGCTTGAACATCTGGAAGTTCTTGGTTCATGTACTGTTGAAGCCTGGCTTGGAGAATTTTGAGCATTACTTTGCTAGCGTGTGAGATGAGTGCAAATGTGCAGTAGTTTGAACATCCTTTGGCATTACCTTTCTTTGGGATTGGAATGAAAACTGACCTCTTCCAGTCCTGTGGCCACTGCTGAGTTTTCCAAACTTGCTGGTGTATTGAGTGCAGCACTTTCACAGCATCATCTTTTAGGATTTGAAATAGCTCAGCTGGAATTCCATCACCGCCACTTGACTTTGCACTCCAGGATGTCTGGCTCTAGATGAGTGATCACAGCATCGTGGTTATCTGGGTCATTAGGATCTTTTTTGCATAGTTCTTCTGTATGATCTTGTGCCATATGGACAAGCTATATGTTTAATCCAATCATGTTGCCACTGTTAAAGCATTTACGCTGGTCTGATTCTGAAATTATATTCATATAAAATTCATGTGTTATTCACAAATTACTTTGTCATCATTATCACTATGATTACTGGCATTCTCTGGCATATGCTACTCTTGCTACTGATTTGGGAGCTTGGAGAAATTTAATAAGCACTCAGAGAATATCTGAGAGGTCATCTATGTAACTTGAACATAAATGGTAGTGAAGAAAAAATATGTCTTTCTCCATAAGTAGACATGGGGTTAAGCTCTATCTTGCTTTATAAATTCAGATTATTTTCCTACTGCTTAAATTTCATTTAATGCTTAAGAACAAGTTAACAAGATTTTAAAAAGTGATCAAACAAATGAAATTAATGCAAGGTATGTACTGAGTCTCTACCAGTGAAAATATAGGCCATCATAGCGATATTCTGAGGGTCTACCACAATAAAACCCACCTGTGTAGTGAAGGTGCAGCGGATGTCCTACATATAACATATCAATTTGAGGTGGGTGTTTCACTTTTATTAAGCGTGTATGAGTTTCCAAAGAAGGTATTATACAGAAACTTGAACTTGAGCTTTTCTTACAGTCTTTATTGGTTCTACAGACTTGGGTGGCTTCAACTGCTTTCCGGGCAGGTAGACATGTATGCTAGGGACAGAACATCAATTAGTCAATACTAAAAATGATTCATTAACAAGCAAAACACCAAGTGAAATTCTTTCAGTATCTTTCATGTCACCAAACATATTAGGAATGAAGTTCAATAAAGGAAATACCATTCATGTATATCTACTATAAATTAGATTATTCTACTCTGGCCAAATAAGATATTATTAGTATAAACATTTTAAAGATTCTCAGATAAAATATGACATGTGAAATGTAGAGATCTTAATAAAATGGTATAAACCAAAAGAGCACTGTTTTCAAGGATTCCATTTCAGTTCTACATGATTATATAATTATATCAGGCAATGAAGACTGTTTCAAAGACAACTTACCAAACGCTTATTAAAATTATTTCTATAGGAAAAGCAAACATCTGTAAGGCTGTGATTGTTACAGCATTCAGTCGAACCGTCTAGCCGTTTGTACGCTTAAAGAGAAATGGTTTATTAAAATCTGTTATTAAAAGAAGTACACAATGCACAGAAGTACATTTGTAATAAGAATTTTGCTTCCAAGACAAAAAGAATTAAGCAAAATGCATATGAACTCAGAAACAACTGTATAACTGACAGTTCAGATTGCTGGCTACTTGCTGCAGAGTTTGATTTTACATTACAAAAAGAGATACATCCAAGTTGAATCAAGAAGTAGCAATGACCACAGCTTAGTTGTCTTCACATAAACTTACCCACTCAGAAAGCTGGAGTGCCAGGGTCTCAGTAGGTTTTGCAGTAACTCCAGCTGGTCAAGCACAAATACTTAATGAGCTACTTTTAGATGACCTAATGCTGTTGATCCAGTATCACTATAGAACTCCTGCACTGTGGTGTTAGCAGAGTGAGCAAGAGGATGCCTAAGAGACTCTCATCCTGAAGGACATCTCTATCATATCAAATATCTATTCCACCTCCAGGCTTATCTTCAGGTTTCCCCCACAGAACTGGGGCAGTCCAATTTGACCACACAAATGTGCACATATTTGCTTGCATACTAGTGACCCAGTTATTCATGGAAGGCAATGGAAAAAGGCAACTATTCCCATTAGTCATTTATTTTTTCAAGTTCTTTGGTAGACTGCTTCACTGTATCTAGGGGAGAATAAGGAAGTTAAATCACTCATACAGCTGGGACAAAATTTTTTTCCCTAGCCATTTATTTTGGAAGGTTTCCTGCATTCAGCACATCAAACTTGTAGAGCAAAACTGATGTGTGGCAAGGACCAATCAAGGGCTCCCCAGGTGGCTCAGTGGTAAAGAATTTGCCTGCAATGCAGGAGACATGGGTTCGATCCCTGGGTGGGGATGATCCCCTGGAGAAGAAAATGGCAACCCACTTCAGTATTTTTGCCTGGAGAATCTCATGGACAGAGAAGCCTGGTGGGCTGCCATCTCTGGGGTCGCACAGAGTTGGACACGACTGAAGTGACTTAGCAGCAGCAGCAGCAGCAGCATGAAAATGGTTGTTGATACGCAATCTGACTTTATAAGGATTTTTATTTCAGGCAAAGATTTTTTGTTTTTAAATCTTTCTTTTCTAGATTATTTGATTAGATTGGATCTCCTTAAACACAAATTACTGCCAACATGAAGAGCAAAACACAGGTGAAGTAAACTAACAGATGCACCAATTTCTCCTCTGCAATGGCTGGCTGTGCGGGTGGTTTTGCTTTGTTTTCTTACCATAACTGAATGGGTATTTAAATTCTGGGTGATGAGTCATATTTAAAATATGAAACCAAACTATGAGCAGCTAATGGCACAAACTCGTGCCTATAATCACTCATCAGCCCTAATGGTAAACTCTAAGGTAAAAAGGTGTTTAGAATTAAAAAGAGAAATCAATCCAGGCGAAAGTCCTCAGTATGCTCTCTAATCAGTTGCCAAGTCACACCAATATTTACCTCATTATTCTTCTCTTTATCTATTCCCACTAAAGGGTAGACTTCAATTCTTTCTCACTTGACCCATTTGAAGAGAATTTTAATGCATCTATTTTACCACCTACCTCATTTATAAACTTGTCCTAGATACTGAATGCTTCAGATTAACCTTCCAATGTAAAACTCTGAGAATGTAGCTCTTTTATTTAATAATTTAAATTTTCAAAGACCCTGCATTGCTTCCAAATAAAGCCCTTCATAGCCTAAAACAAAGATTTCTACTTTTTTTTTTAAATCACCTTATCTCATACTCTTCTCTTACTGAACCAAATCATTAGCAGTTCCCTGATCTGTGGTGCCAAGATTCATTTATAACAGTCTCTTGAAATTAAACTCACTGTTGAGGACCAGCTTAAGAGTTGCTGCGATGAAACATGTCCTCATCTTTTCAGTCAAGACCAACTGTCATCAGCTCTCACAACTCCCAATATCTCTCATCATTCCTTATATTTAACTTTGTACTGTCATGTGGACATGGTCTATTTCTTCGATTAGACTGTAAGGTCTATGAAGGAAAGGTTTCTCAGTATTTTATGTAAGGTGGATAGCTCAATATGCACTGAATACATAGATGATGTTCTATGCTACTTGCCTTTATATCAGTAATGATTTTTAAAAATTTACCTCTGATGCTTGATACTTAGCTTTTCATGGAGGAGTGTCAGCAACAGAGGATTGAAAGTCAATAATTTGATATCACTGTTGATATGGCATGTCTAATAAAAAGCTTAAAGTGGATAGTATATGGAAAAAATTGGAAATTAGAAAAATTGGAAATTGGAAATGGTGGGGACTGTGATGAATTAGAGAATACATACCCTATGCTAAGTAGCGTAAGCAGCCAGGCCACTTGACTTGGGAGGGTCAAGAGATGATCCATTTTATTTCAAGATAAATACAAAGTCTGGACTCTCATGAGAAACTTTCTTTTTTTTGGCTGGGCTTCAAGGCATGTGAGATCTTAGTTCCCTGACCAGGGATTGAAGCCACGCCCCCTGCAGTGGTAGTGTGGAGTCTTAACCACTGGACTGCCAGGCAAGTCAAATCATACACATGTGCCAAGGCTGGATTTGGCCTCTACCGTATCACTAATATGTGACCTCTGGGTTATGGCTTCTTCCTATGGTGATTAATCCAATCAAAACACAAATCAATGGCTGTGGCTGCCCTGACAAGATGAAGTACCTCCTGAAATATGGAACTTTCCATTTAAAGAGTTTAATATTTTGTTATCATGTGAGAAGTAAACTGTGACATTTCTGTTTATCAATTTAAAAAATATATATGTTTAAAAATATTTTTTATGTTACAATCTTTTCTACTGGATCACATTAAAGGACAAGTCACTTAATTTCTGTGACTCAATTCTTAACCTATACGACAGGGATGCCAAAGGTAATTTTCACATTACTATACTGCTATCAACATGAGGGGCCTCCCAGGTGGCTTAGTGGTAAAGAACCTGCTTGCTAAGCAGGAGACATGGGTACGATCCCTGGGTTGGGAAGATCCCCTGGAGAAGGAAATGGCAACCCACTCCAGTATTCTTGTCTGGGAACTCCCATGGACAGAAGAGCCTGGCAGGTTATACTCCATGGGGTCGCAAAGAGTCAGACACCACTGAGCATGCATGCACACATCAACACGAGAGACTGATCCAATTCTACATTGGAAGACATATTCAAGATTGCAGTGGGGGGACTTCCTTGGTGGTCCAGTGGTTAAGATTCCGTGCTTCCATTGCGGGCGGCTCAGGTTCGATCCCTGACTGGGGAACTAAGATTCCATAAGCTGTGCAGCCAAAAAAAAAGAGAGAATGCAATGGGAAGTCCCAGAAGCTTTCTTGGCTTCAATTTAACTCTAGGAGATTAGAATTGTCCCTTAAATCTTCCCAGATGGAGAAACAACTAGGAAAATTAAGACCAGATTAGTTTCACAATTCCACTACAGGGAGAACCTATATATTTTGAATGTACCCTAAGATACTTGTAGATATAGTCTAGTCTTCAAAGGATGATCTAAACCAGAGGTTATTTTAGAATAAGGTTGGAAGGAAGAAACTTTTCCAGTCTATAGTTCAGTCTTCACTACTTTCTACATCACTAAAATGAACCGAACAATTTTCTTACCCTAGTTTAATAAATATTTAAGTGTAACTAGAGTTTCAATATAGGCAGGCAAACCTATTTATTTTTGGTTTTATAGTAGAATTTATACCAGTATCACCTAGTAAAAAACAGTTTAAAAAATTATAAACACACACACACACACTCTCTCTCTTTTCAATGGATAAGAGCAAAGAAACCTTGACCCTACCTTGATACTCACAATGGGAGAACACACACTTTTTCTCTGAACATGAGAGATTTGGGCATAAAAACAGTCTGGGTACTCAAACTGTATGGAAAAGATTTCCAGAGTTTTCCTTACATTACCTTAAACCAGGTCAGGAATGGTCTTTCCTCACTCCAGTTAAAGATGCATAATACAGGACAACACTCCCTTTGCCAGGCAGTTATACGTATATGCCCTCACCTCCTCTGAACAGGAATATAGGTTATTCAAAGAGGCTGCAGGAGTCTGGGCTCACAGATTAATTTTAGGTAGTAGTTGCCTTTAGTATTCAATCTCACACTTTTAAAAAATGCAGCTCAAATCCTCAAGACAACACTTACAAAAAAGAAAAAAGGAACTTAGCTTTAGGCATATATG
This sequence comes from Oryx dammah, assembly GCF_014754425.2. NCBI lineage: Eukaryota > Metazoa > Chordata > Mammalia > Artiodactyla > Bovidae > Oryx > Oryx dammah. Next base: position 112,709,772 of record NW_024070207.1, read on the forward strand.
AAGTGTCCCCTCAAACTAAAGAAAGAGAATGCAAGCTACTTGTTAGAAAATAGTCCAAAGGGACTTCCCTGGTGGTCCAGTGGTTAAGACTCTGTGCTTCTACTGCAGATGGTGCAGATATGAGTCCTGCTTGTGGAACTAACATGCCATGCAGTGAGGCCAAAAATATGTCCCCCTAAAAGAACCAAACTAGTTCTTGTCTGTAACTTTCAGTTCCGTTCAAATGGAACTAATGGCATATGGATACATGGCAATCCTAAATTAAGCAGAGGTTTGAATATGAATAGGGAAAAAGTTTGTTCTGTTCTGACTCAGAATGAAAGGAGAGATCTATTCTAGGTACAAAGGTCTCCAAGCCCTCACCCAGCGTTCTTTCTGGGCTTCCTGGAAAGACCATTCAATCTCCAAGGAGTGTGGGACAAGCTCATTAGGCTTACTCCATGCACTAAGGGCAGACGTAGAATAAAACCAGCCTTGGCTCTGTTGATGCCGCTCCTAGGTTAGCAGGTTAATGTTTAAAAAAGGAAAGAATCGACAGAAGAAAAACAGAAGGTCCCAACAATTTCATAAAATGAATGGTCATTTCATGTAGATTTACCACATTTTTAAAAATTTGCCAGAAATCCACCTGTTAACATTTAAAGGAGAACATCTAGTATGCTTAATATCTTAGGGAATAGCTTTACAAATCTAATAATACACCTAGGAAAGTCAGGGTATGAAATAAGGCCAGAAATGATTGGCTGGGACAGCTTATGGGCACTTTCAGGGTCAGATCTTTTCAAAGTGGCTTTACTGTTTTGAAGTGGTATAAATTCTTAAAATTTTAATTGTGCTTACCTAATTTTATTCTAAATTGAGTATCAATTATTTTTGGATTATAGGTTACCTTATATTACCATATTTGGCTATATTTATGCTCTCAATTATAATGTACGGTAACAAATGTACCTGTGGCTGCTGCTGCTAAGTCGCTTCAGTCATGTCCGACTCTGTGTGACCCCATAGACGAAAGCCCACCAGGCTCCGCTGTCCCTGGGATTCTCCAAGCAAGAACACTGGAGTGGGTTGCCATTTCCTTCTCCAATGCATGAAAGTGAAAAGTGAAAGTGAAGTCGCTCAGTCGTGTCTGACTCTTTGCGGACATGGACTGCAGCCTACCAGGCTCCTCTGTCCATGGGATTTTCCAGGCAAGAGTACCGGAGTGGGGTGCCATTGCCTTCTCCAAACAAATGTACCTAGATACATGTAAAACAATATCAATCCGTAGCTTTCTTAAATGTCCAAGCCTGTCATTTAAATTAATCTAGTATATTATTTTAAGTTATATTTACAGTCATTAAGATTTCTGCAGTCTGGCTAAGTATAGGCACTCCATTAAAAAATGATTAAATGAAGGTACAGGTTTATCAGATATAGTCACAATATAAAATCAACAAGTATCCTAATGCAGTCACTTCTAAGGAGATGAAATATATACTGAAGAACTATTATTTGGGGATTGATTTTTTTTTTTTATTAGTGTGGGAGTGTGGTAAGAGTAATACCTGCTTTGGGTTTTTAAGTAAATACCTCCAAAATGTAGCACAGGATCCATAATAGTGAAATACTCAAAAAGTTAATAAGGAAAGAATTCTGGAGTATTTCAAGAAAAATTTCACTTCCATTCTGTTTGCCAGGAAAAGACTAACTATAAACATTGAAACATAGATATCCTAAATAAAATGATTTTATTGGAGAGAAATTTTATTTGATAACAATGTCATTTTGGCTTTGGTAATTCAATACTAGTTATACCAAATTTAGACAAACTTGAAAATGATAAAGGACTTAAGTATGAAATAATGGATTCTTCTCTTATAGAAGAAGATACTGTGGATTATATACCTATTTGAAAAGATACAATACATGGAAAAGCATGAGATGCAATTTGAAGTACTGAGTGCTACCTAGGTATTTTTGCCCTTGTCAAAAGTGGATGCTGAATCTAATCAAGTCTCTAGACCTAACTACCACCTATAGGAAATGTGGGGGATACTTCAACATGTTAATGATAAATTTGACAAAACAAATGACTCAGTTTCTTTAACAGATGATTTTTTTAAAACAGTGTCAGAGGGAATTGTTAAAAGACATACCATCCAACTGAAACCAACTGTAAAAAAGAAAAAAAAAAACAGGGAAGAGTGAATACCAATTAGATATTAGGAATTATTGTTAATTTTGTTAGATGTGATAATAGTACTGTGGTCATGTCTAAAAGGTCATCATCTATTAAAGATATGCTGAGGTTTATGAGTGAAATCACAGGATACCTGGAATGTGCTTTCAAATATTTCCTTTTAAGGTGGACAGGCTGGATGAAAAAGTTGGCAAAGTGTTGATAATTGCTGAAGCTGGGAGAAGGATGCATGAGGTTTCATTTATATTACTCTGCCTCTTTCTTTTTGGCCGCACGGCATGACATGCAGGATCTTAGTTTCCCCAGCAGGGATTGAACCCACATCCTCGGCAGTGAATGCATAGAGTCCTAACCACTGGACCCCAGGGAATTCCCTATACTACTTTCTTGACATTTATTTATGTGTGAAAAGTTTTTGCAATAAAAAGAGCTCTTAAAAATGAGTTAGAGGGACTTCCTTGGTGTTTCAGTGGCTAAGACCCCAAGCTCCCAATGAAGGGGTCCCAAGTTCAATCTCTGGTGGGGAAGCTAGATCCCACATGCTCCAACTGAGTTTGCACGCAGCAAATAAAGATATTGTGTGCCACAACTAAGACCCAGTGTGCCAAACAAATAAAAATTAATCTTAAATAATAGGTTATTCATGGAAGATTACATATGAAAAAAAATTTAAACCAGTTCTTACTACTTTGCCACTTTACACATGGTACTTTAATAAAACTATTTTTAATAATTAATCATATTTCTTAACCCCAGTAGATATATAAAAGTACTCAGGAATTTCTTGATTTAAAAATGTGAGTATAGTTTGCACTTTCCAACACTTTCAATAATTTGGACCCCCAGGGTTTTGTATTAAGAGTTGGGAGACTGATTTTCCAGAGATGGAAGAGCTGAAAATACATTTGGCAGCTTCTGAAGGTAAACTTGCTTCACTCTGCTGCCTCCAAAACAGAACAACAGATCTGACTTCAGGAAGTATTTCTGGACATCAAGATGATTTTCTCTGGACGCCTGCCACACAAAAAAATCCTATCCCAAATAACTTTGGACATGCCACCATCCACATAGCACAAGGGTATTTAATCCCTGGAATTTAGTTAATTGGTTATGTTTGAGCTTGAATGCTGACTAAACACAAGTGTTATCTAAATGCTGAATTAGATCCTAGAGTTCTGAAAATCAAAGATGAAATTTGTTAGTTCAACAACAAAATATAATAGACAAAACATACATATTATTATCTAACTTACCAAGAAGGATGTTTACTCGTTTAGGCCTATTATTACTTTACTGATTTGTTTTAAGGAAGTTAGAACAAAATAAATCTATACACATAATCTAAGAATTAACGAATGGCAAGGACTGCTGCTTGCAGTCCTAAATTATATCATACTGAGAAAATATACATACCTCTAACTGGGAAGCTCAACTGCTGCAAAGTTGATGCACTTATACAGTAACCAATTTGGGGCTCATAGGTGATGGTATCCAGACATTCATTCCAGTCTTGTACATTGGTAACAGGACAATCCTGTAGGTGGGTGACAAGGTCTCCCACAAAAAGGCCTCTGGGTCCAATTGCAGGTGAGTCCTTGGTAAGAGGGCAGAACCAAATCAGAAAATGTGTGAAGACAAGCTATGATTAATCTGAGGAAATAATAAAGACACTGAATTAAGGAGAAAGTTTTGAATAATGCAAAAATCATCCAGCTTTGAATCCATGATATATAGTCCTAGAAAAATAACAAAATAAAACCCAACTATTATACTTTTCATACTTCACTAAGACTTTGAATTTTTTGCAACTGAAAAAACAAACAAACCTCACTCACCAACAGTTAAGATTAAACTGACAGTTTTTCCCAAGCTGCTAATTAAAATTTTTTGTGAAAGTGGTTGCCAGAATGCCTTCATTTTCCTATATCACCAAGGGAGAAAATGATAAGACAAGACCTTATCTAAACACAGTCCCAAATATGCAGACAATACTGTCAGCACATCAGTATGTGAGTCAGTTGCTCACAAAGGTAATTTTTCTCTTCCCAAAGTGCGAAGAGACGACTTGATACCATCATAGTAGTCTAAGGGAGTGAAAGACAGAGTTGAAGACATTAATAACTTAAAACTCCCATGAAATGTTCTGGCTGGCTAGCTTAGGTTTCATCTTTCTTACTTCTTAGGAGTAAAGACATTTGACTCAAAAGCACAATTATGAAACAAATAGTAAAGGTAAATGAGCATTTTATCAACAAATTACAGGTAGAAAATCTTGATATCATTCTTGTAACTCAGAACAGAAACAATTTTCAGTATTTTAAAAGAGCCAGTGTGTTTCACAAAACTATTTCTTCCATTTGAAAGGATTACTGTAATTTCTTTAGGAAAAACTGAACATTCTGTACACGAGAGGAATTTGAATAAAAGTTCCTGACATAAAATGCTAAGTGGTACTTCACAAAATCTGGTGGAATACCCTAGACAATCTTATCATTTACCTCAGCAACTTCAGTGATAAGCACCCCAACTCCAGTGTAGTAAAACGGCAAGAGAATTACAGGAAGGAGAATAAGAGCTAAAATACCCAGGAGTGCAAGGATGAAATTATGCCAGATACCTGAAAAGAGGGAACAAAAAGAATAAGTTCAACCAGGGGCAGGGTAGTTGTATTTCATTACACCTCGGCATTCTGATATATTAGGAAAGTCACCAAAAGAAGCTGTGAGGCAGATAGATCAATTTATTAGTACAGAAGACATGTTCAGTTATAGGCTTCTTTCATTTCAAATATTGACATCTAAAATGACTATGTTACTACAGCACTAGGAAGACCACAGGCTAATGATTTAATGCTGTTAGAGTCTCCATTCTCTCCCAATATATATATATTTATTATATATGTGAAAGGGTGTGTATGTGTATATAGTGAATAGAGTATCTTTTACTTACCATAGCTTTTTTTCAGAAAATGTTATGTATTCATTTAAACATACTTGTGATGTTTGAAAGGTATTTCAGAACTATCAAATAAAAGTTATGATGCAGTAAAAAACATTCTTGCTGAACTGGGGTATGTATCTTACATCAAGACTATAAACTATCTGCACCATCTCTATAGAGATAGGTGAACTGAATGTTGCGCTGGAACCTGCTCCTACCAGCTTGCTACAGCTGACTGGGCCTCTTTAACCAATTCCTCCACCAGGAGGCACCAGTTGGTGCCTTCAAATTGGCCATGGTGGGAGTATTTATACTACAGACAGGAGCAAATACTGGTTTATCAGAGCTCTCTACCCTTTCCTCCAGGGCTGTATGCTAAACATTCAGTAGCATACCACCAGGTAACAGCCCCTCCCATACCAATCCTTGCTCTCTAGTACAGTTTTTCTTATGGGGAGGGTGGAGGAAATACCAGCTCTCTGGGCAGTGTGATTCTTAGGGGTACAGGTCTTGCCGCTTACAATACAGGATATATATCATATATATGTCACCGAGACAACCAACCAATGTCCCCCACCCCACACATTCCAAACATCCTAGGAGGCTGACAGCACCAGTGTCCTGTAATGACAGAAATGTAACTTAAAGACATCGCCCAGATCTAAGGGGACTGTGGCCATATACTTCAGCAAAAGGATGCGAGCAGAGGTGAAGGGGACTGTCTTACTGGCTGTAATGTAGCTATAATGGAGCTAAACTTGAGTCTACGACATAGAAGCTGCACGCTGGAAATTGTAAAGCTAAGACAGAAAGCGCTTCAGTCCTCCAGATCATAGAATTACCATTATCAGCATTGAACTACTTATATTTCTAATATTTTATGAGTGTTTAAGTCACTGTTATTTTTAGGTATTACAGCAGCCAGATTTCTAGCTAATAATATATTTTTCATGTACCACAACACTGCAAGATGTTCCTCTAGCCCAAGACATAATTGGGTAAAGAATCCTTTTTGTTTTATACACAGAGAGATCTTTTAAAAACACCAATGGTATCCAGCTATTTATCTGAAATTGTGTTTTGCTTTCTCATTTACATACTTTTGACTTTTCCCTTATCTGCACATTCATATCTAACTTATTCCTTATATCCACTACAGAGTAATCTATTTTTTAAAAAACATATTGACTTATTAATAAGGTTCCCTACTAATGATCACTTAGGCTGTCTTAACTTTTTCATACAGTGTTGCAACAACTTTGCTCACGATGTTATGCATCTGATTAAGATCACATCTCTGAAGGTATGGACAATTACACAAAAATGGAATTGTTGGGTCAAAAATATATGCATTAAAGTGAACCTCCAAGTCTGCATTATATTCTTATAATTGTCATGTTTCCCCACCCTCTAAACAACTCTAAACAACACCATCATCATTTTAGACTGTTATCTGCCAGGTGAAAAGTAAAATCTTTGTCTTTATTTCTATTTCTTTAAATATGAATGAGTTTGTACGTTTTTCATGGTTATTAAATGGTTATATTGCTTTTTGAGAATTGCTTACTTTTATCCATTGTCAGTTTGCATTTTTTGAATTTTAAAAAAATGTTATTTTTATGTTATTTGTTTTTATGTTATTATATTGTTTATTTATGTTTTTATTTATATGTTGTTATTATTTGTAATACATACATTGAGGAATTTGGTCTTCTATATGAGGTATTTTGATAATTCCCTCCAGTTTGTTTGGCTAGGTTTATAGTTTTGCCTATGCATATATTTTAAATTTTGGTGTGGTCAAATGGCTCCTTTGTATTAAGTTTTTCCCAGTTCAAGATTATAGAAGATCTGTGTTCTCTTGTATTGCTTTCATAGATCTTTTTTTTTCAGGCTCCTTTTTTTAAAAATATAAATTTATTTATTTTAATTGGAGGTTAATTAAAAAAACAAAATTAAGACCAAAAAAAACAAAAAAAACCCTCTGATTTTTTGACCCATTGGAATTTACTCTAGTGAAACTAATCTAGGAATACAGCTATTCCACCCCTCCCATCACTCCACACCCTGTCACTAGTCTCACAATTTTACAAAATCCATCCCCACTGGTTAGATTTGCCACCACTCCCATGTGCTATATTCAGCTTTCTCCTCAACTACTCACGATGGTACAGTCCAACAGAACTGCCTAAATGTTATACCCTACCTCTTCTTTACCAGGATGACCCCACCATAGAAACCTGGCTCTTCTCATCCAAGCAACACTCAGAGGGGCACATAGACACACTGATTCTTTGACCCTCTGGGGAGCCTCCTATCTCTTATCAGGGATGCAGCTGGTACCAGACCACCCTGCTAGATTTCACATTTGCCAATGATTGCTAAGTTGCAATGTGGGTACCTTTATTTCCTTTATTTAAACAACCTCTTTCATTAATGATTTGCTTTTCAGTGCACCAAATGAATTTTGTTACAGTTTTTACTTTCTCTAGAGCAAGGTTTCTCAACAGTGGCACTACTGGCATTTGGGGCCAGATAATTCTTTGCTGTAGGGGACTGACCTGTGCATTGTAAAATGTTTAGCAGCAACCCTGGCCTCTACCCACCCACCAGATGCCACTAGCACCCTCCCCATTTTCTCTATTTTCTGGCTACAATACTTATAAAGACAAGTTTTTTTCTTTAGAACAGGTATTTTATTTTTTGTCTATTATAAAGGATTTACATGCCAAATGGTAAAAGTCATTACATACACAATGTATTCCACAGCCGAGCACCACTCCCTAACTGAACAGGCAAAGAAAGGACTAAACAACAGCACCTGGCAGTATTTGGGGTGCGGGGGGAGACTAAAGACTAAAACAGGTTTAAACTGACTACTACAACTTATCTAATATTCAAAACTACTAATTCAATGCAGTTAAAACACTGTTATATAACATGCATTAACGTCAAAGAATACAACCAAAATTAAGATAGCAAACAAAACCTATATAAGTTTTTTTAAACTGTAAAACGTTATATATACATGTAACTGCTCACTCATTTAAAGAAAACCTGCAAGCAAAGTTATCTACTTCCAGAAAAACCATACACAGAACTACTAAGCATATTCTTTTTTTTAGTACTAAACATATTCTTAAAAAGTATAAACATGAACATTTAGAAAATACAGAACTTCAAAAATTGAAACAATAGGCAAAACTTCATTTTTAAAGTAGTGTGAAAAGTCCCATTTTTATCACAGTTGGATAAAGAACAGTCTTTTTTTTTTTAAAGAGCAGTCTTTTGATGTGAGATTCACGAGCAAGCATTACAAAATCCTATTTTTCAAATGGTATTACAGAACAAGACAATACTACAGAACAAGACAAAACTTCTTAACAATGTTATATGAAGAATTACTTTTTTTCTTTTTTTTTAACCTTTTATTTTTACTAAATCTATCAAAACTTAACCCTTAGATATATTGGAGTCAGTCAGAAAATTCTTTTTTTTTTTTTTTAGTCTTTTTTTTTTAGTCACAAAATTCTTTTCTAGAAACAGTATACGAAAGAGAGGTATATTCAATTTCAATTACACAACTGGAAGATGCTTTCTGAGCCTGGGAAGAGTCCTCCCTTCTTGTTACTGGTTATTTTTATTCTTAGTATGTGTTAAGATATGAGATTTCAGGTTAGTTGACTGAGAAAACCTTCTATTACAACAACTGAACGGGCACACGTAGGGCCTATCTCCGGTATGGATTCGCACGTGGGTACGCAGGTTGAAATCTAGGGAAAAGCGTTTTCCGCAGCCTTCAAAGGTGCACTGAAATGGCTTCTCTCCAGTATGCACCAGTTGATGCCGTTTCAATTTTGAGCTCTCAACAAAAGCTCTGCCACATTCTGCACAGACATGAACTCTGGGACCATGGGTGTGCATATGTTTTTTCAAAGCAGCTTTATCCCTTAACATCTTCAAGCAGCCTGTGTGAGGACAAGCTACTGTTTTCGGCACATCATCTTTGGGTTTTTCAGGTTTCATTTTAGTAAATTCGGCCAGTTGTTTGGGATCTGAGAGATCAATGCCAGGAATTCCCTCAGGAGGCAGCCTCTTACCCGTTGAGTACTCTGAATAATCAGGAACTGAGTTCTCAGTCTGTCCAGCCTCAGGGTCTTTCTTATTGGCTGCAGACCACATGGTGACAGAGAACTGACCCTCTAGGGTTTGGATCGGGACCTGCTTCTGCTCCCACTTCTTGGGGCCTGCCCCGGAGCTGCTTCCCGCCATCGCCTCACCGCCCGGGTAACCCTTCTTACCGTTGCGTTTCTGGTCACGTTTCTGGCCGTGGCTGCTGGGCTTCTTGGTGCGGTTGCAGGCTAAGGAAGACGTGGAGCCTGACAGAGGAGCCAAGGTCTGCTCAAAGTAGCTGTCGTCGAGGCCTGGGATGATAGTCTGGTCACTGGCCTGAAGGCTTTCGGTTTGGGAGCAGGTCACCACCTCCTCCTGCGTCTGCACCATGACTTCTTGGTCACAATCCCCTTGGGCTGGGTTGTTTGTAAAAAGAGGCTGCAGCGCAATCAGAGGTGGATAGTTGTGGCCACCGTGGAACCAATTGCTGGCGACATCCTTGTATTCGTTGATCGCCTCCGTCCCCATGGTCTCCACAGAGACGCTCTCCTCAGCGGGGGTCTCCTCATAGAGGCTCTCCTCAGAGACGGGCGCCACCTGTATCTGCTGCAGCCCCACAATCTCCGGATACAACTCCAGGTCGTCTGTGAGGTAGAATGACTCGTGGGAGTCCATGGCTGAGGGCTCTTCAGAGGCTACTAATCAGCGGATTGGTGACCAAAAGGCCGCGGAAAAAAAAAGCTGAAAGGAGAAAACCGTGTGCTGTGCAAGAAAGTGTGCGTGGTTGCAGAGCACGAGACGGAAGAGGCGCAAGTGCTCCTGGGTGGGCAGCACGCATGCGCTTTGGGGCACCTTGCACAGGCGCTTCTACGCTGAGGCGCCCCCCAGTTGTACGTGCCTACAATCCAGTACGTGCCCACAGCTGTACGCTCGCACGTGCGCCATCTCTCCCGCCCCGGTACATGTGCTAAGCAAGTGTTTCTTTTGAGTATAGCAACCAGGCTCTGCATAATTTTTTCTGTTTCATTTTCATTGATTTTAATTGTCCTTCCCCTTCTACCCCACCACCTGTATGAGTATGGCGGGGGTGGGTGGGGGGGAGGAGAAGACCTATCCTTTTCTAATATTTATGCTTTTTTAAATTTAGTTGCACTGACCCACATTTATAGACCGTTTAACAGTATCAGTGATAGTGGGAATGCCCGTCTTTTCCTTTAATACAAGGTGCTGGGCCATAGACTAGCACTGGTCCATCACTTACATTACATTACCATTTGAACCATATCCACCCTTCAACCCCTGGTTTTTGTCTTCCACAAAACTGGTCCCTGGTTCCCAAAAGGTTAGAGACCAGTGCTTTAATAGAAATGCTTTTAAGTTTTATACCATTAGTAAATATCCAACTATTTCCACTTTTACGAAAGATTTTTGTTTTTTAAGCATTAATGGATGTTGAATTTTATTAAATACCCATTTCAATATCTGCTAAGGTGATATTTTTCCCTTAAGGGTAATCAGTGTTTACCACATTCACATATAACGTTTCCTAATGTTAAGCCATCTTTGTGTTGTTTAGATACACCAACTGTCTATAGAATTTTTTTGTGTGCTTTACAGGATACAGCAGTGTTAGTACACCGACTTTAAAAAAATTCTTGGTTTCCTTCTATATGTAATCTGGAAAGTTTATGCTAAATTGGAATTGAAAAGAAAAATATTTTCTTCAAGATTTGAAATAATTCTACATATTGACCTTTCAGGACCATTCTTCAACTTCTTTAATTTCTTCTGTGGTAATCATCCTATTGCAGCCATGAAATTAAAAGACGCTTACTCCTTGGAACAAAAGTTATGACCAAGCTAGATAGCATATTCAAAAGCAGAGACATTACTTTGCCAACTAAGGTCCATCTAGTTAAGGCTATGGTTTTTCCAGTAGTCACGTATGGATGTGAGTGTCGGACTGTGAAGAAAGCTGAGCGCCGAAGAATTGATGCTTTTGAACTGTGGTGTTGGAGAAGACTCTTGAGAGCCCCTTGGACTGCAAGGAGATCCAACCAGTCCATTCTGAAGGAGATCAATCCTGGGATTTCTTTGGAAGGAATGATGCTAAAGCTGAAACTCCAGTACTTTGGCCACCTCATGCAAAGAGTTGACTCATTGGAAAAGACTTTGATGCTGGGAGGCATTGGGGGCAGGAGAAGAAGGGGACGACCAAGGATGAGATGGCTGGATGGCATCACTGACTCAATGGATGTGAGTCTGAGTGAACTCCAGGAGTTGGTGATGGACAGGGAGGCCTGGCGTGCTGTGATGCATGGGGTCGCAAATAGTTGGACACGACTGAGCAACTGAACTGAACTGAACTGAATCATCCTATTTATATATATATTTCTATCTCTGCTGGGGTTAATTTAGGCTATTTAAAAAATAATTATCCTGGTTTGTGAAAATTTTTTACAGAGATGAACAAAGAACACTTTTATAATTGTTTAAAATTTCTCTGTATCAGTTGTCATTCCCCAATCTCACTAATTCTGTATAAATGTTTTCTCTATTGCTTAATCTTTCTTTGTTCTTCCAAGAACTCTTAAATTTAAAAGTTTTTTTCTAATTTATTACACTTTTTGTGTATTTTCATACTGATTATGGGGCTTCCCTAATGGCTCAGATGGTAAAGAATCTGTCTGCAATGCAGGTGACTGGGGTTTGATCCCTGGGTTGCTAAGATCCCCAGGAGAAGGGAATGGCTACCCACTGTAGTATTCTTAGCAGATAAAGGTCCATCTGGTCAAAGCTATGGTTTTTCCAGTAGTCATGTATGGATGTGAGAGTTGGACTATAAAGTTGAGCGCTGAAGAATTGATGCTTTTGAACTGTGGTGTTGGAGAAGGCTCTTGAGAATCCTTTGGTCCCATCACTTCATGGTGAAAAGATGGGGAAACAATTCAAACAGTGACAGACTTTATTTTCCTGGGCTCCGTATCACTGAAGATGGTGACTGCAGCCATGAAATTAAAAGATGCTTGCTCCTTGGATTGCAAGGAGATTGAACCAGTTCATCCTAAAGAAAATCAGTCCTGAATATTCATTGGAAGGACTAATGCTGAAGCTGAAACTCCAATACTTTGGCTACCTCATGTGAAGAACTGACTCATTGGAAAAGACCCTGATACTGGGAAAGACTGAAGGCAGGAGGAGAAGGGGACGACAGAGGATGAGATGGTTGGATGGCATCACTGACTTGATGGACATGAGTTTGAGCAGGCTCTGGGAGTTGGTGATGGGCAGGAAAGCCTGGCATGCTGCAGTCCATGGGGTCGCAAATAATCAGACACAATTGAGCAACTGAACTGAACTGATATAGTATTCTTGCCTGGAGAATTCCACGGACAGAGGAGCCTGGCAGGCTACAGTCCATGGGGTCGCAAAGAGTTGGACATGATTGACCAACTGTATCTATCTATCTATACTAATTACATCAATTCTTACCTATTTCATAGTTCTTTTCTCATTTCTTTAGTTGACTACTTAACTGATTTACTTTCATTTCTTATTTCATAACAATTACCTAAGGTAGTGACTTTTCATTTTAGCAAAACTTTACACATTACTTCATTACCATTTTAAAAAATACTGCAATTATGATTTTGAATTTAACTGGCCAATTTTTATTAGTTTCCTGGGCACTTGAAAATAAACTGTCATGGTATAGCGTTTGACATTACTATTGACTTTTATCTTAGTAATCAGAGCTTCAACGATAAAGACTTTTTTGTACATAACTGCCATCTGCTGAGAGACAAGCCTCCTTTATTACATTTGTGTTTTTTCCTGGTACTTTTTTCTATTTTTGTTTTGATGATTTGTTACTTTATTCAGTAAGACGCATGATTACATTTTCATCATGGATTATACTGCTTATGATTATTTAGTGACCTCCCATGTCTACTTCGGATGAGATGGTTGGATGGTATCACAGACTCAATGGACATGGGTTTGGGTGGACTCCGGGAGTTGGTGATGGACAGGAGGCCTGGCATGCTGTGGTTCATGGGGTCGCAAAGAGTCCAGACACGACTGAGTGACTGAACTGAACTGAACATGTCTACTTCAATGCTTTAGCCATATTTTCATGGTATGCTCTGCTCATTTTACTTTTAATCTTTTAAAAATAACTCATGTTAAAAAATGGGAAAAAAACTGGAATGTAAATTATTTTGCTCTACTACTTCAAACTTAAAGTCTTATAATCTGAGTTTATCAACCACAAAGTGAGATGTTTTCATTTGTGATGTGAGTACTTTCCATAAAACCACTAATAACACACAGATATATAAAGAAATTTAAATCTTTTACCTGCACAAAATATCCTTAGCTGCTGGACTGGTGATATAAGTTGCAAATGAGTGGTGAACAGATCAACAAATGCTCCAGGATAAATAATGAAGAGAAAAATCCCAAAGCCATTAAATCGAACTTGTTCCCTAAGAAATCACATAAGAAAAAGGAATTTACTACTAGTATCACACTTTTCAAATTAATAATGCATGTAATCATAAAACGCCCCAATGTGATTCAAATTCTTATTTAAAATACAAGTCTCTCTGGACAAAGAATTATATATGATATACATGTATATCATAGTTTTATAATAGCATACAGATTTAGTTATCAGTGAAATTATGTTTTGTAAAACAGGGCATTCTGAAATAGACTTATAACTTCAAAATTTTTAGAAACCAATATGCTGAGCAAATAACTTAAAATTAGTCACAAATACAAAGCAATAGTATTTCTATGAGAAACTTAAAAAAAAATTTTTATGGTTTACTGAATTATTTTCAGGGAAGGAGATGGTAGAAAATAGAATTCAAATATTAATAAATAATTTAAATATTTATATTTGTCTTAGCTATTGTAAAGATGGCATTTTATCTAAATGTATTCTTGCTGAATTAATGTTAAGTACATTTTAAAATACATAATGCTCAGATTGTCCTCAAGAGAACTGTTTATCAACTCATTCTCTAAAAATGGAATTACATTTAAAAGCCTCATAAGACCACACAGCTACTCTGACAAAAAGCATCATCTAAATATTTTGTGCTGTCACCTAGCATTAAATATCTAAGATGACTGTAAAATTCACTTTTTCTCAGCAACTGGGATTTTATAAAAAATTACCCATACTATTTCACAAACACATTATGAATTATTAAACTGTTAATAACAATACTTTTCTATGTAAAACCCTCAAAGCTACAGAGCTAAAGAAGAGGAAGCAAAGATGAAAGAGAGAAAAAAAACTAGCCGCCCATTTAAACCACTACATGGCACACCTGTGTAACAGTATATGCTCTGTCAAGATGAGGGTCAAGACTCTCTGTCAAGATGAGAGTCAACAGACTCTTTTCATAAGCAACTGGAAAGTAATAAGAAATGATTAAATCTTCTCCTTTAAAACTTTTTATGTGGTCCACACACCCAAAGGATGAAACACATTCACATCAGTATGTGTGTTCATTATCAGGAATAAAGGGGAGTTGTGACTCACTCTCTCCCCTACCACAATTTCACACATTTGGAGACTTTAAAATGCTCAGGTATAATTACAATGATATACTTGGAGAGTCAAGACAAGAACAGGGCATGATACTTGAAGCAAGTCCCAGGTCTCATCCTCCCTTATCTTTTCCCACTTGGTTTTCTAGACAGGCTATGATATTTGTTAACAAACCCAGAGCTTTCAGTGTTCTTGCTGTAGGCAGCAGAGGCCATGAGTAGAAGTAGGAAAGTATTTCAGATGATGAACCAAAGTAAGTACTAAGAAGGCAGGTGGGTGGGATTTGACTGCAGTGGTTATCATTCCGATCCAATGATGAATATAAAGATTAGGTTTCGGGATTGGATGAAAATAGTGATGCACCATGAGGATATAACCATGCTGGCAAAGGACAAAGGATAGAAAGACCCAGATTATAGATGTGCACAATTAACTAAGCATATTCATCAATATATTAATGTCTATAGAAGAGAAGGTAGCTTAAAGTAATAATGGTGGATATGCACTGGGCAGTAGTCACAGAAAGAAAAAAGTAGCAAATGTAGCAGATTTTAGTAATGTGTGCATGATAAGTTGCTTCAGTCATGCCCGACTCTTTGTGACTCCATGGACTGTAGTATGTCAGGCTCCTCTGTCCATGGAATTCTCCAGGCAAGAATACTGGAGTGAGTTGCCTTTTCCTACTCCAGAGGATCTTCCCAACCCAGGGATCAAACCCGTGTCTCTTATTTCTCCTGCATTGGCAGGTGGGTTCTTTACCATTAGCACCACCTGGGAAGTCCCAGATTTTAGTAATAAGTCCTTCTAAATGAAATGCTTTTTTTTGCATCCTGTATATATATAGAGAAAGAGGGAAATATTACCTAATAGCTGCTATTCCATGTCCAATTTCATGTACAACACCGCTAATGAGGACTGCAGCGAAGAAATAGGTCAGTTGGTTGACAGGTAAATTAATGCCAGGAACCTGTTCATAGAAACAACGAGAAATACACACTTGGGCACCAAGAGACCTGGATGTTCACTCTGTACTAACATCTAAACTTCCAAATCCAATGTTCTGTAAGCTAAAAGTTATATAAACACTGACTGTCCACTTCTCCATTTCCATCACAATAAAAATAAAAACACCATTTTTTTTTAAACTAAGAACATCAATCTAAAGCGAATAGGAAACACTAGATTAAAACATTGAAATATTAGCTTCCCAAACTCTTTACCACGGGAAAGAATTAGGGAACCTGGCAGAGTGCCAGGAAAGTCAGAGGGACAGTGAAGGAGTCAGCAGCTGATTCATCCTTCAGGGCTGGAAGCCCGATGTGGGAATTCTTGTTACAATTCCCAGTCCTTCCGCCAAAGTGTTATTGCAAGGTTTCAAGTACTTATGTGAGTGATACAGGAAGTCTCCACCCCCTCCTCAGTCAGTTTCATTTTACTACTATCAAGTTATATGAGAGTTGATCATTAAAGGGAGCATAATAAAAGTGCCTTATTGGTGTAGGAGCACCACCCCCTTCATTTTTTCTATTTCATCAGTTTGTCTAGTACATTGGTGAGAAAAGCACTATCAAAATGACACATAAATATATTAAAATTGAAGTTTAATGCAAAAAGAAAGCCATATGGAACATCAGTCAGTTCAGTTCAGTCGCTCAGTCATGTCTGAGTCTTTGCGACCCCATGGACTGTGGCACGCCAGGCTTCCCTGTCCGTCACCAACTCCCAGAGTTTACCCAAACTCATGTCCATTGAGTCGGTGACACCATCCAACCATCTCATCCTCTGTGGTCCCCTTCTCCTCCCGCCTTCAATCTTTTCCAGCATCAGGGTCTTTTCCGGTGAGTCAGTTCTTCACATCAGATGGCCAAAGTATTGGAGTTTCAGCTTCAGCATCAGTCCTTCCAATGAATATTCAGGACTGATTTCCTTTAGGATGGGCTGGTTTGATCTTGCTGTCCAAGGGACTCTCAAGAGTCTTCTCCAACACCACAGTTCAAAAGCATCAATTCTTTGCCGCTGACTGAGAAAATGATCTGAACCACACTCAGTTCCCGGTCTTATTTTTGCTGACTTCTCCGTCAGCAAAAGAGCTTCTCCGTCTTTAAAAACTATATTTTTATTATAAACAAGGTTTTGAAATCTGCCCCTTTCACTTAATAGTATTACAAACATTTTCCCATGAATATTTTCTGGTTCAATATGATTTTTAATACCTGCACTGTATTCCATGGAGTAGACTGTTGGGCATTTCAATTGTTTTGAAAGGTTTCTGCTCTTACAAAATACTGTGATAAACATATTCCGTCTTAGATACATAAATATCTAGGGGATAAACTGTTAGGCAAGCATGTTGGTTCACACTCTGGGGACAACATCAGGTGTGTCTGATGTTCTGGCTCCATTATACTATATAAGGAACCTTGAAGAAGTTTGGATTATTCTTCCAACACTTCAATTTCTACATCATTAATATGGAAATAACCATGTTATTTACTTAAAAGGGTGATTCTGAGGATTGCAAGAAATAATCCTTGTCTACCATTTACATCATGCCTAACAGAGAGGTAATAAAAACAATTATACTTTAAAAATTTTGACACAGATCAAACTGCTCTCCAAAAGCAGACCCTTCCATAACCTTGGGCAAACTCATTTTATTCAAATCTGCAATTTCAGAGGAATAAAAAGCATCCCATTGTTTGATTTCTATTTCTTTGATGCTTATTAAGTTGAACACCCATTCCCCTACTTTTTGACCACTGGGAGATCTTTTTTGAGTAGCCTACTCCTGACTTGTCCATTTTCTTTTTCTCCTTAGAGTATTGTGTTTTCTTATTGACTGTAAGATCACTTAAAATTATCAATCATCTGTTTTCCGTGATTCATGCCATAGATGTAGTCCCACGTTTTTTGTCTTTTTACTTTGCTTTTGGTTTTTTATACATAAAAATTTTTATGTAGTCAAATTTAGCTATAGTCATGGTTTTGCCATTAATTTTATGCATGTCTTTCTCATTCTGTGTTCCTATAAACAGAAACTTGAGTTTTCTCCTTTCAAGGTCTTTTTTAATTTCACAGTTTAATTTTAATTCAATTACAGTTTCTTTTTGTGTATAACAAAGGAATTTCACTTTGAAGCCTTTTTTAGTAACTGAAGAAGAGATTCAAACCATGCTGCTTGGACTGCTTTCTAAATTCATTGATTCTAAGAGTCCTTTCTCTAGTTAAGAAACTAGCTTTCGTAGTCATCATTTTAAATGTACTCATAAAATTACCCTGAATGACAATCCCATAATTTTAGTAATCCTCAATTATGTATTGTGGTTGTTTCCAATTCTTCATAAAGGTTAGGATAAAAAGCTTAATAAATACTACTTTTTCTATAATTTGGAATTATTTCCTTAACCTAGAGTTCCAGAGGTGGAAATAAATGGTCAGAGGATATGTACATTTTTATGATGCTCATTATCTGAAGTTCTCTCTACTCAGACCCTATTAAGCAGCTCTTTTCAAGAACATCAGTTCAGTCGCTCAGTCTTGAATGACTGTTTGCAAGGCCATGGACTGTGGCACGCCAGGCCTCCCTGTTCGTCACCAACTCACAGAATTTACTCAAACTCATGTCCATTGAGTCGGTGATGCCGTCCAACCATCTCATCCTCTGTTGTCCTCTTCTCTTCCCGCCATCAATCTTTCCCAGCATCAGAGTCTTTTCATGAGTCAGTTCTTTGCATCAGGTGGCCAAAGTACTGGAGTTTCAGCTTCAGCATCAGTCCTTCCAATGAATATTCAGGACTGATTTCCTTTAGGATGGACTGGTTGGATCTCCTTGCTGTCCAAGTGACTTTCAAGAGTCTTCTCCAACACTACAGTTCAAAAACATCAATTCTTCCGCGCTCAGCTTTCTTTATAGCCCAACTCTCAATCCATACATGACTACTGGAAAAACTGTAGCTTTGACTAGACAGACCTTTGTTGGCAAAGTAATGTCTCTGCTTTTTAATATGCTGTCTAGGTTGGTCAAAACTTTTCTTCCAAGGAGCAAGCATCTTTTACTTTCATGGCTACAGTCACCATCTGCAGTGATTTTGGAGCCCAAAGAAAGTTTCTCACTGTTTCCATTGTTCCCCATCTATTTGCCATGAAGTGATGGAACCAGATGCCATGATCTTAGTTTTCTAAATGTTGAGTTTTAAGCCAGTTTTTCACTCTCTTCTTTCACTTTCATCAAGAGCCTCTTTAGTTCTTCGCTTTCTGCCATAAGGGTGGTGTCATCTGCATATCTGAGGTTATTGATATTTCTCCTGGCAATCTTGATTCCAGCTTGTGCTTCGTCCAACCTGGCATTTCTCATGATGTACTCTGCATATAAGTTAAATAAGCAGGGTGACAATATACAGCCCTGACGTACTCCTTTCCGAATTTGGAACCAGTCTGTTGTTCCATGTCCAGTTCTAACTGTTGCTTCTTGACCTGCATACATATTTCTCAGAAGGCAGGTCAGTTGGTCTTGTATTTCCATCTCTTTAAGAATTTTCCAGTTTGTTGGGATCCACACAGTAAAGGCTTTGGCATAGTCAATGAAGTAGAAGTAGACATTTATCTGGAACTCTCTTGCTTTTTCTATTATCCAGCAAACGGATATTGGCAATTTGATCTCTGGTTCCTTTCCCTTTTCTAAATCCAGCTTGAATATCTGGAAGTTCTCAGTTCACATACTGTTGAAGCCTGGATTGGAGAATTTTGAACATTACTTTGCTAGAGTGTGAGATGAGTGCAATTGTGTGGTAGTTTGAGCATTCTTTGGCATTGCCTTTCTTTGGGATTGGAATGAAAACTGACCTTTTCCAGTCCTGTGGCCACTGCTGAGTTTTCCAAATTTGTTGGCATATTGAGCGCAGCACTTTCACAGCATTATCTTTCAGGATTTGAAATAGCTCAACTGGAATTCCATCACCTCCACTAGCTTTGTTCTTAGTGATGGTTCCTAAGGCCCACTTGATTCTGCATTCCAGGATGTCTGGCTCTAGGTGAGTGATCACACCATCGTGATTATCTGGGTCGTGAAGATATTTTTTGAATAGTTCTTTTGTGTATTCTTGCCAACTCTTCTTAATATCTTCTGCTTCTGTTAGGTCCATACCATTTCTGTCCTTGGGCATGCATCAAGGACCTGCCCATCTTTGCATGAAAAGTTCTCCTAGTATCTCTAAGTTTCTTGAAGAGATCACTAGTCTTTCCCATTCTATTGTTGTCCTCTATTTCTTTGCACTGATCACTGATGAAGGCTTTTTTTTTATCTCTCTTTGCTATTCTTTGGAATTCTGCATTCAAATGGGTATATCTTTCCTTTTTTTCTTTGCCTTTCACTTCTCTTCTTTTCTCAGCTATTTGTAAGACCTCCTCAAACAGCCATTTTGCCTTTTTGCATTTCTTTTTCTTGGGGATGGTCTTGATCACTGCCTCCTATACAATGTCATAAACTTCCATCCATAGTTCTTCAGGCACTCTGTCTATCAGATCTAATCCCTTGAATCTGTTTGTCACTTCCATTGTATAATCGTAAGGGATTTGATTTAGGTCATACCTGAATGGTCTAGTGGTTTTCCCTACTTTCTTCAATTTAAGTCTGTATTTGGCAATAAGGAGTTCATGATCTGAGCCACAATCAGTTCCTGGTCTTGTTTTTCTGACTGTATAGAGTTTCTCCATCTTTGGCTGCAAAGAATATAATCAATCTGATTTCAGTATTGACCATCTGGTGATGTCCATGTGTAGAGTCTTCTCTTGTGTTGTTGGAAGAGGGTGTTTGCTATGACCAATGCATTCTCTTGGCAAAACTTTATTAGCCCTTGCCCTGCTTCACTGTGTACTCCAAGGCCAACATCAGTGTACCTTTTTCTACATATCTGCTCCTTTCCCATGTTGCCAGGTATCTGTCCATTCAGACCTATACTTTCCTTATCTCTGATACCTCTCTAAATTGATGTACTTAAGATTCTCATACATTTCCTCTATATCATAAATTATTCAGGTTATCTTACCTTTATTTCAAATATATCAGTAGGCTTGATCCAATAGGATATTGATTCCTTTTCCTTATTACGTCAGTGGGTTTAATAATGAAATAAGGTAAGGATTTGAGTATCTGACTATACCAACAGATGGTAGGTCTTATTTGCTGGCAGTGGTACTTGACTGCCCATCTGTCTCAGCCATGATCACACAGGGCATTAAATGTACCAGAATACTGATCTCTCAATAACATAGAGTGTCAGGTTTTTGGGAATTAATACTGAATGAGGCCATAGATAATTACAGAATAAACAGAAAGTTAGTTCTTTGAGCTACAAGCGCTCATATCAAAGTCAGGAGATATAACAAACCTAAACAAAAACATGCCAGGTAGATACACAGAGGGCAGTGGACTTCTTAATGGCTCCAATGCATGGCTCTCCTAACAGAGTCAATATTTTGTGAGCTCTATGAATAAGCAGAAAAGAAAACAAAAGAAATAATTTCTCCTCTAAATATCACTTTGCCATTCAGGTAATGACTTTTTTTGGACATGACACCAAAAGCACAAACAATAAAAGTAAAAATCAACAAATGAGATTATGTTAAACTCAAAAGCTCCTGTATAGTTAAAGAAACAATCAATGGCAGCCCACAGAATGTGAGAAAATTTCTGCAAACCATGTACTGGATAAGGGGTTAATATCCAAAATATATAAACAACTAACAAAAACAACCCCTTCCTCAACAATCTGATTAACTAGTTCCAAAGAAGATCTCAAAATGGCCAAAAGACACATGAAAAAATGTTAAACATTACTAATCATCAGGAACATGCCAATCAAAACCACAGTGAGATAACACCTCACACCTGTTAGAATGGCTATCATCAAGCAGAGAAGGATTTCCCTGGTGCTCCCAGTGCAGGGGTTCTGGGTTTGATGCCTGATCAGGAAACTAGATCCCGCAAGCAGAAACTAAGATCCTGCATGCCTCAGGTAAGAACTAGCACAGCCAAATAAATTTTTAAAAAAAAAAGAAAGAAGACACAACACATGTGTTGGCAAGGATGTGGTGAAAAAGGAACCCTAATGCACTGTTGGTGGAAATATAAATTAGTCCAACCACTATGGAAAACAATATGGAGGTTCCTCAAAAAGTTAAAATAGATCTAACATATGATCAATCAATTCTACTTCTGGGTATACACCCAAAGGAAATGAAAATATTTTGACGAGGTATATGCATATCTATGTTTATCACTTTGGCCACCTGATGTGAAGAACTGACTCATTTGAAAAGACCCTGATGCTGTGAAAAACTGAAGGCAGGAGAAGGGGACAACGGAGGATGAGATGGTTGGATGGCATCACAGACTTGATGGACATGAGTCTGAGTAAACTCCAGGAGTTGGTGATGGACAGGGAAGCCTGGCGTGCTACAGTCCATGGGGCCGCAAAGAGTGAGACACAACCGAGTGACTGAACTGAACTGATGTTTATCACAATAGCAAAGATTATGGAAATGACCCAAATGACCACCAATAGATGAATGGATGAAAACAATGTAGCAATATACATACATAATAGAATATTATTCATGTATGAGAAGGGAAGCTATCCTGCCATTTGCAACAACATGGATAGACCTTGACCACATGATGCTAAGTGAGATAAGTCAGAGAAAAATAAGTACTAAATGGTATCACTTACATATGGAATCTAAAAAAGTCCAATCTGTTAAAAAGAAAAAAAAGAGCATAAAATGGTGGTTACCAGAAGATAGGGGGTGCTGATAAGAATGAGCGTTTAAGGGTACAAAGTTGTAATGAGTGGCAAATAAGCCACAGAGATCTAATGTACAGTATAAAGAGTAAAATCAACAATACTATACTATAATAATATAATCTAATAGATATTGCTCCAATGGCAATATTACAATAAATAAATGTATGAAAGTAACATGGTGTATACCTTAAATTTACAAATTATAATATGTCAAATTTATCAAATAAAAAATTAATTTAAAAAGCTTGTTAGCTTCTTTGTTCCTGTGGATGATGCCACATAAGCATCACTGAAGTCTCCTCCACTACAGTCAAGTCTAAGTTGGAGTCTATCAAAGAGCCCAGAAAGCCTGTGGAAGCTCTTCATCAGAGGTCTGAGCTTTGAAACAACCAAATGTGAGTCTGAGGAGCCATTCTGAGCTTTGGAGGACACTCAGACTGTGTGGTAAGGAGGGGTCCACACACCAAGCACTCCAGAGGTTTTGGGTTTGTCACGTACACCACAGTGGAGGAGGTGGATTTGATTATGAACGTAAGACCACACAAGGTGGGTGGAAGAGTTGTGGAACCAAAGAGGGCTGTCTCAAGAGAAGATTCTCAAAGACCTGGTGCCCACTTAACTGTGAAAAAGATTTTTGTTGGTGGCATTAAAGAAGATAATGAAAACAGTGCCTAACATGTTATTTTGAACAGTATGGGAGGAAAAAAGTGACTGAGGCAACAGCAAAAAGAATGCCTTCTGTAACCTTTGATGACCATGACTCCGTAGACAAGATTGTCATTCAGAAATACCACACTGTGAATGGCCACAACTGTGAAATAAGGAAAACCATATCTAAGCAAGAGATGGTTAGTGCTTCATCCAGCCAAAGACGTAGATGTGGTTCTGGAAACTTTAGTGGTAGTCATGGAGGTGGTTTTGGTGGGAATGTCAACTTTGGTTGTGGAGGAAATGTCAGTGGTTGAGGTGGCTTCAGTGGCAGCCATGGTGGTGATAGATACGGTGGCTGTGAGAATGGCTATAATGGATTTGGTAATGATGGAAGCAATTTGGAGGTGGCGGAAGCTATGATGATTCTGGCAATTACAGCAATCAATCTTCAAAGTTTGGACCCACGAAAGGAGGAAACTTTGGAGGCAGAAGTTCTGGCCCCTATGGTGGTAGAGGCCAATAATTTGCCAAACCATGAAACCAAGGTGGCTATAGTGGTTCCTGCAGCAGCAGTAGCTATGGCAGTGGGAGGTTTTAATTACTGCCAGGAAACAAAGCTTAGCAGGAGAGGAGAGCCAGTGAAGTGACCAGGAAGCTACAAGTTACAACAGATTTGTAAACTCAGTCAAGCACAGTGGTGGCAGGGGCCTGCTGATTCGAAGAAGACATGTTTTAGACAATGCTCATGTGTATGGGCAAAAAAGAAAACCTCGAGGACTGTATTTGTGACTAATTGCACAAACTATTTTAGTTTCTAATCTGTGAGAAGTGTAAAGTATTTCAATAAAGAGTTTTAACATAGTTTTTTTTGTACCCAAGCTATTGATTGCCTAATGTAATAGTCTGATTATGATGCTGAATAAATATCTTTTAAAACAAACAAACACCCCCCCCCCAGAAAAAAAACTCGTTAAACTAAAATAAAACTAAAAAGCCGCAGGAAAAACAAAAAACAAAAAACCTTTTCCTATTCTAATCCTAGCAGTCATAGGCCAGTGATCATATTTCCTCTAAGCTTGCTTCTTTCTCTACTATCCTCTTCCTTGGCAAACAATAACCAATCATGTAGCCTGAGAGTCATCCTCAACTCCTTCTTCTCCCTCCAGCCTCACATTCACTTAATCACTGAGGTCTGAGAACTCCACTTCAGAAGATCCCTTGAATCCAGCTCTTAATTCTTCTTATCATTAATTCAGTTTAGATCTTTATAACTTCTGACATGAATTATTCCGAATGCCCTCTCAAATGGCCTCCTCATCTCCAGTGAAACCTTACTCCAGTCCATTTTGCATAGACTTGTTATATACAGATAAAATAAAAACTTTTTAGAATGGCCCTTCATAAACCAGACCCTGCCTCTATATCTCATCTTAGCTCCTATACGTTATACCTTCCACCATATATCTCTTAGATACAAGTAAAAGTTACTTTATAGTTCCTTGAGAAATTATTGGTAGAGAATGATGGAACCATCATTTACTAGCTGTGACCACAGGCAAGTGACTTAACAGCTCTGTGCCTCGATTTTCTCATCTGTGAATCAGGGATAACAACAATACTTACTCCTAGATTGCTATGAGAATAAAATACTGAATCACTATGCTGTACACCTGAAACTAACACAATTGTAAATCAACTATACTTCAATTTTTAAAAGTCACTAATTACTTCAGTGTTCTTGCCTGGAGAATCCCAGGGATGGCGGAGCCTGGTGGGCTGCCATCTATGGGTTCGCACAGAGTCGGACATGACTGAAGTGACTTAGCAGCAGCAGCAACAGTCTGTTACATTAAAAATGTAACATCCATGATTCATGGAAATGGAAACTGTTAATGAAAAAAATTTAAAATAAAAGGTATTTGGTGGTAAAGTACCCTTTCAAACTCTGGAAACATGAATTGATAGGGTATAGGTCTACACATGTTCTTTAAAGTGGGAATTATAATAAGTAGCTTACAGTCAAAGAAGTACAACTCAGTATATTATTCTTCACATCAAGAAATCACAGTGATCATTCAAAAGGTCTTTTACCTTTAATTAAAAGGATATTATTGCTTACAGTCTGAAAGCCATGAAGAGTAAAGGGGAACACTTTGCACAGGATTAAGATGCAATTTATTTCTACATTAAAGAGACTTTAAATCAGTATGCTTATTCCTTGACGGTAACAATTATTCAACACTTCAAGAAGACAACATGAATTACTAACTAGGTATAAAATAAGCTACAAGGATATGATTTACAACACAGGGAATACAGTTGATATTTTATAATAACTATAAATGGAGAAGGAAATGGCAACCCACTCCAGTGTTCTTGCCTGGAGAATCCCAGGGACGGGGGAGCCTAGTGGGCTGCCATCTATGGAGTCGCACAGAGTTGGACATGACTGAAGCGACTTAGCAGCAGCAGCATAAATGGATTACAACTTTTAAAAATTGTGAATCACTGTATTGCAGGCCTATAACTTATATAGTATTGTATGGCAACTATATTTCAATTAAAAAAACAAATCTGCCCTGGGAAAAAAACATGAATTAAATCTAATACTTGTGTAATTGTTCACAGTCTTGGTGCTAGTTCATTTGTTCTATTATTACTATTCCTACTCTTCCCCAATTCTTTGGTATATTCTCACTAATGATTTTGTTTAAGCAACTAATTTGAGAGATTGTAAGACTTTTGATATATTTTCACTATATTATGGATAGGAATTATGCTATCCAGAAGAAATATATTATATCTATGTTTCAACAAAGCTACTTAGAGCAGTCATAAGGCACTTACCACAACTTGGAGCACCTGTTCATTGTAAAGTGAGGAAGAGGAGGAGGAAGAGGAGGAAGAAGAGGAAGAAGAGGAAGAATGGGAAGAGGAGGAGGAGGAGGAATAAGAGTCAGCCATCATTTGGCCTAAAGTCTGTATCAGCGTTTTCCCCAGAAGAAAAAAAGAGCTGAACATGGCAATTACGCCAAACACCATTCCAAAATTGAACCTGTCAAGAGGAAAAAAAATTACATAAATGTACAGTCCCTCACAATCCACGGACTAAAAAATATGTTAACCAGCCACATTTCATAGCTTCAAAACAATGTCTAAAAATGTCAATAACTCTTGCTTTGTTTTCCTACCTGAACTTCAGATACTTGACTGAAGCACAGGTACTTGGCTCTTTAAGCAGTTCTAATTTACAATTCTCTCATAACTGAAGGGGGCTTCCCTGGTGGCTCAGTGGTAAAAATTCCACCTGTCATACAGGAGACGTGGAGTCAATCCCTGGGTCAGGAAGATTCCGTAGAGAAGGGCATGGCAACCCACTCCGGTATTCTTGTCTGGAGAATCCCCATGGACAGAGGGGCCTGATGGCCTACAGTCCATGGGGTCGTGAAGAGTTGGGGACGCGACTAAGCAGGCACAGCATGGCACATAACTGAAGAGGCTGAATGTTGTTCCCAATCATATTGTTTTTCTCATTTACATAGCATTGTTTTTATCTTATTCTCACATAGTTATGAAAGATCTTTGACATTATAGAAATCCATTCTTTTTTATCTACTGATTCTACTGTTTGGATTTTATTTTAGTTGAATTTTGTCATGGGCTTAAAATAGTAATGTTTTACAACTTAAGAACAGTTTCTTCTACTGTTAATAATTACAAGTCATTCTTCTATAGTTGGGAATAATCTATTACATTTTCTAACTTTTTGATAAGCTGTGTTTTTTCAAGGAACTTGTCCATTTCATTTAAATTGTCAAATTTATATGTATAGAACTGTTCACAATACCTTCATCTTTCAAAATGAGTCTCACTCCATGCTGTCATTGCTAAGGGCCTGGGTTCAATCTCTGCTTGGGGAACTATTAATAAAATCCCACAAGTTGTGTAGAACAGTCAAAATAAATAAAAGAGTCTCAGAATCTATAGTAATATTTCTTCCTCCAATTCTGATTTTTAGTTGTTTTCTTTTTCTGTGGATCAGTCATGGTACGGGTTTATCAATTTTACTAATTTTTTCAAAGAATCAGCTTTTGGCTTTGTTGATTTTCTCTACTGTATACTTTCTATTTCACTGATTTCTGCTCTTTATTATTTCTGTTTTGTCTGCTTTGATTTGCTCTTGCATTTTCTGCTTTTTGATGACCTCATTATTGATATTTAGTTCTACTCCAGCTGGAGCTAAATTTTTAACAAAAAGGAATTTAGACAAAGGCCCTCTACTCTCATACTAAAAATTCTTCAGCTACAGAAACTGTCAGTCTCTAGGGTGTCCCAGAGAGCATTATAAATCCCCTAACCATAAACACTATAAACTATGATTTTTTAAATATTTTAAATTAAAGGGATAGGCCTAGCATAGCCAGGGAGTCCAGGACCCTGCTGCGGCAATCTGGCTGGCGTTGGTTTGTGCATATGCCTTACAGGAGGATAAATATTTTGAATATCCTTCCTCTGGATGGGTATCACAGACGAAGTACAGAGGAAAGCCTGCAGACTTTTGGAAGCCCTATTACTCTCACAACCCTTGTTTCTACGTGTGATGATGGAGGAGAGAATTCTCTAAGATTGTTTTCCTGGTGGAAAATGCTCCGTATGTGTTTTGCCTTTCCATTGATGTATAACTTTCATGGTAAAATGTGTAAGTCTGAAGTGTACAGCTCACTGAATTTTTATGTATGTACGTACACCCATGTGTCCACCACCCAGATCAAGACAGATGGACAACATTTTAAAACTCAGTAAACTGAGAACGATGGAAACAATTCATTTAACATGTATTTCTCAGGATCACAATTACTAATTTAAACCAATAAAGAGAAAATGAAGAATACCACTGGTAAAGTATCCTTGCTTTCCGCCGTCCCCAACTATAAAAGGCACGATTGAAAACAGCAGTCTGCCATCTTATGTGAAAAGGGGAGATGCTCAATCCGTTGTTTTCCAGCCAGTCTTCATAAGAATGCTTAAAATATACAGATGACTGAGAGAGAAAGAAAAGTTCCACATCACTCAATTTGAAGAACAATTTATAATGTTTAAGAAAAATTTAAAAAAGAAGCTTTTCTACAGGAAAGCAAGATAGTGACTAATCAAATGTTTATAACTTTTAAAGCTTTACATTTATCTATTTTTTTCAGGCTATTAATGTGTAAGTCTTGGACTAGCTGGTCTGCTGAGCTCAGGGTCCGGCAAACTACGGCCCATGGGCAAAAAATGTTTGCTTAGAACAGCACTGTCCAAAAGAAATATAATGTGAGCTACAAGTGCAAGTCACATGTGCAATTTAAAATTTTCCAGTAGCCAAGAAAATTTAAAAGGCAAATAGAAACAGATTAATTTTAAAGTATTTTTAACTAAAAATAACCAAGATATTATCATTCAAAATATAATCAATATAATTATAGAAATATTTCACATTCTATTTGTTTTCTTACATATTTATGCACTCAGTCTTTGAAATTCAATGTCAAGTTTACACTTAAGAGCATATCTCAGTTCGGACTAGCCCCATTTCAAATGCTAGATGGCCACATGTAGTTAATGGCTACCACATAGGACAGCACAGGTCTAAAAGCCTTGTTACACAGCAAGAGGTCTTATGTTATAATTTAAAAAGACCCCAGCCGATCCAACAGAGGGGACAGGTTATTTGGAATCAGTGCTTTCTATACTCTCTTGAGCAACAACCCTAAGAACTTAGCCTGGATTTGACCATGTAAAAATACAAAATTTATCTAAAGTCATCTTAATCTCAGCAATTCCTTAACATTCTTTGGGGTTGGGGAGACAGCTGCTTATATGCAGCTCAACAAACAGTTTTATCATTAGGAACGTTTGAGGTCCTTGAGTAATGTAGGATTTGGGACAATATAGGGCTGCTTTATATACACTGCTACTGACCTCTTATCTGTTACAGTAATATGATAAGTATTTTGTCATATAGATGCCCATCCATTTGAGAAATTTCTGTCTCTAGAGGATATTTCAGTCTTATCAGTCATAAAATATGATCTGAGTGTGAATATAGGTATCTGTTTGCCTTTGGATCCATGTTCTCTGCTCTCAATCTTCAGGTGAAGTTTTAAACCTGTTTATTTTCTAGGACTTGGAAACGGAGAGTGACACACCCCTCCAAGTGTCTACTGAGGAAATCCTAGACAAACTATGGGTAAAACAGCAGACCAAGCTGGGAGCAGAGAAGCTAAAGGTGCAGGCTCCTAAAACCCAAGATTTCTCCATTCCCCAGGCAGATACTTTGAATGAGAGTTAGGACTTCTGCTCAAGGAATAGTGCTTTCTTAGGGAGTTAAGGGCTGTTACTGAACTTAAAGTGACATCCTGATCACCTCATACACTGGACTAGACTATAAAGGTTTGAAAAATTTACTTTTATTTTGGATTTCTGTCACATATGCAACATGAAATCATGTGTTTGTTTTTTCCAAACAACAAAATCACTGTGTAAATAAGCACTGGCATGCTTATGACATGCTAAGCACTATGCCAAATGTGTGCAGAGGAAGCACCTGGGGATCTTACAAGGATGCAGATTCTGATCCTGTGGGTCAGGAATGAGGCCTGAGAGTCTACATTTCTGACAAATTCCCAGATGATGCAAGTGCTGCCAGTCCTTGAATCTCAGCTTGAGTGGCAATGGGCTCTATGTGGATGAATAACATAATCCTCTCTACAATATCAGGAAGTCTTTACAACTATTACACCTATTTTAAATAGAGGAACAGAGAGAATTTTTGCCCAAGGTCACAATGGTTAGGAAGTGGCAAAGCCCAGCCCCGTGCTCTAAGGATTCTACTGTATTATCTTTACACTTTGCAAGTTTTGTTTCCCTGGTGGCTCAGATGGTAAAGAATCTACCTGCAATGCGGGAGACTCAGGTTTGATCCCTGGGTGGGGACGATCCCCTAGAGAAGGGAATGGCTACTCACTCCAGTATTCTTGCCTGGGGAATTTCATGGACAGAAGAGCCTGGCGGGCTACATTAGTCAGACATAACTGAGTGGCTAACACACTTTGCAAGTTTAAATGCAACAAAGTAACATTAAGTATCATTTCATTCTAACATTAAACTTAAAACACACTAAACTACAGTATTCTATTTAAAACGGTATTCATAACATGAAGGTTAGAACTAGTCATAATTGGAACTTTCATTAAATATTAGAGAAGTTACATGATTTCATTCCTCGCATACAATACCCCCACCCCCAATATGCAACTTCAAAGGGCTGCTTGAAGTCTGTGGTCAGACAATTAATATCCGATACCCAAGTAACTTAAGAATGGGCTGCGTACGAGCGGTCTGTGGCTGCGGAGGGGGACGGGTATTAAGTGGCGGGGCGGCGGCGGAGTGGGGAGGTTAGCGTGAAGAAACGGCGTCTAAGATACAAAGTAGAATTCGAGTAGTTAATAGTTATCTAAATCCTCGCTGCTTGTAAGTGCGGTCAGTTATCTAGCGGCATTGGCAGCAGTAAGGAACGGGTTAGAAATGCAGAATCTTAGGCCCCCGGCCTAGATCTGCTGAATCAGAATGTGCTTTTTAACCGGAACTGCAGACGATCGTACGCACTTTAAAGTCTGAAACCACTGATGTAAATCACACCTTGATTTACCAGACTCTCTGGAGAGTCGCGATCTTAAAGACAACGAGGGCAAACAATGCCTTTCTCAGGCAGACATTTTATTTTCCTCTCAGGGGCAGTGTGGTGGGGTTTGGCGAGCCCTCCTGAGCCCACTACCGGCGCCTCCCGGGCAGGCCCCGAAGGCTGCGGGGCCTAGGGAGCCCCGCAATGCGACCGCGGCTGCCGCGCCGGTCGCCACTCCCTTCCCGCAGCCAGCCGTGCTTTATTTACTCCACCGGACCGCGCGCCACGCGGAAGGCCGCAAGTGGACACGGGCCGCACGGCTTCCGTTCCGGGAGGCACAGGGCAGGGAAAAAGACCTCGGGTCCCGCGCCCTGACCCTGAGCACCACGGGCTTGGGCCTTAGGCCCGAGGCCCTCACCTTCAACACCAAGTCGGTCAGGTAGACGGCAGTCCAGCCGCCCACCACCACTACCACCAGCGATACCGGAATCATGGCAGCGGCGGGGGCAGCGCAGGGAAGGCGAGCGCCGGCGTCCTCCCTGCGAGCTGCAACCAGCTGACCGCGCGGCGCCTACAGCCGCAGCATCTGAGCAGGGACCAAGCTGCCACGGGTTCCCTTCTCGTAGTGGCCTCGTTTCCTTCCGGATCCTTCTGGTGGGACACTCGGCCCGCAATGCTCGCACCGGAAAAGTGCGCGGGGGCTTATTTTCGCGGAACACTTGGGCGCCAACAGTCTAGGCATCAGCTAGCTTACGGCTTTGAGCCCTCTAGCGATTTGTTAGTCTTTGGCCCTCCCTGCTGTCTGGTCTCCATTCTCTCTGGTTCTGGTCTGGGGTGTGTAGTTGCTTTTAATCTAGTGAGAGTTTGGGGTCATCCGAAATAATAATCGTCTCCGCCACTCAGACTGTCTTAGGTATCCAGATTTAAATTAATTATGTTCAATCGTTCTTTTTATTGAAACGTTATTTACACATAGAAAAAACACAATACAGATTTCAACTGTTTCGCTGAGTTTTGATAACTTCCATGTACCCTAATCAAAATAGAGAACGTTTCCATCTCGGGAATTTTCTTCTCTCGATTCTCAGTTAACCCTCTCGTCCTCCGCCCATTCCTACCCCCCCCCCCCCGTTTTCTTTGTAAAAACTTTGTGTAAATAGAATCATACAATAAGTACTCTTTTGTGTCTGGCTTATTTTGTTCAACATGTTTTTGAGCTTTAGGTTCATTTCTCAACCTTTTCCATTATAAAATTTGAGATTGGTGCTACGTTAAAAAAAATCTCTAAACACTCTTACATATTTTTGTATGTTGACATGTACCTGATTATATATTGCCCTAGAGCAGTGGTTCTCAACCTTGGCTGTAACATTAGGATCACCAGGGAACTTTAAAAATTCCTGATGCCCGTTCTGTAGCTTAGACCAATTGAATCAGAATCTCAGAATGGGACCCAAGCCCCCGTGTTTTTTAAACAGGTCATTCTACTTTGCAGGCAAGATTGAGAACCAGTCAACTAGATGATTTCTAATGGGAAGGAAAACTAATATTTATGGAGTTGTGGGTTTGTGTGTGTGTGTGTGTTTGCATTCTTCTAATGCCCAAGCCTTTAAAAGTTAAACTTGTTTTAGCTCTCTGGAAAAGCATCAGCAGCAATAGTAATAATAATACCGAAATATTGAGAATACCATCTTAAGAATTCCAAATAAAAATGCCCCCTCAGCCTCTTGCAAAGTAAAAATATAGTGAATACAAGAAACCTGTATAAGAGATACTGCTACTCATTTGCCTCACTCTTTCATACTTTCCCTAAAGCTTTAATAATTTAGCACCATTTCTTCCAAGCTTCAAGAAACCTTATGACTCAGTTTTACATCTTCTTGCATATATGTTGTTATAAAATGTTTCAATTTATTTTGAACAAGTGAAGTCACTCAGTCGTGTCCAATTCTTTGCCACCCCGTGAACTGTAGTCCACCAGGCTCCTCCGTCCATGGGATTCTCCAGGCAAGAATACTGGAGTGGGTTGCCATTTCCTTCTCCAGGGGATCTTCCGGACCCAGGGATCAAACCCAGGTCTCCCACATTTCAGGCAGAGGCGTTAACCTCTGAGCCAAACAAAGCTGAGTATAATTATAAAAGTTTATATTCAAGCACCCTGTGATGTCACAGTTTTCCATGTACAGGTATCTCAAAAGTCTTTATGCAGTTTTAGGTTTTGACAATTTCAGAAGTATAAATGCTACAAACTTGAAAAAGCATCACTTGAAAATTTATTTATATTTCTTTTACAGTTATTTAACTTGGAGAATTTTGAATAATTTTAAATTTCAAATTTTTTAGTTCAGAGGAAGGCAAACATTGACTGAAACAAAAAACTGAATTATATTTACTGTTCAAAAATTTCTGAGACCAAAGAAACATGAAAGAAATTTAAATAATTTTATTTTTCAAGTGATGTTATGTGTAAGTTCATAGAGTTTGTACTTCTGAAGTTATTGAAGCTTAAAACTACACTAAGACTATTGCTACACTATTGTATTTGAACTGACTTTTGTTTGCTTTTGTATAAGGACTGTAGTTTTTAACTGTTTTTTCCTATGATGAGAAAATTAAGAATTAAAGTACTTCTCTTTTGTTAGCCTAAAGCCTTGTCTGGACCACTTGCTGGGAAAAAAACCAGATACTTTGTGGCTATCTGATTATCCAAAATATGTAGGAAATGAGTTGATTGTGTTTTTCTGTTCCCAACCTAAATTTTTACTTATTCAACTGACTTGATGTTCACATTAGGGATCCAGCAGTCAAAACAAAACACTGAATAGAATCCTGCTGGTTTCTGGAATTTATCAGTCATGGAAGGCAGCTGGTGGCAGCAGAAAAGACAAGATAGAGGATGCAAGGTGGCAGTAAAAACCATCTGTATTCCAGAAGATCAAGGTATTCTCCTTAGAATAAATGTGATCTACTTTACAAATAGTTTCAGGTTTCTGTCAAGTAACTGTCTTAAAGAATGCACAGTCAGGCTTTTACTCATATCATTTTATATAGTGTATATTTTTAGAGGGGCACCAAGTATACATTTTGGCTGAATGGAAAATAGCTACATATTAGGGACTTCCATGGCTGTCCAGTGGTTAAGACGCCACACTTCCACTGCAAGGGGCGTGGATTTGATCCCACCCCCCTGAAAAAAAACAGCTACATGTTAAAAATCAGTATTTGGCTGAAGCAGAATATCACTATCATATAATAAACTTCTGAGATACCAGGATCAACATGAACTATAAATATTAGATAATACTAATTTTAAAATACTACAATTTTGTTGTTAAATATAAGTATTCAGATTTTTAGAGTTTGGTGTTCCCTTCAAGAATATTTATTTCTCATCAACTTCTTGGGTCATTATACTCTACATTTATGACACTAACTTATATCAGCCAAGATAAGCTTGGGAAACCAGCCCTAAAATCCCATTGGCTTAAAATGACAAAGATTTTTTTTTTGTTTGTGCTACATATCCAACATGAATTGGTAGACTGATGCAGATTCCATTTTATCATGCCCAGTTCTCAAAGTGAGGCTCAGGATTTAATGCAGCAGAGAAAGAGGACTAGAGTGTTCATCACTGGCAGAAAAATCCTATGACCAGACATGCACACATTACTTCCATTTCTGTTTCATGAACCTAAAGTAGTCAAATAGATTTGTCTCACTTAAAGGGCAGAAGGAGTATAATCCTCTGTATACCTAGAAGTAGAGAAGAATATACCTGGAATATACATGAGTGTCACCTACCACATAAGTAGATGCTCTCTTTCATACAATTGGCTTTCAATAAACCAGTCATCTGGGTTTTTCATTCTCTGTTTCAGTTTTGTTTCATGTAGACTAATATCAGCATCTTCCTGGAGTAGAATAATAGAATCTTTTCAATCACTACCGTGTAAGAAATACTTGTACTCTGAAAAGGTCGATTTGATTACTTCTGCCTCAGGTTCCTGGAAAAGGTCAGTTTTCATTCCAATCCCAAAGAAAGGCAATACCAAAGAATGTTCAAACTACCGCACAACTGCACTCATCTCACACGCTAGCAAAGTAATGCTCAAAATTCTCCGAGTCAGGCTTCAACAGTATGTGAACCATGAACTTCCAGATGTTCAAGCTGGATTTAGAAAAGGCAAAGGAATCAGAGATCAAATTGCCAACATCTGTTGGATCATCGAAAAAGCAAGAGCGTTCCAGAAAAACATCTACTTCTGCTTTATTGACTATGCCAAAGCCTTTGACTGTGTGGATCACAACAAACTGGAAAATTCTTCAAGAGATGGGAATACCAGACCACCTGACCTGCCTCCTGAGAAATCTGTAAGCAGGTCAAGAAGCAACAGTTAGAACTGGACAGTTAGAACAGACTGGTTCCAAATCAGGAAAGGAGTACGTCAAGGCTGTATGTTGTCACCCTGCTTATTTAACTTATATGCAGAGTACATCATGTGAAATGCCAGGCTGGATGAAGCACAAGCTGGAATCAAGATTGCTGGGAGAAATATCAATAACCTCAGATGTACAGATGACACCACCCTTTTAGGGCAGAAAGTGAAGAAGAACTAAAGAGCCTCTTGATGAAAGTGAAAGAGGAGAGTGAAAAAGTTGGCTTAAAACTCAACATTTAGAAAACTAAGATCATGGCATCTGGTCCCATCACTTCATGGCAAATAGATGGGGAAACACTGGAAACAGTGAGAGACTTTATTTTCTTGGGTTCCAAAATCACTGCAGATGGTGACTGCAGCCATGAAATTAAAAGACACTTGCTTCTTGGAAGAAAAGTTATGACCAACCTAGACAGCATATTAAAAAGCAGAGACATTACTTTGCCAACAAAGGTCTGTCTAGTCAAAGCTATGTTTTTTCCACTAGTCATGTATGGATGTGAGAGTTGGACCGTGAAGAAAGCTGAGCACCAAAGAATGGATGCTTTTGAACTGTGGTGTTGGAGAAGACTCTTGAGAACCCCTTGGACTGCAAGGAGATCAAACCAGTCAGTCCTAAAGGAGATCAGTCCTGAATATTCATTGGAAGGACTGATGCTGAAGCTGAAACTCCAATACTTTGGCCACATGATGTGAAGAAAAGGGGTCTTTTTCATTGGAAAAGACCCTGATTCTGGGAAGGATTGAAGGTGGGAGGAGAAGGGGACAACAGAGGATGAGATGGTTGGATGGCATCACCGACTCGATGGACATGAGTTTGAGTAGGCTCCAGGAGTTGGTGATGGACAGGGAAGCCTGGCATGCTACAGTCCATGGGGTTGCAAAGAGTTGGACACGATTGAGTGACTGAACTGGACTGAACTGCCTCAGGTTCCACAAAGTATTTTCTCTGCAAGCAGTTTTAATAAGATACCTTGTTTTCACCTAAAAAGCATGTTATTTTGGTTTTGTTCTAGATGGCTTTCATACATTTAGTAGCTGCTATTCCATCTTCTTTAAAACATCTTGTTAAATATATGACAAAGTTATTCTAAAACCTTTGGACATCATGCATTTTTGTCTTTGAAGTATGATGTAGTGGCCCACTATCTTTCTGCTTACAGACAGTTATAATTGCTTTTGGATTACATTACTGAAGGGTATATGAACAAGACATTGTATGCTTATGATCCCTAAATCACTGAGCCTTTACCATCTTTGTTCTATTATCCATAACAATTGACATGTTTTGAAACCAATTTTCCATCCTGTGAATAGTTCTTCAATCAGAATGCAGTATGTTGAGAGCTGTGTGAAACAACAATCTCTCAACAATTGAACAGAAGCAGAGCTGAATTTACCATATTGTTAGACTTGGTGCTGGAGAAGACTCTTGAGAGTCCCTTGGACAGCAAGGAGATCAAAGCAGTCCATCCTAAAGGAAATCAACCTTGAATATTCATGGGATGGATTGATGCTGAAGTTGAAGCTCCAATACTTTGGCCACCCGATGTGAAGAGCAGACTCATTGGAAATGACCCTGATGCTGGGAAAGATGGAAGGCAGAAGGAGAAGAGGGTGACAGAGGATGAGATGGTTGGATGGCATCACTGACTCAGTGGACATGAATTTGAGCAAACTCTGGGAGATAGTGAAAGACACAGAAGCCTGGCGTGCTGCAGTCCATGGGGTTGCAAAGTCAGAGTGGGAGTGCCTGAGGCCGGGGTGCACTGCATGACCTTCGGCATTGGTTTCCTGTTTGTCATTTTCCTTCTGAGGTATCTATCTTCTTCAGATATCTGGTTATTTTGGCCTATGAACTCATATTCCCATGGAGGTACTGGCTACTTGGCCTGGTAGTATCTATAGGTAATGGCTGAATGCCAGCCCCTAATCTGCGTCAACTCCAAAGTTCAAGAGAAATAGCAAAAAAGTATTCCTTGTAAGCAAAACCTCAAACAAGGCAGTAACTCAATTATGTGCTGGGGCCAGGATGTGAAATAGAGTCTCCTGTTAACTCTAGTCCCAGGAAGCAAATTCGTGGGTCAGGGGTACACCTTTGAATCCACTTGGAGAAGGCAGCCTCCATAAGCTATAAGAATCTGAGGGAGCACAGCCAATAAATAAATAAACAAATTTAAAAAAGCAGTGTGCCAGCCTTATAGTACTACATCCAGCTTTATAAGAAGAGCCAGCAAAATTTTCATTTATTTAGCACTGCTTCGCTTGCTGTTTTTTCCTTTTAACAAATTTTATCCACCTATTCTACTCTTTTGTATTGAAGCATTCCACATGGGAAGGCCCCAGGGCCTTGATGGAGTGAATTCCCTACAGAGGCTTCATAGAGACCCAAGTGTGAATCAGAAATAAGGGTGGAGGGAGGGGACATATGTATAACTATGGTTGATTTAAGTTGATATATGGCAGAAACCAACACAATATTGTAAAACAATTATCCTTCAATGAAAAATAAACACATTAAAAAAAAAGAAGGGTGGCCAGCAATGGAGCCCTAGAAAAAAACAGGGTGAGCAGGGAGATATGGGCAGTACCTTTTAATACACTGTCGTGAGGAGACAGTCTCTAAAACTGACTAAATGAAGCATGCTAACTACATGACCCAGCTCTTTCTGGCTAGCAGTGTTCAGAATGAGTAGCCCACCGTGCCTTCAGGCCAGCCGCAGCCTGTGTACTCTCAGTACACCTTCAGTTCTGGAAGTTTCAATAAATACCCCCAAGAGGCCTGACACTTCATGAAATTAAATCAGGTTAGGAAAACCTAATTGTATTTAAACTCTCTTTCTTTGCTCCAATTCCATATACCTCAAGCCACCTTCTGATAAATAGACACACCATGTAGCTTGTTTAAAGGAAAAAGTATACTGATCAGACAGTTAAGAAAAAACAAGTCCACAAAATAGTTATTATTTCTCAATAAAAATTAATCATGATGCATATTCGTATGTATGATTTTGTCCCTTGTGGTTAGTGTGAATCAGGATCTCTGAGAGAAAGTTCACAGACGGTAACAACAAAGAGCCAGACTTAGACCAGGGTGGATTCATTAAGCCCTTCTCAGCTGTGTACCTTCTTTCCAGCATCTACAGTTCATATGGCAAGCATGCTGATCCCTACTGATGGAGAACATAAGACTACAAGCAGCAGGATGTAGACACTTGAAGTGTGGTTTCCTATCCCAGCACTCTCTCAAAACTCTGCCTCAAAAGTCAACAGCAGGGACTTTCCTGGTGGTCCCCTGGTTAAGACTCTGCCTTGCAATGCGGGGGGATGCGGGTTTGATCCCTGTTGGGGAACTAAGATTCCTCATGCTGAGGAGCAACAGGTTCCACGTGCAGCAACTACTGAGCTGGAGTGCCACTAGAGTCTGTGCCCTGCAAGGAAAGATCTCACGTGATACAACTAAGACCTGGCACAGCAAATAAATAAATTTAAAAAATGTAAACTCACTAGCAGTTTCCTGGTGGCCCAATGTGATGTCTTCTCAGTCTTCCTCCTACACTCTCTTTGTTACTCAAAACTGTTGACCACCACCTGGGTTCCCGGGAGTGCTATCTGAGGTAGTCCAGACTGGAAAGAGATGGGAGGGTGAACTTGAGCCAAAGTTGGGAAACTAAGCACAAAACCCAAATATTTATTAATCATCTACTAAATATGGGTGCTAGGCATATTCTTTTAGGTATCTGACATATATTAGTGAATATAAGAGACAACCCCCCCTGCTCACATGAATGAATATAAGTGACTCCAGGGACATTAATAAAGGACTGGCCTCTATGCTCCTGTAGGTTTTTTTGTTGTTGTTGTTTGTTGGTTTTTAGTTGTACTGGGTCTTCATTGCGGAGCGTGGGCTTCTCTCTGGTTGCGGCCCACAGGCTTCTCTAGTTGTGGGGTGTGGACTTAGTTGCCCTGCAGCATGTGGGATCTTAGTTCCCTGACCAGGGATCGAAGTCACATCACCTGCATTAGGAGGCAGATTCTTAACCACTGGACCATCAAGGAAGTCCTGTTTCTGTACGTTTTATTCTCACTTTTATTATAGTACTTCCAACATATTATTGCAATTACTTGTTTATATGTCTGTCTTGCCTTCCTGTACTGTGGGCGTTGGTATGGCAGGGATGTCATATCTTATTATTCTGCCACACAGCAGGCATTCAACAAAAGCCAGTAGAATAAATATCCGAATGAACAAGTGAAGCTGAACTGCTAAACAGGCTGTTGAGTTCTAATGTCTTAGAGAGATTATGCTTATCATGGTATTAGAGGAAAATAGGTTTTATGTTAGAAAGAAAAAACCTCATAAAACAAAAACACTGCACTAAAGGAATATCAAACAGCTATCAGCGCTTCTCTCTGTTCTTTCCTGCTGACACCCTAGGCAAGGCCACCATCATTTCTCTCTGGATTAACAAAAACATCTCTCAACTGGTCTCTCCACCTCTTCTAACCTGTTCTCTCTCCTTTAGTCTCTTCTCTATAATGGAGCCAGGGAGCATTCTAAATTATAATTATGACTGTGCCACTGTTTTGTATTTTAGTCAGGTTTTGCCATATAACAATCCCAAGTCTCAGTGACTTACCAAAAGAAATAATGTTTTCACACTCTCAGGTCTGTAGGTTGGTGGCAGTTCAGCTAGCCAAGGCTATATTCAGCTGGGTAGGACCCCAAACTTCTAGTTGGATTTAGGTCTAGTTCATCAAGTATCTGTCATCCTAAGGCCCAGGCTGAAGGGGCAGCAACTACATAAAGCATATCCTTTTCTTAGCTGATCTCAGGACCGCAGGAGGGGGAGTCCAATTGAATGAGCTCCTTCAAGCTTCCTCTGGCCTTCTCTGCCAACTTTCCATTGGCCAAAATGAGTCACATTGCTAAACCCAAAGGCAGAGATGTGCACTCTGCCTACTGTGAAGCCATGGTCACTTCTATAGTATGAATGGAGTGAAGAACTGAGAATAACAACAAATCCTACTTTTCCTTGACCTCAGGGTCAAGCCCAAATCCCTTCACAATTTTTTTCTTACTTTTCCCCTTTCTTCTCTTGCAACCTCTCTACCTCCTTCATTGAATTCTTCTCACTCTATTCGCCTGACCATCTTTCAGGTCCAATTATAGGAAATACTATCTCTTACTTTCAAGCCTTCTTCCATGCTCCTGCCTTGTCCTGACACACTCTTCTTTCTCCCTTCCCCACATCTATCTTTCCGCCCCTATTTACTCCAAAGGTCTCCCAACATCAATGTAAATATCACCTCCTATAGGAATGAATTAGTTGCTGCCTCTCTGCATTGCCAAAGCTCCAACACCTGATTTTATCAGAGCCTTTAGCACAGGCATTGTTTTTTTTTTTTAAATTTAATTGACTATCTTCCCTCATAGGCTATGTGTGACCTTCATAAGGTTGCAAACTGTGACTCTATTTCACCATTCCCAGCACCTAACATCATTAGTGCCTTCCATAGAGAGAGTACTTATTTTGTTTTTATTGGGTTGGCCAAAACGTTCATTTGGGGTTTTCCATAACAGCTTATGGAAAAACCCTAACAAACTTTTTGGCCGACCTAATACTTAATGAATGTATACAAAAGTGAGGACAAACAACCAAGAATGCAA
Source organism: Oryx dammah (assembly GCF_014754425.2). Classification (NCBI taxonomy): domain Eukaryota; kingdom Metazoa; phylum Chordata; class Mammalia; order Artiodactyla; family Bovidae; genus Oryx; species Oryx dammah. The sequence goes on from NW_024070207.1 coordinate 112,750,799, forward strand.
TTTGGTTTGAGGATCTGCTCATAATAATATAGTTTGAAAAGTCTAGTATAAATATATATGTGTGTGGAAGACTCATGGCAATGAAAAATGTGCAAAGCCTTTGTATTTTTCAAAGTCTGTGCTGTTTATTTTCATCACACATATCCCTTCTTTGTTAGACTTTTGTCCACATGCTACATTGCAAGATAGCCTACAGGTTACCCTAGTAATTTGAAGAGAGGCTTTACCCTGTGGCTGTAATAAAAAAGACAGAACTGGGCTGATAATGTTTGCAACAATTCAGAGGATGCAGCTGGAATACTGATCAGCTCTGGTGGCTGATTGGATGTCCAGGGACAAAGGCATATCTCCCTTAGGAGGGAGTGGTCGGATCTGCCTTTGTGAGATACACCGCTCCAAGTTATTTATAGCCAGGAGACTAATTCTTAGGTGAATTTCTGAGTGAAGAGACCCAGATGTTCCTTGCTAATTTTCCTTTTTAGAAGGTGTTAATTTATGTAGTCTGGCTTGAGGGCTGGGAGGGTCTATCAGTCACACCTGACTAGCTGCTCTGCATGAAAATTTGAACAGTATTGTTTTGCCTTTGGAATTTGAGGAAGAAAATTTAATTAAAGACAGGAACCACTCCTAGTCCTCAATAAAGAGCAGACAGGAAGGCTGATTAAGGATTTAAAATTGATTTGTTGGAGGGTGGTTGGGGTGGGAGGGTAGGGGTGTGCATAGAGGGGTTGGGAAAAGTCATGGAAGAAACCCAAGTCTTTCAGGGTCCCAGCATATGGATTTGTTTACTTCAAGAGGTAATTGCCAGCTGAGGCCCATGTTTTTGAAGCTCATTTCAAATTCTGATGATAGAGAAATTATTCCTTTTTCTGATGATGAGAAATCTGATCCAAGTTGCATAGGCTTAGAAGCGTCTCTGGTAGTAATTTGCTGGATTTAAGGATATAGGATTTCACAATTAGATTCTCATTTAAGAGAAACCATCTTGCTTATTTAGAAAATTAGTCTTTTATTAGTCAAAATGGATTTGCTTCTGAGGCCTAAACTACTTGGACTCATTTCAGGCAAATGTTTTCTAAGAGCTGAGTTCCTAAATTGAAAAAGAAACATAAGCCAACACAATAACATATTTAATGAACTGCACGAATGTGTTGGAAAATTCCCATCCCAGCCAAACAGTAGAACAGAAATCACAACCAAAGGTGCCAAACCGCTTCTGTTTTTCCCAAAGGCCCAAATCATCCTGGGGCACGGAATTGACTCATGCATTTATTGATTTTTTATTTTCTGAATTTCTTACATAAAACCTGATCCTTTAAAAACATGGGCTGGTTTTTCTGGGCATGATTGGCAACACAGAATCGATTATTTCTCAAATGAGATCAGTAATCCCTTTGGGAAGAGTGTGTGTGTTTGTGTTTGTGTTGGGGGGGGTTGGTGGGAGATGGTGAAGAGACTTTGGAAACTTCACGTTATATGCAGGAGCAGGGATGTGGAGACCCTCTAGATTGTATGATTAGCTTCTTCCTAACCCTGGTGGCTCAGTGGTAAAGATGCAGGAGACGCAGGAGAGCCAGGTTCCATCCCTGGGTTGGGAGGATCTCCTGGAGAAGGAAATGGCAACCCACTCCAGGATTCTTGCCTGGAGAATTTCATGGATGGAGGAGCCTGGCAGGCTACAGTCCATGGGGTTGCAAAGAGTCGGACACGAATAAGCATCTAAACAACAACAAATGTACAATATCTCCCATCCTTTGTGTTGGGACTCATCAGCTCCCAATTATTTCAAAGGTTACCATGAAACTCTCAGCATAGCTGCTTAATGATGGCCTTGGAGAACTCTGCCCACCTCCTCACCCACAGGACACCGAACATTCCAAGTGGAGACGAGAATTGATCTGGTGGCCAGAGAGAGAAGCCCAGCAGGGCAGGGCCTGGATGAGGGAGAGCAGGCTGAAGGGAGAGGCCTGTTTTGGATCTGGAGTCCTGGAGGATCATCATCTACAGGGTGAGGAAATGACTTCTGAACACACACAGTTCTGAGGTTCCAGGGAGAAGCCCTGGAAAGAGTGTATACATGGATGGATGATCTGCTGCCCATGCTGTTCTGACTCAGCCCCCTACATATGACCTCTCCTTGAGCTTCCCCCCCTAGCATTCTTTGAGCCCTTGTAAATCAATCTATGCCAGTGTGGCTGCTCAGACATCACGAGGTTCTTGGGTTAATATGGGAAAAGACTTAGTGATCAGAGACACATGAGTCTCCTGGATCTCCTCCCCAGCAAGCAGATGGAAGATCACTGTCAAAGCACGTTGCAGACCCAATTCTGCCAAACACACAAGTACTTAGAGCCAACAGTCCCCAAACAGGCAGCCTGTTTTATGAGTTGACCTTACTGTCAGTTCCCTAGTTATTCCTACAAGCACCTGGTCTCAAAGGTTTAATCCAGGGTGGACTCGGCACTATTCTGAAGACCAGAGAGTAGGTCTTTTAGTCAGATCAGGCCCCACTGTTCTTTCTGAAGGCAGCACACACCAGAATGCTGTGCCCACACGTTAGGCTGCTGGGTAAGCGGGATTCCTGTTCTTTCACTACTTAAGAGTTATGAACCCCATTCAGTCTTCCCAGCCCATCACATATCTTGAACATCTCTCATTTGACCATTGGGAAATTCTTTCAACACCCCTTCAGTAAATATAAAAGCCCCAGGGCAGATTCAGATGGCCATGTTTGCATAGCTACCTGCTGAGGGTGGATTACTGATTAGAGCCCTTCAATGTTCACTAACTGCCCCTGGAGTGTACATTAAAGTATGTTTTCACTCACAGATTTAGCAACTTCTGTGCTCGCCCTGCACTAATCCCCACAAGTGATATTATAAATATATTCATCAAAAGAAAATAACTCAGTAAAACTGCTGCCACTCAGCGTGATGCAGTACACAGGTTATTAAGCCATTGTTTCTCAACTCCAAACTCTTCTTTGTGATGCTAGGGTCGGTGGGGATTCCACAAACGTGTGTGCTTTGCCAGCTGTCAGCGTTGGGCTCTGCCCAAAGGGGCACTGGAGAGAGACTGCCAAGCTGGGAGACAGAGAAGGGATGCTGCCGTCTGTGTCTGGCATTAGCCGGCGACTATACTTTATCAGTAGCCATGGCTTCCAGCACTAATTGGTCCCACTTTCCAGGTCGTTTATAATCCTCTTGGAGCCAGCTCGTCATCCTCTCCTCAGTTCAGCAAGGCTGTCTTCTACGCCTCTGAGGCACCAGCCGAGCAGCTCGCCCCTCTGGGGTCTGGGTCTCTGCTCCATGGGGTCCTTTCTCTGAGCTCCGAGGCTCCAACAACTCTGACTTCTTTCCTTTGCTTCCTCAGTCCCAGGGCAGGTACCTGCTTCTTGCAGTTATTGTCTTTGTCTTATGTCAGTGTTCCCCTTTGGCTTTTCCAACCCTCTGACACCTGCTTTATGAAACCCGTATATTAAATTTTTCCTGTTAAAACAACTGATCTGGGCTCTATTTTCAGACTGGACACTAAACAGTATGCTGCTGCTGCTGCTAAGTCGCTTCAGTCGTGTCTGACTCTGTGAGACCTCATAGACGGCAGCCCACCAGGCTCCCCTGTCCCTGGGATTCTCCAGGCAAGAACACTGGAGTGGGGTGCCATTTCCTTCTCCAATGCATGAAAGTGAAAAGTGAAAGTGAAGTCGCTCAGTCGTGTCTGACTCTTTCCGACCCCATGGACTGCAGCCCACCAGGTTCCTCTGTCCATGGGATTTTCCAGGCAAGCGTACTGGGGTAGGGTGCCATTGCTTTCTCCGAAACAGTATAGTCAGGGTCTAAAAATAACAGAAGCAGAGAAAATATTCTAGGAGCTTTATGAAGAAAATTTCAAACCAAAAAGTTGGTTTACATGGAAAGGACTAGTGGAATAAGATTATCTTCAGATAGCCCAAGATCTAAAATGTCAGCATGGTATGCCTGTATGAATAATTATGAAGATTTTCCAACATCGAGTTATCACAGTGATCTGACAGCAGATACTGGGGAGGTTGGCACGAAGCTCCTGGTTAAGACACTGTGCTAGCTAGTCTCCCAAAATGGCCCCAGGAATTCCTTTTCTCTATGCATATGCCACTCTTCATATCAAGGGCATAACTTATTGCCCCTCCCTGTGAATCTGAGCTGGCCTTTCAACTCACTTTATGCTAATATTCTTGGAATTCTGGGCCCAGTCATTAAGAGAACTGGCAGTTATGCTTCTGCTTCTGAAGATGCTCACCCTTGAGACACTCCCTTCTCATAACCCAGTCACCATGCTGTGAGAAGCCCAAGGCACATGAGGAAGCCATGTAAAGGAGAACTCAGATCTGCTGGTCAACAGCCCTAACTGAGATCCCAGTGGACAGCCAGTATTTACCACAGGCCTCATGAATGAGACATCTTGAATGTTTCAGACCTCTTGGGCCCCCAGATGACTGCAATCCTATGTGACATTATGTGGAGCAGGAGAACCATCCAGCTGAGCTCAGTCTACCAAGGGATTGGTGAAAGAGAAAGAAGTGGTTATTTAAGCCCCTGGGTTTTGGAGAGTGTGTTTGCTGCAAGAAAGAACCAGGACAGACAGGAAGCCCAGTTCCCAGATACTGGGAAACTAAGGTCATTGATAGGAAATTTGGTGACACAGTTACTGAGGTTGCTCAAATCCATCCTAGCAGGAGTATCTGTACTTCTACTGAATGATTCCTTTTAAGCTAACACAGGAGGATGAAATTTCGATTATATTAGCTGCTACCAGAGTTTAGGGAAGGGTCTAAGTCCTTTGATAGGCTGCCTGGGCGATGGAAGATGAAGCACGTGGATAGTGAGTGAAAGGAGACAACAAAGATATAGGCAAAATTGCCTATATAGAAATGGATAGGAATTCCCAGAGTGAGTGAAGACAGGAAAGAGAAGGGGAAGTAGAGAGTGAGAAAGCAAGGGAGCAACTAAGCAAGGACTCGGGTGAGTGTGAGGCTGAGAATGAGAGCAGGGTGAACAGGCAATCAGGCAGCAGGCTGGATACCTGAGAAATTCCTGGTGGGGGGCGGGCTATGACTTTCAGAACAAGGTCATCTAGTACTTGGTATTTTCTGTAAATTTAGGCCTTTGGGGAATGTTTTCTGTTGAAACTGATGTAGCAATGAGACCAGAGACTCAGAAATTTTTGAAATAGGAACATTTGACTAAAAAAAAACATTTACTAAAAAAAAAAAAAATCCACGTGAGAAGAAAGGAGGAGAGCAAGTCCCAAGCCAGAGCCAAAGGATTTGCCTGAGTTCTTAACATCAGTTTTACCATTAGTCTTATTTATGAGTACAAAATTCAAGATGCCCACCCCACCCCTCCCACTCCTTTCCAGAAATTGTGTTGGGATCCATAGGGAATGGAGACTCTTGTATTCATAAATGAATAGAGATGACTTTGAAAAGCAATTCAAGTATACATTTGAAAACAAAGGGAATCAAAGTAAATAGAATGACTGTTCACGTGGAAAAATATTCAGGTGACTACTTAAAAAGAATTACAGTAGTCACTCAGAAGAACAGAGGAATTAAATGTTGAAAGAACAAAGCATTAAGGATCTCTTGTTACTTCGGTTTTTAACTTTGGGGACACATGACATAGAGTTCTTTAGCTTTTAGCATAGCTGATTTCCCTCAACTGCATGAAAGATAAGGGGTTGTATTTCCCTCTTGGACTGAGACGAGAAAACAGAACAGGAAGAAATGTGTGATCAGCAAGAGCTGGAAATCTTACCGAGAAGTGGTCAGGAAATACAGGAAATCATGAGCTCTCAGGGATCTGCAGACATTTTGGGACAGCACTGAACTTGTCACTAAGTTTGGGGAGACCTGAGTTCCCTCAAAGCCACAAAACAGACCCAGGTGACAGTTATAAGAGAGTTCCCAGAGAGGATTAGAGCCAGGGGTGCTAGGGGTGTTCACTCCATGTTCTTTTCTCTGCATCTAGAATGGTACTTACCAGTTTTCCTTGGGAGAAATGAGGACAGAGAAACTTGAATCATCTGTGTTCTGGGGTTCAGATATGGAAACCTAGCGGAGATGGCAGGCTTTTTATAGCCTAGAGTCCGAAGAGTTTTAGAGTCTTTAGAGTAAAGTTTTGGTGATGTGCTTCAGGCTCTGGCTGGTCAGTGGATCCCTAGTCTAGCCATCGTGAACCTCTGGTCTCTAGGCTGGAAGGTATTTTGAGAGTCATGGAATTCAGTCCCCTATTGTCCTGATTGTACAAATGAAGCTCAGAGAGGTGAAGTGACTTGGGCAAGGTCAAGAATTGGTTATGCAGCAAAGCTAGAAAGGGAATCCTGCTTTTAGACACTCAGTCTAGGGCTCTCCTGAGAAATAATTCCATGTATTTGTGGTAGATTATATTCAGTTCAGTCACTCAGTCGTGTCCAACTTTTTGCAACCCCATGGACTGCAGCACGCCAGGCTTCCCTGTCCTTCACCAACTCCCAGAGCTTGTAAAACTCATGTCCATCCAGTCGGTGATGCCATCCAACTATCTCGTCCTCTGTCGTCCCCTTCTCCTCCTGCTGTCAGCCTTTCCAGAATCAGAGTCTTTTCTAATGAGTTAGCCCTTTGCATCAGGTGGCCAAAGTACTGGACATTTTGTATAGATTATATTGCTATCCACCCCCCCCTACCAAATACATCTTTTATTCTCTCTCTTCAGTACCCTTCTCCTGTGGTTTGTGAACTCTGTTTTCCTTTTTTACCTCAACAGCCTGAGTGAATATGACATGGAGCAGAGCTGTGCTCAAAGTGTAGTGTGAGAAGACATACCCTTTGCTGGCTGTCAGCCACTGAAGTTTTGAAATGGTTATCACAGACTAACTTAGCCATTCCTGAATTTCTATTGCCTTGTAAGCAGGCTATCTTGCAAGAGAGTCAATGTCTTATCCATCGGTCTGCCTGGAAACTATCAGTACACTTGCACTGTAAGTTATTAATTTGGAATGCTGCTACAAATTCACCTGGGTTACATCTGAATGGATCTAATCAACCTGGTTAACTGAAACATCAGAGCCAGGAGTTTAGAAAAGAGACAGTGACCTTGAGACCTTCCCTGAATATCCCTTCCTCCACTGGACAGAAAGCAAGTGGAGGAGGAAGTAGGAGAAGGGGGCCAGGCCAAGAAAGGGATTTGGCGGGTGATGCAGATGGTGAAATTTCCTAACTTCATACTTTTGTGAAGGGCCAATCTTGAGACTTAGCTTTGTCCTTGAGCTTTAGGAAGTTCTTCCCTACCTGGTCCCATTCCATATGGCCCAACATCTCACAGGAGGCCATTTCTCATCCCTAATCAGGGGCAGAAGGAAAATTTAAGGTGGTGGCTATCGGATTGTATCCTAAATATTTAAGTTGCAGTTTCCACCTTAGCAGTGCATAACAAAGTCTTCATTCTATATAGCTTATTTTTTCATAATCAAATTTAAATGTATCAAAGAGATTGACTTGGGTTATTCATTGGTTATTATTTATCACATTATGTCATTAATGTCACTGACTGTGTGTCATTAAACTGAATCAGCTTAGGGTGAGGTAATGGTGGCCCCAGAATTAGATTAGGTCATTAGAGAGTCACCCTTTGGCTGAAAATATTGTATACCCGTCCCATGATTCACACATATCCAGAAGCAAATCCCAAACACCAGATTTAGGTAAAATACTGTTTTTGAGCTATTAGAATTTTGATATTCTCCTCGTCAGAGGCTGAGTTACCTAAAAGTGTTGCTAAAGTCAGAGGGTGATTCACGTTGATTATTACAGTCTGAAAACTCAAAATCATTAAACAGACCTCATATTTTAATTCAAATTTTCTTTATTTTGTGAAGTCATGAGTAACCTTTAAAAGGAGCCCTGAAGGAAATCTACATGCATTAAAATGAATTTCGTATTTAGTGCTTCATGGACAAGAGAGGCACAAAGCAATTAAAACAGATAGGAGCAGGCTTTGTGTTTCAAATATCAATACCTCACGACTCCAGTAGTTGAGACAAAAGGTATTTCATGTCAGCATTCAGCAGGCAGCCATAAAATCTGACTGAAGTCACTGCATGAGAAACAAAATATTTTATTTACGTATTGTCAAAAGTTCACAAATACTCCATTATGTGGGAATGTTCGGTATAACCTAAGTGACAACTCCATTCTAACATATGCCATGTCTGATCTTGCCTGGCCCAAAGCAGCCCAGCCACGGGGACTGCTCTATTGACAAATATTTGGATTAGACATTGCCCACTTAGGCTTCTTAGGAACACAGCTTGTTGCTGTCTAGATGGAGTAGTCCTCAATGCCCAATGGGTGGCACCACGACCTACCACCACAGCACTGAGGAAAAGCACCAGACCCTGGGGACCAACAACAGAATGAATGACAGTGCCTGGCATTCCTTCGGCATCCACGTGCTTCCTACTGCCACTGTGAGCTACATTTTTGCAATGCTTGGTTCAAAGGACTGCAAAGTTTACATGGTAAGAGGAAGGGCAGTGGTGAAGAGCAAGGGTTTTGGGATCAGGCTGCCCTATTTCAAAACCTCTCTCTGCCATTTATTAGCTGGGTGACCTTGAGCAAGTTTCTTAACCTCTCTGTGTCTCAGTTCCCTTGTGTATAAAATGGGTGGGATAAGAACAGTACCTACTCACAGGGTTGTTAACGAGGATTACACGAGTGTGGGCATAGAAAGGCCATAGAACATGCTGTTCCTGGCTCCCAGTAAATGCTACCTAAGGGTCAGCTGTCACTCGTTAGCTGTCATGGACTCTGGGGACAGCTGCTGTCAGTTGGAATAGAATCTTTCAGGAGAGGGTCTGTCTGGTTTATCAGGACATTCAGTTGCCAAGACACCTAGACAGCCTATCACAGGAACTAATTTGAGGCCCTGGCCTTCCCAGGGGTGCCTGAGGAGACCAGCAATTTAGGGGGAAATTTCACAAAACTTCGTTGCTGGGTAGGGCTTGGCAGCCTCCGCATGGTAATGCCCCCCCGACCTGAGCAGAGCCAGGGCAGGAGTTCCTGAGACTGATGCAAAGATGAACAGTGAACTGGTGGCAGCAGCTAAGCTCTGGAAAGGGCATGGTGATGGACTTCACCATTATTTCTCACATGAAGGGAGGAGTATTTCACGCACACAGTTTTAGGTTAAAAGGATTATTCCAAAAACATTTGTCTGTGCTAAAACCCCTCAGCCAGGGACTTCCTTGGTGTCCCACTCCCCATGCTGCAGGTTCAGGTCTGATTCCAGGTCAGGGAATGAAATCCTGAATGCTGCAACTAAGATCCGGCACAGCCAAAAAAAAAAAGTGTTTACAAACAGCTTTAGTCCCACACAGGCCCTGCGCCATCTAAACGAGTGTTAGAAGCCCCCTCGTTGTTGGAAATGGGCATCTGGACTTGGTCTGGTTGCCCATGCCTGGTCTCCGGAATGCTGCTGGGTTGGGGGATCGTGGTGCCCAGTACATTCCAGCAAGCTGCAGCCTCCTTGCCACGCGGTAGGAGATGCTGTTGGTTGGTTATCCTATAACCATTCCTCTTTCTCCTTTGCCGACCTTACACTGTAGTAATGCACAATTAAATGCCACGTGTCCCATGAGTTTGAGTAAACCCTGGGAGCTGGTGATGGACAAGGAGGTCTGGTGTGCTGCAGTCCATGGGGTTGCAGAGTCGGACACGACTGAGCAACTGAACTGAACTGATGATGGTGCCAGAGCCCAGCAGGAAGGAGAAAGGCTCCTGTCTTTCCTGGCAAGGACTCAGCCATGAAAAGCCAGGGGACTTTTTGTTTGCAGCCCTTCTATCTTCATTTCCCCTCTGTAAAGGTTTTCTCCTTCCCTTTCTGGGGGTGGGGGTGGAGGGAGCAAGGGGTGACTTGCAGGCTGCTCACATGGTTGCAGACCCCAAATTGCAATTCTCTGCTGATCCCTGGATACACCCATCTTCACTGGAGACACATCTGGCAGTCTATTTCAGGTCAATACTACAAAAACTATGTTTTTCAAAAGGATGATGAGAATTGTTGTAAAAAGTTTTATGACAATAAATGTAACAACCCATTAAGAAAATAAATAAATACCATGTGTCCTTGCGGGTAGTCATGTGACACAGCTCTGTCCAAGGAGACATAAGGAGAACTCTCCGGAGAAATATTTTCCCCTGCTTTCTGCCTTTGGGGGCAGTTATATGAGGATATGATACTTAGAGCTGTGGTGACCATTTTGTGACCATTAGACAGCAAGTCCAAGGGCGAGAAAGCCAATACGCAGAGGAATGGTAGAGTGGAAGGATGGAAAAAACCTGAAATATCTATGTCTGTGTTGAGATGTTGAACAAATCCTGGGACTACTTATCTCTAGACTCTACTTTTTAAACAACAGATGCTCTTAAGTTTTAAGCCGCCGTTAGCTGTTTATCTGTCACTTATAACCAGAAGCATTTCTAAATGATACCGTAACTCTTAACCTGTGTGTCTAGTTTATGTACCTGAACTACTTCTTTTCTCCTGATTTGCACCACTTTTGGCCCCAATTCAGGCCCTTGTTTGAAGAGGCAGAGCCTTCCCAGCTCTTGCATTTCCCTCTCTCCAAGGTGCTGGAGTAGACTATCCTTAGCCACTGGCCAAGACCCAAGGATGTCTCACTTGCCAGCACTCAGATGGAGACTCAGGCTAGAGAATGTCACCATGGCGTCCCATTCACTGAATCACACCCCTTCTGTGTTGTCCTTCTAGACCCAAGGCTTTACTATTATTTGGAACACTGTCATTTGAACTAGAGGTCACCCAAGGCAAAGTCAGCTCCCTTGGTCCTAGCCTTGCCCAATTCTGACTTTTGCAGGCCTCCCTGATAGCCCTTTGGTTAAGGTGACCTCCCAACATGGCTGACAGGTGGGCTCACACTGGCTGCGACTCACACAGCCTGGAAGGTTAAGGCCCAGAAATGGCTCTTCTCAGTGCTGAAAATGTGAGTTCTAGGTGCCTCACTCCTTAGACTTTCTCTTGCTGCTGCTGACGTCATTTTGACCTTGGCCAAGAAACCTGATCTCAGTCCCTGCACTGCATCTGTTCAGCGTGATATTTTGGAAAAAGAGGCCTGGATTTCAAGATTGAGGAGGTGTTGGCTCTAGTCCGGTCTCTCCCACAAACAAACCAAAGTCAGCGGCTACTGCTCCTTTCTGGGCTTCTATTTCCATGTATAAAATAGAGCGGTGATCCTTTCCCTGACACTGCTATTTACATATTTCAGGAAGTGAATTTTAAACTTGGAGACACAATAAAAATTATAGAGTACACTTTAAAGAATTGTTTAGAACATTAATGCATATTTCCATAAGTACTCACAGTGTCTTTCTAAATTTGAGGTTTGGTGAATATAATGAAAATTTCACTGGAGTCTGTCTTAATTTTTTAAAAAGCCTATGAATTTCCCCCCAGGGTTTTCTAACACACCAGAAATAAATTACAGAAAGGAGGGGGTGGGTGAAGCGCTAAACAGTAATTCTTCCCAGCTGCAAAAACCTTGCTTTTCAATGTGAATTAAGTCTTTGATCCCTAAAAATCCATTTTGCTCTTGGACAAATTCCAGACACTGCCTTCTTGTGGAAGCACAGTGCCAGGGACAGAATGGCTGTTTGCGGATAAGTTTCTCCTATGAGGGTGCTGATCTAAGAAAGCAGCCTGAGGAATGGGGGTGGGTGGAGGCATGAGCTCTGTGTTCCCACGTTTTGGCATCTGCAAGGTGCCTTATTCCTTTTTCAAAGTACTCTGCTGCTTCTCTCCTCTGTCTTAAACGCAGGCCCTGACTCTTTTCCTTATGAGTAGATTTGTCTTTGTAATTCCTCAAGGCCGTGGCAGTCCTGCTGAATAAACTCTGCTGGAAATGGTAAGGCCTTTAGTGGATAGTCAATTCTATCCTTATGTAAGCTCATCTGTTTTGAATATCTGAGCACTTGCAGGTGCCAGCTACTGTCCTCAGATATACTGAGAGGCAAAGTGGGTGCATGGCACCAAAAGTTACCCATTTGGGGTAACTCATGCTGTGCTGGTGATGGAGACTGCCTTTTCTTAAAAATATGGTTTTAAAAATTATGTTTATATATAACATAATATTTGTCATGTTAGCCGTTTGTAAGTGTACAATTCAGTGGCATTAATTATGTCCACAATGCTATGTGCCCATCACCATTAACTATACCCCAAGCTTTTTCATCATCCCCAATATAAACTCTGTACCCATTAAACTACTGCTTCTCATCCCTCCCGCCCTTCGGCCCCTGGTAACCTCTGCTTTGCTTTCTATGGATTTACCTATTCTAGATATTTCATGTAAGTGGAATCATCCAATATTGGTCCTTTTGTGTCTGACTTCTTTCACTTAGCATAATATTTTCAAGGTTCCTCCACACTGCAGCATGCGTCAGAACTTCATTTGTTTTTATTTATTTTTGGTTGGGCTGGGTTCTCATTGCGGTGCAGGCTTTTCTTTAGTTGTGGCGAGCTGCGGCTACTCTCTAGTTGTGGCGCGTGAGCTTCTCATGGTGGTGGCTTCTCTTGTTGTGGTGCACGGGCTTAGCTGCTCTGTGGCATATGGAATCCTCCAGGACCAGAGATCAAACCCATGTCTCCTGCATTGGCAGGCGGATTCGTTACCACTGAGCCACCAGGGAAGCCCAGAACTTCATTCCTTCTAATGGCTGAATAATGTTCCATTGTTTGGATAGACCACATTTCGTTTATCCATGCATCTGTTGATAGACACTTGGGTTGTTCCCACCTTTTGGCTGTTACGGATAGTGCTGCTATGAGTATCTGTGTACAGAGATCTGAGTGCCTGCTTTCAGTTCTTTTGGATATATATCTAGGAGTGGGACTGCTGAGTGACATGGTTTTTACATGTGGATATGGTTTCCGTAGAACCAACACAGGCAGTAAGGGTTGCTAAAACAAGGACCCATAGCCAAGTGCAAGGAGAAGAAAGAGTTGGAAGAGACAGACCCTGTGGTTCTCCTATAAGGTTGTGAGATGCAGTCAGGCCCACAGTGAAGCCAGAAGCAGGAGCCAGGTAAACTGTCTGTTTGCAGAAAGATGGCAGGAGCTCTGGGAGGGTGGAACAGAGCAGATGGATGGGGAGACTGAGGAGCCAGGAGGGTGAGAGGCAGAGGTCACAGGGTAGCCATGTAGTAAAGAGTCAGAAAATCCATGGGAAGCAAGTGGCAGGAAGAGTAAGGGTCAGGGGTCCAACTATCTATCCATGGAGCATTGTGGGCCCTGGAAACCAACAAGCCTTGATCCTGTGGGCATTCCCCCAAGCTAGGAAGCCTCTTCTATCCCTTCTGCTAATGCAGAGAGAAAAACCTGATGGCTCCTGGTTTGTGAGGGATGGTATCTGGATAAGGGCCAATCCTGACCCAAGCCTCCCAGTGGGAAAGGATCTTGAAGCACTTCCCTTTTGGAGACCAAAGTGAGCAGCTCAAGGCTCAGGATGATCCATCACCCGGACTATGATATGAGTAACTGTTACAGAACACTGCAGCTTTATTATAGGTCGCACCCAAGGGTAAAGATATGTACTGAGCAATGTTGTCTGCTAGGAGGCTGAGAAACACACATCTTAAATTTTAGGTGATGACTTACTCTTAACTACTTGGCTTAAAAATAACTGCCAAGGCCATTCCAGGCCACTGCGGTCAGTAATTCCATGAGGGCACAGGCCAGGTGGCATCCTAATCCCCTGTCCCATGGGCTGCTGGGAAGGGAGTTCACACTCATCTCCAGGTTTATCCCTTGAGCAGGGGCAATGGTAGGACAGGTCATCTTGTGAAGACAGCCAGAACAGCTGCCTGGGACACATCCTGGGCGGGTAGGGGGACGTGAGCTCTCAGTCCAGAACTGTAGAACCACATTCAGGCCTCCCCAGTGAGGCTACACAAATTGTGGACGGTACAAAATCTGCCGGCTGGAAACCCCAAGCAGTTCTTGGTGTGGCCTTCTAGACCAAATTATTTCTGGGGTCAGAAGATGCAAAGCCCCATCGGGCCTAATCTGGAAGTCTTTGTGGGACAAATTTATACTAAAAATAGCATCCAGGTATGATTAGGAAAGGTTCCTCTGCTGCGTCCCTGTGAAAAAGAATAGGATGAGTGCTTCCAGAAAGCAGACAAACACTGCACTGAATTTGCACAATGCAGAACCCAAGCAGAGAGAACCTATGTTATGAGAGGATTCAGTTCCTTTTCTTCCCCTCAAGCACTGTCAAAATAGGCCTCAATAGTAACAGGCTCAGCTGGTCTTCCGACACTTAGAGAAAGTCCTGTGCTTTCTGACTTTGGATGTGATTATTTAGGTCACCCCCCTGCTTTGGTGACTCAGACGAGAAAGAATCTGCCTGTAATGCAGGAGACCTGGGTTTGATCCCTGGGTTGGGAAGATCCCCTGGAGCGGGGCATGGCAACCCAATCCAGCAGTCCTGCCTGGAGAATCCCCATGGACAGAGGAGCCTGGTGGGCTACAGTCCACAGGGTCGCAAAGAATCAGACACAACTGAGCAACAAAGTACAGCACAGAGCCTGCTTTGGTGGGGCCCCATACCCTCCCCACTTATGTAAATCTGAACTCCTCTAGGCTCAGAGATGCCTTTTATGAAAGTCTCCCTGGAATCGCTTGCTGCTCCCATAGTCCTCCGTCTCCTCTGAAACCCTAAAGTTACTTTCCATATTTTGTTTTATTTGTGTACCTTAAAATCTCCTCTTACTGTATGGTAAACTTCTTGAGGTCACATGTTTTTTTCATTTTTCCATTTCCACAGTGTGTCTTGCAGTTAAGATGCATGCAAGAGATATTTATAGAAGTATTTCATGAATAAACTCATGAATACAGAAGGAAATTATATTTAGCACAACTTATTAGAATCCCTATCCATAAAGTTGTGCTAGAATATTTTGGGAAAACATTCTTTGGTATCTGACTTAGACGCCCAGTGTTTCAATATATCTATTTTTTTCTTGTCTTTTTCTTAGTAGAAAAAACACCATCTGCTGCACAGTATTACTTAACTAATTAATTAAATGATTAATTCAGTTCTAAAGGCCCCAGCAGCCCCGTCTTCTTCAGACTGGCTAACTCCTATTCTTTTTGTCTTCCATTTGCTACCACCTGTGCCTTAGTTTTCTTGGCAGTGAAATAGGTCTGTCTGTTACCTCACCGGGTTGTTGCTGTGAGGGCAAAATGAAACAGTGACGAGAAATGTTTGGAAAAGTGATCGGTGCCAGGTGAAGTGATATTGGACAGGGCTTTTCAAACTAGTCTGTAGAATGACACGTTTGACCATTCGAGAGGAGACAGTGCTACAGAACAAGTTGTTGGTCATAATGAGCTCTGGGGCGACTGTGCACCACGAGCGCCTAGGGGGGCGGGTGGAGAGCAGGACAAAGGACACTTCCTCCATTAATCATGGGAGTGAGAACAGAGCTCTTCTGTGCACCCACTTAATCAAAACAGCATACCTCCCCTCCAAAGCAGCTAATGCCTAAACCACACAAACGAGTTATTTCAAAGTCACAGGAGTTGCCTTACAGAACAAGACAGCCTATTAAAAATGAATAATGTGCATTTCTTCCTGGAAAGAACAAATCAATACCCCTCAGTGGGCCCAGTGCCACCTACCAGCTTCCACACGAGTATGCCTTTATCCAGAAGAAGGGTATGAAAAGGACAGCTTTCCCTTCCCCTCCCTCGGGCTCAGCAGTGAAAGCAGCTCACATCTCTCCCTTCAAAGATGGAGTCTGAAGTAAAAGAAGTTTACCTTCCCCCAAGAGTACATTATAAGTTTCAGCCATAATGGGCACTCTGGGGGCAAATATTTCCTCCTAAGTTCCATGGAACATTTAGGCTCGGATTACTCAGAGAAGTACAGTTGTTCACTTTGTAGATTCAACTGCAACCCCTTTGCAGTTCAAGTCCGTCACACAGATATTTATCTTAGGCAAACACTTCTGAGTTTCTACTATGCATCAGCATGGTGCTAAATCTATGAATCAACCCTTAATTCTCTCATTGTATAAACAAGGGAACTGACATCAGAGAGGTTAAGTTGTGTGCCCAAAGCCACACAGCTGGTAAGAGGGAGAGTTGGGTTTTGAATACCTGAGTCTCTGTGGCTCCAAAAACCCTTTTTTAAACCATTAGACTCTACCATCATTTGCTGTGTGGCAAGCACTATAGTAAGTATTTAGGACCCAGGAATGAATCAGATTTGCTTCTCGCTCCTAAGTATCAGACACTGGCATACTATCTTGTGTAAATAAGTTACTTTATTTATTTGGCTGCACCAGGTCTCAGTTGTGGCATGTGGGATGTTTAGTTGTGGCATATGAACTCTTGGGGCAATGTGGGATCTAGTTCCCTGCCTAGGGATCGAACTTGGGACCTCTGCACTGGGAGTCCAGAGTCCTAGCCACTGGACCACCAGGAAAGTCTCTATCTTACCTAACTTTAGTTTAGACTTTACTGGATATCATAACCGTGTGGGGAGGAAACTGAAGAGCCACAGAGCTGAAGGTCTTGCCCCAAGTAGGCTGAATAAGTGACAGAGCAGAAGTTCAAATCCAGGCAATGTAATCTGGTTTCACAGCCCACACCTAAGCACTGTGCTGCATTATTCCCTGCGAATATTTGTACACAGATAGATATTCACCCAAGGTTCGATCACTTCCTTAACTGAGGTAAGTAAACGTAGAGTATAACATAACCATGGCCTGGACTGAAGAGCCAGGGACTCCAGATTTGGAGCTGAAATGCTGCCACCAAGAGAGGCGGCAGAGGTGAGAAGGCCGTTCCATGCCAGAGGCCGCAACAGGCAAGAAGGATTAT
The DNA here is from genome assembly GCF_014754425.2 of Oryx dammah. Classification (NCBI taxonomy): domain Eukaryota; kingdom Metazoa; phylum Chordata; class Mammalia; order Artiodactyla; family Bovidae; genus Oryx; species Oryx dammah. The sequence continues at coordinate 112,767,721 of NW_024070207.1, forward strand.
CTGTGTCCCTCACACACGGCGCCCAGACAGTGCACAGCAGTCTCCCAGTACCAGTTTGGTTTGTCTTTTTTTTTTTTTTTTACTTTTTATTGAAGTTTTCCCTACATATGGTAAAGTGCTCTAATCTTATGTGTATAACCTGATGAGTTTTTACATAGGTATACATGCCCAGAGACACCACCCAGAGTAAGATACAGAGCCCATCCCGAGCCCTAGAAGACGCCTTCATGCCCTTTCCCAGTCAGTAACCACACTCCTCTTCTGAGATCACCAGTATTCTGATCTCTATCACCTCTATTGGTTGCTTTTGTCAGTTCTCGCCTTTTACACAAACAGAATCATACAATATGTGTGTGTATTCCTTTGTGTCCGGCTTCTTTCGCTCAGCAGAATGTCTGTGGTTCCTCTGTGTGGTTGTGTGAAGCAGTCCTCAGTTCTTTCCATGGTTGTCTCATTTCCACTGTATGAATACACCTCACTCTACTCATCCACTTTAACGGTCATGGATATTCGAGTTGTTTCTAGATTTTGAATATTATGAATAAAAGCACCATGAACATTCTTTTATGGGTCTTTTGGTGGACATCTGTTCTCATTTCACTTGAGTATATAACAAAGAATGGAGTTGCCAAATCGAAAGGGGTGTGTGGGTATGTGTATATACCTTTTGGCTATACACACACATACATACACATTTAGATTCAGTAGGTATGGCCAAAGTGTTTTCCAAAGTGATTCTATCAGTTTATACTCCTGTCAGCAGTGAATGAAAGTTCTAGTCTCTCCACCTTCTTACTCACATTTGATACAGTTCAGTCTGACCATTCAAAAAAACTTTATTTTGAAATAATGATTGATTGAAGGAACCACAATCAAGATACAGAAATGTTCCATCACCACAAAGATTTCCCTCATGCTATTCCTTTAAAGCTCTATCCTAACTAGCCCTAACCTTTCATAATCACTAATTAGCTCTGTCTCTATACTTCTGTCATATTGAGAATGTTACATAAATGTAATCATACAGTCTGTGGCCTTTTGAGATTGTGCTTTTCACTCGGTGTGGTGTTCTTGAGATGCATCCAAATTGCCATGTAATATCAATAGTTCCTTTTTATTGCTGAGTGGGATTCCATGGTATGGATGTAGCACAGTTTGTTTAATCATTCACTTATAATAGAACATGTTGGTTGATTCCAGTCTTGGACTATTACTAATACAGTTACATAGATTTTTGTGTGGTAATAAGTTTTCATTGTTCTATGATAGATGCCCAGGAGTAAGACTGCTGGGTCATAAGGTAAGTATATGTTTAGTTTTTTAAGAAACTGTGAAACTATTTTTCAGGGTGGCTGTACCATTTTACATTCCCACCAAAAATGTAAGAGAGAGATCCAGTTATTCTACATTCTTTTCTTTTAAATTCCTTTTATTTACTTATTAATTTTTTTATTTGGCTGGGCTGGGTCTTAGTTGTGGTGGGATCTTTGTTCTGGCATGTGGGACCTCCTTTCCTGACCAGGAATGGAACCCGGGCCCCCTGCATTGGGAGCTCAGTGCCCCAGTCAATGGACCACCAGGGAAGGAGTCTCTACTCTACATTCTTGAAAGAAGTTGTCACTTTTTTTCTTTGTTTTCTATTTGTACTGTTTTTCTTCTTTCCTGTCTTCCTACTTGAACATTGTTTAGAATTCCATTTTTATGTATTTGTGTTTTCATGATTAGTTTCTGTTTATCTGATTTATTGTTTCAAAGTCTCTCTCTCTGAATAAATGGTTGCTCGTTAGTATATTACATGTCTATAACTCGTCACTGTCTACTAGTTTGAGCATCTTACAAGTCTGAGTGAAGGATACAAAACTAACTTCCTTTTATGTTCCTTTACCCTCTCCCATGGATAATATAATTGTCGTAAACATTTCCTATACATACATTGAGAGATCTCAAGAAGGAAAGTCTGTTGCACTTATCCATGTTTTGATTCTCTCCATTCTTCTTTCTTCCTCTCTGATGTTCCAAGATTTTCTTCTTTTAGCATTTCCTGTTTAGAGAATTTCCTTTAGCTATTATTTTAGCATAGGTCTGCTAGTGACAGATTCCCTTATATTTTCCTTCATCTGAGAATATCTTTATTACGTTTTTTATTCTTAAAGGTTATTTTTACTGGATGTAAAATTCTGGTTGGCGGTTCTGTTCTTTTCTTTATTACTTCAGAAATTTTATGCCACATCCTTCCAGTCTCCTTAGTTCCTTAAGAGAAATCTGCTGTCATTTGAATTGTTTTCCCCTATAGGTAATGTGTCATTTCTCTCTCACTGCTTTCAAGATTTGTCCTTTGTCTTCTCAGGAGTTTGACAATGATTTATCTTTTACCGTTCTTTTTTTTTTCTTGGTCATCCTGGGCAGCATGTGGGATCTTAGGTCCCCAACCAGATATCAAACCCAGGCCCTCAGCAGTAAAAGCGAGGAGTCCTAACTACTAGGCCACCAGAGGATTCCCAATGATGATGTATCTTTGTGTGAAATTGCTTAGGTTTATCCTATTTGGGGTGTGCTCAGCTTCTTGAATCTTTTTGTGTCACTTGCCAAATTTGGAAACATTTTAGCCATTATTTCTTCAAATACTTTTTAGGCCTTGACCCTCTTTCTCCTCCCATTTTGGGACTCTGATGACACAGACGTTAGATTATCTGTTACAGTCTCACAGGTCTCTGCGGTTCTGTTCATTTTTTTTTTCCAGTCTACTCTGTTGTTGAGATTGGGTAATCTTTATTGTTCTGTCTTCCAGTTCATTAGTTTTCTTGTCCATCCTCTGCATTCTGCAGTTGAGCTCATTCATTTAATTTTTAATTTTGCCTATTGTATTTTCACTTGTAAAATTTCCATTAGATTCTTTATACCTTATATTATTTTGCTGAGACTTTCTGATTTTTCATTTAAGTGTGTTCATCATTGCCCACCGAAGCATTTTTATGATGGCTACTTTAAAATCCCTGACAGATAATTCTAACATCTGCATCATCTCAGTGATGGTGTCTGTTATTGTCTTTTCTCATTCAAGTTGAGCTTTTCCAGTTCTTGGTGTGACATGTGATATTTGGTTGAAACCCGGACATATTTGATATTATGTTATGAGATACTGGATCTTATTTAAGGCTTCTGTTTTAGCTGACCTCTTTTGAGCTCACTCTAGCAGGGAGGAGGGGTGTGTGTACTGCCTTCTTACTGCTACGCATGGGTAGAAATCCAGGTTCTCTGCTGGCCTCCACTGACACCTGGGCAAGGAGGGCTTCTCATCACTGCAGGGTTGAGGTGAGACTTCAGGTTCCTTCCTTATTGGGCCTCTGTGAACTACCTTGGCTTAGAGGAACAGGGGTGCCTCTTTATTGCTCCCCACAAAGCTTCCATTGACAACATGGGTGGGAGGCCTTGTTGCCACTGAATGGTGGCGAAAGTCTGGACTCCCTGCTAGGCTGCCTCTGACATCACTCCAGTGGGAGAGGGGAGGGGTTCCTCCTTCCTTCCAGGTGGGAATGGAAGTCCAGGTTTCCCACATGGCCCCTGCTGACGCCAGCAGGTGGCTGAACCATCTTCAGCCTGGAAGAGATGAAGGTCCCAGCTCCTTACTTGGTCACCCCTGATGACACCCTTTTGGAGAGCTTTCAGTGCCTTGTGACAGCCTGGACAGTGTGCAAATATGGGTTTCCCATACTTTCCTTTGCTGATGAAGATGGTGGTGGTGGCTACAGTCTTTCTATGGAGTTTACCTGGAGACAAATGGCCATTGTTGAAGTTTTCTGTCTTTCTAGGATGTCTCTTTTATGGTCCTTTGGCTAAAGAGGGCAGGGTTTTTTGGGGGGGGCTTTTTTGGGTCTGTGGCCGTTGGTGTTTCCAGTTTGCCAGATTCTTCAAGTACCTGGACTGGGATATTTGAGGCAAAATCAAAAGGCCGAAAAACCAAGAACTCACCACCATGTTTTTCTTCAGGGTCCAAACTCTCTAGCTTTTCTGACTTCTCTCTACCTTTCTGAGTCTTCTTGTGTTTATTTTACATATAATGTTCAGGGGTTCTTTAGCTTGACTTAGAAGGTGGGGTTGTGGGGCTTTGGGGCATCATCTCAAGGACTTCTACGGTAAGGGGAGGGCATACCCGAGGGGGATGTGGAGTGGGAGCTCCCTCATCTATGATTTAATAGAGATGCCTCGCTTTCATTGATTTCATATATTGGGGTTCTATCCAAGATCTCAGGGACAAAAGTGTTCTGTTGCTTAAAAGAATTTAGAAACTGCTACTATAAACTACTGAAACGTCCTCAAATTCCAACATTTGGGTTTCCAAACGATGTCTCTCTCACTGGTTTTTACACCTGAAAGAAGTGCAAGAATCTTTTGTCAAAATCATGTGCTGATGTTTTTAATTTGGCCAACATGGTAGCCATAACCATATGCCATGGAAGCAAAGTGTCTAGGAAACTTCCAGATATTTGCACACCTAACACAGATGTTCCATTTTGCTGTCTTTTTTTTTTTTTTTCAGCTAACAGGATAGGGAGACGGATTTAGCCTCTGGGGTCTAAATGCCTAGATTTGAGTCTTAACTAATTCCAAACTGCGTTATCTTATGGAAGTGCTAACTTCTCAGAACCTCCATGTCCTCATCTGAAAATAGGGGTAATAAGGTCTAATTTATGCAAGTACTTGTTAAATAGGCCAGACGAAAGATACTTAAAGAGCTGGTCTCTGCAATACTATCCAATACAGCAACCATGAGCCATGTGAGCCTACTGAGCATTTGACTTATGACTAGTGCCAGTGAGGAACTGAATTTTATTTGAATTCAAATTTAAAAACTTATACTTGATTCAGTTATTGGTAAACTTTGTGGGATATTTGGAACAATTCGTGTGTGAGTATTCCCACCTCACACAAACTCAAAGGAACACCTTTGCGTATGGACCAGCTGTAAATGTTATGAAATCTAAACACAGGTCAAGTATTTCTGATGAAAACTGAGTGTCTGAGTTGTGAGGTGCTCTGAATGCAAAACACACTGGATTTTGAAGATTTATTATGAGAAAGAGTGTAAAATTGTAATTCTTTTAAATATTTACTATACATTGAAAGTAAAAGTATTTTACTAGATTAAATAAATATATTAAAATTAATTTCACCCAGTTCTTCTTACTTAATGTGGCTACTAAGAAATTTAAAATTACATAAGTGGCTTACTTCAAATTTCTAGTGGTCATTTACATATAAAGTAGGTAAATTAACATAATATGCTTTTAACGTTGGTGAGAATGACTCCTTTAGATAGTTTTGTCTACTTAAGCTATTAAAATAGATTTTATTAAACCACTGAGCATTTATGGAATATATAGAATTTTTGCCTAAAGGTTAACTGGCATGTTATGAGAGCTGTTCTCATTATTGGTGGGAATGCAAATTGATGTAATCCTTACCAGATATCCTTCATTCATTTATTCAAGAAGTAATTTTTATATGTATGCATATATCCCTTCCCTCTTGGACGTCTACAAACTAACACAACATTGCAAAGCAATTATATTCCAATTAAAAATAACAATAACAAACAAAAAAACCGAAGTAAATTTTGAGCTTCTATGTGCCAGATGCTATGCTGTGTCTACAGACACAGAGGTAAGCAGATGGGAGGTGCCTGCCCTTGTAGAAGTTATGGGCTATAGGGAACATCTGTGTTAGGTGTGCACATATACAGGACTTTACTGAACACTTTGATTCATGGCATATGGTTATAGCTACTGTACTGCCCAAAGTAGAAAGACACATGTTCTTGATAAAAAGATTTTCATAGTTCTTTCAAGTATGAAAGACAGAGAGATATAGATTGGAGGCCAAACTGTTAGAACTATTTGAGAAGTCAGTCATTTGAAAAATAATTCTAAGAATGGTCATTTAGTTATACTTGTGGTAGGTTCTACAAAGTAAAAAATGCACCTTTAAAACAATCCTTTAAAAAGTAAACATACCATTTTCACAGAAACTCCCCTATTAGGAATTTACCCTAGAGAAATAAATAAATAGCCATGCCCAAATATATGTACAACAATGTTTCCCAAAATGTTTTTTTTGGCTGCACCACTTGACTTACCTCAACAGTGAAGGTACAGAGTCCTAACCACTGGAATGCCAGGGAATTCCCACCTGAAGTGTTAAAATAGCACAAATATCTAGAAATAACCAAATGGCTAACCAAATGAGATTGACTACTAAATGAGCCATTTGATGGAATACTATGCAGCCAGTAAAGCTCATGTTGAAAAAGGCATTGAATGACTTTAAAATGTGATCACAAAACAATATGTATGTATACTACGATTCTGATTAATACAACATCAAATGCATAGATGTAAAGGAGCAAACTTCACCAGCATGCTAATAGTATTTATTTCTCTACTGGGGCTATGAGTGATTTTTCTTTCATCTTTGGCAACTTCTACATTCTACAAGAGACATGACTTAGTTTACCATTCACAAAAAGATAAATATAAAGTTGTTTTAAGTGGGTTGATTGAATCATGCTGTATACATCATTTCATAGTTGTGCTTCACTGGGACACAAGACAGGAAATGAAACATGGGACTGTTAGTCCTATAGGATTTAAAAATAAATTTTTTAAAGTTTTGTTTCTTCTACATTTATTGCTTATTTGAAACAACATAAAGCAAGAGGAAATTTAAGGTAAATGGAAAAGTAACTTTAGCAACCTGAGTGGAACAGGAAATGATTTTGGATGCGCTTGGATGTGTTGTCATGAGCCAGACTTCTCTGCACAATTTACTTTCTCAGGAAATTTACTTTGTAAATTTCGATGCTTCATAAATTCACAATAAAGGCTTTTAATCAAAGCTGGGTTTTGTTCTACTTCAGAGATTAAAGGTCCCCTTCAACAAATTGGAGATTACTTGGGGTTGATAAATAAGCTCCAAAATAAGAAGCAGTCTCTGTGTTTCACCATCCACCTGGTACCACTTGGCACAACCTATGTTTTTCAGTACCAAGATTTTGGTTCACCCCCATTTCACGTGTCCTTGTGCTGCTCCTTCCATTGTCCAAGCAAAAGATTGAACAGCTTGTTTAGAACAGAGATTTCAACATCACGATCTCCTAATGCAACTGCCTGGAGGACTTTGTCTTAAGCAATGATTCTGCTTCCTTTCCTCAGATAAAAATACTTGTATTTAAGCAGTGAACTAAAAGAGGTTGGTAACGGGGAAAGAGTGCCAGTGGGGGAAAGAGTGCTAAAGGAAACAGGAAAAGGGACTACCCTGTTGGTCCAGTGGCTAAGACCCCGCACTCCCAATGCAGGGGGCCCAGGTTTGATCCCTGGTCAGGGAACTAAATCCCACGTGCTGCAACTAAGAGTTCACATGCCAAAACTAAAGATCAAAGATCTCACGTGCTGCAACTAAGACCTTGTGCAGGGACTTTCCTGGTGGTCCAATGGCTAAGATTCAGCACTCCCAATGCTGAGGGCCTGGGATTTGATCCCTGGTCAGGGAACTAGATCCTATATGCCACAGCTAAAGAGCATGTGTGCTGCAACTAAAATCTAGTGCAGCCAAATAAGTAAATATTAAAAAAAAATCAGGGAGAGAGAACTTACAGTAAGGACCAAACCAAGTCAATGTTCCTATCCAATGATAAACATTGCTAATCACATGTCACGTGACCCAGGGCAGAGCAATACTATGGTCCACTGGAGCAGTGGACATGATTTTAAGGACATGTCCAGCGAGTGGGAACAGGGATCAGTGAGGGGAAGTCACGGGGTACTGGGCAAACAATAACACACTAATAATAGCAACTATATTAATTGAATACCTCCATTGAGCCAGACACTGGCTTAGGTATTTTAAACAAGTTATTTCATTTGCAAATTTATTCTCAAAAACACTTACAAGGTGGGTATTATTTCTCTCTCTTTACTAATGAAGAAAGTGACATTCAGAAAGGTTGTTAAATAATATTAATACTACTATTACTACGGCTACTACTGTGACTGCTGGTTAATTTGACTGAGCCATTTCTAGGCACCAGGCACATGTGCTGTAATTCTATTTCTCACTTAATCCTTGTATCCCACCTAATGAAGTAGGCAGCAGAGAACACCCCTAGTAACCTGAGACTCATATCCAGGTGTGTTTGACTTCAAAGTCCACTTCTTTTCATCACATCATACAGTGTTGTTCACCAACTATTTTTAGAATGGTAATTTAATAACACAAATGAAGAATAACCGAAGAACAAAAGTTAGCTTGATTTTTCTTCTGGTTCTAAATTTGCAGTGGATTTCTTTGTGGGGGTGGGATTGTTAATATATTATATGTGCCACTAATTTTCATGCTGCTCTTCAAGGACATGAAATTTGGGGGATGTGTGTTTGTTGAAATGTTTATTTCTACTCTATTCATTAAAGTAAGAACCCTTGGCTCATTCAGTGATGATTGTTGGAACTGATCCTCAATTTATTTCCATCCTGAGTCTCCCTGCCATTCTTGTCCTCAACAAACATTGACCTATGTCATTATTTTCCCTAAAAGTTTGTCCAAAGTCGAAGAGGAAATTAATTCCCACTCCAAATCAGGACAATAGAGATCATGATAAATGTCATATGGTCTATTGGATTTGTCCCCAGTGAGGTAATCGGAATCCCCAGAGTTAGCCATATGCTCTCTTTGGCACACTGGTTCTGTTCATTTCTCTTGCAAATCCTGTAGATCAAACGCTCATAAACATTGTTTTTTTCCCCCCAAAACTAGACTATCCCAAGGCCAGCCTCAGCATACTTACACATTTAAAAGAAAAACCCAGTGTAATGCCAAAGCCTTCTGGAGCTATGCAGATCCAGATGATATGACTGATGAGAGGTTAATATCCAACATATACAAACAGCTCATATAGCTCAACATCAAAAAAAAAAAAAACAAACAACTTGATTTAAAAATGGGCAGAAGAGCTGAATAGGCATTTTTTCCAAAGAGGAAATACAGATGGCCAACAGACACATGAAAAGATGCTCAACATTGCTAATCGTCAGGGAAATGCAAATCAAAACCACAAGGAGACGTCACCTCACACCTGTCAGAATGGCTGTCATCAAAAACAACACAAATAACAAATGCTGACGAGGATGTGGAGAAAAGGGGACCCCAGGTGGCACTAGTGGTAAAGAGCCCGACTGTCAGGGCAGGTGACATAAGCAATGCGGGTTCGATCCCTGGGTGGGGAAGATCCCCTGAAGGAGGGTATGGCAAGCCACTCCAGTACTCTTGTCTGGAGAATCCCACGGACAGAGGAGCCTGGAGGGCTTCAGTCCATAGGGTCATTCAGAGGCGGGCACGACTGAAGCGACTTAGCACACACACACACCTACAGTGTTGGTGGGAATGTAAATTGGTGCAGTTACTGTGGAAAACAGTATGGTGGTTCCTTATAAAACTAAAAATAGAACTACCACGCGATCCTGCAATTCCACTCCTGGGTATATATCTGAGAAAAAGCAAAAAATATGAAGGCAACCTAAGTATTCATCAACAGATGAATGAATAAGAAGATGTGATATGGTACATGATATATATGTTGCATACATGCCATAAAAATGAATGAAATTTTGCCATTCGCAACAATATGAATGGACTTGGGGTATTATGCCAAAGGAAATAAGTCAGAGAGAGAAAGACAAATACTGATGATATCACTTATATGTGGAATCTAAAAATACAACAGACTAGTTAATGTAACAAAAAAAGAAACAGGCCCACAGATACAGAGAACAAGCTAGTGGTTACCAGTGTGGAGGGGGGAGGGGCAAAATAGGGGTAAGGGAGTGGGAGGTACAAACTTCTGGGTATAAGATAGGCTCAAGGATGTATTTCATCTTCTCATCCAGTTTTTGGATTAATATTTAGGTTTACTTTTTCAAATTTTTAATTAATTTTTCTTTCTGAAAATTCTATAACTAAAACCTAGGGAGTTTTCTTCCAGGCTTCTCTACTTGTAAAACTCCTACTCATCTTTCAGGACCCAATTCAAAAAAAATCATTTATCTCTTTGAAGTTTCATCTTAATCTCTTAAACAGATGGATGATAAGCTCCTCAGTACCTCTACTGCTTTCAGTTCCTGCCTCTATTGTACCACCAGTCTGGTTAGCCTTATCTGTCTTCCTCACTATGAGGCCCTCAGGGATCAGAACACATCTTGTTTATTATTGCATCCCCAGGTCTAGTTCACTGCCCATTAGAGAGAACATCTTAGTAAAATATTTGTTAAACAAATAGATTGAAATTTAGAACATTTGAGCAGTAAAGGATGGAATAAAAATGCTTTTGCTGGAGGAAGAGAGACCTTATGGAGTGGGAAGAAAGAATTTGATGTATAAAATGGTCTTCAAGGATTGGGACTCATTTGACTGGAGTTTCACTTGAGGATTAAAATGCATTTACACAAAAATCAGTGAAATAAACTAACCCAAGTTTGGTAAAATTTACATTTATGTTGTTTAGTCACTAAGTTGTGTCTGACTCTTTTGTAACCCCATGGACTGTAGCCCTCCAGGCTCCTCTGTCCACAGAATTTCCCAGGCAAGAATACTGGAGTGGGTTGCCATTTCCTCCTTCAGGGGATCTTACCAACCCAGGGATTGAACCCACGTCTCCTGCATTGCAGATGGATTTTTTTTTTTTTTACCACTGAGCCATGAAGGAAGCCCCAGAGTTTATATTACCTGTTTGGAATCTCCTGTGCTTATTTCCTGTGTGATAAAATGGAAGTTTTAAGCTGTTTCATCTAAGGGAGATACATAAAAACATTAAGAATGGAGAAAATATGAATATTCATGGGGGATTATCACTATATTAATAGAAAAATGAGTCAGGCCTAAATTTTGTTCAATCTAGGTCATAACTGCCCGCTGACATAAAATATGAGCTCTAAAGACAACTTCCATTAAAATTTTTATGAAAGCACATTATCCATCAAAATATTTTAATTAGAATTCCTCAGAAAACACTTAGAACAAATTCAGTTTTTTCCTCCTTCGTTTTTCTAGTGGGGTGGTCAGGAAGAAAGTAGGTCAGAAACAACTTGGGAGATGAAGGCCGACACATCTCACACCAGCCTCAGAAGTGCCAACTGCAATTAACATCTTGTAAACCACATAGCTCATACTGTGTTGGGCAAGTGATTTTCTACTGCTGAACTTTCATATTACAAATTTGTGGGGAGTTTAGGTGTAAATGTTTCCTAAAATGCTTTCTTTTTACTTTTCAAGGAGATTCTGGGCATCTGTCTAATGTTTGACCCTGTTCCCAAGGACTATGAAATAGATGATCTTGGACCCAGAAAGAAGCAGGGGCCACTGGGGGCTTCCTGGGCGCCAAGTCATGGCATTCAACTCCAAGGAATGTGGCGCAAACATGTCATTTTTGTTGTGTGTGTACGTGTTTGTATGAGTTATTTAACAGTTTGTAAGAATGCAAACTTAAAACTCAACATTCAGAAAATTAAGATCATGGCGTCCGGTCTCACCACTTCATGGCAAATAGATGGGGAAATAGTGGAAGCAGTGAGATACTTTATTTTCTTGGGCTCCAAAATCAATGCAGATGGTGACTGCAGCCATGAAATTAAAAGACGCTTGCTCCTTGGAAGAAAAGTTATGACCAACCTAGACAGTATATTAAAAAGCAGAGACATTACTTTGCCAACAAAGGTCTGTCTAGTCAAAGCTATGTTTTTTCCAGTAGTCATGTATGGATTGAGAGTTGGACCATAAAGAAAGTTGAGCACCGAAGAATTGATGCTTTGAACTGTGGTGTTGGAGAAGACTCTTGAGAGTCCCTTGGACTGCAAGGAGATCCAACCAGTCCATCTGAAAGGAAATCAGTCCTGAATATTCATTGGAAGGACTGACACTGAAGCTGAAACTCCATACTCTGGCCACCTGATGCAAAGAACTGACTCCTGAGAAAGACCCTGATGCTGGGAAAGACTGAAGGTGGGAGGAGAAGGGGATGACAGAGGATGAGATGGTTGGATGGCATGACCAACTCGATGGACATGAGTTTGAGCAAGCTCTGGGAGATGTTGATGGACAAGGAAGCCTGGCGTGCTGCAATCCATGAGGTCGCAAAGAGTCGGACACGACTGAGTGACTGAACTGAACTGAAGAATGGCATAATACCTATTTTCTAAACTCTATCTTCACCAGGGCTTCTTAACCTGGAGTTCATTCAGGGGGCTTAAGGACTTATATTTTTCTTTTCACTATCCTCTAACTTAAATTTAGCATCTATTTCAATTATGAATATAGGCAGTGAACCACAGTGATAGGAGGCATTGATCTGTAACTTTATCACTAATGGAACAGATATTTTCCAGGACATTATCATGTTGCCATATCATTTATGCTCATCACTTGGGAATTATGAGAGTTAACAGAACTACTTCTAGACTTCAGTTTTGAATGCACTAATAAACAAACACAAATATTGTTGTACCACAGATTGATTTTAAATATTTTTATACTTGTATTTCAATATAATTGGTTAGATTTATAGTACTATGTATTTTATTTTTTGCATTAAAAACCTTCTGAGAAGGGACCCAATGGCTTTACTAGATGCAAAAGGGTCCATGGCACAAATACCAGAATCTTTGGTCTATAGAAGGACTCAGCTTCCTCAAATAAAATACTGTAGATGCAGCTGTGGTAGACACCAGTGTGTTTGAAACTCTGTAAAGTCACTGAGCCCCATCTTCAAACAATAGCTCAAGAAGAAGGCCAATATACACAACAGATCAAAGCATGGCTTCCCTGTTTGAAAGATCCTTAGCCCAAAGCCCCATCTTTGTGGCCTGTCATTTTGAAGACGACCCTGAGCAATGTTAGAAACTGGAAGCCCATGATAGACTGTGCCGGTAGCCTCAGATGGAGTCAGAAAGAGCAACAGAGAACAGAAGTTGGAGGGAAAAAAAATAACAGAGGTGGAGGCAGGCCACTGTAGAAAGCAGACTAACAAAAGATAGAGGGAAAGATGGAGTCAGATTATCATGCCAGTGGCTAGAAGGGTATCTTTGATATATGGGAGACAGCTAGCCCTCCTTCCAGTTTTGGTATTAGTTGTAGAAGTCCAAAACTTTTAGCATGAGAAACTTGTTTGCTTGCTAGAGTCAAAGGAAAATGCATGAAATTGTGGTCGTGCTGCATGAGAGCAGACCAAAAAAAGGGGGGGGCATTCTCTCAGACCCACAGCAGAGGTTCGGGGGAGGATTCTTGGGGGAAACGATCACTGAAAAGACGCTCGTTGTAGGACAACCTCTCCAAGCCTAGTGGGTGCTGTTGGTGTCCCTCACAGATCTCCTTTGCTGGTTGGTGCCCTAGTCTTCCAGCTGCAGTGAGTGTTGGGGACCCTGTCTCCAAAGAGTTGCTCTTGGCCCAACAGTAGCTTCTCCCACCCCAACCTCCTAGGAAAAAAAAATAGGGGTGACAATGCTGACGCCTTATTGGCATGGTGCCATGTGTACTCCAGAGCTTTCCATGGCATCAGGCTAAAGCTGGTCTCCATTTGAGACCACACTGAACCCTTCCTGTCCTGCTTCTCTTATGTCCCTTCTCCCCAGAGCGCTCTCACCAAAACCAGATGAACAAGAATCCCTGCCTCAGGTTCTGCGTTTGGGAACCCACACTAGGACTCCTCACCTCTCTCTCTCCCTCTCTCTGTCTCTCTCTCAACTCCTGACATTGGTTTTATTGAAGATAGGAGCACAAAACAAGAGGCATTATGACACAGACCCTGGGTTTCACTGGCTTCACAATTTTGCCCTGGACTTTGGGACAGGGGTTCATCTCTTTTTGTACAATCAGTACTTTAGCCTAAAAGCTTGTCAGTTGCCTTGAAAAGCAAGTCTTTCCTACACAGGTCACAGATTTCCTCAGTATCTGATCTTATTAATGTGAAGTCCATACAGAATCTTTCCTTATGAGCTCTCCATCTTTAAAAGCAAGTAACTCCTACCTCTCAACTGTTGTAACTATTTTAAAAGATGATGGATCTGTTAGAAAAGATGATCATTAAGTGTTTCTAAGAGCATTAAAAATCAACTTCCCCAGCTCTTGAACGCCCAGCGTCTTTAAGTGACTATGGTTTGTTTTGGTCCCACTTCTAGCATGCAGAAGAACAAAATGTGCCAGGATGTTGAGAGGCTGTATCAGAGAGGGGTTAGTGTGGAGACTGGAGTCAGGCTGCCTAAGCAGCACTCTTGCTCCACCAATGACTAGCTCTGTGACCCTGAGCTATTAACTTAATTTCTTGGTGTCTCAGTTTCTACATTTATAAAATGGGGAAAATACTAGTACTACTTATTAGATTGCACAGTGGAATAAGTGATGTCACTAAAACACTTCACACACTCAATACAGAAGACATTAGTTATGTTTTAGTCATATTATGTGTACATTCTTTCCCACTTTACTCATGGCTTATGGATTAAATCATAGTCAAAGTTGCCAAATCCTTTTATCTCACAAAGTTGACTATTTTACTTTCATTAGTTTTCTTTTATTACCTTAAACTTATGTTTTAAGTAAGAATGTGATTAATTCACATTTGAGATTTTTTTGATTTAGTGGAAAAAACCTCAAGTACAAAGATGTGATGGGTTCTTGTATATTAAGCGTTCATCAAAAGAAAAACAATGAAACAAATTGAGATCATATATTAGAGGTAATTGTGCATATCCTGATTTAGAAAAACATTCGATAAATATTATGGTTATTTGTATTTTGAAACTAATATCTTTTTATAGATATTGTGTATTTTAATTCAATGAGGAGTAAAGAAAGAACATATGTATCATTTTATACTTACCAGAGAACTTTAATTTGGAAACCAGAAGTGAAAAATTGATAAAGCTGGGAAATAGCTGCTTTAGTAGAGGAATGAAAACGTGAACTGAATGTTATCATATAGAGGAACAATAGTCTATGTAGAGCTGACCAGAGTTTCCTTCAGAGTGGTCTACAGAAGGAATGGGCCTAGGGAGAGGCCCTGTGACCCACAGTGGTACTGTTATAGGTGTGTGGATGCTGACTGAGAATTTGATACGGATGCTACTGTAGTAGTTTCCTAGGGCTGCCATAACAAAGCACCACATATTGGATGGCTTAGGCACCAGGGACAAGTTTCATGGGAGACAATTTGGATGATTCAAGTGCATTACATTGATTGTGCACTTTATTTCTATTATTATTACATCAGTTTCACCTCAGCTCATCAAGCATCAGATTCCAGAGGTTGGGGACCCCTGGCTTAAACAGAAATTTATTACAAGTGTCCAGATCATGGTTTGGGCAGAGTTGGTTCTGGGGGAGAATCTGTTCCATGCCTCTCCTCTAGCTTCTGGTGGTTTGCTGGCAAAATGTGGTTTTCCTGGGCTTGTAGATACATTCCCAGGGTGCATCTTCACACGCCCTTCATATTCACATGGCATTTTCCCTGTATGCATGTCTGTGCCCACATCTCCCCTTTGTATAAGAACACCAGTCGTATCGGGTTAGAGGCCCGCCCAACTCCATTATGACCTCATTTCTTCACTGATTACTTCTACAACTACCCTATTTCCAAATGAGGTCACATTCTGAAGTGCTGGGGGTTAGTACTTCAACATACTTTGGGGAATGTAATTCCCCCAACAAATTTTGGGGGACACACAGTAAATCCATAACATCTACTAATGGGAAAACTGCCAACTGTGGCTTTAAAGCCTGGCTATGCCCAAAAGTAGATGGCTAGTGGGTAAATACTTCTCTTCAGATTAAATGTGAACATAAAATACATTCAGAATCACCAAGAATCTTTTGATAACTTTTCTCTAATCAAACAGGATTCTTCCTTTTTTTGGTCTACTTTCCAGAATGTTCTCCTGTTAATGTATGTTTCATTCTAAGGCCTTTCTTGGCCTAGGCTGCTTCTACATTTCTATTTTGGGACAATATCAGCCTTCAACAACAGGTGACCTAACACTTTCAAAATGACTCAGTGAATGGTGACTAGAAGAAACTATTAGAAGAGAAATTAGGGACTGGGAGAGTGATGTGTCCAACTGGCAATAACGAGGACTGAGTATTAAGTATGACTATCTTTTAGGTTTTCAAAACTAATGTTTGCATAAGTTCTTATTTCTTCAGAGCCTCAGAAGTGATTTCCTAAGGTTTAGTTCAAATAAACCAAAGGCTTTTTTTTTCTTCTTAAAACCTTATTCAAATGTTAAAAGGTAGCAAACCCAGGGACTTCCCTGGTGGTCCAGTGGTTAGGATACTGTGTTTCCCCTGCAGGGGGCATGGGTTTGATTCCCAGTTAGGGAACTAAGATCCTGCATGCCGCTCATCATGGCCAATGCCAAAACCAAATGAAAAAAAAGATAGTAAATCTGTTGGTTTTAGATGGAGTGATGATTTTTAGAGTATATACGAAATAATACTTGGCAGGGAAGAAGCAAGTTCATGCTGCCACCTTGGTTAGCTCACATGGCTGCGGCTGCAGGCTTTTGAGGATCACAAATGCCTATGTGGGATTAAACCAAGCCAATTAAAATCTTAGTTTCTCCAAGGGTTTTTTACTGCTGGATATTTATTATATTCAAAGATTAAATGATAGCTGAAACCAACCTTGGGTCTAATGCAGCTGTCCCAGAGTTATATTTCAGTGTTTGTGTGGGCTGCATTCATAATACATTTTGTAAGAGCTTAATATAAATTCTTGGAACTCAGATAATACCTCTATGTCTATTAAAAGAAGTTAGAACTTCGGGATTTAAGATGAGGTTGCTTGGCAATAATAATACAGAATAAAGCAAGTCACCTTAACATAAAGCAATGATTTCTTCTACAAAGCAGACTGTCACAACTGAAGGAAAAAAAGCTTTCCTTTTTAAAAGACTAGAAAGGCACAAGTTACCAAACTGCAGAATATATTTTTTCAGTAATAAAAGCAAATTTTAAAAAATAATTCATAAAATACAAAATAATAAAAATTATAATTTATGTTAATCACATTATATAATATACCTTATATTTATATAGTAATACAATTAACAGTTGAGAATATACCATCATGCTTTTCACATGATTTTAAAGTATTTTTTGAATGAGGGTGGTTATTTTTATACATGAAAATAGTTATTCTCCACAGGGAAAAGATGACTCAGGAGAACTGAGTGACCCAGGGAACACTTGAATAACATTATATATCAGAAGATGGCACACTTTTGCTGTAAAGGACAGATAGCAAATTTGAACTGTGTCATTTCTATGAAAACTACTCCACTCTGCCTTTGTAGGGGAAAAGCAGCCATGGACGATATGAAATGAACAGGTGTGGCTGTAGTCCAATAAAACTTTATTTATAAACATAGGCAGCAGGGCATAGTTTGCTAATTCCTGCTATATATCAATCACTGGGGAGAACATTTTCATCAAGTAATAAATAGTAAAAATCATATCATAGAATTCAGTGCTTTCTACTCTTTCAAATAATTCTATATTCATTTTTTCATTTGGATCGCACCAGATTTCAACTCTAATCCCAGCCCTGACGAGGAAAGCACTCATTGCATGAGAGTATCAGCTGTGAGTCCCTTGAGGACACGTTTCATATCTCATTGTTTGGTGCGTGGTAATGTACGTTGAATCAACTTAGCGCATTTTCTGTCACCTCAATGCATATACTGTGTTTGTCTGCCTACTTCATTTTTCCTGTCTCAATGATGCCCTTTACCTTTCCAAACAGCTGTTTCTTTGACCCTTGTACACTTTTGTAATCTTCCATATTTAAGCTGGAACATATTTATACCTGTCTCTGAGGACGTTTCGGTTAACCTAAAGCATTAGGGTGGAGCCAAAGGCTTTTCCTCCTTGTATCTAACCTGCCTGTGCAGATGAACCTAACCAAGCATCCATCACTACACACACATAAAAAGGAAATAAGGACTATTCATTTGGGCACAGTAGACAGAGAAGGAAAAGACAGAGTCCCTTATTCTCCTATTCCCTTGACCTTGAAAGCAAGGCAGGACACTTTTTTGGTCTGACCACACCTCTGAGATGCAAGAGGTGGGCAAGATGAGATGTTAGTGATCATTTTGGGATCAAGTTGTGACTGCTGCGAGCTCCCAGTTCAAGTCATTTATTTCTAAGCAGGACATATTTGAGCTTGCCAAATTGGATCTCAAAAGCATGATCTAAAAGAGAAGATATGTACTGCAGCAATTTCCCTAGGTACCTCTCTAGGCCTTTTTATTTTTTGCCTTTGTAGTAAATTGAAAAACATGGCATGCTATATTGCACTGTCTCCAATTAAAAGGTAGTTTTAGGGGTTAGAATTTTCCTCTGAGTGCACACTGTTTTCACCGTGGTTAATTTATAATGGGGTCATAATTGTAATTTTGATTATTTTCTTTGGCCCTTGAGTTATTTAGAAGAGTATTTTATTTTATTTTTATTTTTTTGGCTGTACCACGCAGCTTTCAGGATCTTAGATCCCCAATCAGGGATTGAACCTGCACCTTACACAGTGAAGGCATGGAGTTCTAACAGTTGGACTGCCAGGGAATTCCTTAGAAGAGTATTTTACTATTTATTTTCCTAACAGTTCTATTTATTTCTTTGTATTGTTAATTTCTAGCTTTTCAGCATTCAGGTCAGAGATTGTAGAATATGTAATTTCTAAATTTGGAGATTTAAGGTTTTCTTTGGAGAAGGCAATGGCATGGGGTCGCTAGGAGTCGGGCACGACTGGGCGACTTCACTTTCACTTTCCTGCATTGGAGAAGGAAATGGCAACCCACTCCAGTGTTCTTGCCTGGAGAATCCCAGGGACGGGGGAGCCTGGTGGGCTGCTGTCTCTGGGGTGGCACAGAGTTGGACATGACTGAAGCTACTAGCAGCAAGGTTTTCTTTGTCTCACAGGGCCTTAAGCACTTCTGTAAATATTTTGTGACAGTGAAAAATGGATGCTGAATTAAAAATTTATGTGTGTGCATATATATATACATATATGTTATACATATATATCATGTATTATATATTATACATATATATCATGTATTACATATTATACATATATAATCACATATGTATGTACATCTATATATTCAATCAAGTTTAAACACTGTAATATTACAACCTTTTATATCCATTTTAAACTAGGTGGTTTTCCAAATTCCAAAGAGGTGTTTTGTCAAAGCTTTTTTGTGTGTGTATTTATAATACTTTCGGCTCTCTATGTTTTGACAAAAAGTTGTCAGTACCTACAGATTCATGATTGATATACTTTGGTGGCTTGTATTTGTATTAAAACATACTCCTCAAAAAAAAAATATTCCTCATTTCTTAGAAATACTTTAAAAATTCCTATATATAATAAATGAATGAGAGAGGAAACAACTGAAGAAACGTATTAGGAACTTATTAACAATAAAACTAATATATATTCAGATGAAAATTTATCCTGGTCTCACTTGAAATTTATGATCAAAAACCTTAATTTGACCTCAAGAGCTGCCTCCCAGTCCAACTACATTTCCAAGAAATACCCTCTTCCTGTCTGAGAGGGCCATTTTAAATACTGTCAGCTGCCAGTCATGCTTCTTATTTCACTGAAAAATTATTCTCAATCAGAAGAGCACATCCTCAGCCTCCCCATGGCAAGTGGCCCATCCTGCTCACCTCTGCGTCCACAGGCTTCTGCTCTGGTCACACCCGTCAGCTGCCCCTGCTCCCACGCTGCCTCCGTAAATCGGATCCCCAACACTCGCGGCTGCTCTGGCTTAGAGCCCTGGTGACAAGTGTCCCCTCTCTTTCCTGCCTCATCAATGTTTCCCCCTCCGTGAGGTCATTCCAGTCTCAGCCCTGAAATATGTTGGATTATCTTTCATCTTAAAATAAGAGCCCTTCCTGTGACCACTTCCAGCCACTGGCCTCATTTTTCTGCCACCTGCAAAGCTAGCTACCCTGTCCATCTTGCCTTCCTCATCCCCCATGCTGTCTCTGAGCCGAGTTCAAGCAAGCGTTTGCTGTCACCTGCTCTGCTCTCAAAATTACCATGTTGCCAAAACCATTGGTTAACTCTTGGTTTCTCAGCAGTGTTTTGACCTGGTTGATCCCTCCTGCCTTCTGGAAACACCTCTTTCATTTGGGTTCTTGGACCTGTTTATCTCCCTTTTTAAAAAAAGTTGTGGTAAAACACACAGAACAAAATTGACCTTCTTGACCATTTATAGAGGT
This sequence comes from Oryx dammah, assembly GCF_014754425.2. Classification (NCBI taxonomy): domain Eukaryota; kingdom Metazoa; phylum Chordata; class Mammalia; order Artiodactyla; family Bovidae; genus Oryx; species Oryx dammah. The sequence continues at coordinate 112,788,049 of NW_024070207.1, forward strand.
ACAGTTCAGTGGCATTAAGGCCATTCACATTGTTGAGCTACCATCACCACCATCTGTCCACAGAACTCTTTTCATCTTGCAAAAGGGAAACTCTGTGAAACACTATGAAACACTAGCTGTCCCTGCCCCACTCCATCCTGAGTTTCTCCTTGACTTCTAAATGTTGTGTTCCAGAGCTCAGCCTTTTGACCTCATCTCTGCTCTAGTTACACTCCCTCTCTAGGAGGCCTCATCTGAACCCTGGTTTTAAATACTATCTCCACAATGTTGTTTAGTCGCTCAGTCGTGTCCGATTCTTTTGTGACCCTGTGGATGTAGCCCGCCAGGCTCCTCTGTCCATGGGATTTCCCAGGCAAGAATATTGGAGTGGGTTGCCATTTCCTTCTCCAGGGGATCTTTCCAACCCAGGGATCGAACCCACATCTCCCGCATTGGTGGGCAGATTCTTTATTACTGAGCCACCTGGGAAGCCCATCATTTTCACAATGGTGACACCCCAAATTGAGATCACAGCTGGGACTTCTTCAATAAGTGGTACTGGGAAAACTGGACAGCCACATGTAAGAAAATGAAATTAGAATATTCTCTAACACCATACACAAAAATAAATTCAAAATGGATTAAAGACCTAAATGTAAAGCCAGATACTACAAAACTCTTGGAGGGAAACAGGCAGATCATTCTTTGACATAAATTGCAGCAATATCTTTTTGGATCCATCTCCTAGAACAGTGAAAATAAAACAAAAAATAAACAAATGGGACCTAATCAAACATATAAGCTTTTGCACAGCAAAGGAAATCATGAACCAAAGGAAAGGACAACCTATAGAATGGGAGAAAATATTTGCAAATAAAGCAACTGACAAGGGATTAATCTCCAAAATAAACAATAGTTCATACAGCTCAGTATCAAAAAACAAACAATCCAATTGAAAAATGGGCAGAAGACCTAAATAGACATTTCTCCAAAGAAGAAATACAGGTAGCCAATAGGCACACAAAAAGATGCTCAACATCACTAATTATTAAAGAAATGCAAACCAAAACTACTTTGAGGCACCACCTCATACTAGTCAGAATAGCCATCATTAAAAAGTCTACAAATAACAAATGCTGGAGAGGGTATGGAGAAAATGGAACCCTCTTACATTGATGGTGGGAATGTAAGTTGGTGCAGCCACTGTGGAAAACAGCTTGGAGTTTCCTCAGAAAACTAAAAACAGAATTACCATATGATTCAGCAATCCCATTCCTGGGCAAATATCCAAACAAAACTATTATTCAAAAATATACACGCACCCCTATGTTTATAGCAGCGCTATTCACAATAGCCAAGACATGGAAACATCCTAAATGTCTGCCAACAGATGAATGGATAAAGATGTGGTACATACATACAATGGAATGCTACTCGGTCATTAAAAAGAACAAAATATAAGATAATTAAAAATAAAAAATCCAAAAAGAATGAAATAATGCCATTTGTAGCAACATGGATGGGTCCAGAGATTATCAGACTACATGAAGTAAGCCATACAGAAATACAAATACCATATGATATCACTCATATGTGGAATATAAAATATGACACAAATGTACCTATCTATGAAACAGAGACAATCATGGCATAGAGAAGAGACTGGTGGTGGCAAGAGGAAGGGCTTTTGGGGAGGGATGGAGTGGGAGATTGGGGTTAGCAGATATAAGCTTTTATATACAGAATGGATAAACAACAGGCCCTACTGTATAACACAGAGAACTATACTCAATATCCTATGATAAACCATAATAGAAAAGAATACTTTAAAAAAGAATGTGTATGTGTGTATATATATATGTGTGTGTGTGTGTATATATATATACGTGTGTGTGTCTGTTTGTGTGTATAATTGAACCACTTTGTTGTACAGCAGTAATTAACATAACACTGTAAATCAGCTATATTTGAATTAAAGAAAAAGAATGATTTGGCCTCAAATGTCAGTAGTGCCAGGTTGAGAAACCCTGATATTGAGGCAACTCAGAAGTGTGTGTATGTGTATCAATGTTCTGGGGGCAGCCCAGTGGGTAAATACCAGGCTCCCTGTCCTCTGGTAAGATAACTCTGAGGTGTGTTCTATATAGTTTCTTGTAGGGTCCCCAGAAGGATTCAACCTCAGTTGCCCACAAAGGCAAATTGCCCACTATGGCATCCTTCACTGGCTTTTACAAGAGTCTTTCCATCTCATTCTCCCCACTCCCTTGTTCCTGTTCCTAAGGATTGCTTCCCAGATTAACCACCTGCCCACAAGTTCTCTGTGGGTCTGCTTTTAATAATCCTGCCTAAACCTGGTTCCCCAACTAGATTAGGGTTCTCTACCTTGAGTGCATTCACCCCCTTTGTAATAACTTTGTATTTAATATCAGTCTCCTTCACAGGCTGTGAACTCTCTATGGATGGGGTCTATGCGTGTTTCATGTATTTTCATGGCTTAGTGCAATTTGAGGTGCATGGTAGATGCTCAAAAATATTTGCTGTTAGGCTGAAGGAATACATGAGTGAATTTAGGCTTTCTTCCTTTGGACTAGGAGCCTCTTTCATATGGTATTTTCTCCTTACTTTGAATGACTTAACGAGACAGCTGTGAAAACCTCCAGGAAGGGTGGGAGGTCAGGCTGTGGGTGACTTGATGGCAATATTTCTAAGGTTAATATGGAGCTATTTTGTCTGATTCTTCAGATCTGGGATTAGGATCTTTAACAGTATGAGAATATTCTCAATAGTTTTAATAAATCAAAGACTCATGGTCTACAAAGTAATAAAGAGGATTATCTCAAGACTTGCAGAAAATAAACAAGTTGGAAATGATGGGAGAGTTAATCACAGGAAAAGAAAAAAATACCATTGGTGCATCACCTAATACGTGCTCTATTTCCACTAGCTCACTTAAGTTTGCAGATGAAGAAATTAAAATTCCAAGAGGGAAATGACAGAGCCCAAATTTGAACTTCAACTGGCCGCTTTCCAAACTATTACTATTTTCTGTTACAGCACAAGGGGCGGATGGTGTGGGTCCAGAGACTGCACAGATACGGAGCAAGTGTGGTGGTGGGGTGGCCATTGGGCAGAGTTTCGACATGACGCCCTTTTGGGTTCCTTACAGCATTAGGAATGTCTTACTGCAGTGATTGCTGGCTCTCCATCTGGCTGTCTTTGTTTGCTGATCAGTTTCATCTCAGTGATAGTAGGCATTTCTCCATTATTTCCTTTCCTCTCGTTACTTCTCATTAGCTAAGGCTCCACTGAGTAGATATTGAGTCCTTGACATTTACTATATTTCATCTAATGAGCTACTGTTTGGATGACAGACACCTGGTTATCTTATGTACTCAAGAAAGAAAAAGCCCTGCTAATAAACATTATTATAAGATGCCATAAATTTTAACAAGTGCCAATTTCAGAGATGTGAAAATGTGAAAGAAGTGCATCTTAGAATCCATGAACTCAAATTCCCATGAACACAGACTCAGTTATCCTCAAAACGAGCAATCTTCCTAGCTTTCCCCTCTATGATCATCAACACACACTTAGTGAGTATCTGCTATGGAGAAGGCTTGGGGTCAGGTGGTTTGAAGGAAATACAAGATATCTGGAACCAGAGCCCCCAGTTACAATCACAGTGAGGCAGTTTTAAAGTACGACCTGAAATGTGACAATCCTCTCATGTAGAGACAGAGGTCCATGCCTCCTTCCCCTGATCTGTATGAGGTTGTGACTGCTTCAGCCAGCAGCACAGCAGGAGTGAGGCTACGTGACTTCCAAGGTTAGGTAATAAAAGGCCATGCAGCTTCTGTCCTTTTCCCTGGATTATCTGCTCTTGGAACCCTGAACCTCCAGGTTAAGAAGCCAACTAACCTGACGCTATCATCCTGCTGAGGCTACATGTAGATATTCCGGTTGACAGTCCCAGCTAAGCCAGCCTTCCAGCCATCCCTGACAAAGGGCATCCAAGTGGGTCCCCCGGCCCCAGCTGGTCCAACTTCCAGAACGAGGGCAATTATTCCTTTTAAGAATCAAACAGTCCTAAGTTACATGTCACGAACATGTCCACATTTCTGTAGCTTTACATAGTAAATATTTCTCTCTCACTCATGTCATAATCCAGTGTGCGTCTGGTGATCCTTTTTCATCCTGTAGCGATGACATCTAGGACCAGTGGCTTCTAAGGTTGCTATGGAGGAGAAAGAAACTTTCCTGGATGGCATAAGATGTTTTAAAGGGCGAGGCCTGGAATGGCTCACAGCAGTGCTTCTCAAACTATCTGAGGACCAAGTTTTTAAAAAAGTTTAACCCATCATGGACCAATAGTTTCACAGAAATGAATGACTAGAAAAAGGAAATGCTGCTTGGATGCAGTGGCAATGTCAAATTGCTGTCAAAGTCCCTAATTGCTTGCTTTTAAATTTCTGTATTCACTCACTGCAAACTGGTAACATACAGTTTGCAAATGGGCATTGCTGCATGGACCACCGTTTGAGGAGCACTGATTTACAGTAATTGGGCCCACATCCTACTGGCCAGAACGTGGCTGCATGACCCTAGTGCAATTGTGAGCAAGCCTGGACAATATCATGTGCTGTGTGCCAGGAAGAGGAGACACTGGCTGAACTCACAGCATTGCCTCTGTGACCTGCTTTAAGTTAGAGTTTTACTCTTTCCCTCTAGGAGGATCCAAATGTTTACAAATTTATTGTCTCATTTATGTTTATGGTTCTCATTTAAAAGCAAAAGCTTTGCAGGGCAGGAGGGGAAGAAGCTAGGAAATTGTCCTGCATAGTATGTTGTATCACTGTGATTCTCCCCAGTTTTACAGATCCTGACCATGGGTAAAATTCGAGCTGGGTAAAAACTGTGTTCAAGGGCACACAGGCAGCAATGATGTTTCTGTAACATTCCAGATCTCTGGTACATATGCCAGGTGGCTACTGTTTCTGCTTCAGACTCTAGAGGAGGACCGTCCCCCCTCTACTATATGTCACCAAAGGGAGTAGAGTTACCTTATTTTTGAAAAAAAGCCAACTTATAGAGGTTTTGTACGACAATGCAGGAAAATGTTAAGTCTAAATACTTCTGTAAACTGCCAAAACCCTGCAAAAATAGTCCATTTCAACACTCATTAGAAGATGACTAACAAGAAACAGAAGTGCTCAACATTGCAGTCATATAACTTTATAAGATTGTTCCAAATAAACTGGGCTTTTTAGAGACGAGATGCCATTGTAGTTCCGAACAACTTTGATGAGGCCTATGCTCCATAATGGGGCTTCCTTCGTAGCTCAGTTGGTAAAGAATCTGCCTGCAGTGCAGGAAACCCAGGTTCGATCCCTGGGATGGGAAGATCCCCTGGAGAAGGAAATGACAACCCACTTCTGTATTCTTGCCTGGGAAATCCCATGGACAGAGGAGCCTGGCGGGCTGCAGTCCATGGGGTTGAGAGAGTCGGGCATGACTTAGATACTAAACCACCATAAACCATGTTCCATAATGGACTGCCGGGTTGGGGCAGATAATAACCAAGCTCAGCCCAGACGCCCTCCGGTCCTCTTTCCCAATTGTTACCTGCTCTTGGCTTCAGTGGGCATTTGCTTCCATCATCCTAGCTCTGTTTTGGAGGCCTGCCCTAGGGCATCTGAAGCAACTGGTAAGGAGAGCCAGGGGCTTCCCCGATGGCTCAGTGGTAAGAATTTGCCTGCAGTTCAGGGGACGTAGGAGACATGGGTTCGATCCCTGGTTTGGGAAGATCCCTTGGAGAAGGACGTGACAACCCACTCCAGTATTCTTGCCTGAAGAATCCCATGGACAGAGGAGCCTGGTGTGCTACAGTCCATGGAGTCGCAAGGAGTGGGACGTGACTGAGCACACACACACACACACACACACACACACACACACACACACACGGAGAGCCAGAGTCCCTGGGAATTTGTGTGTCCAGGCAGCCCTTCCCCAATGATGGACAGGTACAAGAATATGACAGCCCCACTCCTTCTCCTGGGTTAGAGCAAAGCTTTATGGTGAAACTTATACTCCAGACCCCCTTGAAGGATCAGACAGAAGACACCTTCTGTGGGGCTTGAGATCGCTCCTCTGTTCCCCAGTTTTCCTGGGAACACTTTTTCTTTTTTAAAGATATATATTTTTTAATGTAGACCATTTTAAAAGTCTTTATTGAATTTGTTCTAATACTCTTTCTGTTTTTATGTTTCAGTTTTTTGGCCATGAGGCATATGGGATCTTAGCTCCCTGATTAGGGATGGAACCTGTGCCCCTGCATTGGGCAGCAAAGTCTTAACCACCAGACTGCCAGGGAAGTCCTGAAACACTTAGTCAATAAATCACTTGTACACAAAACCTGATTTCAAGATCTGCTTCTGGGGGAAGACCAACGGGAGATGTGTGTTCTTTAGTACAGTCACCATGTTGATGGCTGGCTGTCTCTGAGGCAGTGAGGTTTCCAAACCCAACTGGACCCTGCACACTGCTAAGCAGTACTTTCAGCTTTTAGTTCATTACACCTGGCATCTATCCTCTGTAAGACCTTTGGAAAGTTGAGGCCGCTAGCAGGTGGCCTTGCTTCTCCCCATTCCTCCTCCTCCAAGTGCACAGACCCTCTTACAAACTTCTGTCTCAGCCTTCCCCTTTAGTGCCTCCTCAGTGGGAAGAACATCTGTTCCCACCTCTAGAGGCAAGATTTCATCCTTTTGCTTGTCAATGACCTCCTCTTGACCTTTGTCAACCTCTGCACCTTGGCTTCTAAACATGTTTAAATATTGCTCAGACTGAAATAAGATACAGCTGAAAAAATTCTCTCCATATTGGAAATCTCCAAACCCAGCCACTATCCTTATTCTCTGTTCTTCATCAAGGGTCTAGAAGAGATGAGTCCACTTGCTGCCTCAACCCTTCATGCTACAACCTGCAGTGATCTGGTTTTTGAAGCAGCCCCCTCAATCCATTGAAGCACTTCTCTCTGAGGCAAGAATGGCTTTCAATTCTTCATGCCCCATCTTAAGAGCTTGCTATGTGCCAGGCCCTGTGTCGAGCTCTTTAGATGTGGACCTCATTATTGAGGCTGCTACCTTCACTCGTCCCCCAGTGACTACATTCCTTCACGCCTCATAATCCAAGTCTGAAACCTAGATTCCTCTTCTCCATTCCCCCACATCCAATCCATAAGCAAGGACACATTTGACTCTACTACTAAAATACACTTTGAACCTCTCTGCTTGTCTTTATCTCCATCACCAACACCTTTGTGCAGGCCACAATCATCTCTAGCCTTTTAAATATTCTCTCCTCTTCCTTGCTTATTCTATTACAGTTTATTCTCCACATAGCAGTGATATGAGTTCATCAAACCTCAAACCAAACCACTCCACTGCTTAAAACCTTCCAGTGGGGCTTCCCTTGTGGTCCAGTGGTTAAGAATCCACCTTCCAGTGCAGGGGATGTGGATTTGATTCTTGGCTGGGGAACTAAGGGCCCACATGCCGCAGGGCAACTACGCCTGCACACCATAATCTGAGAGCCCGTGCAACGCAATAAGAAAAACCAGCATGCTGCAATGAAGACCCAGTGCAGTCAAAACAAAAACAAAAACAAAAAAACCTTCCAAGGATTCCTACTACACTAAGAAAACCAGCACCTGTTGCCAAAATGGCCTACAAAGGCCCTGCCGGCCTCTGCCTCTTTCTCACCTCATGTCATGCCACCTTCTCCATGTTTAGGCGGCATTGTTTTACTGCAAGTTCTGGAAACATACTTTCCCACCTCAGGGCCTTTGCACCTTCAGTTTCCTCTGCCTAAAGTGTTCTTTTCTCACCCTATCAATCTCAGTTCTTATTACAGAGATGCCACTCACCCTCTGCCCCAGTTTCTCTTCTTCAGTCTTCTGTTTGTTTTCATATTACTTAACGGGGGTTATCTTGTTTACTCAGCTTTGTCCACCACCCACTCCCTCTAGTAAGCTCTGCAGGCAGGAACATATGCGTATTCAGTTTTCTCCCCAGGGGTGGTGGGGATAGGACAGGGCTGGTGTTTAGCAGAAGCATAGGACATTCAGCACAAACATTCCTTCTCTGTTATTTCTGAGGCCCACCTGCACCTCATGCCTTTCCCACATGCCGTGGTGCAACTAAGCGTGAGCACCAAGGAAGCACTTTGCGCTTCCTGTCACAATATGAAGCTTTCCCAGTGAACCCCCTTGTCTTGGTTTGGGTTGCCTCAAATCTAGATGTGGAGACAGAGACTTGGAAATGTCTATTTGGTGGTCTGTTTGGGTGGTGATCCCAGAGAACATAAGTGAGGGATTGAAGTGAGATGGGGAAAGGAAAAAGCCAATAAGAGCGTAATAATGAGTGAGTCACTTGCTGCTGAGGGCAACCGGGGCTCAGTCCTGCTGGGGACCTCTGGAAACTAGACCACATTTCACCATCATTCCGCCAGAGGATGGGGAGGTGGGGCATTTATCACCAACTGGCGTCTCCATTGGCTGAGGTTAGTCCCTAGGGGTGTCTGCTCCCCGGCAATTCTGGGTCACGGCTGTAGCACACCCAGGCACCCTGCCGTGGAGATGGAGAGAGCTCCAATGCAGAGAAGCAGAGAGATTCCGGCTTTTGAGGTGTACTGAGGAATGTCTACAGCTGCAGAGCTCATGTGGGTAGAGCAATACTGAGAAAGACATGAACGGTGTCTGCCACGCCTCCTCATGGCTTAAACTAGTTCACTTTGCGTTTCTGTCACTTCTGAGTAAAGAAGCCCCAATTATGCAGCTTATCTCAGTTCTTTCCACAGAGGCAGCCGCGTCCGTGTTGGGTCAGCCTTGGGTACAAGGCACTGCTGCCAGGAGCACTTTCCTTCACATAAACAACAGGAGGAGCTACTGAAGGGTCAATGGGGGCAAAATTTATGGGATGACTGCAGGGCAAGGTGTCAAAAATGGCTCATTGTTGTTCATTCATGGAGTGACGCCACCTAGTGTCTGGGGAAGAGCTCTGAACGCAGAGGAACATCCAAACATCTGGGAAATATTAAGGTGCCTACTCTAATCTCAGGAAGTATGGGCTTCCCTGAAAGCTCAGTTGGTAAAGAATCCGCCTGCAATGCAGGAGACCCCGGTTTGATTCCTGGGTCAGGCAGATCCCCTGGAGAAGGGATAGGCTACCCATTCCAGGATTCTTGGGCTTCCCTTGTGGCTCAGCTGGTAAAGAATCAGCCTGCAATGTGACAGACCTGGGTTTGATCCCTGGGATGGGAAGATCCCCTGGAGAAAGGAGATGCTACCCACTCCAGTATTCTGGCCTGGAGAATTCCAGGGACTATATAGTCCATGGGGTCACAAAGAGTTGAACATGACTGACTGACTTTCACTTTCACCCTAATCTCTTTCCCAGTGTATAAAGAATTCACTTTTGGTGCCACAAAACCTCAAAGTACGATGTCTAAACTGACTTTTGAAGACACAGTTCTTTTAAACAGCACATGAACAGAAGTTAATTGGTGGGCCCCAAACTGAGGTGCTCCACAATGATCTGCTGACTTCCTTCGCTACTGGAAAGTTGATTTTCTCTTTACTGACCTGAAATCAAGTATTGGGAATACATTCAGCTGCAGGGAACAGACATGCAACTTTAGGGGCTCACACAGACTGGAGCTTCTTCATCTTGTGTAACGAGAGGACAGGTAGTAGATGGTTGCAGGTTGACTGTGCTGTCATGGACTCAGACATCCCTCACTTATAACTGGATGGATGATAAGTGAGTCCACTGTTTAATCCTTCTACTGAAGGGGAGTTCTGTATAGAGGTAATTTTACTTTTTATTATGTTTAAAAATTTTTGGCTGTACCCCGTGGCCTGTGGGACCTTAGTTTTCCAACCAGGGATTGAACTTGCTCCCCCTGCATTGGAAGGTGGAGTCTTAACCATTGGACTGCCAGAGAAGTTCCAGGGTAATTTTAGAGACTAGAGAAGTAAACAAAGAAAAGAAAAGTAGTGCTAAAAATAATGAACATATTTTGTAGGATTTGGCAGTGTTCTCTTTAAAGAGTGTTTTGTCTGATACCTGGTCCTGGCCTTTGTCATACGTAAAATAGATATTTTCTCTTTTGTTCTGTTGCCTCACATGTTGTAGGGCTACAGTCATTGCCACGAGTAGAGGCAGCTGAGCAGAGAGAGAGACTGGGCCTTGGAAGCACACGAGTTGGTCAATCTGTGATCATTTTTGACCTACAAAAAGGACGATGTTTTATAGTTCATTGTAGTCAGACTGAGTGCTGATTCGGAAGTAACCTTCTCAGCTCCTCGGTGACCAAGCGAGGACTCAAACACTGCTTGGTGCTTGTGCTGCCTCTCTCCAATTTTTTATTCGACACTCTCAGTCTTCTGGCCTCTGGGTAATAAAGCTAAAGATAGAAACTTTTCCTACTTTTCAAACTTGCCTGTGCCCCCTCAGAATTTGTGAGAAAACGCAGCCAGCATCTTCTGGAAGATGAGGAGGGCAGTAAGATTCCAGAGCCACCTTCCGGCTGACATTTGAGCCCTGCTTTCAGCACGGTCAAGCCTTTTGGAGGCAGCGTATGGCTTGTATCAAACTCTATATTTAGGAAGAACAACTGTGAACTATGACAGGAATTCTCTTTAACACTTATCCTTAAACCGAGTTCCCCTCCAGCCCCGAGCCAGGAGCAGCTCTCAGTACCGGGTGAAGCACAGATCGCTTGAGCTATTTCAGCCACATGAAAAGCATCGGAACCGAGATCACAGCTCAGAGGACACTCAGCGTCCCTTCCACTCACTGAAGAGCCTTGTATCCTTGTACCTGGCTGCCTGGGACTTTCCTCAGGCAGGAAGCAAGTACACAAAGCAGGTAAGCAGGAGGACTCACCTTGGGCAACCGGGTTTTCTGAAAGAAATTCCCTGGCTACCTAACTTGAAGTGTGGCTACTTCTAACTTTGTAGGCTTGTAACTAGAGGGTGTAGCTTCCTTGTAAATTCACTCTCCATTGGTTACGTTGCTGCTTCTGTTTTCTAAATTGTTCGGAGGGTGGGGAGGTTGAAAGAACATTGAACGAAAAGTAGTTTTCATTGATAGTGACTTGAAAATTTCCACAGTCCAGCTAAGATGACTCTGACCCTGAACACTATGTCATTTTGATTCTCATGGCCATGGTTGCAGTTGATCAGCTGCAGACCTGACTCAAGCTGTAAGCCTAGAAATAATTAGGAGAACTAAGGGCAGAGAAAAGCTATGATGCTAGCTCTTTGGTTTACCTGAACACAAATCATTGCCAGAGCTGTTAACACATTACAAGTTTAAAACGCTTTTCTCTTCTCCCTAAGTGCCAGGCTTGACCTTAGTGATAAAGTTGTATCAACTTATAGAACTGTTAATACTCCAGACCTGTCTTTTTGAAAGCCCCCCCTTCGATCACAGCGTTCTCCAGACCCAGCAGAGGAGAGGGTGGCAACCCTGTCTCTCTGTGTGGGCACCAGAGGCTGACGCGTGGCACGCGGACTGCCTCTTCCCTCTCGGCACATCTCATGCAGAGTTGAATAAAGAGTTAGTTTGGACAGCTGAGCATCTTTCTGCACCCTTCTTGGGAATTATTTTTAGCTGCAGGACAGAAGATAATTCCCTGTGAGACTGAGCTGTAGCCACTTACTTGACCTTTAAAAAGAACAAACAAAGCCCCCTCTCTCTGTATATTGATTTATTTTCCTCTGACTCCCTTTTTCTTAAATTAGTGCTATTAATGTTGACAAATGTTTAGTACGTGAAAGAGTCTTATTTAGAAGTCAGATATAGATGCTGTCCAATCAAATACCAGCTGAGGAATATTGTTCATGACTCAGCGTATAGACCATTAAAGATCCCCACAGACTTGCACAAGCGCCAGGAAAATTCAACCATGCGAAACTGGCAAGCATTTCCATTATAATAGGCTTTGTAAAAGTCCATACACTCCTGGTCAAACTGTCTGTGTTCTCCAACTGAAGCCAGAACTAGGAGATGCAGTAATAGAGGTACTCTAAAGAGTATCTCCTTGGATGCAAAGCTGTGGTCCCGATGTGAGTGGAGTTGTACATCGAAGGCATAGCTTTCTTTTTGGGGGCCCAGGATGAAGCAGGCAGAAACAGAAGGAAGGTGCATTCTACACCCTGCATCCCTAATGGAGGTGAATGCAGGGCCATGAAAGAGCCAGGGAACACTGTCTATTTTTATTCACCAGTCTGCTTTGCCCTGATTTCTCTGAGAATAATGAGGACAGCAGGATGGGCTGCAGAACTGATGAACACGAACGTCATCTAGCCTGTTTGCAAGGAATGAGAGCTGGGATCTGACCAACTTTCTAGAGATGTCTCTCTCACAGACTGACATATATGTTGAGAAGGAATCTGTATGCAAATAAGGTTATACCAAAGCTATACTGGAGACGAGGCCCAAGGAATATCCATCCGTTAGGCTGAGGGGTCCACAACATACCACGAATCCAGTTTAGCAAAAAACAAAATCAGTCTAATTAAAAAAAAATCCATGCAGTACAAATGCAATCATTCATTGCCTTATTTTTTTCACATTTTAACTTGCTATTGTAACAACATAAATAAATTCCTAATCCCCACATTTCAAATTGACATACATTTTTAAAGTTGTCGAGTGTTAATAGTTAAACTTTAATTGTACACCTATAGAGAATGCTATAGGATGAGATATTTAAAGTCCTGTGTGAATTATTGCTTTGTGTGACTCCTAATAGCTTTTGAGGAATAGAAACATTAAATATTAAACTATGAAGCTTTTCTTTTTGAAATTGAGCTTTGTGTCCTAGATTCAAAAATTTAAAATCCTTCATTGACTTTTTTACACTGCAGAAAAGACAGCAATCTATCTGAAACATATCACAGAGCAAAATGCATTCCTGATTGTTCGACTTGTGAGAGCTTTTTAATTTTTTTAACCATATTGAAAACAATTCTACCTAGACCCTTATGCATGGTGGCTATATCTATATATTACCAAAACATTCAGGTAGAACTTAAAAAAAAAAACCCATTGTTTTCAGGTATGTGATTCCAAAGACCATATAGTTACATGTACTATTTTTGAGAGTTTAAAAAATTATGTAATGATTTAACTTCATATAACAGAGCCTAACACTTTGAAGACTTTTTCAGAGTTCTCAGATCTTTTATTTCTAAAGTGTTGTGGGGCATCACTATCGCAATTCTTACTCTGTATTAAAACTGTATAGCAGTAAAGAACTAAAAGTCTCCAGCTAAATGCAATGGCAATAAAACAATAAATACTTGCATCATGCTTTATATACTTCACAAGGCATTTTCAGGGCCCTTATGTCATTTTGATTCTTACCACAACCTGTGAAGCAGGTAGAACTTAAAGAAGAGGAAATGGGCCTCGAGATGTTGACTGACATAGTCCAGGTAACATTGGACTTGTGGCAAATGCAGACCCTGCTGTGTTCAATTACTCACCAGTAACCCACACGCTTACATCAGTCAATTGAGGAAACACTAATCAACCCAGTTTACAGTTTGGGGATTAAAAAGCAGCATGTTTTTAATTCACTGAATTTCAAACTTTACCACTTGACCCTGTCATATTTAATTGACCAAGCTAAAACAACACATGTACAGAGCTGGGCTGTTGCCTGCTCCCTGAGCCCCGGTAGACCACGACCACTAGTCACTGGGCTCGAAGTCAGGTCTTCAACTGAAAGAAAGCAAAGGTCCTTTCAGAAGGAAGCACTGGTACACCTGGGGAAGCTGGCACCGTCCCGTAAGTCCTGTGTGCTTCCAGAGAGTGTTTCATTACAAGCAGAGAAGACAGAGGTAAAGCTTGCTTGGGAGCTGCCGGGTTTACAGAGCCCAGGCTTTGGACACACAGAGCAGGGAGATGCGGCCCCCAGGTCTCTGGCTGGAACAGACATGTGCCCAGCGAGCAGAGAGCATGGCAGTAATAGGAATGAAGTATGGGCCATTTCTCCTTGGGTGTTTGATGGAGGGGAGGCACTCCCCATGGACTGATTGCACAGCCCTGGCAACAACTCGGTTCAGATCAAAAGTTCAGTTTCAAGCAGAAAGCTTCCGAGGGCCCAAACAAAGGTGTTTTATTCCCACTACCTCTTTGCTTTGCCGTTCTGGGCAGGAGGGCAGGAGGGCAGGGAAGGAGATGATAGCGCCTTTCAAGTTTCTGGTTGCCTATCAGGAGCATCAGGGGCGAGGCATCTCAGCATTTCTCCTCCTGAATGATTTATCCAGTGCTCTAGTGTTCCCTGTCCCTGAGGGCTGAGGAAGGAGAGTCTCTAAGTAACCGGAAACTGAGACTGAAAGAATATATGGCCAGTGAAAGGGGTGATCGCCCAGTTGAATCATGAGTTAAATTCAAATTTATCGCTCCTGAGAATCTGAATGCCACCACCTCTCACAGTTTCTTACTTGTTTTTTTAGGGATAAGACTGCGTCAATATGTCGAAACAGCCAGTTTCCAATGTCAGAGCCATCCAGGTGAGTAGACACGTTTGTGTCTTCGCATCAGCAACTTCCAGCCTGTTTGCTTAATAAATCAGACTTTCTGTGATCGTTCACCCACCTGATGATTAACTTCACAGAGAGAAGAAAGACTTGTATAAGGTACAATTCAGGAAGAAAAAAGGCTGGTAATGTACAGCTGAGAAGGGAGAAGCTGTTTCTGTGTAAATATGCATAATTGTAAGGGACTCAAAGTTTATGAATGAGAATTAAATGGCCTACAAAAATGTAGTGCACATGTTTCTGATATGTTTTTTGATGTGTAAGTTTTTGATATGCTCATTGATAGAAATTTTAAAATTCCATTTTCATTTTTAGATCCAATTGAGTTTGTCTACTCATCTGTTTAGAATACATGGTTCTTGAAAAACGTCCTTTTCTTGTCAAATGTTCTTCCCAAGGCTTGGGTGTTTCTCTTTTAAAGTCTGTATTCTATTATGTCTCCTCATGCCCTCCCAGCAAACAAATTCTTTGGTTCTTTCAACAGACTTAAGTGTTACCTACAATAAGGGGAAGGGGAAGCAGGCATTTTAGAGCCCAAACACAATTACAGAGAAAGCTTTTAGTATTTGTTTTGACTCAATACTAAATTTGTTATTTCTCTTAAGAGCTCAGTGTTTAACTCTCAAATGGCTCCCACCCTGAGATGCTGGGCACAATGCTTTATTGTAAAATTCCATCTTTCTTTTCCATCAAAATGGAGTTATCTGTACTTTCTCTAATGGAACTTTTAAACTTTTTTTTTTTCCTGGACTTTCATGAATACTGCAGAACATATGGCAGCTCCTGAATACTTGGGGTCTGATGCACAATCACACATACAGCTATTCATAAGCAACACACTGTATGACCACATGTATGTGGTCAGGTTGTGAGGTGAAGGATCCTAGCACACACAGGTGGTGGAAGTGGGTGGAGGGATGTATCTTTACCTGTCATGATAATGCATAGCCTTAAGTGGAGAGGTTCCTTAAGTGGCAAGATGTATAATAACCTCAGAAAACCTGTCACAGAACAAACCACCTCGGAAGGGCCTATTGGCCAGGAATCAACTTTGCTTTGCCACGTTTGCCCTCTGGTGTACCCCTGATGAGTCTCTGATGTATCCGACACTGGTAGTGGACTTCATTTTGGCTCCCAGGCCTATCGGCATCCTTGAGCCTTTGAACTGTCTGTGTTACCCAGTGTGTATAGCTGTTAGTGGTACAGGCTGTGAAGCCAGAGATTACTGGAGCTTGAATCCTTAATCCATTTTGTACCGTTTCCACATCTGTAAAAAGGTGACAGCATTCACCTTCTAGGGCTGCACACAGAAGATGCTTAAAACAGTACAGTAAGCCCTCCTTAAGGGTCAAACTGTTATTATAATAATCATTCAGGAATGCTCTATGCTCTATATTAAAGTGACAAAAAATAATACCATTTAATCACTGCACTTGCAGCTCTTGAAGTGCTAAACATAAAATTTCCTTTTTATTTTGCAGAACATAAAAACATAGTCTCTCAGTCTGCCTTTTCTTTTCTTCCTTTTACAGCTGAAAATGTGTTTATTTTTCTTCCTTAGTGCTTCCTGGCCTCCCTCAAATCTACAATGAAAACTCATCAGTATTCTATTAATTTTGACCTTGATATATTTTTAGGTCTGTAATATTTAAAAAAACTCTCATTGACTGTTCATAATAGCTTTTATACTGCATTTGAAAAAAATCCATCTAGGATACATGTATATGTATGGCTGAGTCCCTTCACTGTTTACCTGAAACTATCACAACACTGTTAATCAGCTATACTCCAATACAAAATGTTTTTTGTGTTAAAAAATAAAAATAAAAAATTTAAAAAATCCATCTACTCTACCAACAAAGGCAATACAGTACTTCCTTATAGATGTGGTATCACCTCTTTCAATGTATTTTATGCCAGACAGAAAGCCTAATTTAATGCCCCTTCAAATAAAATTTTCTTTCTTGTGGTTAAATAGGATCTGCACTGATATTTTCCTATCATCTCACAGTAACCTAAAGTAGGGTCTATTAAATAAAATATGAAAATGGTTACACAGTACAAAATGCTTTATTGTAGGAACATTATATAGGGTATGGTCTTATGCAGAACAAATAGAAACCTCAACTAATGAGGGAGTGCCCTCGCTGTATAAATACTAAAGATCTTAAATATTCTATTCAATACACTCTAGCCACTTCTTTTTATTAGGGTCTTATCTCTAATCCAGTTCAGCTGTCATATTCTGGGCGCATGCTTTGTTCCAGTCACCATACTAAGTGTCAGCTATGCAAAGATGAATTGAAACCTGATCCTGGAATTTGAGGGCCTCACGGTCTCCAGGACTATGTGACTGGGCAACTTATTTCATCCTTTTTGTGCCTCGGTTTCCTCATCTGTCAAGTGGGGAATTCATCACATGTGAGCTCATAGGGTTGTTGTGAGGGTTAAATGAATCCATATGTGTAAATGCCTAGGTCAATCCGTGGCTTATTGCAACTGCTCAATAAATATTAGCCATTATTATCAATCATCATCATTGTAATCATGTGGTTCCCAAAGTGTGTCTCTTGGAAGAGTTGTTTTATGGGATGCTGTTAATTAAAGAGTTCCATGAAAAAGTGTTTGGAAACACTGCATTAAGCAAAGTTGAATAGGATCCTTACTGCAGGATTTCTCAGAGTCCATAACTTGCTAGTAACTTTATAACTTCCAAGAAGGCAGTGGTATACGCAATACTTTTTAAACATATTGGACCTTTGAAATGAGTATCTTGTAGGATAGTATTTTTCAGTGCAAACTTCTAGAAGTAACGGCTAGATCTCTATTTTGTCTGGATTGAGCGAATTGAAGCCACTGTCGACCATACTTCTAGCAGTCAGGCATAGGTAATTGAATTACTGTACCTGTGTGCTTTAGACAACATGAAGCCAAATGGTTACAGATCTCTACCTGGCCATTCACTCACTCTGTGACCTTAGTTCATCCTTAGTTTATCCTTCTGTAAAATAAGGACAATCATACTACTGAACGGGATTGTTATAATGAATACACAAAATAATGTATGGCAAGTGCCTGGTTTATTGCACACAAAGTCCTTAAGAGACGGTTCTTCTAATTATCCAAGTAATGCATGGAATGGCCTTGCTTTCTCTTCAGCTGCTTCCATCTCCTCCCTGCCCCAGACTAAGAGGGAGGCCAGAATGAGACCCACCCTTAGAGGACATGGATAGTTGTCTTTCACATTCACATTGAAGAAGAGATTGCATTTGAATTATAAGAAGATTCTATCTAAGTCCACATTTCTTTCAATTGTATTAATGAAATCTCATTTATGCCAGGGGCATAAAAATATCCTGAATAAATCAGTTAATCCTTCCATAGCCTGGAGAGGGCCTTAGTCTTCCAAGCAGCTGATAAGGTTCTGGACTGGATGTCGGCCCACCTCTTCTGTAAAGGACCAAATAGTGAATACTTTAAGATTTACAGATCACTGGGTCTCTGTAGCACTACTCAACTCTACTGTGACAGCACAAAAGCAGCAATATACAAGTGAATGGGGGTGGCTATGTGTCAGTGAAAATTTCTTTGCAAAAACAGGTGGCAGGATGGATTTGGCCCATGGGCTGTCATTTGCTGACCCTGGTTCTGTACTCTGTAGTCTGCTTCTTAAACCCCACTGTTGATGGGAATGGAGTTGCAACCAAGGTAACCTCAGCACACTAGGCAAAGTGGATCTGATACTTTCAGATGAAAGAATCTGACGTGACAGGTGGTGGGGCAAGCTAGAGCTGCCGGGAAATCTAACCCCATCAGCGATCTGTTCACCAAGTCTAATGAGACCAAATGACAACGACCACTGGCAGCACCTGCCTGTCCCTCCCCTGCCTCCTGAACACACCCTCTTTGGAAGGTATCATGGGGCCTCCCCGGAGCCTCAGCCCACTGAGAGCCAATGTTCTCTGGGTCATCAATGGCCCTTTTTCTCCATTGACGATCAAAGTGAGTGGAGTATTATTGTCCTTTCCCACAAGATCTGAGAGTTTCATGGTTGAACAGAAAAGAGTCCTGTATCCTACTCATAGCTGTGCTCTGTGACTTCACGCCCCCGTGGGCCTTGTGAGCTGCAAAGGGCATGGGGGCTGGTGGGAGTGATGCTGCATGAAATGACCTGTAAGCCTCTGTCCAGCCTCTAACAGTCTACGAACTTTTTACTTTGGTCGAATATACTTATATCCCTTTGTTGTATGCCAGTCTGCCTTAAATCAGTTTGGAAGTCACGCTTACAGGTTACTCATTACTACATAAAAACACTTAAAAACCTATTAGCTTAAAATAGTAATAACTATTACCTTTCACAATTTGATTTTGACCATTACAGACACCATAAAGGACAACATTACAGATAGTTATTAAAAGGACAGTATGGAGGTTCCTCAAAAAAACTAAAAATAGAACTACCATATGATCTATGAACTTCTTGAGACTAATTTCTAAGGTTTATTATTAGGATGATAATAATAGTCACAGTTTCTTCCGGGTTTATTATGTACTTGGCACAATGCAATGGGATTTCCATGGATTATAATGAAGGGTTTGAAGAAGCAAAAGCACTCACTCAGGATCACACAGCATGTGAGTAGAAGAGTCAGGAGCTGAACCCAACTTGCTGGATCCCAAAGCCCATGTGAGGAACCACCCTGCAAAACTGTCCAGACTCATTGCTTACCATCTCCACCTCGGCACACAGAGTAAGGATGGAGGAGTGGGAGCATCTAAAGGGTAATCATACTGACCAAGGCTACTTGAGAGAAAATTACCATTTTATAGATGCTGAATCCTCCCTTTTAAAGCCCTCAAACTGACATGCAGAACAGCTATCAGCATTTCAGCAGAAGCAGCTAACAGTTTACACTGATTAAAGTCACCTTACATGTAAGTCGGCTAGGAGTGAAAAGTACAAAGTACAGTGACTCAGTGACAAACGTGCTCTGGAAATACAAATGACCGTGACCACTGAATCCCACCGCTCTGCTTAGTTGATTTAATTAAGCTGCTTGTGAAACTAGATCTAACTTCTTTATCATACATTTTAGAGGAATGATTATATGAGCCTTGCATCATTAGTTAGTGTGTGGCCTCTTACCACGGGAAGTTTCCATTGTCACCCAATCCATGTGTAGAACAGAATATCTTGATGCCCCTAGTTTTAGTACTTCTTTTCTTTCCCCATCCATTACCATTGCTCTTCCACTCTCCATCGCCCAGGGCATAAGGGCTCCATGGAAAAGAAAGCCCAACAAAAATAATTACAGACAGGTGTTAGGGACTCTAATCCCATTTACAATTTTCAGTTAAAAAAAAGATTTCAGGTATATGACAGTCCTTGGTACAAAGGAAGAGACTATCACCACCCATGGTTTGCCAATTAATCAAATACATTTATGAAAGCTAAAAATAATAATGATGATACATACCTTTCTTTACTATTTTATTTAAATTTGTAAAAGAGAAAAAAAAAATGAACTTTCATTTACCACGTTTTTCTTTTGACCTTGGATCTACTGTTCCTTTCTTAGGTAAACCACTGTAATCCATTGTTTATGATTTCCAATGCTGGTTTCTTTGAAGTGCAGCCAGAACTTAAAATGGAGCAATTTGACTCTAGAGCTACTTCCAGCTGGTGATGTTTGCTGCTCTGCCCAGGGCTCCATATCGGTGACATGAGGCAAACAGCCATATACTGACTAAAAGGTGTCATTTTTTGAGGCTGACATTCACAAGTACATCAGAAACATAACCTACCTCCAACCAATTGTACACATTATCTTAATAGCTGTACAGTACATTCTTGAAATCTGCTTTTCCCTGGATGACAAGACTATGGTTGAGTCACTCAGGAAATTATTGAAGAGAACAAAAAGTGTTGAGAACAGAGAGGGGAAAAAAAACCTTTCAATATGAAACATCATGAGTGAAGAACTGGGGCTGAGTGGGAGTTTCTCAAAATGGTGTTGAGTGGGGAAGTTTTGTGCATTTTGAATCCATTTCACATTTCAAGAATCTCTACAGACAAAGAAGTTATGCATTCCAGTGATATAGAATTTTATTTTAAAACGGGTTGAATATATTTTAGATGGTGTATGTATGTGTGTGTGTGTGTGTGTGTCTGTCCGTCTTCCTAATTTGGGCTAATATATTAAATAAGAAATCTTAGTTTTTAGTTAGATATAGGTAAAACACATCTCTTTCTGAAAATCTTCTGTGAAGATGCTAGAAATCTCAAAATGCCATACCCTGCTCCATTCAGAGAAGGACTAAGATGTAAGAATAGGAAAGCGCAGGAAGAAATACTGCAAAATGCAACCCTGTAGGGGTTCTTCTACACGCAGGATGGGAGAAAGGCATGGGGGATGCTATAGATTCTGGCAGGAGCTGCTGGAGGCTTCTGAAAATGAAAGATAGAACCCATAGGGAGTCATCTGAAACAAACATGCAATGGGAGGAAACTCCCAAAGCCTGAGCACTAAAAAGAGAGATGGAGTGGGGACCAAGAGGAGGGGGAGACCAGAGGACAATGGCTCTGGAAGGTAAAGTGGAGTGGGATTGTCAGTACTCAGTGGCTGGCAGCGATCAGAACCCCACCCAGTGGGTAAAGATGTCATTGCATTGTAAATCACACAGGAGTGGCTTTGGAGGGAATATTGTTTCCAGAATTCTCGGGCTCAAAGCCCAGAGCCAAGCAGGAGAACAATACAAATAATTAAGGGACTGGTGGAATTACCTTACAGGGAATTCTTTCAGCTTTTCTTCACCTGGTGAGATCAAGCGTAGTATTCATTTCACATCAGATAGGTCTATTATCAGGGAACTGTATCCTGTTCTGGCAAAAGATGATCTAGTAGATTTTTTCCATTCCCAACTTTGAGGATGTAACAAATTCTGTATAGCTTGGGAAAGTGATGCAGTGGGTCTGCTGTGTCAGAGGCATATTTAAAAATATCTAAGATGAATGCATCTCAAGGACGGAAAAACTGCTAAGAGAATGTGTTACAAAAGAAAAATAAAAGCCCACTTCCTTTACATTTATGCAGAATCTATATAAAGAAGGAAGTCCAACCTTATATCAACCCAAGGTCATTGATTTCTGTGTTTATTTACTCTGTCATAAAAATGTAGCTCATATTCCAAACCCATTTTGAGTAGTGAATATGATGCTCAATTTGCAGATGGAAAAATCAAGTCATTGAGAAGGTATTTTATTTGTGTTCAAACAGAGCAGGACACGGAAAGAAACAAGAACATGACAATTCTCCCACCGATGGAATAAAAACAGAGCGCTATGGGTCTATACATTTCTATGAGATTCAAATGATAAGGAATTTGCCTATGGCTCTAATTTAGTCTATAATTTGTCACTCAGATATCACCGCCCTACAATTCTATTAGTGAATCATCTCTAATCATTTACAAAGCACTCTGCCGACATTCCCTTGGTGTGTATATTAATGACTGCATACTTGACATGTTCATAGGCTGCTGTGGATCCTGTCAAAAAACCCATTTAGGTTCCTGGTTTTTTGAGTGATGCCTTAAAGATGAAAAAGCATCAAGCCAGTTAATTAATGGCTCATTTTTCAGTGTTCCTTTGATGCCTATTCTAGAATTATCCATTTGTGTGCCCCTTTTCCAGGGCCATTCTCAAGGTGTGAGTTTGCAGTTTTAGAGCCGGTTTAGAGAATGTGAGAGTGGTTAGAGTTAACTTTGGTCCAGTGAAAAGAGCTCTTTGGAGAGGAGTTTGATAGAGTCTGTCCCTAAGGTCAGGGAATGTGGTTCTGGAATCTTGGCTTTTTCTTGGACTGTTTGTGTGACTTTGAGCACGTCATCTAACCTCTGTGAGGCTCAGTTTCTTTGTGAATAAAATGAAGACGACGGCCTGAACCTCATAAGTGTGTGGTGAGGATGAACGTGGCAACAACCTAGGCTGAATCTTGGGGTCTGGGGTGAATATAGCAGTTGGTGGGGGGAGAGGCAGTCACTGTTCCACAATATCACCAACAGGTTAAGGTGAAAGTTAGTCCCAACCCAACTTTGCCACTTTGTTAGCAGAAACCATCTGCACAGTCTGTGAGCTGGATGAAGCCTCTCCTCTTGTCCCTTTAAGTGCTCTGAGTGACTGCCAGTTTGCATAAAAGATTCCTGTGGGGATTCTGTTGCCCCAGGCTGCCAGCTGTAAGCTGGAATTCCTCATTATCAATGGCTGGAGACAGGCCCATTTAGGGATCACTCTTCTGAGCTCTGAATCTAAAGATGCAAGCTATAGGCATCAGATTCTTACACTCTGTTCAGCAGTGTGGGAAAGTTCTCTCAAATATTTTAACCACTCTACATATCTTAACCTCCTCCACCTTCACCAAGAGAAGCCATTTCTAACACTCATTTCATTTTCTCACCTATTTTTGACATTTCTACAAACATTAAAGTCTCAGGCATTGGTGGAGATGAGGCTAACAGAAAACACTTGAAGCAGCAGTCTGGAGAATGCAGTCTTAGTGATATTTTATTACCTAACCACCCCAGGAAGATGAACTCCCAGTTAGAGCAATGGAGTTCCCTACAACTGCAGTTTAAACCAATCTGTGTATATAAAATATCACAGTCTATGCTAAAGTGGTTAAAAGTAATTACAGACATCTTAATCACGGGCAGAGTGAGCATTTTAAATGTACATCAATACTCATCCACTTAGGGATGATCCCTTTCAATGGTTGTCAGATTGGGCCCCAAGTTCCTTGGAACTGCTCATGGCCCAGGGCTTGGGGGAAGGAGGTGGGATCTGGGCGCCCCATCACCTTGGCCAGAGCAGGTCCATCTCCACTGAGCCTGCATTTTAGATAGTCTCACCATGCTTTACTTAAAAGAAGGGTTCCACGGACAAGAGGTTTGAAAACCACTAATGAAGCCTAATATTCATATTAAACAAATGGGGAAGATGTGACTCAGAGCAGTTGTCACCTTTCCAAGCAGAGAGTAGCTGTAGCCACTCCTAGCAGTGGGCTCTTTTTTACTACCATAGCCCACCCATGGACCATGGAGAGGCCACATGCATTGCTAAAATCAATCTTTGAGCAAGAAAAGGTGGTATTTCCTGACCATGTGCTTTGTCCTGATGATTTTTACATGTTCCATTACTGAAAACCACAACCTACCATAGAGCATACACACTTGATTAAATGGGTTAGCTTACTAATCTTATATTTCAGAAACAATTATGCTAACTTGAACTTCCTATTAGGAAGATGCCCTCTGTAAATGTGTAATAAATGGGTAAGGATGGTGGTGATCTAATTAAACTTTTAGCCAGTTAACTTTTTTCCCAAATAATCCCTATATCAACTTTTCCCCTCTTTCACCGAAACTGTAGTAATGGAAAGTTCAATATATATCATCTTCAGTGAGTCTTCTTTACATTGTTTTGATCTTATTTCAGAACCCTAATGATATTTCAACCAATCAAAGACACTGTCTATTGTAAAACACCAGTATTTTATGTCTTGCTAAGAAATAAAACCAATGCACCTATTAAAAATTAAGATACCATTGCCTGTAAGGCACTCTGATTTCAGAGATATTAAAAGAGGTGCCTTTTGGAATTCATGAAGTATGCTACAGTATTTGCCACCATATAAGACATACTTTCCCCCTTGTCTTATGCTCCCCCTCTTCCCTCTTAAGGTTGCCTGATGCTTCCACTAAGCAGAAAATAGCATAGAAGGCTCAGCCTTAGTATTTGCAAAATGCTTCCCTCTAAAATTGTGTTGTGATTACATGTGAACATATATGATACATACTGACCCCAAATACTTCTTGGCATGTTTTTGCCCTAGAAAAGGTGATGGACCTCCCTGGATACGTACCACAAACACTTTTAATCTGTTTCTTTTCTGTGGCATCAGCCTTATTCTAGTAGGGAAGAAAGTTTTAAAGCCTCTATGTGGAAAAAGTCACACAGAACAGGACATAGATCCTCCATGTTGCATGAACATGGACACTGGATACTTTCTGTGTCTTGAGTTAAACATTCCCCTGGCAACAGAACTCATATCAGGCAGTTTCAAATACCACACCTCCTAATGATCCCATTTGCTGTGGTACCAAAATTGTCTAAATTGAGTCGTAAGGTAACAAAATATTTTGCTCCCTTTGCTCAGGCATCATTTTCATTCATAACATCAAAGTGCAACTTCAGTTTTTCAAGCCCACATATCCAATTACTCATAAGGCAACACTTTTATCTCAAGTGGAAAAAATACATTCTGCCTTAAAGAAAAGTCTTAATGCTTGTTTTATATGAGTGATACTCCTGGGTGAAGATGTTTTTGGTCTGCATTAAACATTCTTGCCTTTTGATAACAGATGAAATATGCACAAAATTCAAATTTACATATTCTCTTTCCCAAGTCTGAATTACTGTGTCATTTATTTTCCTTACATAATTTAATGTTTAGCATATTTAGTGTGTTCTAGAAGGTATTTTATTTTTACTAATGGATGGAAATTAGTATGTCATCTTGAAGGAGAAGAATCCATGAACTGTGATACCAGTGAACTTGACTTTCCAGCACTTTCCTCATGCACTGATCCACACAGTGGTGTGTCAGGGAGAAGGTAAAAGAGTGTCAATTACAGAGACCTAAGGAAAATGGCAACCCACTCCAGTACTCTTGCCTGGAGAATCCCATGGAGGGAGGAGCCTGGTAGGCTACATTCCATGGGGTCGCAAAGAGTCGGAAACGACTGAACGACTTCATTTTCAGTTTCACTTAAGGAAGTGTGAGAATAGCCATAGAACATTATGGGAAGGAAGAGGTGGTTTAGGAGGTATCGTTGCCCTCCTCCGGTGGTAAATCTGTAGGCAGCTGAAGGAGGGCTAAGGTGTGGGATGGTTTGTGCAAATGCTATTGTCTCTTCTCCTAGAATTATGTGTTCCTTCCTCATCCCAGAGAGCAGAAAATATTAAGCACCACAGGAGGGCAACAGCCAGAACAAACTGTCTTCCAATTCTTTCAGCCAGTAGGGAGCTGTGAAATCACTGCACAGACCTAAGGATGAGTACCACAAATGTGGAATAAATGGAAGTCAAATTATCCTTTGCATATTTTTGTACTGTCATTATAGCAATTTTCTTGAGGTGAAAAGCTTTAAAGATGTACTTTTCAGATTTGTTTTGCCTGACAATGATTACCGTCTCAGAATGTTATTGCCGTTTCTTACTTCTCTTAAGCTAAATCTTCCCTGCTTTCTCTTTTAGGCAAATATCAATATCCCAATGGGAGCCTTTCGGCCAGGAGCTGGGCAACCCCCCAGAAGAAAAGAATGTACTCCGGAGATGGAGGAGGTGAGGAAAACTGAGCTGGCAGAACTCAGCTCCATCTTTCTCCTCCAATATCCTGACTAGACAGGGCCAAGAGGCAAGGCGAGGGCCAGCTTTCCAGGACGAGGAGGCTACAGGTGGATGTGGGTCAAGGAGTCATCACACAGAACACACATTTCTTTGGCTTTCTTGCTCAGTCAGCCATTGAAACACACTGCCCCTCACTTCCCTTCAGCTGACTCTAAGTGCCTGGCCCAGGTACTTGAAGATGCTGAGTTTGGCTTCTAGTTTATTTATTCATTGTGTATGTCAGCTTGTGTGTCTGCTTGTGTGTGTGTGTGTTTGTGTCTGTGTATGTGTATATGTAGGGGGAAGTGGAACGTCTCAGATGCTCTTCATTTAATAGTAGTCACGAGCTTGGTAAGTTTTCACTCCAGAGCTTTTATTGAATCGAGCAGGATACACTTAGTACAGCTTCTGATGAGCAATGAACCCCGGTGGGAATGCAGGTAATAAGCACATTAAATTACTTGCAGATTCAAACAGAAAGCCCCAATCCCTGGATATTTCCTTTGAAAAGAGAAACTTGCAAGGGAGTCCATCAGTTTCTGGATTTTCCCCCTCCCTCTAATTCTTTACCTTTCCTCCAAATTCAAATACCCAGTCTTCTAAAATGGGAGCTAAAATTCATCATGGGTACAAAAAAAAGAGAATAGTTCCCTATCCAAATGTTTATATTTTTCCTCAATTGTGAATTTACTGATGAAACTTGGAAAGTCCGAGTCTGAAAAAAAGTTTAAGGTCTTGGAGCAAAAAATAAAGTCACAGGGCACTGCAAACTATTTTGTTTTTTAAAAGGTGAAAAGATTTCTTTAAACTTTGTAGGTGACCTTTTTGGTATTTGGTCCAAAAAAATCAGCATTTCAAAATTTCCTAATAAAACTTTGGTTGTCCTGCA
Source organism: Oryx dammah (assembly GCF_014754425.2). Classification (NCBI taxonomy): domain Eukaryota; kingdom Metazoa; phylum Chordata; class Mammalia; order Artiodactyla; family Bovidae; genus Oryx; species Oryx dammah. The sequence goes on from NW_024070207.1 coordinate 112,814,974, forward strand.
TCTAACCTTTTTCTTTCTCATAAATAATTACTGATGTGGTCCTAAGTTAGTGGTTCCAGCCCCCTATAAAGAGAAAGATAATTTTTGAAAGGAGATAGAATCTTTGAGTGACATCACCAAGTTCTGGAATTTTAGTCACCCTTGATGAGTAACATTTTGAACATAAAAGCTGAAAAGATCCAGCCCCACTCTGATTTAACGGTAGATAATTTCAAGTTCTGCTGCTGCTAATCTGGCCACCAGTTAGCTCATGATCATGAACTCTCCTTTTGAACCTCTGTTTGCAAAATACGATCCCTCCCATTTCTCCAGCGGTCTCTGTGAGGAAAGAGTCAGTGATATAATGGACATGGCATAACCTAGCAGGTATTCAATAAATGACTGCTCACTGACTGACTGAATTATCCAATTTTTATGAAGGACTCCTGGGCCTATTATTTTGCATGTTGTAAGAAAATAGCCCAGGGAGGTGGAAGGGAGGGCAGAAAAGCATTCTTCCCACATCTCCATTCATCTGTTTTTCTTAATTTCTTTATTAATTCTGTTTTCTTCCTGTGCTTCCTCCTAAGCTGTGTCTGTCACTGTGTCTGGCAAACAGTTGCAAGGTAGCTTGACTCTCTTTTCTCACTAAACTGACTGATATGATGGTTGTTTTGGAGGCTTGCCCCTCATCTTCCTCTGTGGTAGACATGGCCCTCACTTCTTTATAGCTGGTACTCTCTCCACACAAGGTCCCAGTTAGGAAATCTGCTTTTACTCTTGCCTTGTTTCTAGTTTGATGGTTCCAGCACATTCCAAAATGGCTAAACCCTGATAACAGCCTGGGTTGTGAAAACCTATTTCATGACCAACCACATAAACAAATGCCCAGCCAACATGCTTTGTGGGATAGAGGGAGCAAGGTATTCACAGAGATCCAGAGACCCCAGGAATGTTTCCTGAGTTGAGCTACATCTTTTTCATGGGGCTCATGGATCCAAAGGCTGGTGAAGGGTGGTATCCCTTATTGTAAGAGCTCGTGGGATCTTCTGGAGGGGCCGTATCTGAGCTGAACATTGGAGTAAGGTTCTCATGAAAACAGTATTGCAGGCGAACAGTTAGGTGCATGGCTCGGCTGCAAGGCCTGAGCCACCTCTTGTCACATAGTTTGAATGGGATAATGGAATCTGAATTCAACTAACCTGTACAGCCCTGCTTTTCTATTACTATCCGGTTTCAGTTCAGTTCAGTTCAGTTCAGTTCAGTTCAGTTCAGTCGCTCAGTCGTGTCCGACTCTTTGCGACCCCATGAATCGCAGCATGCCAGGCCTCCCTGTCCATCACCAACTCCCGGAGTTCACTCAGACTCACGTCCATCGAGTCCGTGATGCCATCCAGCCATCTCATCCTCGGTCGTCCCCTTTCCCTCCTGCCCCCAATCCCTCCCAGCATCAGAGTCTTTTCCAATGAGTCAACTCATCACATGAGGTGGCCAAAGTACTAGCGTTTCAGCTTTAGTATCATTCCTTCCAAAGAAATCCCAGGGCTGATCTGCTTCAGAATGGACTGGTTGGATCTCCTTGCAGTCCAAGGGGCTCTCAAGAGTCTTCTCCAACACCACAGTTCAAAAGCATCAATTCTTCGGCGCTCAGCTTTCTTCACAGTCCAACTCTCACATCCATACATGACCACAGGAAAAACCATAGCCTTGACTAGACGGACCTTAGTCAGCAAAGTAATGTCTCTGCTTTTGAATATACTATCTAGGTTGGTCATAACTTTTCTTCCAAGGAGTAAGTGTCTTTTAATTTCATGGCTGCAATCACCATCTGCAGTGATTTTGGAGACACCAAAAATAAGTCTGACACTGTTTCCACTGTTTCTCCATCTATTTGCCATGAAGTGATGGGACCGGCTGCCATGATCTTCGTTTTCTGAATGTTGAGGTTTAAGCCAACTTTTTCACTCTCCTCTTTTACTTTCATCAAGAGGCTTTTTAGCTCCTCTTCACTTTCTGCCCTAAGGGTGGTGTTATATGCATATCTGAGATTATTGATATTTCTCCTGGCACTCTTGATTCCAGCTTGTGTTTCTTCCGGTCCAGCATTTCTCATGATGTACTCTGCATATAAGTTAAATAAGTAGGGTAACAATATACAGCCTTGACGTACTCCTTTTCCTATTTGGAACCAGTCTGTTGTTCCATGTCCAGTTCTAACTGTTGCTTCCTGGCCTGAATACAGATTTCTCAAGAGGCAGGTTAGGTGGTCTGGTATTCCTTGGAATTGCTCACTTTCTTAGATTTGGGATTCACTGCCTAGCTTTGCATTAAGATAACTACTGTCTAAAGTCGAGGACATAATATACTATCCCTGAACAGAACAGGCCACCTCTTGTCACAGCCAGGAACTCCCCCATCTCAATCCTGCCACCACCTCAGATGTGAAGAAGAGGAGGGACCCTAGCAGGAAGCCAGGATGGCCTCCCACCCACCTACGGTCTCTGTGAGCCCTTGCTCTGCTTGCAGAGCTGGAGCACGCTCTCCATCTGCTTGGCCCAGCCAGAACTTGGCGTGTGCCCGACACAGAAGCCTTACAACCAGATCTTAAGAAGCTGGGCTGGTCTTTTGCCTAAGACAATGCAGCTGCTTGATTAAAGTGATTTGAAGGATACTGACAAGCCCGTACTCTGTCTCCCAAATCTTACTTTTGACTCAAATTCCATCATTATCAAGCCACAAAATAGCACATTGGGATTTTCTGTTCATTATTTCCCCCTCTGCCTGGTCCCTTTACACAATGCAAACACACTGCTGAATTCTGGTCTCACTACTTCCTAGCTGTGAGGCCATGGGCAAGTTTCTTACCCCTCCCCCCAGTCTTGTGCCTCAGTTTCCTCAACTGCAGAGCAGGGATAACAATGGTTGTGGATTGAAGATTGCTGTGAGGATTGAATGTGTTAGCAGTGTGCTTGCTGTTATTATTCAGTCTTCAGTGGTTGAGCATAAACAGCACATCAGGCTGTACTGTTGTACAGAAGAGAATTTAGGGGGAAACTCAGGGCACCTGGCAGTAAAGAGGAAGAGGAAGGTGAGATAGCTGGGAAATGGTTCATCATTTTGCTTGATTTTACAAATACTCTGTCACCCCCAAAAGGGACATTTCTGTTTGACAATAGCCATTCCTGAAATTGGGACTGGCATGGGGGTTGATAAGCTGTCTCTCAAGTTTTATCTAAAACCAAAGAATGTCTTCCATGTTCTTTCTCAATTCAAATATCTACTTACAAAAGAAAAGAAAGCATGCTCAGCCAAATGGCACCATCTGGACCCTGCCTGTTCATGCCTTAATGTATTATAATTCTTATGATAACAAATTCATAGAAAAAAATGGAATCTGATTCACATTATTTTTTAAAAGATGAGAGAAGATTCAACTAAGAGTATGTACCACCACTAACCCCTTCCTGAGTCAATGTCTTAAAACCTACTTAAATATCTCCACTTATAACTTTCCATTATTTGTGACCCTACCAAATCAAGATCTAAAAGTTTTATTTTGATAAATAAAAATCACAGTGCACTGAGGTTTTAATAAATTTCCAGGAAAATGCCTAATGTCCAATATTTTCATCCTTTAACCGTGTATGTTCACACAGTAAATCTTTGCACACAGACACATAACTGCACACATGGGCTTTAGGTGTTAATTGTGGTAATATAGCACATTTTGAAATTAGAAAGCGACTGTGACTCATCTAGGAACTTAACAGAAGGAATTAAAAATATTTTTCTCCTTCATGCTTCTGTATTAAGCTCTATCCACCTAACAACTATGGGAATGTTTATAAGTGAGAAAACATTTTTCATCTCACCACTACTCATATATTTTCTAAAAAGAACACCTTACAGCCTTGTTAAAAATTTCTTTTCAAAAGCCTAATGAAGAAGGTTTCGGAATACCTTGTCCTCCAGGTGGAGCTTTAACAGGTTTATCTACTGCTTCTAAATCTGCATTTATAAATGATGAATGTGCACAAAGGATGCAAAGAAGCTGAGCCTATGGCTCTGTACAATGACTCAGGCAAACAACACTCTGCGGGTATTTACAAAGGTAGAGTTGACATTGCATGACTATCATTTCGTGTGGGTGACATGTTAGCTGTTTCATTAGCACTGTGCCAGAATCTAAGAAAATGACAAGAGGAAAAACCACTAGCCTCTAGGAGAATACAAGCACCTTACTATCTTATGTTTCTACTCAGCCCTTTAAACAAACAATTTAAAAGCATTTCTGTACATGCACCAGAAGTCTGGGAAGCTTTCTTCCCTTTCCCTTTAGGGTTCAGACAATTCGAGAACTAGATGTAGGAGCTCGATGGGGGCTAAAGCACAGCATGGGCTTTACTACCCGAGTTACAGGACTGGCTGGCACACCTACGGCACAGGGCTTGAACCTGAGACAAGCGTGCGCTTTCTTATTATTTTTCCCATAACTGAACCGGTTCACTCAGTTGCTGGCCCAGCAGGTGGAGCTCTGCCAGTCTCACGGAGAGCCTATGTTAGTCTGGGCCTTCAAGAAGCAGACCCAAAGAGGAGATTCGACGGGCAAAGTATTTACTGGGAAAACACTTGTCAGGAAACATGAGACGGTCGTGAGAAACATGAGACCGTGATGCAGATGAAGGATCATGGGGCGGAGAGTGACCTAGACAACAGTGCTGTTCTCAGGAAAATTCTCGAGTCCTTCCCAGAGGCGGCCCAGGTCTCCCAGAAGCAAGCCCACCTTCGGATCCTATGACGCTCAGCCATTGGCCACGAGCAGCCGTGGGAAGTGTGACCTCAGCATGGTGATGGGCGGGTCTCAGGGCAAAGCAGCTGGGGCTGTCATTCAGTTATCCTCCCTGCAGGAAACTGATCCGAGAGGCGTGCTCCTGTGGCTGCCACAGAGATCAAATGTTCCTCCAACACCTCCAGTCCAGGGCCCTGGAGACTGGGCACCTCACCACTAGCAAATAGGAGGAAGGAGCTAACCAGCAACCATCTGCACTACTTAGTTGGGGTCCCAGGAGCCACAAACAGCAATGGGTCTTACTGTTTTACACCCCCTGTTAATCTGTGTGTTTGGTATATGTACATAGAGGCATAGATTTGTCACTATGGGACATTTTCAGGATTAATCAGCTAAACAGCTATCCACAAGTGTGACTGTTCCCTTCTGTACCAGTAACTGGTGAAAGTGAAAGTCGCTCTGTCATGTCTGACTCTTCGGGATCCCATGGACTATACAGTCCATGGAATTCTCTAGGCCAGAATACTGGAGTGAGTAGCCTTTCCCTTCTCCAGGGGACCTTCCCAACCCAGGAATCAAACCCAGGTCTCCCACATTGCAGGTGGATTCTTTACCAGCTGAGCCACAAGGGAAGCCCAAGAATACTGGAGTGGGTAGCCTATCCCTTCTCCAGGGTTTCTTCCCAACCCAGAAATCGAACCGGGGTCTCCTGCATTGCTGGCGGATTCTTTACTAACTGAGCTATCAGGGAAGCCCCTACCAATAGTTGGACGAGCCACCAAAACAAGTATAGAATGTGGTCCAGCTCTAAAGCCACAACAGAAAAACAGAAAATGTGAAATGCTTTCCAAAGTAGGAGAGGAGAGCCCTCCTCTGCTGCTGCATCCTCTCCCATCCAGATTTAAAGAGGTTTTGCTTATATCAGTTTCAGTTTGTTTCTGTACCCCAGAAACATCACTGGAACAAAGGCTGGCAGCCAATATGCCCCAAACGAAAAAACAGAAAACTCCTGGACTGAGTTATTGTTAGAGGTGGCTGTGTACTAACGGTCTCCGGCCTACCCCCCCCCCCCCCCCCCCCCCTTATGATGTGTGCGTGTGTGGGGGGGTGGGGGGTGGGTGTGCGCGCACACGTGCGCCTGCATGCTCAGTGGCTCAGTTGTATCTGACTCTTTGAGACCCTATGGATTGTAGCCCACCAGGCTCCTCCATCCATGAGATTCTCCAGGCAAGAATACTGGAGTGGGTTGCCATTTTCTACTCCAGGGGATCTTCCTGACCCAGCGATTGAACCTGAGTCTATTGTGTCTCCTGCATTGGCAGGTGGATTCTTTGTTGTTGTTCAGTTGCTCAGTCATGTCTGACTCTTTGCGACCCCATGGACTGCAGCACATCCAGCTTCCCTGTCCCTCAGCATCTCCCAGAGTTTGCCCAAGTTCATGTACATTGAATTGGTGATGCCATCCAACCATCTCATCCTCTGTCACCCTCTTCTCTTTCTGCCTTCAGTTTTTCCCAGCAAGGTTTCTTTCTCACTAGATTAAATTTGGTTTTGTAAGATGCTTCTCTTGGAAACATAAATCCTTTTCACTAGTGCTAATTTTTATGAGTTATCAGACACTGTATCAGACACAGTACTCTTGTGTTTTCTAAGTCATGGGGAAATTACTTGTGTTTTTCTTCCAGCTTTATTCCTCCATAAATTGCATGAGATCTTGAAACTTTGAGTGGATCACAACAGCACAAGAAAAAGTCAGTCTGCTAGAATTACACTGATGTTATTTTTGCTTTAATTTTTTTCAGCTTCATGTCCATGACCCAGAGAGACCATATGTCTTTTTCAGTGAGCTAAATCTTTCTCTTTTTATTTTTTCTTTAGGGTGCTCCTCCCACTTCGGACGAGGAGAAGAAGCCAATTCCAGGAGCTAAGAAACTTCCAGCGGTCAACCTATCGGAGATCCAGAACATTAAAAGTGAACTGAAGTATGTCCCCAAAGCTGAACAGTAGTTGGAAGAAAAAAGGTGAGTGAAAAACTGTTTCCTTTATCTCAAAAAGACCACTATAAAAATGGTTTATGAAACCCTTCCAAAGAAGAAGTCTGGAATTCCAGAAGTGTTTACTAAGTATTGGCACTCTCACGTTAGACCAGAGCTTCTGGCACAAGGGTTTTCTGGTATGTAAACCAAGCGTTGAGGCTTGTCTTATTCCCAGAGCAGTCAGACAGCCACTGAGGATGTTGGGCTGCCTTCCCCTTCCTAGTCACTTTCTTAGTGAGACAGCCCCACACAGGACGATGGCCGTGCTACGTGTATCACACTGATGCGGACTTACCAGGGCATTTACAGGTAACTTCTGCTGATAAGCTTCCTTTATAGTGGAGAGAGGAGCTGTTTCAAGTCAAAAGAACAGAACAGTATCCAGTGTTTTCAGCATAGTTATATGAAAGGATAAAGGAGTCAGAACAAAACACAGTAGATTCTATGACCGCAGAGTGAGTCCAGGAAGCTGGATGAGGAGAAAGTGACAGCAGGAAGTGATCTGAAGCCATACACACTCGGTATTCATTACGACAGGATGAAATGAACTGATGACTCTGTGTCATTTTACTCAGTACTGCTTGCGTTGCCAAGCTCAGATGAAATATTCCAATATGTCTGGGATGAGGCAACAGAAGTTTCTTGTGAGAAAGCCCCCAGAAGTGAAACAAACTTTTGGTAATATTTATTATCATCACCCAACTAAGGCTGTTCAGTTAGACACATGAATTTTTAATGCAAACTTTAAAGGGTTTTTGGCTTTTATGAAATTCTTGTTGACCTAAATTTAACCCCAGTTCCAGTTGCAGAAGAATTTAGTTTTGAAGATTCAAAGGAATGTGTTTTAAAATTAGTTCAGAGAGGATCCTGTGGTGTTATTCAGCAGTGAGATTGATTCTGTAGACTTGAATCTGTGGTTATGGTAATAGAGAACAATAGCAACTCAATAAAATATCAAAATGGTACCACAATAGCCAGAATATATTTTTTGTTACTTCATTATCTCAGAGAAGACTTTAATGATTCTTCCCTCCTGAACAAATTCTAATAATGCAAAATCACTCAGAGAAGCCCATTTGTCCTTATTCTACAGGAATATAAAAACTTAAATTGTCCAGGTGGTTGATCTGAATTCCTGATGAAGACAGTCACTGTTTTGAGCCTAGGAGTGATCTTTATTTTTGTAGGAGAGGTAGTGAGCTGTTTTGATTTTGACACATCAATGCTTCTTCTGCAAATCTGTCGGATTTGGAGACCTCCATGGTCATGGTTTATGGTCACGGAGGGAGAGGATTTCTTAACATTGACTGATTAGCTGGAATCATAAGCAGTAAATACCCTGGGCCAGCCATCATCTAGCTCCTCACTGGTTGGATTTGATTTCCTCCCCTTTGGGCCACCCCTTCATCACCTACCCTCACTGTCTATTATTGTTCAGTGATTTTTTAAAAATTTAAATTGATTTATTTTAATTGGAGGCTAATTACTTTAGAATATTGTATTGGTTTTGCCACACATCAACATGAATCCGCCACGAGTGTACACGTGTTCCCAATCCTGAACCCCTCCCACCTTGTTCAGTGATTTAATTGAACAGGTCATTGTCTGAAAACTGAGTAAGTTCACAGTACCAAATTAGGAGGGCTTCCCAGGTGGCTCAGTGCTAAAGAATCTGCCTACCACTTCAGGACATAGGGTTTGTTCCTTGGGTCTGGAAGATCCCCTGGAGAAGGAAATGGCAACCCACACTAGTAGTCTTGCCCGGGAAATCCCATGGACAGAGGAGCCTGGTGGGCTACAGTCCATGGGGTCATAAAGAGTTGGACATGACTGAGTGACTAAAACAACAACACCCAAGCTATGAAAACCACAAGATTCAAAGTCTAGGGTACAACAATTATAATACTCTAGACATAAGACAGAGGAGCACCTCCTTCTAGCTAAGATCAGCACTTCTTTTAAGTGAGATTTCAAACTCTTTCCATGTCTTGTGTCATGGCTAGAATTATTCATGAATATCAATAAAAAACACTTTGGATAAGAATCATGAAGGCCAGTGGCTAGCCATTTAGAGATCAGTATTCACAGCTTATGGCAAAGGACTTAGGGCCTAAACCTCCTCAGAAACCAGAACCAGGCAACAAAGGGACAGCACATACTGACTCAAGACCAAGAAAGACAGGAGAATGCCCAATGGAGCCCTAACCCACACTGGGGCAGGGGAAGGCAGGTATTCATTCCCGTACCTCTCAGGAGTCTCCTGGCTGCTATTCAAGGTGGCCAGAGGGTGATTTAAGCAAGCCTGGGGGTTAGATGAAGAGAAAGGAGCAGCAGCAATGCCTGAAAACCAAGGGCCCTCTCATGCTCACATACCTACTTATCTGTTGCATGATCAGTAATCTCCAACCCCACGTCCATGTCAAAAGCCACTGTCAGCCTGTCTGTCTGTAGCTGAAGCAGAGGCCACCCCAGACTTCACGAATAGGGGTCTGGGAACCTGGAGGATTGCTAAGGGCTGTTGTCCAAAAGACTCTGTGTCCACTTCTGCTCCCTCCCAACCCTCAGATCAGACCACAGGAGCCCAGTAAAGAACCTCTGTAACTAGCTTCTGTACTGTGGGCACTTCATTCTGCTCTACAAGATCAATAGATGTCAAACTTGGTCAGTGCTCTCAAGGATACTTTTATCTTAATGGAAACATAAATACAAAATACTTGAAAAGATAGGTAACAATTTAAGAATTTGATAGCCTCTCAGTGATTCAAGATATCCCATGGCTTTATGACCCCCTATGACTAGTAGTCAGTAGAATAAAGCAAGGTTATGACTCACTAGAGGGGGAGACTCACAATGATTTGGCATCAGAGACAACTGCAAGGAGGTGGTAGGAATGGAATGATTTAAACAGAGGCTCAGAGATAATTTCTGAGTGTAGGGGTTGTCCAGAGCATCATTAGTGGACCAGCCTGCTGAGACCAAAGAGTTCTTCTAGGGCAATACTTCTTAGACTTTCAGGGCAGAGCAAAACAAGATCCTACAGCCCACCCACATCATCTCTTCTCTTTTTCCAGCAATTAAAGAAATCAGTGATAACAAAGAATTAGAGAGGAACAAAATAAGTATCAAAGTAGTGGCAATGTAGCAATTAGGAGAAGAATGATTAATAAAGATAAACCCTAAGAAGAGTTCTACAATTATGTTAATGAACACGAAGATAGCAGTAATTGAAAGCCCTGGGAGCCGTGAAGCACTAGAAAGAAATTGTCCTTCTGAAGTGGCAGGAACTTCTCCTCTCTGTGTTGGACATTGCAGCACGGCCATGTGGTGTGCAACAGCCAGATCTGATGACAGCAGACAAAACCAGGGTTTTAGAAAAATGCAAAATTTTAGTGATTCTTAATAACCCGCTTAGCTTTTGGCCATGTATATAGAAAGTCTATGAAATGAATCTCCATTTTCCTGTAAGAACTGAGGGAAAGAAAGAAAGAAAGTGAAGTCACTCAGTCATATCCAACTCTTTGCGACCCCATGGACTGTAGCCCGCCAGGCTCCTCCATCCAGGGGATTCTCCAGGCAAGAATATTGGAGTGGGTTGCCATGCCCTTCTCCAGGGCATCTTCCTGACCCAGGGATTGAAGCCTGGCCTCCCACACTGTAGGCAGACTCTTTACCGTCTGAGCCACCAGGGAAATTGGCCTGAACTGAGGGAAGCACTTGCATTTGGGAATCAGAGTCTTTTAAAGTCACCCTGCGGGCACTGGACCATACTTTAAGAAACATTGCTGTAGGGCAGTGAGTGAGAGTGAATTGGAATGATCTGTAACTCCTGCACACCCATATGCAGCCCCCTGGTGTCAAGTTCGTCTCGATCCTGTACCCAACATTAACCAGCCACCCTTGATTCTCTAGTTTGTAGTTTGAAAAGAGTCATTATCACGTCCTGTTGGGGAGGCATGCCTTCTCCATCAAGCACTTTGTGGCAACTCTGGCATCACCTGTTTATGGTGTCACAATCCTTATCAAACTATTCATTTCATTTTTTAAATCTTCTTATCATGCTAGGATATAGCTTTTCAAAGGCCGGGGCACACTGGATACATCTTGAGCACACATGCCTCATTACTGGTGCCCTGACCACAGCAAGTCTGTAGAAATGTGTTCTTACAGACTTTCCAGGTCCGTGCACTCTCTGGGAGATTACTACTTAAAAGCTTTTCTGTCAAGGACTGAAGGTAACATTGTTGGCCACAATCAGTAAAGGTCTCAGAAATTTGACTTTAATTTATTGATTATAATTTTATTCCTCTGGGAAACTGAAAACAATTAGGAAAAATGTCAAGATTGGCTCATTTTCCTCAAAGGGGGAGAAAAATATGTAAATCCAGACGAAAATCATCTAATTTTCAAGAGTTCTTTGGATTTATTTTTCAAAGAACATCTATGTCCAGATAAGACATATTCACCAACCAGTCATCCGGAAAGATGCCATCTCTGCTCGAGGAGAACATAAGGCGTTCATTACTCCTAAATGTTAAGCATTACATATCACAGTTATTCTTGCTGATTCAAAGGCTCATTCTGAGAGTGTTGGCAGAAGGGCAAATTGATGTACTCAGACACTTGATGAAGTGTGTTTAGTACCTAACAACAGACCCAACGTGTAACAAAAACTAACAGAATTGAAGGGAGAAATAGACAACTGAACAATAACAGCAGGCAACTTCAGTATTTCACTTTCAACAATGGATAGAACAACTAGACAGAAGATCAACAAGGAAATTGTTGCCGTTTGTTTGGGCTGGTATATAAGAAGGCCATAGACTGGGTGCTTTATAAACAACAGAAATTCATTTCTCACAGTTCTAGAGAGTGGGAAGTCCAAGATCAAGGCACTAGCAGATTTGGTATCTGGTGAGAACTTGCTTCCTGTTTCAGAGACGGCCATCTCCCTGCGTTCTCACACAGCTGAAGGTGCAAGGAAGCTTTCTGTGGTTTCCTTCATAAGGGCTCCACCGTCATGACTTTTTCACCTCCCAAAGTCCCCACCTCCTAATATCATACAGTGGATTACGCTTCAAAATATGAATTTGGGGCAAGAGGACACAGACATTCAGTCTATAGCAGAAACAGAAAATGTGAGTAACGCTATAAGCTAACTAGTGGAACATTCCCCTCAACAACATCGGAGTACATATTCTTTTTAGGCACACAGATGGCATAATGTCCAAGACTTGTTTCATGTTAGGCCGTAAAACAACTCTTAATAAGTTTGAAAGGACTGAGATCATGGCAAATATGTTCTCAGACTACAGTGGAATGAAATTAGAAGTCAATAACAGAAGGAAATTTGGGACATTCACAAGGTGTACAACTTAAACAACACACTCTTAAATAACCAATGAGTCAAAGAAGAAATCACAAGAGAAATTAGAAAACACTTTGAGACAATTGAAAATGAAAATAACAGACACTGAACTGTGGCATGCAGCAAAAGCAGTGTTTAGAGGAAACTAATAGCTGTTCAAATCAGTTCAGTCGCTCAGTCGTGTCTGACTCTTTGTGACCCCATGGACTGCAGCACACCAGGCTTCCCTGTCCATCACCAACTCCCGGAGCCTACCCACACTCATGTCCATTGAGTCGGTGATGCCATCTAACCATCTCATCCTCTGTCATCCCCTTCTCCTCTTGCCTTCAATCTTTCCCAACATCAGGGTCTTTTCAAATGAGTCAGCTCTTCGCATCAGAGCTATTACATGTAATAGCTGTAAATGTCTATATTAAAAAGAGAACAAAGATCTCAAATTAATGACCAGCCAGTCAAATCAATACCAGTAGCTCCATATTTGGGAACCATGCCTTTTATCATCTTAGAGTAAGCTTACCCCATATCTACATAAATGGCAGATGATTCAACTGATGTCTGAATGGAAATATCAGCCATTTCAAATGATAAAATGTAATACATTTAAAAAATCTATTTGTATAAACACTGTCACAACATAATAGAAGCTTGGAAATAAAAAGTACTAACCTATAAAATTATCATTCAGCATAGTACTCATGTTGATATCTTCCCTTCCAGTTTTCCCCCTGGGTTTACGTAGGAGATACACTATAACTAAAGCTGCTAACAATATGGGATTTGCGGTAACTACCTTCTACCTTTGGAACTTTGAGCTCTGTGTCTCTATTTCCTGGTTTCATAAAAAGCAGAAAATGGTATCTTTCTCATAGGGTTTAGGATTAGGGAGACGTGAAGGATTTTAGGAAGATGTATTTTAAAAAGCATATCCAGGCACAGCAACTGGGATGGGGTAATTACACACAAATGGGAACTAGTTTTTCTTCATTTTTTTTTTCTCAAATAGCATCATTCATAGCACATGTATGGTTTTGACCCTTTTTCCACTTCACATTTTCTCATAAGGATGTTTTTCCAGTTTTACTGAGAAAAAATTGACATACATCACTGGCCAAGTTTAAGGCATACAGCTTGATGGTTTGATTTACATATATTGCAAAATGACTATAGAAATAGGCTCAGCTCACATTATCTCATACAGATATAATGAAAAGAAAGAAGACAAGAAAACATTTTTTCTCCTTGTGATGAGACCTCACAATTTACTCTCTTAATAACTGTTCATTATTGTCATCATGTTGTTCGTTATATCTCTAGTATTTATTGGGTTGTCTGGGTTTTTTCATAGGATGTTACAGAAAAATCCGAATGAAAATTTTGGCCAGCCCAATATTTATCTGATAGCTGATAATTTGTACCTTTGGCCACCTTCCTCTAATTATTCCTCCCACCTTTTGCCTCTGGTAACAACATGTCTGACCTATTTTTCTATGAGAGTGTATGTTTTAGGTTCTACATATAAGTGAGATTGTATAGTATCTGTCTTTCTCTATCATAAAAATGTTTTATGCTGCTTGTAGCTTTTGGAATTAAGATGATTTATTTTTCATAGTCTGACTTAATCATGGTTTCATAACCTTTTCCCTCTGCCAGAAGACAGAGGACTGATTTATTGTTTTACATAGAACGAAACTTAAAAACAAAAACAAACCTAACAACTTCTCTAAATGTCTTCTCTGTGGTTTGCTGGAAATTTTTTGTCCTCAATTTGGAAATGTTCCCTGCTTTGACCCAATTATAGATGCTCTATTCACTTTGAAGGAAATGGTTTTATGCTGAGATTTTTCACTCTCTGGTAGAGCCACATTTCTTTTGATTTGTGATGCTCTTTTTTTTTTTCCTGTTCCCCAATTGCTTAGGATAAAGATGAGTTTGCAATGGTTCTGAACTGCAAGGTTTTATTCATTTGTTAACCTGCCTGGTAAAGCTTTTGTTCTAGGCCCTGGTTACAGCCTGTGTGGGTGTAAAGTACTCTTGAAGGTGAACGTGAGGAGTCTTTGAGCTGATGGTGACAGTTGCTTTAAGACGCTCTCTACAGCAAACACACAGAAGCTACCTGGATGGTTTCTATTACAACAGAGATCTGGAAGGCCTAATGTGTGGATTCTCAGGAGGGATTTGGAACTGGTGAAAGCAGATCTGAGCCCTGAGAAGGGCACATCTGCTCTGGCCAGCTCGCTAGAAGGCAGAGGTGACTCAGGACCCAATTTTGTAGACCCTTGTAATCTGGCATGTAGATTTCCTTGGGCTAAAGGACAGTTACCACTGGCACTTGCCCTACCCCCAGTGCAATGGAACTCATTGCTCTATCTCCAGTGGTTCTGAGGATAGAGGGCAGCATCTAGAGATAGTCTGACTGGTCACAACTTCAGAGAGGTATGGGCTGCCACTGTCATCTAGTGGGGACATGCCAGGGATGTCGGTCAATGTCCCACAATGCTCAGGACAGTCCCACTCCCCAACAAAGTATTAGCCAATCTTAAACGTTAGTTGCGCTGAGTGTAAGTAACCCTGATTGATCTACTTCGAAGACTGACGTTAGGACCATCTTGCAAACATTCTTTTCCAAGCAGTCAATGCAATGCATTTTATAGAAATGAAAACATTAATAAAAAGAGAATAGTAATTAATGGCCCAATATTTATAATCAATTCACATTAATCAGAGACTTAGGAATCGAGCACTCTTAAATATGATTCTTTTGTTAATTGATAAACTAAGCATATTTATGGTATACATGGCATATACCTGAATTACAGTATTTGGCCTTAAACATGACCATTTTTGATAGGTTACTTTTTCCTCTCAGATGTATCAGAAAGCAGTAGGTTATCTCAGCAGCTCATCAAGTCTTTTAAAATATGAATGTTAGGCATTAAGCATTAACATCCATGTTAATGGATCAGCACTAACATCCATGTCATCATTTTTATTGTCATCATTACATTTATTATATACTCGTGATATGCCTGATGTATGTACTTCACATACATTATTTCATTTACTCCTTGTGCTGACTATACAGACTATATGCTGTGATGCCCATTTCATTTATGTCGGGGGAAGAAGGCTGTGATAGTTTGTGTAATTTGACTAAAGTCATACCGCTTGTAAGTCACAGAAGTCAGATATCACACTCCATAGCCAGTTCTTTTAATCACTAGCACCCACTGCATTCTTTAAAAATGTTCTTTTAGTTATAGTCTTCTGGGTTTTGCCAATATTTCACTGTGTTAGGTTGTAGGAAAAACCAGCAAAGGCTTAAAAAGGCTGCAGAAACTGTCATCTACACAAAGAGGTGACATCACAACTTTGACATGTTGGTTTATTTATTCATTCATTTGTTTGCTTGTTCATCCATCCATTCATGCATGAATTCAGTCAGTCAACAAGCATTTATTGAGCATAAAGCCTGCACCAGGCGCTGAGGATACCAGCTTTGGGGATTTAAATACGGATCAGGGAGTCTAGCCGGGGTCAGATGAATGGGCAGAATATTGCCTGGAAGCATGAATCATTTGCTCTCTTTAAGGGTCATGGAAAACAGGAAGGGTTCCTTACTGTCTTTAAAGATTAGAGCAAGAATGAGAGAAAGGCCAAGGAGGTGAAAGGAAAGGAAGGAAGGAGGGGAGGAGGACGGAGAGGGGCAGTAGGGGCCGTGCCTGGGAGGCCGTGGCCCTGGCCTGGTGCTGACAAAGCTGCGGCCGGTCTGAGGAAGGCCAGGCCTCTGCAGAGCCCGCCTTTGCTCCTGGGCTGAGCGAGGGCTTGGCAGGCATCTGTGTGTCATCAAGAGGCAGTCTCCTACCCATGAGGCCTTTTCTCTCTCATTCCTTCTCACGCTGTGTGCAGCCCACGCAGAAAACTGGGGAAGTGAATTCCGGGCTGTCTCATCAGGCTTGGCTGCATCGTGACAACGCTGCTCGCTTTAACTCCCCCGACACATCGTGGCATTTGAGAAGGAGAAGGAGTCACGACGAGACCGGCACATTTAACTTGTACTTCGCGCCACCTCTCCCTGCCCGGGGACTGATCAGTCCACACCCTCCGGTTTAGGGCTTTATGTGTAGGGCGAGGTGGTGGCTGCTTTAATCCCAGGCAGGGCAGTCAATTGGCTTCTCACCGAGGGACATTTCTATTAAGCTGCAGACAGATTGGAGTCGCTTTTGACCAGGCAGGTGGCACAAAGGCAGCTCAGAACAATTTCGTCTTGACTGCTGGGAAAACAGCAGAAAGCAAGCCTGTCTTATCACCCAGAAGTCACTGGAAGCCTCTAGAAAGGACAATGGCACTTCTTTCCACCCCAGAAGACCTGCCCTGAAGTGTCAGAGGCACAACTGAATCCTGAACACATAATATACATTTTTCTGCCTTGCTTTTGCCTGACCCCTGATTTTAGATACAAATGATAGGAATCATGGCTGCCCTTCCGTTCCGGAGGCAACAGATCCTGAAACCTTACCAAACAGGGTTATTCAATTCTGCATGTTCAAACATCCATTTATTCAGAGTAGATTGAAGTTGATTTTCATTTCTGAATCATCTATATATGTGCTACCTGGAATTTACTTTAGCCAAATTAACCTTTTTCTTCATAAAGCAAGTTAATACCATGAGCTGGATTTGAATGGGAGGGAAGGATTAAAGGACTGGAATGAATTCACTCCTTTAGTAAGTGAACATCTGGGCATCTACTATATGCCAGGCACTATGACATTAATGGTAGGTGATGCAAGACAATGTCCCCTGAGGGACTCCCAGTCTAGTTGGGTACAATGTAAAAGTGGACTTTAGCACATAATGGCTGCAGCAGGAAGAAAGAAACAAGTCGTGGCCTTTGAATACAAGTGACAGAGATTCCAGACAGGATGTTAGAAAACAGATATTCTATTGAAAGAAGGTTGAAGAGCAGATGCTTTAGAGGTGCTGCAGGCACAGGTTCATGCCCTGGCTTTGCTATTCTCTTGGTCTGTGATTTGGCTCATCACGGTTTCTTTTTCTGAAAACTGAGAGTAATACCTATCTCATGGGGGCAAGTTTTCTCACCACCCTAAAGGTCACTGAGCAATGTTTGGAGACTTTTTTGGATGTCACAACACAGGGTGGGTACCATTGCCATCTAGTGGGTGGGGACCAGGGATGTCACCAAACATCCCCCGACAAGAAACTTCAGGAGTGTCGAGGCTGAGAGACACCAAGTTACATACATAGTGTGTACACAGTAGCAGCTATTATTATGATAGTGTGCTACCATGAGAAGGAATTTAATTTAAGACATTGAGCACTGGACGTGCTGGATAGAGTGGGACACATTTGCGCTTCACTTCCCGCTGTGTCACGTAGTAAGTCTGTGACCTTGGGCAAGTTCCTGACCATTCCGAGCCACGTCTATAAATAGGAATGATTATCTCGATCATGAGAGGCAAATATAAAGAGAGTGAGTTGACTCAGATGGGGCACCCAGCACAAATCAGCATCCAGAAAGCGTCATTCCCTTTTTAGTCCCCACAAATTGCCCATGCCCTTTGCTCCCCCTCTCTTTCTTCCAAGGCCAAGTGTCAGTTGGTTGGTTTTTACATGAAATATTCTCTAAAGAGGAGTTCTGCATATTTTACTAGGGAATATGAAAAAGCTCACTGAAAAAGAAACCCCAGTAATTGTGACTAATCTGAGCTCACTGAGGCCCTTGTAAGCCCCTGGGAGGACTTGTGTCTCTGACCTCCTGAGATGATCTCTAATCTGCAAGTACCATCTTTCTCCAGAAGGAGGCACTGCAGTCCCATTTTTCAAAACCTGCAGCAGCTGCTGTTTCCAAAGCTAGTAAAATTACACACATTTCACTTGAGCACTTTCATTTGATCTTTGGAGACTTCAAGGGATTTCCACACCTTCCTCGGCCACTTTTAACTACTAAATATGTCCAGTTTGCATTTCCGATCTTTCTCTGAAGAAAATCAGTTTGAGAAATGTTTAGAGTCAAGCTGCCATTCTCTTACTATCAAGGGAAAGGGAAACAATGCATTTCAGACACCATTTTACTGAGAATTTTGAATGAGCTTAATGGCCCAAAACAGAGGCATCTCATCTTTTTAGTAATCTTTTGTACACAGACTGTATACTATTGAAGTCTGGTGCAGAAACTAAAACAAGATCCATGTTGATCTAAACATCCAGAAGCGGCCCTGTGTCTTCTCTAGGACATCCTCTCCTGGCTTATGCCCTATTCACATCCAGTCCCCTCCTCTTAGTATTCTCCAGGGGCGTTTTCTCCCTCTTTCTGATGATACTAAATTTGACAACTGAATCATTTCTGCTTTGCAACAAGAGTGAAGGTAGGCAGTCAGTACTAAATACAACTGCCACATAACATGGCAGTTTGGAGACTCTATGAAATGGCTACTTTAGGGGGTATCAAGAACCAGGCAATGAGGAAATAAAGGCTCATTTGGAGTTTTATGGCAAGTTTTAAATCCCATCTTTTAACTGGAAGCTACTTGCAGTAATAATATTAACAAGTTCTTGCACTTGATTTTAAAAAGTCCAGCCTACTACTGTGTTTATTCTCTTCTGAGGCTCACAACAGTTCCATGAGACAGGCAGGGCAGGAGTTGAATTTGCAGTTCACTCTTACGTGACTTCCAGCTTCACTCAGGGTAGAAGACTGTGGGATGTATCATCAAGAGAGTTTGTTTTAAGACTAATTTTTGATTAAGTATAGTTAAGTCCATTTGTATCAATAGATATAAGTGGGTAACTTAATCCTAGCTCTCTTTCTCTGTCAGTGAGAAAAGCTCTGGGTATAGGCAGAACCATCATCTGTCCTGATCTGGTCCATTGCATAGGTTGAGATAGTACTTTTCATTTCAAATATATCAAAAAGGTAGGACCACCATTCAGGGTGCAGCAGGTGCTGAGGGTGGGTGGGGTTAGTTACAACCCATGCAATGGGCCAGAACGGGACAGATGATGGCTCTGCCTATACCCAGAGGGACTTTTCTCACAGAGAAAGAGAGCTAGGATTAAGTTACCCACTTATATCTATAGATATATTTCAAAGGAAAGTACTATCTCAATTTCCATTTCTGTTTACTGTTTTCTTGCTGCCTAATTAAAAAAATACGGTATCATTTCCATGTATATATATATATATATATATATATACACACACACAATGCACACACACATATTTGATTCTGGAATTTGAAAATCAGGTTGGGATGTCTTAATTTAAGAAAGACCAGGTGGCAAATAAATGGACCCGGGGAAAACTTCTCTTTAAGATACTCCCAGATCATCACCCTGAAGGTCAACTCTTCTGGAAAGCTCTCCATTGTCAGCAACAGCCAAGAAATGGCCTCCCAGATTCCTTACAGGATTATATACAACATTCACTGCTGGTTATCTGTCAGGGGACAGACAGCCTGGGAGTCATTCTGAGCCAAATCCAATCCAATTAAGGGCCAATTATAGACCTGCTTCCATCGCCAGGACTAGGCTACACCACCAACTGAGCTGGTCTCAGAGCCCCTGGCTGGCAGGGAATCCCAGTGCATGGGAAGAGCACATGGCCTGGATAAGACAAAACAGCTGATAATGCCCAGAGACCAAAACAGATGGCATATGAAGCTGCATCAGAATGACCCCTGAACCACCTCACCGTCTCACTGCAACTCCTTCATAACTTACTGCAGACTCTGTTTTCTCCTGGGTGGTACCCTTCCTCACTAGGTGATGAAATCATAAAATGCCAAGAGGTGATGGGCAAGGCTTCAGTCCTGTACTCAGGGGCAACTTGCTGCAATCGTGCAATCTTGGCCACAGTGCTAACTAGAAATACAGTGCCTGGATACCCACATCACTGCACACAACCTCTCTGAACATGTAGGAGTTCAAATGCCAAGAAACTTGAGTTAGAAATTTGTCTTGGGTAAAAATAAAACTCTATTAAAAATCAAAACAACTGCGAATTTTGGTTGGCACCTCCAACCGACTGAGACCATTTCAGGTCCACATTCCAGCATCCACTAGTGTAGTTGTTTCTCCAGGCTGACGTTGTGTGTCTGATCTGCCAATCTGAGAGGCAAGCTCGTCCCTATATTTAACTGAGATCTTGAGGAGAGTGGAGACAAGGCAGCACCAAGGACAGCATCCTGTGGGCTATGGCAACAGAAACTCTTCAGACTGGCCTAGAGCAGCGGTTCTCAAACTTTCTCAAACAGCAGCACCATCTGGAGGGCTTCCTGAAACTTAGAATGCTGGGCCCCACCTCCAAACTTTCTGATTCTAGAGGTCTGGGGTGGGCCCAAGAACTTGTATTTCTAACATGTTCCCATTGCTGCTGCTGGTGGTGGTCTGGGGGCCACACTTTGAGAACCACTGACCTAGAGCCCTCAGTCTAGATTGTTTAGGTCTGGACATTCCAAATCCCCTAACTATTCCATTATCTGGCCCACAGTTTTATAGCTAGTATCCAAAGGTATAGAAAGCAACTTGGCCACATTTCCTTGCTGAAATTCAGATAACATGATGCATTGATGAAGCAACAGTCATTAGTCCTTACAATAGTGCTTCCAAGGGTCAGGCACTGTCCCAAGTACTCTACCTCGTAATTCTTAAATGAGTTACTATACATAAGAGCTGCATTTTACAGGTGAGAAAACTGAGGCACAGAGAAGCTACATAACTTGCCCAAGGTGGCACAGCATGTGCTGTGTAAAGTACGAGAGATAATCATAATACAATGCATGAAGAATTCTGCCAGTGGCATCAACTTACCTACCAGTCACTTAATCTCACTGTTACAATATTCATTACTGTAACTGTTAAGTTCTAACCTTGCTATAGTCCAAGGGTTGGCAAACCAGGGTCCAGGGAACAAATAAAGCCCATTATCTGATTTTCAATTTAAACTTTTGAGATAATTTTAGACTTGCATGCAGTTGTAACAAATAGTATAGAGATCTCTGGATGCGGTGATTGGCAAGAAATAAGAGGAGTCACTTTTCCAATCTCTATAGAAATATTTCTAAGGAAGGTTTTGCCAAATTTCAAGTATATGCAGAGACCAAAAAGCCAGGTATGATCGTCTTCATTCAAGCATACTGTTATGGATGTCCAGGCAGTGGGAATAAAACACAGAAGATATTCTAAATTTAAACATCTTTCAAGTCCAATAAAAAACAGGCCCAGGATCCCAGCTACCTGGCTGATTGATGGGCAGATGTATAGCTTTTCTCAAATATTATGACATAAGAACTGAAGCCAGTCTCTGAACAACTGACTTATTTTTATTCTAGTTCCTTTAGTTTTGGGGTCAGGCAGCAGCAAGTTTCTGGGTACGGTTAGACCATCCTCAGTGCTGACTTCACACTAGGATCACCTGGACTTCCCTAAGGCCCTCCCCAAACAATAAGGGAGGGGTATGCTTCACAAGACCCCCAGGTGAGTCCAATGTGCAACTTGCGACAGAAGGACTGGGTTAGAGAATGTTTCTCAGATCCTCCATGGACAAACCAAACTGAAATATTTCTTGTTTGGAAAAGTATTTCTTTCGTTCAATGTGAAGATGGTTGCAATGAAAGTCTCTTAACTGTGAAAAACAGCCACACATTCTTTGAAAGCCATGCAGCATCTATATCCATTTATTCAGAGGGTGATCCGTGGTGAGCCACACCTCTGTTTGGGATAGGACATGGGGAAGAGACGCTGAAGTATCCAGACTACCACATGAGTTCAGAACAATAGCCATGTTGGGTTTAGAAGGGGCTGAAGATACGGTGGTTCCCAACAGTGAGTGTGCTTTATGCCTTGTTAGTGCTGGGTGTCTATTCCAAGATACACAGAGTCATATCCTCACAGGTAAGGGTGCCATCAGTGTCTCTCAGTCTAACCAAGGTCCAGGCCAATGCAAAGGGCCTGCTTTCCAGATATGTCCCACGCCCTGGAGAGTCACTTGAGTTTAACCATTAACTCAGCAACTTTGAACCCATCTCGCAATTCATCTCAGACTAAAAACTGCTAGGGGTGCTGTTTCCTCCAGTTGCACCCTTTGGAATGACTTATTAAGAGCAGAGTCCAAGTAAGTCCCCATTCCACTGAAGTTTGCTTTAACAAGTTCAGTGTCTAGATGTAAACCCAATGTAAGTGGGATATGTTTTTTGTATGATATGCTAAGGACTAATTGCTGCTTGCTGAACTATGGCACTGTAAGCTTTGGTTCAAGGCCAGCTGGCTGTGTTGGCCTGCTTCCACAAAGGGAAATCCTTGAGTTCTTAGGATGGCAAGTCTCTAGAGACTGGCTCCTCACCTTTTTAGAAATGCCCAAAGCAATATGGTCTTATCCTGCAGCTAGGATCTGGTTTTTGAGATAAACAAAATGCCAACTTTGAGACTCCCATTAATAACCCCTACTCACTGACATAGAAAATATAAGAGCTGGACTTGGCCCAAGGCAAATGTATTAGTTATATATTGCTGTATAACATGGAGAAGGAAATGGCAACCCACTCCAGTATTCTTGCCTAGAGAATCCTGTGGATGGAGGAGCCTGGTAGGCTGCTGTCCTTAGGGTTGCAAAGAGTCGGACACGACTGAAGAGACTTAGCATGCATGCATGCATTGGAGAAGGAAATGGCAACCCACTCCAGTGTTCTTGCCTGGAGAATCCCAGGGACAGAGAAGCCTCGTGGGCTGCCATCTATGGGGTCACACAGAGTCGGACACGACTGAAGTGACTTAGCAGCAGCAGCAGCAGCAGCAGCAGCTGTATAACAAATTACCCCAATCCCAGCAGCTTAAAGCAATAATACTATCTCAGAGTTTCTGTGGGTCAGGAGTTCACAAGTGGCTGAGTTGTGTGGTTCTGGCATCCCTGATGAGGTTGCAGTCAAGATATTGGCTGGGACTGTAGTCATCTAAACCCTTGACTAAGATTAGAAGATCCTCTTTTAAGGTGGTGTACTTTACCATTGGCTGATTGATGATGACAGTTATCAAGAGGTCTTGGTACACTGGGCTGCTTGAGTGCCCTCACAACATGGCAGCTGGCTTCCCTCAGACCCAGTGATCCAAAAGAGAGCAAGGTGGAAGCTGCAGTGATTCTTAAGACCCAGTCTTGGAAATCACACCCTGTCATTTCTGTAATATGCTATTGATTACAAAGTCAGCCCTACTCAGTGTTGGGCAAGGGTATATGAACACCAGGTGGCAAGACTCACTGGGGGTCACCTGGGAGGATGCCTATCCCAGCAACCTAACCCCTACCCCTCTTTTCTTTTTTTTCACATTTGACAGAACTGAGGTCTGGAGAATTGAGGTTTTGCCCAGCGTCACATAGCCTTAACATCTCAGTGTTTGCTTTTCTTTCAACCCTACTGATCCCCATCATTCACAATTTCTTATATTTATTTAAAACACCAAATGTTGTTTATCTTTGGGGAGATTAGAAAGATTACTTCCAAATGTGAAGCCAGTTTCCCTGATGTTTTGAACAGCAGACACTTTCATAAACCAGACAACATACAAGCAAAGCACAAACTCTGAGCACTAGGGAAAGGTCTCTCTTCACTTCCCTGAGTCATTAGGCAGGAGGCGCTCCAAATGGAGGGAGGAGAAAGCAGAAACTCTTAGGGAGGGCAAATTCAGAAGTAAGCTAAAAAGTCAAGGTTGAAGGGATAAATCAGCTTGTGTACTGCTCCCTCTCCTCAGTTTGTTCTCATATTGTGATCGTGTTCCTATTCTCTTTCGATTTGGGAGGGTGAAGACAAAAACAGGAAAAAAGCAGAGAGCAACAGCAGAAATCAGACTGATGGAAGCGTGATCCTCCTTAGGAGTTACTGTCTCATTAATCCAACATGAAAGGCAGTGATCAACCAGAGAAGACTCCCTAGAAGAAACACAGAATTTTTCTTCTGTAAAAACTTGTTTCTGAAAACACACACACACACACACACACACACACACATTTTTAAGCACAAAACTCAGAACTGTGATAAATACTATCAGCTCCTTTGTTTTCAGGATCGTCTTTGAAACAGCCATCTTCTAAAAAGGACAGCAACCAGAAAGAAACCGCTTCTATAATCTCTCTCCCTTTTTGAACAGTTAAAAAACAACAAGGCCTGTCATCTCTGATCAACATAACTAGTCAGGAGACAGGACGACTTTCTCTCTGCCTGACCTGTTTTGTCTAATGGGGTCCACTCTTTCACCCTCTGACAAGCCACCTTTTCTTCTGTGGTGGCTTGTCATTTATAGCAGGGCTGTATTAATGGTTAAATCATTAGGAACAGGTCCGTTACCCTCCCAAGGCTTATTTCCTGTTCAATAAATTAAGCCATGAGATCGGAAGACTGTCCATTTCTGCTTTATGGAAGCTCAGATTCTTCCTAGCCCGCAAACTACTGGGCATTGACGGGTGGGAGGCTGCCAGCAGTCTGGTCATTTGTGATCTGCCTCATATTTTGTTCTCTGAGTAAAGTGGGAGGCCCTTGGGAACCTTCCTAAGCCCCTGCTGGAGTCTGAGACTGGAGTGGAGATGCTTCAGTGGGGAGCCCCTGGGCCTTCGCTGGGCCGCCTTTCTAAATCCTCAGGCAAGAGTCCTTGGACAAGCGCTGTCAGTTTCTTAGATGCCTGACCCTTGTTGTTACCTTGAAAGGATTGCGAACTCCATTTACCCACCATGCTTGTTGCTGCCATGCACGTGACCTCTCTGAGCAATCAGAGCATTAGTGGCTCACAGCTCTCAGAGTGATCTGTGCCTCTCATTCCCTAAAGCCTTTTCTCCCTGGTTTTTCATCACCAGAGCCCTGCAGCAAACAGCATTTTTTTAAAAAGTAAAAACACAAAAGTGATAAACAGGGCATCCTGACAAACAGCCCTTAGTGGCTCCTCACCGCTCCCAGGGCCTGCACTAACTGATTCAGTCTCACCAGGTTCTCCCAACAGGCATTTCTGCCCCCCAGGGCATCCCTTGCTCCAAGCCAGCTCATGGAGGTGCCATGCTAAGTCTAGGCTTTTATACGTGCTCAATATTATTTTCCAATTGCTCTCTCTTTCCCTTCCCATGAGCAGGCTAACTCTTACCCATCACTCAGGTCTCAGTTTAAATACGATTTGGGAAAAGCCTTTCCAT
Organism: Oryx dammah; assembly: GCF_014754425.2. Classification (NCBI taxonomy): domain Eukaryota; kingdom Metazoa; phylum Chordata; class Mammalia; order Artiodactyla; family Bovidae; genus Oryx; species Oryx dammah. The sequence continues at coordinate 112,840,332 of NW_024070207.1, forward strand.
AGCCCCTTAAACTGATAAAGCATCCACAATTTTCTGTGTTGGTCCCGTCATGGCTGCACCCATCACCATGGAGGAATGGATTGCCATCACTTACTTTATTGTCTGATTTTCCCTCTGGATGATCAGTGCCACGAAGGGGTATAACCTACCCATTGGTGTGTCCACAGTGCCAACCTAATACATTTTCTGGCATATAATGTAATCAAAATAAAACGAGGCATCTGGTTTCCAACTCTAAGACCGTTTAAGTACAGTCTCCTCCAAAAGAAACATCAATTGATCACATAAAGTGGTCTCAAAAAGGAATGCAAACCTTCACCTAAGATTAACATTGTAAAGTGACCTAAAAATTCTTGACCCATTATTAGTCTATGATTCCTTTTCATTTATTCTTTCCCTAGAGTCCAGTTATCCACTGATTGCCCTGGTCCTTCTTTTTTCTGTAATTTCAACTCAGTTCACTGCTTCCAATACTCCTCTCCAACCATTTAGTCCCCCAGGGGCAAAATGCCATCCCTTTTGCTGAGAACTACTGCTGAAGACCCTTGATTTTCAAAGTGTGCTCCATGGACCAACAGCAACAGCATCCCCTGTGAGGTTGCTAGAAATGGACAGCCCTTGGCCCCCACCCCAGGTTTCCTGAGTCAGAATCTGCAGCTTAACAGGATCCTCAAGTGCTTCCTCTGGACATTAAAGTCTGAGAAGTGCTTCTAGGCCAGCAGTTCTCAACCTTGGCTGCACATCAGAGGCCCAGGAGATCCCACCCCCAGAGATGCTGGTGTCATAGTTGTGGGGCAGCCTGGACCTCGGAATTTTTAATAAGTCCCCAGGTGATTCCAATGTGCAGCCAAATTTGAGCTCCTGTTCTGGGGCATTTAAAAAAACTCACCCCTCCCCAACTTTGGGAGTGATTTACCAAAGCTTCTAAATAAGACCCCATATCTCCATGCTTTTCTTTTCATGAACATCCTTCTTTTTTGACCTCTTGTCACTTTTAAGGTGATAAAATTAAGGACCTTTGATAATGGCTTCAAAAGGTAGGATTTGGCTATAACTTTAATGGTTGGAATGATTCAGGGTGGGGGAGGGAATGAAGGCATTAATTTAAGCTTGCTCAGAAAGCTTTTTAAAGAAGAGTCACCAAAAGTCTTGCTAATTATTTTATTATTTATTATTATTTTTAAAAAAAGTCTTGCTAATTAAAAAACAATTCTGTACTTGAAAAAGAAAACCCAAATAAATGGCAAACGCTATCAAGAAAACTGTTTCCCATGAAATTGAATTGTACAATTGTATAAAGAGCCCATGCAAATTGGGAAGCAAAATATTAATACCTTAATAGATAAATAAAGGAACTGAAGCACAATTCACAAAAGCAGATGCAGAATTAATAGAGAAGCCATGAGAAAATGAGAACCTCATTAGTAATTAAAGGCATATTCAATGAAAAAAGTTACTTGTAATATTCACAAAAATTAATGGGAAAATGACCATGAAACAGGGGCTTGTTCATTCCCTCAAAAGATAGTCTTCTGTCGAGCAAGTGCTATGCCAGCCTAGATGATGAGGGTGTGGGCCTCAGTAAATGAAGAAAAGTTCCAGCCACTGTGGATTATTATGTCCTCCAACCCAATTAGACCTTGATGGAAGCCATCCTAAAGAGAATATGTAGCAAAAGTTTTGCTTACTTATGATAGCAAACTTCATTAAGAACCTAAGTGTCCAATAATAGGATTATGGTTAAGTCAGCTCTTGTATACCGACCTGATGGAATAGTACGCATACTATCTGTGATGTGAAAGTGTCAGTTGCTCAGTCGTGTCCGACTCTTTGCGACCCCATGGGCTGTAGCCCGCCAGGCTCCTCTGTCCATGGGATTCTCCAGGCAAGAGTATTGGAGTGGGTTGCCATTCCCTTCTCCAGGGGATCTTCCCAACTCAGAGATCAAACCTGCGTTTCCTGCATTGCAGGCAGATTCTTTAGTGTCTAAGCCACAGGGAAGCCACCATCTGTGATACAATGAATGATAAATAAAAAAAGAATACAAACAGTAGAAAACTGGACAAATGATTCAGTAATCAAATTCTGAAATGCTACCTGATATCGTCTTCATACCCAATATACACAATATATATTTGTACATTTAAAGCTCCAAGGTGCCCTAACACTAAGAAAATGGTTTATCTGTGTTTGATCCAGTAATCTCAATTTTTCTGACCATGGAAAGTTTTTTTTTTTTTTCCCTTCCTTCCCTTTCTTTCAAAGGTGAAACTTGCTTTATTGTCTCTCGGAACTAATGTTTCTCAAACAAATGAACAAAACCTTAATGATATACTAGCATATATGGTAGTATTTAAAAGCTATACAAAAATAAAAGCCATACATGGGTATATACATATGGAAAAAATTCATTAAGTTGTTCACTTAAGATTTGTGCATTTTACTCTATGAAAATATTAACACTACTAAATTCAGAGAAAGCAAAAATATTTTTTAAAATGAAAATTAGGTATTCATTAGGACAAGTACTAGAATGTTAAGTCAACTTATTTTTACACTACAGGTACACTTATATATATCAGCTATTCATTTGTGGTGCCTCTAATACCATCAACATGTACAGACTGATTGTAGGGGCTAGGAGCTCCGGACAAGCATTTAATCTGGGACCAGCCATTAACTAGCTATGTGACCTTGGACAAGTGATTCAAGCCCTCTGGAGTTTAATTTCCTAATTTCTAAAATGAGGAGGAATAAGAAAACTCAAGTTTCATCCATCTTTGAAAATAGGTTTACTATTTTGGAAGATTGCAAAGCTTTATAGCTATACCTTTGCTTGATGGTGTACCAATATCCAGGTTTTTAAATTTAATACTCAGACTATGGACCACTCACTACGATCGTTACTATAAAAACAAACAAAACAAACAAAATGTCAGTGAGCTCTAAGGGGATCTCCATGACAGTGTGCTTCCCAGGATGCTTTACTGGAGAGAGTGAGGGAGGCGTACATTTATTTCATATGTTCTGTTAACTTTATGTCAAGAAATTGCTTTTCCATTTGGATGTCCCAGGACCTCTGCCTGCCAGAGACCATGCCAGACAGTTCAAAGAGGATATTGGGTATTTCTGATGAAAGTGCCATTGTCCCTAGGTCTCAAATGGTCAGGCCTAAACAACATAGAAGGTTTTGCCATCTTTGGAAACTTGAGAACCTCTTAAGACAGCAATCTACTTGACTTTTTCATCACTTTGTCTTCCTCTGTGCATTACTGATCCCTGCTTTACTCGGAAGTTTTGGGCCAGTGTTTTTCCAGTAAAATCTGTGGCCCCTTTAGAAACAGGGAGGTCTGTGCTCTGACACATGGAGACACTGACCGCAAAGCCAGGAGCCACCAGTGGTAACTAGTCTTGGATTATGCCCCTGATTCCACAAAGATCTCTACCAACAAGTTCAATATCATCTCAGCTGCCAGTTCCTGACTTGATATCGAAGCCAACAAACTCTCAGTAGAATAGGATTAAAAAAAAAAAACCTTTTTGAACTTAGTTTTAATGAATTTGACCTGGACATGTAATTTGCCTTCTTAGCATCACTCAAATTCTTCACACCCAGCATGTAACACTGCTTGACTGGATTTTAGGTGTAGAATCATAACCCCCAAATCCCCAAATGTCCTGCTCTTTGTGTCTTTCTCATCTCCCCCCCCCCCACCTTTTTTTTTAAACTAGTAATTAGTAGAAACATTTCAGTTTTTACTTTAGCCACCAAAGGCTTCATGATGTACCAAAGCTAATTGGCGTGGCTATTTTGCAGTTTAAGGAAAAAGTTTTTACCTAGAGTTTTGTTTCTTTTACTTTCTGAGTGGCTGGTGGAGATCAAGTTTCGGGTTTGGAGTGGCCCTGGCGTGGTTTCACACAGCGTGCTTCCGTTGCCCCTGACCTTGGTAGGGGGCTGCACTAAGAGTTGTGTTTGTAGCTGGCACTGCTTCATCTCTGTGTGGTCATGATGGTCACGTGGGGCAACGCACATGACGTGCTTGGTAAACTCTAGAGGACTCCACCAATGCCCTCTGACAAACTCCAAAGCTCCAAGCAGCGTGCTCTGGGAGCCTGGTCGGCCGCTCCATATGGAACTGGATGGAACATGAGGCTCGGCCTTTCTCTCGACGACATTTGCGTGCCACTGTGTTTATGGCTCTGTGATTTAGCACCACGCAGGAGGAAGTTATCATTGCACCGCCCCCAGGCGTCTGGGTAAAGGACCAAATGCAGAGTAGTGTTGAGGGGACTCCATTTCCTAAATGATGTATTGGGGCCGTGGCAAGTATGAGTAACACAGCTATAAATGGGTCATGGCAAGGCATAAACATCACATGCCCTCAGCCTGGACTTAGGCTGACACATGGGAGCTGTCTGGGGTATCACCCCTGCCACAGCCAAGGTGTGCCTTTCTCAGTGTGAACGTTTTTGCTTAGGGTAGAAAAGGGATGCCGGGTAGCTGGAGAGTGACATTTCCCACAGGGGGCCTTGCATTCCCCATTGTTCTCACCCATGTCCCTGACAGGAGAACGGGACACAGCAGAATAGCTGACAGCTGTTGTCTAGGCGGCAAAGCAGTGTGACCTGGGATACCGCCCAACACCCTTGCATTCCAGCACCCCGACAAACAAGTGTGCTTTACAGGAGGGGCAATTTTAGCTCTGGATCCCTTCCCATTGTTCTCAATTTTAAATGTGAGCCCTGACCCAGGTCTCTGAATTCTTGGATTCTGGTCACATAAAGGCATTCTGAGAACACTCAGAGTCTCAACAGGCCAAGGATGGAGACACTGGTCCTCTGGGGGCCCTGTACTCCTGGAAGGACCATTGTGACCTTGGCCATCAGTAATGTCCTGTGTCCAGGGCCTCTGGGCCCTCTCAGATTCTACTGGGGACAGGGAAGGAGAGCAGAAGCTGAGGGAGGGCAGGGTGGTCTGCAGAATAACTCCGGTGACTCTTCTGCTCCATCTGCTGCCTCCTGCCAGCTCCTTCTACAGAAAAGATCCGGGCTCACTTTATAGATGAGATGAGGTGATTATGTCAAGTCAGTGATTCCTGCATCCCCTTATGAAACACAGTTTGCTTTTCTTAAATCTCAGTGGCCACAGTGGTCTGGGCAAACTGCGTCAAGGTTTCCTTATGTTTCCAAAACTGTCTTAGAGATGTCCACAAGCTGAACCCAGTCATGAGGGGCATCTTAGGGCTTTTAAGACAACAGTTGCTGAAGGGTCGCTGCAAATGGCTCATCCTCTATTTCTCAGGATAGCTATAATTCTAGCCCCGTGAGACAGATGTGTGGGGGTCAAAGTCCATCTTAAGCCTGTCACAGAAACGGCTGCAGATGAGGCTTTATAGTCTGGACACTTGTTGGAGAGAAATGTCACCTCATAGAACAAGCTTCGGTGACAATTTGCTATGAATCATCACCCTTTCCGTGCTGCTCAGAGAAGCTCAAGGGATGAATGCCTCGGTTTCAAGGGCAGCTTGTGATGGGCCTCTCCCTTGGCCAGAGAGACTGGCCATATGTCACCGAGCACAGTGGCCGCAGCAGTAACGTGGCGTGGGCACACACTGGCCCTGATGGAGCTATGACTGGGGCCCAGGACAGATGTGCCAGCGCAGTGGGGGCACAGTGCAGCCCATCGGCACTGCTGGCGTCCTGCCTCTGCGGCCCCTCGCCCACTCCTGCGGCCTCACAAGCATTCCAGTGCCACTTCTTCTCCTGCCCCCAGCCCTCCAGCACGCCAACTTGCCGGTCCCTAGGCTTCCGCTTTGTGTCAGGTGCCAGGAAAGGCAGGGGTGTGGAAAGACTTGTCCTTCAGAAGGTCACAGCCTACAGGACGGCTATGGCGGGAATGAGACGAGGGGAGAGAGAGGATGTATAGGCAGCTCATTGCAATGCAGCCTATGACGTGGAGAGCCATTCGGGAGTGGGGGGACTTCAGTTAAGAGTTATTAGTCACTTCAGTTAAGAGGGAGAGGCCTGAAGGCTTGAATCATGTTATGTGAGCAGTAAGTGGCAACAAACCCATGCAGGGTGTGCAAGGGAGACCCAGACTGGCATGGGGGACCCCAGGTGACCCTGGGAAGCTGCTGGTCAACAAAGTGCATTTCAGCCAGGAAATCATGGACTGGGAAAGAGGAAGCATTTTTCTTTTTCCCGGTGAGTGACCTACACTGAAAACTGAGTTTCTATGAAAAGGAAATAAATGCTATAATAAAAAATACAGGAGACAGTGGGAGTACCATTATCAGTTCTGTAGTCAATGACGCGTTCCTACCTTCCCCTCCAGTTCAAGAACCATCCAAACCTTCCCTTTAAGGGAGTGAAAGGCACCCAGAGCCAGGACACTGGAATTCAAATCCCAGCTTTTCTCTTTAACAGCTATGAGACTTTGAGCTACTCATTTGGCGCTTTGAACTTCTAGGTGTTTCATCCCAATAGTGAGTATAATACAACCTGCATCACAGCCACACTACATAAATGTTAAAATGATGCCACGGGCTCTGTCATCCCTACAGAAATACACAGGAAAGCAAAGCTTTCTAAAAGACCTCTGCTGCAGAATTCTCTTTGGGGTTCACTGGCCACAGCTGGGTGCAACAGCTGCCCCAAGCCATAAGAGAGACTGAGAAAGGGAGTATTTGGCCACCAGTCTTTGTAGCAGGGAAAAGCAAAGGAGAAGGGGATTGTGAATGGACTCGGAGAGAGCCAAGCCATGGTGACTGCCACAGCATGTGTAGTAAGGGCGGGGTGACCCTCCTACAGCCACTGGCAAAAAAAAAAAAAAAAAAAACAAAAACAAAAAACAGAGTAAAACTATAAAGATTCTATTTCTTAGAAAAGATTCAGCCTATCCACGTAAGTGAAACATGCAAGAAATGGCAGCAAAGAATAATGGAAAACAAAGGGGTGAATAATGTTCAACCATCCTGGCACTGCAAGTGCCTTTAAGAGAAAGGGCATTGTATCAGTTAGCTATGGCTGCATCACCAGCCATCTCTGAATCTAATGGCTTAAACCAGAGGCCCCCCACCTTTCTGGCACCACGGACCAGTTTCGTGGAAGAGAGTTTTTCCACAGGTCAGGGCTGCGGGGAAGGTTTGGGGATGATTCACGTGCATTACATTGATTGTGCACTTTATTTCAATTATTATTACATCAGCTCCACCTCAGGCTCATCAGGCATTAAATCCTGGGGGTTGGGGACCCCTGGCCTAAAACAAAAGCATTTATTACTCTGGCTCATGTGTTTGTGGCTCAGCTGACCTAGGCTGGGTATCAGTGTGAGCTGAGGGCTGTGCTCATGTTGCCCATCCTTCACTGGGGACCAGCAGGGGGCCTGGGCACACCCTCCTGGTGGCAATGGCAGGTGTGCAAGAGAGCAAATCAAAACATGTGATCCCTCTCAAGAAGCAGGCTCAGAACCAGCGCCCTTCTGTGTCATTCTCTTGACTGAAGCAAGTCACGTGGCCAAGCTCAGGCATGAGGAATCCCATTCTCCTCACGATGATAGGAAACTAAAATGTTACAGGACAATGAGGATGGATCTAATGTCGACGTTATACTCTAGAGCTTCAGAAGGAAGTCATCTTCATTTAGTTTGGAATCACTCAGATCCCTAGAGGCAGAACTGATGGTCACAGCTTCTATTCATAGTTCACTTACCTTCATGGACTCAAGAGGTAAAGTTTTCAAGTGAAAATGAGGTTTTCAATTTTGACCTGTCCCTATCATATTGATTTACAAGCTGTCCCTAAAAATATCTCACGGGCACTAATAGGTCCTTTGCTTTTTCCTTTGCAGGCTTGATGTGAAGAATTGAAGAGTAACAGAATGGATTCAAACAAAAATGGCTCACTAAAAAGTTTTATATATTTGTATGAAGATTCTGTACCTCCTGAATGCCTAAGACTCTAGCAGAAATGTCCTGTTTGTACATTTATATCTCTTCCTTCTAGCTGGCTGTACTACTTACTTTATTTTCACGTTTGGCAACTTGCAGAGCAAATCAGCTCCAGAATTTACCACTTGGAGGGTGTGCTTTTGAGAAGGGATATGATTTTATGGAGAAGGATACAGTGATATGCATAACAATGATTTTGATGGAAAGTTCTCTAAGCTACTTCCCACACTATTTTGGTCAATATTTGGAATGTATTTGAGTTCCTCACCTTCTAAATTATGTCAATAAACTTTTATGAGTTCAAATAAATATTTGAGTAAATGTAAAATGTGACTCTAGACTACATTAATTTTCCTATGTTCAGATAGCTACATATTCCCCAACATGGAGAGAAACCAGATGTGAGCACCAACCAAATCCCACACCGCCTAAATGGGAGCTTCTTATTCTGAATTACTGGGTACCACAGGTAAAACTATGGCTGACTGATCATTGCAAAAGAAGTTAAACATTGCCTGAGGAACTGGGCATTGCTGACATTCCTGCTTCAAGGACAACTTTTATGGTGAGTGTATTTTACCTCCATAGAAGCTAAGAAATTCTCTTTGCCCAGATGGAGTAGAGTCCATTATAAGGCACAATAAAGTAAAGCTGAGAGATGAGAATGAAAGCGAGAGCCTGCTCATAACTTAGCTGTCCAAAGAAGATGAAATGAGTCTCCTGCTGCTAAGATGGAGTCTCTACGAAACAATCACAAACCAAGAAGAATCGGTCATGCCCTGGTAGCATCTGCTGAGCTTCTCAGCTATCCCTGTAACTTCACAGTACAAACGAGGACCACAGGGACCACGTCCTTGAGCTCACACTGTTTCAGAGATAAGTATGTCATCTACTCGGTATGCAGACACCCCAACACCATGACTTTTTTCCTCGCTTCACTTCCTGCCCTTTAAAATATGTTGGATGTCTTTTTAAACATCCCAACCGTAAATTGGTCCTTAGCTTTTTGTCTCATCAAGATTGGTTTCCAAAAGCAGGACTACCATTTCACCCATGTGACTGGCTGCAGATTAAGGCGGTGCATGATGAGTTTAGGTTTTCCTGAAGGGGCACCCATCTATCTGGTTGTAGGTCCCAGATATCTCACTGGCTTGTGGCTTAGGCTGATGATCTAAATTTACTGTAGTCATACAGGGCGGGGAATATCAAGCAGAACAAAATACACCAGCTCATCATCTGCAGAACATTTCACCCCTTCCTAATCAGGATAGTTGGGTAGAGTTACAAACTGTATCTCAGTTTTCCCTTTGTTTATCAGTTAGTTCAATCGCTCAGTCATGTCTGACTTTTTGCAACCCCATGGGTTGCAGCACACTAGGCTTCCCTGTCCATCACCAACTCCCGGAGCCTGCTCAAATTCGTGTCCATCGAGTCGGTGATGTCATCCAACCATCTTATCCTCTGTTGTCCCCTCCTCCTCCCGCCTTCAATCTTTCCCAGCATCAGGGTCTTTTCCAATGAGTCAGTTCTTCTCATCAGGTGGCTGAAGTATCAGTCCTTCCAGTATCAGTTCTTCCAGTGAATATTCAGGACTGATTTCCTTTAGGATGGACTGGTTGGATTTCCTTGCAGTCCAAAGGACTCTCAAGAGTCTTCTTCAACACCACAGTTCAAAAGCATCAATTCTTTGGTGCTCAGCTTACTTTATAGTCCAACTCTCACATCCATACATGACTATTGGAAAAACCATAGCTTTGACTAGACAGACCTTTGTTGGCAAAGTAATGTCTCTGCTTTTTGATATGTTGTCTAGGTTGATCATAACTTTTCTTCCAAGGAGCAAGCGTCTTTTAATTTCATGGCTGCAGTCACCGTCTGCAGTGATTTTGGAGCCCAAGGAAATAAAGTCTGTCATTGTTTCCATTGTTATCCCATCTATTTGCCATGAAGCGATGGGACCAGATGCCATGATCTTCGTTTTCTGAATGTTGAGCTTTAAGCCAACTTTTTCACTCTTCTCTTTCACTTTCATCCAAAGGCTCTTTAGTTCTTCTTTGCTTTCTGCCATAAGGGTGGTGTCATCTGCATATCTGAGGTTATTGATGTTTCTCCCGGCAATCTTGATTCCAGCTTATGCTTCATCCAGCCCAGCATTTCTCATGATATACTCTGCATAGAAGTTAAATAAGCAGAGTGACAATATTCAGCCTTGACATACTCCTTTCCCAATTTGGAACCAGTCTGCTGTTCCATGTTTGGTTTTAACTGTTGCTTTTTGACTTGCATGTAGATTTCTCAGGAGGCAGGTAAGGTGGTCTGGTATTCCCATCTCTTGAAGAATATTCCACAGTTTATTGTGATCCACACAGTCAAAGACTTTGGCATAGTCAATAAAGCAGAAATAGATGTTTTTATGGAACTTTCTTACTTTTTCTATGATCCAACAGATGTTGGCAATTTGATCTCTTGTTCCTCTGCCTTTTCTAAATCCAGCTTAAACATCTGGAAGTTTTCAGTTCACATACTGTTGAAGCCTGGCTTAGAGAATTTTGAGCATTACTTTACTAGCGTGTGAGATGAGTACAATTGTGAGGAGTTTGAACATTCTTTGGCATTGCTTTTCTTTGGGATTGGAATGAAAACTGACCTTTTCCAGTCCTGTGGCCACTGCTGAGTTTTCCAAATTTGCTGGCATATTGAGTGCAGCACTTTCATAGCATCATCTTTTAGGATTTGAAATAGTTTGTTTACATATATTAATAAATGATCCATGTTCAGTTTCAAAATTAAATTCAGGTTTAATGTGATAAAAGCCATCTTCATATTTTAATGAGGTTTCCCAACTCAAATCTGCAGCATAACACAGAGTGGAGTCATTAGGCATATTCAATGTATTTGTTTAGTTTTTCACTTAATGGGTATTTTATTTTGTTAAGACTCAAATTCACTCTATGGGATCTAGCAAGTTCCACAGTCTATCAGTCATTGGACAGTACATATAATCTAGGGAAAGACAGATTTTATTTTCAGTGAAATTATAATTAAAAAAAGCTCACATGTATCATGCTAAATGGCTCTTTGAAAACTCATACATCACATTGAAACAGTGTGATTATTTATCTTACAGGTTTGTAAACAACTGCTTATTATGCAACTTATCCCCGGGGGGTGGAACAAGGTATTGATACAAGCAGTTGAAGATTTATTAGAAGAGAGAGAAACAATACTGTTTCGAGGAATTAAAAGCAAGCATAGGGGTTTCCCTGGTGGCTCAGAAGCTAAAAAAATCTGTCTGCCATGCAGGAGACCCAGGTTTAATTCCTGGGTCAGGAAGATCCCCAGGAGAAGGAAATGGCAACACACTCCACTCTTCTTGCCTGGAAAATTCCATGGACACAGGAGCCTGGCGGGTTACAGTCCATGGGGTTGCACAGAGTTGGACATGACTGAGTAACTGACACGTTCACTTCCTTTCATGGGGACAGTGGCGATTTTAGTGCCTGTGCTCTGAGTGGTCCAACAGTGAGCGATTCAGTTCACAGGTGAGGATGTCTGAGGGGAAGATACAGTCCCTTCGTCCATCTCAGCTGGCTGCCCACTGTGGGTGAGGTAGGGGGACACGCATCTGCACCTGGAGCATCCCCTTGCGTCTCCCCCCACTGCCCCTCCCCTCCCCAGTGGGATATCTGTGTTCTGTGCTCAAGGCTGAGTGAGAGAAGAAGGCCCCTGCAGAGTGTGGGACCGCATGGACACCTGAAAAGCTCCTCTCTCTGGAGCAGAAGCCATCCGGAACAAGTGAGGCTCTCTGGAATCATCTCAAGCCCTCACTTTTTATGATTTCTACATTTTAAGAGAACAGATTGGAGGGTAATTAGCTTAGCTTCCAAGGTTACTTCCTGAGTAGCTGAACGACACAGCAGAACTTTTAAAGTGAGGTCCAGGGCATGGAGAAGGAAATGGCAACCCACTCCAGTGTTCTTGCCTGGAGAATCCCAGGGACGGCAGAGCCCGGTGGGCTGCCGTCTATGGGGTAGCACAGAGTCAGACACTACTGACGCAACTTAGCAGCAGCAGCCAGGGCATGGGGCATGATACTTACCCAAACAAATCCCTCATTTTGAACTAGAGTAGTTAGAGGATTTACACGAAGCCTCTTGTTAGGATTAGGTCCCTAGAAGGAGTGCCACTGATGTGGCCTTGCCATCCTATGACATGCCCTCTCTTACATTCTTGGGCTGATGTAGAATTAGGTTCCCCACTGCAAGATAGGACGTGGAAAAGTTCAGGCAGAATGAGAACAGAGCTTATTTGGTTTCAAGGACCACAGGTTGATCAATTAACACTAGTTTCCTTCGAAGGCGTGTGGCATTACCCCACTGCTTTGCAATCTTCAGCTTGAAAAAGAAACTTCATTTAACTTGGTAATTGATGTTCCCTTGGGATTTTAACCTGCTGCTGAATATATGCATCAATGTGGCCCACTGCTAGTTCCTTGCCTCACACAACATCACTGAAATTGCTGTGCTCCTCCAAAGGAGATGATATATTGCCCCAACGTTTGGATGCAATTGTGTATTCAGTCAACAAGCTATGCATGGTGCGACCTACTCAGGGTAACACCAGTTGCCAGCACATTGCTGAGCAAAGAAAACCTTTTGAGGTCATATACTGAGTTCATTTTTTTTTCTCTAAGCGAATGACCAAACTTGTCAAAAAAAATGTATGTGCTGATTATAAAAGATGGGATTCAGTTGCAAAATAAGATCACAGCCATAACAACACCTTCACCTAAAAGGTGTTTTTCAAAGAAAGAAAAACGACCTCGATTAACTAATCGTTTTCAGATTCTGGGCTGCACTTGGCCTCACATCCCTCAACCCTATGCCTCTTTATTGCAGGAGAAAAGAACTCCTGTAACATCTGACTTCGGTGCAAAATAATTCAGTGCCACACCAGATTAGGAGCGCACACACTAGGAGATAACAGGGCTCTTTTTTTATGACCTGCTTTACCCCTCGTTCAGTGAGGATACCGTCAAGAAGCAGATTCCAGGGGGAATGGGGACTCTCCCCTTGGACTTCAGATGCCTGCAGCTGAGCTGCAAAGCAAAAGGTGGTCTGTGCTCTAAAAATGTCATTTTGAAACCTGATCATGAGTTGAGCAGAGCAATGGGGATAGGAGGCACAAGTGGAATTTCACCCCAGTGGGCAAGCTGCTCTCAACAAACAGAAGAAGCTCTAGGCTTCTCTGCAAACCTTTCCTGCTCCTTAATATTGCTTAGGACTCTATGATGCACTAGATGAGGAAGGGTCCTGGAGGAATTTCACATACGACATTCAGTCCACCAGCCCACACAAGTCTCGCTGCCTCACAGCTGATGGCAGGCTTTAGGCAAAAACAAAACAAAACCCCACAAAAACAACCAAAAAAACAAAAACAGGGAAGGTTTTGAGGTTTATTTATAGCTTTGTTTTGCTCTGCTTTCTACTGTGTCTTCTGGCTCCAGCCACACACACACAAAGATCTTGGGGCTCAGCAGTTCTCACCCTCCTTGACCCACTTCTATGGGGCTGGACACCCACCAGGGACATTTCTGCTCGGTATTGGAAATTAGGCCTTTGCCTAGTGTTCTAAAATCATCTGGGGGAATCCAACTTTATTATAATTTCTTGAAAATGGTATGTTGCATTTATTTAAATTTGCAGGCAAGGAAATAGGCATAGCCGTCTCTAGTGAGTAATAAAAATTGTGCATAGACCACGATTCTTTAAATCTCAAAACACTCCCCAAGCACCCCATCCCCAATCTAGTATTTTCCAAATCTCAAAATCATTGCCAGGCAGGCATCATGGTTGATGATAATGGTTGAGGAGGGAGAGGCAAGGTGCTCCACTTGGAATCCAGGCAAACCACACACACGCCCACACCCACAGTGGGGAATTCGCAAGGAGGAAATAAGAGATGTCCCTAAATGACAGACCCAGTTCATACGTGGATACTTAGTCTCTCAGTTGTGTCTGATTCTTTGCAACCCCATAGATTGTAGCCCACCAGGCTCCTCTCTCCATGGGATTTTCAAGGCAAGGATCCTGGAGTGGGTTATTTCATTTTCTAGGGGATCTTCCCGACCCAAGGATCAAACCTGCATCTCCTGCATTAGCAGGCGGATTCTTTACCTCTGAGCCACCTTGGAAGCCTGACAGACCCAGTGGTAGACTCCAAACTCCGTAGTTAGATCCAGGTGAACTTCCGGGACCACCAACCTACAGATTCAACATTGTGATTCTACTTCACTCCTTGCTTGTTTCCCTAGACTTCTCCCAACATATTTTCTTCACCAGTTTGGGAAAGGAACTCTCCCCTTTCTGTGGCTCTGGAATCTTCCCATCTGGATAACTGGACTCCAGCTGCAGATTCTAAACCAAAATGACTGTGGCATTAATTTCCTTGGAGAGCATGCTTCCACCAGAGGCTTTACAGTATCTGCCACCCTGGAGTCTTTCATTCCATTTAGCTCTGGATCTAAACAATAATGCCTATTGCTGGCTGGAAAATAAACCGTGGGAACTGGCATGTTTTTTTATGAGAGGTCACTGGGCACAGCACTGGCAGTGGCCTGGTATCCCCCAGACCTTTCGTTTAGCGGCCGAGTGGAGGCGATGGTCTCTAATAGATGTACCATTAGGCCAGACCTACATCTGAAAGCTTTGTTGATTCAGACATTCAGTAATTAAGCTGTGGGCCAGCGAGCACATTATCTGCAATCAAACATGTCCCTGATCAGTGATTAGATGGGCGAACATGTGACCCCATTGTCTCCGCCAAAGGATGGTTATGTAACAGTCTCTCATCCTCGGAACCATGGTTATGTGCCAACTTTTCATCCCAGTCAATAAGCAGAAATCACTAGCTGTGGTTCTGGGATTCAGATTTTCAGAATGACTGCCTTCTCTTTTGGAAGCTTGATTGCCTTTGACCTGATTGTTGATGTACTAGGAACTCAACAGAGACCCAGACTCAAGGTCAGTGGGTCCAAGAAAGGTGGGAGCTGGGAAGAATGACTGGGAGGCCGGGGGGCATGGCCCTGGTATCATGACCTCACTCAAACAAAGACAGAGCACGTCTGCTTTTAAACTTCAAACTTATCTTGCTGCATAAGAGGCAGTAAAGAGAAAGGTGTGTAGGAGGTAAAGGGGGAGAGAGAGAGAGAAAACATGAGAAAGGGAGAGAGGGGAAAGAAGGGGAGACTGAGTGTACTCGCTTTAGAGCCAAGGCCATGGAATAAGATTCCATGGCTTCTCTGTGGTCTGGCTGAGCAGCAGAAGCCGATCTCTTTCATGCACAATCGAACACTCATCATCTATTTTCTTCTGAAGGGTATTAAGGAGGATGTGTGAGACCTTCCAAGTGTATGTGGCAAAGCCAAGCAAGGACTAAAAGATAATCTGGCTTGAGGTGACCTGAGACATCTAAATGTCACATAGTCTCAAATGCACATGTGACCTGGAACTGCCCTGAGGTGACTCAGGCCCCAGTCCTTTCTTAATCCCTTATTTGCTCTCCTTACTCTAGCAAGATTAACTCAGCCCTAGCCCGCTGAGTGGCTCCCAAGCAGGCTTTTCTCCTGCTTTTAGCTTTCAGGGGCAAGTATCGAGGCTTTTGCACCGTTAAGAGCTTAGTCTCTGAACCCAGGCTGATTGGCATTTCAATCCTGGATGCTCTATCAGAAAGAGAAACAGTCACTTAAAATGCTGCATGTTTTCAAAATAAAACCTACAACCCAATTAATAGGCAACGAGCCTCCATCCAGTACAGGGCCAGGCCCTGTGGGAGGAAACAATACTGCAGTGTGGAGTCCTTTCCTTCACTCAGACACTTTCACAGTTTTGATGAGTATGGTTTAAGGATGACATTGACAAGGGCCATATTTGATGAGTATACGGAGAGAGAAAGTATAGGGAAAAAATTACCAACAATGACTTAAAATGAATCTACCTATCTAGTGATTTAAGTCATGCTTCAAGTCATTTTGATTTAATTTAAATCCCCCACAATCTAGATTCCTCAAGGGCAATAAGCACAGCAAGAAACATTTCTTTTTTGTTTGCTTCTCTGTGTGTATGTGTGTATTTTAATTTTCCCAGAAGCAGACTCTGGGACAAGGATTTAAGTAAAGGTAGCTTTTTTTGGTGGGCTTCCCTGATGGCTCAGTGGTAAAGAATCCACCTGCCAACACAAGAGATGCAGGTTTGATCCCTGGGTGGGGAAGATCCCCTAAAAAAGGAAATGGCAACCCACTCCAGGATTCTTGTCTGGGAAATCCCATAGACAGAGGAGCCTGAGGGGTTATGGTCCCTGGGGTCACAAAAGAGTTGCATGCGACTAAATAACAACAACAACAAGCTCATTTGGGTAGGGAAGGAAATATCAGCAGGGGCTGGGAAGATGAAATAAATAAGGCAGGAGAGGCAGCTGAAGAAGTGGTGAAGCTAGTCTAACGATGGGTAACTGGAGCTTACCCAGCGATGGGGAAGCTCTGGGAGTCTGAATAGAACACATGCTCCAGAGTGGTCTGAGCTCGAGTGAGAGAGCTGGGATATTTATACGTCACTTCCCATCCATCACTGATTGAGAGCTGCCTATTGGTGGTTGGATGGCATCATAGACACAAAGGATGTGAGTTAGAGCAAACTCTAGGTGATAGTAAAAGACAGGGAAGCCTGGTGTACTGCAGCCCATGGGGTCATAAAGAGCTGGACATGACTTATGACTGAACAACAAAGAAAAACTAACCACCAGCTGGCAAAGTACCGTTTGCAGATGGGGGAAGCACTCTCCCCACTACCAAGGAACGTGGTGACTGGCAGGCTGGAAGCTCGGTCATGCAATGAAATGTGGGAGCCAGTAGGATACGGGTGAGGCACGGGTCCTATGTACAAAAGGACAAAAATGAAATTCTTACTGTAGACCACAAACATTTTCTATTGAAGATGTGACCAGCTAAATATACAACATTGATTCAGGAAGTGAATTATTCCTGGTATTTCCTCTTAACAAATGAAGGGGAAAACATCTTCTGGATAGGTAAGTCGCATCCTTGTTTCTTTTCCTACAAGGGTAACCATTTTGAAACATTGTTGATGATAAAAATAAATTAACAACTAGAAATTCTACAGGGCATCTTATATCAATTTCACAAATACCCCCACCCCCCTATATTTTTCAAACTACATTTTCATCACAATGTTATAGCCATAAAGCCAGGAAAGTAGCTATCTATAGTGATATCAGTTCAGTCACTAAGTCGAGTCCAACTCTTTGTGACCCCATGAACTGAAGCATGCCAGGCCTCCCTGTCCATCACCATCTCCCGGAGTTCACCCAAACTCGTGCCCATCTAGTCAGTGATGCCATCCAGCCATCTCATCCTCTGTCGTCCCCTTCTCCTCCTGCCCCCAATCCCTCCCAGCATCAGAGTCTTTTCCAATGAGTCAACTCTTTGCATGAGGTGGCCAAAGTACTGGAGCTTCAGCTTTAGCATCAGTCCTTCCAAAGAACACCCAGGACTGATCTCCTTCAGAATGGACTGGTTGGATCTCCTTGAAGTCCAAGGGACTCTCAAGAGTCTTCTCCAACACCACAGTTCAAAAGCATCAATTCTTCAGCGCTCAGCTTTCTTTATAGTCCAACTCTCACATCCATACATGACTACTGGAAAAACCATAGCCTTGACTAGATGGACCTTTGTCGGCAAAGTAATGTCTCTGCTTTTTAATATGCTATCTAGGTTTGTCATAACTCTCCTTCCAAGGAGTGAGCATCTTTTAATTTCATGGCTGCAATCACCATCTGCAGTGATTTTGGAGCCCCCCAAAATAAAGTCTGACACTGTTTCCACTGTTTCCCCATATATTACCCATGAAGTGATGGGACCAGATGCCATGATCTTAGTTTTCTGAATGTTGAGCTTTAAGCCAACTTTTTCACTCTCCTCTTTCACTTTCATCCAGAGGCTGGCTTGGAGAATTTTGAGCATTACTTTCATCCAAGCCTGGCTTGGAGAATTTTGAGCATTACTTTACTAGTGTGTGAGATGAGTGCAATTGTGAGGAGTTTGAACATTCTTTGGCATTGCCTTTCTTTGGGGTTGGAATGAAAACTGACCTTTTCCAGTCCTGTGGCCACTGCTGAGTTTTCCAAATTTGCTGGCATATTGAGTGCAGCACTTTCACAGCATCAACTTCCAGGGTTTCAAATATATAGCTCCACCGGAATTCCATCACCCCCACTAACTTTGTTCGTAGTGATGATTTCTAAGGCCCACTTGACTTCACATTCCAGGATGTCTGGCTCTAGGCGAATGATCACACCATCGTGATTATCTTGGTTGTGAAGATCTTTTTTGTACAGTTCTTCTTGTATTCTTGCCACCTCTTCTTAATATCTTCTGCTTCTGTTAGGTCCATACCATTTCTGTCCTTATCGATCCCATCTTTGCATGAAATGTTCCCTTGGTATCTCTAATTTTCTTGAAGAGATCTCTAGTCTTTCCCATTCTATTGTTTTCCTTTATTTCTTTGCACTGATCACTGAGGAAGGCTTTCTTATCTCTCCTTGCTATTCTTTGGAACTCTGCATTCAGATGCTTATATCTTTCCTTTTCTCCTTTGTTTTTCACTTCTCTTTTCACAGCTATTTGTAAGGCCTCCCCAGACAGCCATTTTGCTTTTTTGCATTTCTTTTCCATGGGGATGGTCTTGATCCCTGTCTCCTGTACAATGTCACGAACCTCCGTCCATAGTTCATCAGGCTCTCTATCAGATCTAGTCCCTTAAATCTATTTCTCACGTCCACTGTATAATCATAAGGGATTTGATTTAGGTCATATCTGAATGGTCTAGTGGTTTTCCCTACTTTCTTCAATTTAAGTCTGAATTTGGCAATAAGAAGTTCAAGATCTGAGCCACAGTCAGCTCCCGGTCTTATTTTTGTTGACTGTATAAGCTTCTCCATCTTTGGCTGCAAAGAATATAATCAATCTGATTTTGGTGTTGACCATCTGGTGATGTCCATGTGTAGAGTCTTCTCTTGTGTTGTTGGAAGACGGTGTTTGCTATGACCAGTGTGTTCTCTTGGCAAAACTCTGTTAGCCTTTGCCCTGCTTCATTCCGTATTCCAGGGCCAAATTTGCCTGTTACCCGAGGTGTTTCCTGACTTCCTACTTTTGCATTCCAGTCCCCTATAATGAAAAGGACATCTTTTTTGAGTGTTAGTTCTAAAAGGTCTTGTAGATCTTCATAGAACTGTTCAACTTTAGCTTCTTCAGCATTACTGGTTGGGGCATAGACTTGGATTACTGTGATATTGAATGGTTTGCCTTGGAAACGAACAGAGATCATTCTGCCATTTTTGAGATTGGATCCAAGTACTGCATTTCGGACTCTTTTGTTGACCATGATGGCTACTCCATTTCTTCTAAGGGATTCCTGCCTGCAGTAGTAGATATAATGGTCACCTGAATTAAATTCACCCATTCCAGTTCATTTTAGTTCGCTGATTCCTAGAATGTCGACATTCACTCTTGCCATCTCCTGTTTGACCACTTCCAATTTGCCTTGATTCATGGACCTAACATTCCAGGTTCATATGCAATATTGCTCTTTACAGCATCGGACCTTGCTTCTATCACCAGTCACATCCACAACTGGGTATTGTTTTTGCTTTGGCTCCATCCCTTCATTCTTTCTAGAGTTACTTCTCCACTGATCTCCAGTAGCATATTGGGCATCTACTGACCTGGGGAGTTCCTCTTTTGGTATCCTATCATTTTGCCTTTTCATACTGTTCATGCGGTTCTCAAGGCAAGAATACTGAAGTGGTTTGCCATTCCCTTCTCCAGTGGACAACATTCTGTCAGGCCTCTCCACCATGGCCCGCCCATCTTGGGTGGCCCCACATGGCATGGTTTAGTTTCATTGAGTTAGACAAGGCTGTTGTCCTAGTGTGATTAGACTGACTAGATTTCTGTGAGTATGGTTTCAGTGTGTCTGCCCTCTGGTGCCCTCTTGCAACACCGTCTTACTTGGGTTTCTCTTACCTTGCACGTGGGGTATCGCTTCAGGGCTGCTCCAACAAAGCGCAGCCGCTGCTCCTTACCTTGGACGAGGGGTATCTCCTCACAGCTGCCCCTCCTGACCTTGAACGTGGGGTAGCTCCTCTCAGCCCTCCTGTGCCCGTGCAGCCACCACTCCTCGGATGTGGGGTTGCTCCTCTAGGCCGCCACCCCTGACCTTGGACGTGTGGTAGCTCCTCTCAGCCACGCTTTTGTGTGGTCCATTGCAGCCGGCTTATATAGTTCTATATAAATAAATATACCTATACAAATATAAATATTACATGATTAATGATACTTGTTCTCTATATACAATTAATATACAAGATTACTATCACTATGAGGGCTTGTTTTTATTTCTAAAATAGATATGTCCCTAGAAAAAACTGTTGATCAGACCCAGATTTCCCTTTTCTATAAAAGCAGCATGTTTTCATCTATTAGGAGTTTTTGAACGCTCCAATAAAATATCCTCATGGTTAAACTCCATGGCTCCAGAGTACCCGAGACTGTCAGTCTTGTTTATGTAAGTCATTGCAAACTGCACACAACTTGAGGCTTAAGTATCAGTTCAATAAGAAAGCACTCTTGAGTGAATTGATAAAAAGAGCAAAAGAGAAAGAGAACTTGAACATAACGTGTAATCGATACCAATGATTTGGGAGCCTGCTAGGCTCTGCAGTGAAAATGGCAAATAAGGTAACAGCATCAAGAAGGAAGAGGAAATGAAAGCACCAGCAACAGAAATGCGGCGGAGTAAGTCACTACATGATGTTCTGAGATGCCCTGAGGTTGAAGGGTGGCAAACAAGTCTCTCCCATTGGGTGGATTCCCTGCCATGGTGAGTTGGGGGTGATTGGAGCATAGAAAAGGGCAAAAGTAGTTTCAACACTATAAATGTAAAAATGTCTTGAAAGTGGCAGAGAGATCTCGGTGTCCACTGATATTCACTTTCCCTCCTCTTCCTCAGTAATAAAAGCTAACTAGCTGCACAACTACTCCTCTTGCAGCTCATAGTAGCCCTGTGACTAAATTCTGGCTAAAGGTCATTAAGCAAAACAGTGTATATAATTTGTGGTGAGTGACCCTGAAGGGAGAGGTCAGCTACTTCTTTCTTTCCCTTTTCCTCTTTCTTCTGGCTGTAATGCAGATGTAATGGTTGGAGCAGGACTGGCCACCTTGGACCATGAAGTGGAAGCTGTGTGTTATTAGGAACATAGGTCCACAGAGCCACCACAGTAGACTTGGGTTGCTGACATTTCTGAGGGGAGAAAACAAAACCACTTGCTTGTCCTTTGGGGGTTTTGTTACCCATCAGTTCAGTTCAGTTCAGTCGCTCAGTCATGTCTGACTCTTTGCGACCCCATGAATTGCAGCATGCCAGGCCTCCCTGTCCATCACCAACTCCCGGAGTCCACCCAAACCAATGTCCATTGAGTCAGTGATGCCATCCAACCATCTCATCCTCTGTCATCCCCTTCTCTTCCTGCCCTCAATCTTTCCCAGCATCAGGGTCTTTTCAAATGAGTCAGCTCTTCGCATCAGGTGGCCAAAGTATTGGAGTTTCAGCTTCAACATCAGTCCTTCCAATGAACACTCAGGACTGATCTCCTTTACAATGGACTGGTTGGATCTCCTTGCAGTCCAAGGGACTCTCAAGAGTCTTCTCCAACACCACAGTTCAAAAGCATCAATTCTTCAGCACTCAGCTCTCTTTATAGTCCAACTCTGACATCCACACATGACTACTGGAAATACCATAGCCTTGACTAGACAGATATTTGTTGGCAAAGTAATGTCTTTGCTTTTTAGTATGCCATCTAGGTTGCAGAAGGTAATGGCAACCCACTCCAGTACTCTTGCCTGGAGAATCCCAGGGACGGAGGAGCCTGATGGGCTGCCGTCTATGGGGTCGCACAGAGTCGGACACGACTGAAGCGACTTAGCAGTAGCAGCTAGATTGGTCATAACTTTCCTTCCAAGGAGTAAGCATCTTTTAATTTCATGGCTGCAATCACCATCCACAGTGATTTTGGTGCCCAGAAAAATAAAGTCAGCCACTGTTTCCACTGTTTCCCCATCTATTTCCCATGAAGTGATGGGAACAGATGCCGTGATTTTAGTTTTTGGAATGTTGAGCTTTAAGCCAACTTTTTCACTCTCCTCTTTCACTTTCATCAAGAGGCTCTTTAGTTCTTCTTCACTTTCTGCCATAAGGGTGGTATCATCTGCATATCTGAGGTTATTGATATTTCTCCTGGCAATCTTGATTCCAGCTTGTGCTTCCTCCAGCCCAGCATTTCTCATGATGTACTCTGCATATAAGTTAAATAAGGAGGGTGACAACATACAACCTTGATGTACTCTTTTTCCTATTTGGAACCAGTCTGTTGTTCCATGTCCAGTACTAACTGTTGCTTCCTGACCTGCATACAGGTTTCTCAAGAGGCAGATCAGGTGGTCTGGCATTCCCATCTCTTGAAGAATTTCCCACAGTTTATTGTGATCCACATAGTCAAAGGCTTTTGCATAGTCAATAAAGCAGAAAGAGATGTTTTTCTGGAACTCTCTTGCTTTTTCGATGATCCAGCGGATGTTGGAAATTTGATCTCTTGTTCTTCTGCCTTTTCTAAAACCAGCTTGAATATCTGGAAGTTCACGGTTCATGTATTGCTGAATCCTGGCTTGGAGAATTTTGAGCACTACTTTACTAGCATGTGAGATGAGTGCAATTGTGCAGTAGTTTGAGCATTCTTTGGTATTGCCTTTCTTTGGGATTGGAATGAAAACTGACCTTTTCCAGTCTTGTGGCCACTGCTGAGTTTTCCAAATTTGCTGGCATATTGAGTTCAGCACTTTCACAGCATCATCTTTCAGGATTTGAAAGCTGAAGTTTATTTTGACTACTAAAATGGCTATTCCATGGAAATGAATATGAGATCTGCAAGTTATTTACTGGAAATAGATTTTCCTTTTTGATCAACAACCATATCCAGTTCTTCTGTTTAGAACTGCAGTCATTCTGAATCTCTCCCTGCCTACCTGCACAGAAAGGATGGATACTTGCTTCCATGGTGAGCTAGAGCATGGACACATATGTGAAGGCAGGTCATTTGAGTATGGAAAAGGGAGCAGCGAACAATTTAGAATTTATTTAGAAATCATTCTAGATTAACAGTAGTAGCTCATCCAGTCTAATGGTGGCAGTGGCTGAGGCAAGGTTCAGGAGAGGACAGTGGTACACTGGTGTCCTGACCACACTTTTTTATGGTGTGTTTTTCTGTCATGCTCACCTACTTTTCTCTTACTGTTTCTCCAAGCCAGTTTCTCCAGCCTTCCAATTGAGTATGTGAAATATCCAGCATCCTTCCAGTGATGGGTCAGTATCTACTGCTTAGAATCATAAACTAGACTCACACAGAAATTGGTATTTGGGCATGAGTTTTAACAAATAGCCTTAGGGAAATGGAGGCTCTCTGAAGGGAGTTATTTGTCCTAGTTGGGTCTGAAGGCAGTGTTAAGGGGTGGGACTGTAGCAGCCACTGGCAAACTGGCAAACTATTCATCTAGGGTCACCAGGAATAACGTCCTCATTAAAGACATGCTCCTCCTTGGACTGCCACAGCTCTCCTTGGCAGCATCAAGAGTGATACCCTCCCTCGCAAAGGGGAATCATTTCTCTCCTGGTAGGAGAGACAAGGCAAGCAGCTCTAAGTGCCCATCTCTCCTACTCTCTCCTCATTCACACCGCCTACTATTATCTGCCTTAGGATCACCAGGACTCATCTCATTATGTCCAAAACACATTCATTCATCACAAGAAGCCCAGGCTGCCACACACTCTTATCCGTGCTTCAACCCCCTTGTAGCTTTGCGTATCTCCTATTCAGGCCCCACCACCAAGCCCTCCCCAACTCTCTGAGGTGCCCTCCATAACCCTAGCTGGTCATCAACAGAACCCCTTTGGCTCAAGTCTCTTTTCTAAATGACCCCTCAGTTCAGGGTTCCCCAATAGAGCACAAGGCATGTTCTAACAGAAACTGTTAGAAAGCCTCAGGGCTTTCACATGAGGACATCACTTTCTCTACAACCCTTTCAAATGGTGGCTGTTTTTAGTTTTCAGTCTCATCTTTCATACAGTGTGGGGCATGGTGATTCTGGATCCAGCAGGCTAGCTCAAGAAGCTGATAGTCATTATAATAGTTTACTTAGTTGATTGACTAAATTCTGGATTCAGTTGGGACTCATCTTGAATGAGGTTGAGATGTAAGGATCTGCAAGGATTCTGAAGACTTATGCACATAGTAAAGCTCAAGTTCATTCTTTTGTGTGTTTTCCACTAATATTACTTGAGAAACACTCAGAAGAGTCTTCCCATGGCCTTAAGAAATCAGTTGGTGAGGAGTGTGCTCCTCACCAGAGGAGAGATTGACTGACATGAGATCACATGTAGAAACAGGCTAACTGATATCAATGTGTCCTAAAATCAAGAGGTCTAGGGGCACTACTTAACAAGCAGCAAGATGACCATGGTTATTATGGGATTGATAGATCTGACTGGGATTGACCTTGGGATTGCCAGATCTGAAGATCATGGGTAGTCTACGGAGTCCCCATTTGACTTTGAAAACAACAAACTCTGGTTTCCCCATTTGACTTTTGACTTTGACAACAACAAACTGGTTAACAGAGGTTAGACATGTGCCCCTAAATATAATGACTGAGTTGAGACCTCTTACCGACGTCTAAAATCTGAGTCACCCAGCTCCCAGACCAGAGCTCCCTGAACTGCATGCACCAAGAAGGAACCCTGCAAAGACTTTCCCAGTATCTCTTGGATCTTTCTAGCCCACTTTAGACAGACCTCATCGTTTACCACAGTAAATACACTCTGGGGAAAGGAAATCATATACATCTTTGGGGGTATTACTGGATGCTGAATCTAAGATAACACTAATTCCTGAGAACCTGGAAAGTTACTGTGGCTCATCAGTTCGACTTGTGGGAAGATAAAGGATTTTGGACAGGAGTCCAGCTCATGGTGATGCCTGTGGGACCCTGAACCCACCTCCAGGTTGTTTCTTCAGTTCCGGAATATTGATGAAATATATTCTCAGAAACTGTGGCAGATTTTATTTTCCAAGGAGAGCTGCAATGCTATTTCCCATCCCAATGTTGTTCTCAAATGTGATCCTGCAACTACCCCAATAAGAGGTAGAGTCTGTTTCTCCACTGTCTTGAATCTGGGTGGGCCCAGTGACTACTCTGATCAATAGAATAGGGAAGAAGTGATGCCATACCAGTTCTATGTGTACCTCTTAACTGGTCGGGCACTTCCTGCCTCTTGGAAGGCAGCTGCCCTGTCAGAAGAGCAACTACCTTGAGACCACCACACTGGGAGAAGCCCAAGTCAACATGAGGTGTTATGTGGGAAGAGACAGGCACAAGTCTGATTTGACTAACTGATGTGACAATGAGGATGGGCTTTCCCACTTACATGGTATGGCAGACACTTTAACTTGAATGGGCTAAAGCTGCAGTTTCAAGCTTTAAATAAAAAGATAATTAAAGCACGTGCCAAATAGAACTATATGCTAAAGTTTTCTAAGTTTAAAGGCTAAATGAGATGCCTGGTGGAGAAATAACACAACTATTAATTTTACTTGTTGTTCTAAGTCATAATAATATATTTTTAGTATACTTTCAGAAATGGAGATGGTAAATGATGCAAAGTGTAGACAACAGTTTCTCAAGTCATATAGCTTTAAGCTTTTGCTTTTAACAAAGTGAAAATCCTATGAGCTGGGTGCTCGTACATTATCAAAAATAATTCTTGTTGATAGTTCACCACATAACATTTAGCACATACTTGGAAAGAGTTCAACAAATTGAGTGTCATTGGGATAGCAAAACTCCTACATTCCTATATATCAGCAAGATTCAGAACTCATATCTTTTAACAATGAAAAAATAGGAACAGATTGTTTAATTGTTGCTGGACCCTGATTCATTCTAGCAATAAGTCATGTTCATCTATGGATGTATTAACTAATTTTTAAAAATCAGCCACTTCCATATTACCAAGAAATTAAATTATAATTAAATTTTGTTTTTGTGTCTTATTATTGACTTTTACATTTACACTGTTTTGCACTAGTCAAGATTCGCTGTTTTGCACTAGTCAAGATTATCCATACACACACACAGAAAGTTGAGGTAATAATCTTCCAGTATTTCAAAACTTATCTGATCTAGTAAAGCAGTTGTTAATGTCATTGATTAATGAGTGAAGCTTTGTTATGTATCTTCATTCTTCACTTCCATCTCACTTATTAATGTGAACAGAATGATAAACCAACATCCATGTCAGAACTACATTTATTAGTTAACTACTCAAGCAACTTCCTGACTGAATCAGACAATACCCAAGCCTTTATTTCTAGTCTGGTTTTGTCAAATCATGGTTGATTTGTGACCATAGGTTGGTAAAAACAACAACAGAAGACAAACAACAACTGCTCCACCACAAAACCCTCAATTCAGTTGCTCAGTCATGTCCGACTCTTCGCGACCCCATGGACCACAGCACGCCAGGTCTCCCTGTCCATCACCAACTCCCAAAGTCTACTCAAACTCATCTCCATTGAATCGGTGATGCCATCCAATAATCTCATCCTCTGTTGTCCCCTTCTCCTCCTGCCTTCAATCTTTCCCAGCATCAGGGTCTTTTCAAATGAGTCAGCTCTCCACATCTGGTGGCCAAAGTATTGGAGTTTCAGCTTCAACATCAGTCCGTCCAATGAGCACTCAGGACTGATCTCCTTTACGATGGACTGGTTGGATCTCCTTGCAGTCCAAGGGGCTCTCAAGAGTCTTCTCCAACACCACAATTCAAAAGCATCAATCCTTTGGTGCTCAGCTCTCTTTATAGCCCAACTCTCACATCCATACATGACTACTGGAAAAACCATAGCCTTGACTAGATGGACCTTTGTAGGCAAAGTAACATCTCTGCTTTTTAATATGCTGTCTAGGTTGGTCATAACCTTCCTACGAAGAAGCAAGCATCTTTTAATTTCATGGCTGCAGTCAGCATCTTCAGTGATTTTGGAGCCCAACTATTTGCCACGAAGTGATGGGACCAGATGCCATGATCTTAGTTTTTTGAATGTTGAGTTTTTTTTCACTCTCCTCTTTCACTTTCATCAAGAGGCTCTTTAGTTCTTCACTTTCTGCCATAAGGGTGGTGTCATCTGCATATCTGAGGTTATTGATATTTCTCCTGGCAGTCTTGATTCCAGCTTGTGCTTCCTCCAGCCCAGCATTTCTCATGATGTACTCTGCATATAAGTTAAATAAGCAGGGTGACAATATACAGCCTTGACGTACTCCTTTCCCAATTTGGAACCAGTCTGTTGTTCCATGTCCATTTCTAACTGTTGCTTTCTGACCTGCATACAGATTTCTCAAGAGGCAGGTCAGGTGGTCTGGTATTCCCATCTCTTTCAGAATTTTCCACAGTCTGTGATCCACACAGTCAAAGGCTTTGGCATAGTCAATAAAGCAGAAATAGATGTTTTTCTGGAACTCTCTTGCTTTTTTGATGATCCAGTGGATGTTGGAAATTTGAACTGATTCCTCTGCCTTTTCTAAAACCAGCTTGAACATCTGGAAGTTCACGGTTTATGTATTGCTGAATCCTGGCTTGGAGAATTTTAAGCATTACTTTACTAGCGTGTGAGATGAGTGCAATTGTATGGTAGTTTGAGCATTCTTTGGCATTGCCTTTCTTTGGGATTGGAATGAAAACTGACCTTTTCCAGTCCTGTCGCCATTGGTGAGTTTTCCAAATTTGCTGGCATATTGAGTTCAGCATTTTCACAGCATCATGTTTTATGATTTAAAATAGCTCAACTGGAATTCCATCACCTCCACTAGCTTTGTTCATAGTGATGCTTCCAAAACCTTCAAACTTTGATAATCAATTGGCTATATGGAATTTATAATAAAGAGCATTGTAGATTTTATTATTAAAGTATGTGCTAAACATCCTTTACATCAGTAAAATTTGTAATGAATATCTTTCTTTTCATAGATCTAGTTAAACCTTACCAGCACACCACTGCAGTCAGCCCAGGTGGGGCAGAAGATAATGGGACCATGAAGGAGGAATGGCCAAAGGTAGTCATAAATACTGCCTCATCAGGTGCACAAACAAGGACCATAGATTCTCTACAATGATTCTCTTCCTCATTGTTTATTTACACATCTTATTTTATTATTATTTTTTTTACTTTTTGTCTGAACCCCATGCCATGTGGGATCTTAGTTCCCCAACCAGGGATAGAACCTGTACCCCTCCACCCTGCCACCTCCACCCACAGTGGAAGGTGGAGTCCCTATTTACATATTTTAAACTGATCACCTTTTGTTTCCTTTTCCTTTACTTCACCATTGCACAGAATGTGATGGTGGTTGAGAAGGGATTATGAGAGAGACAGATATCCCTCAGATGCCCTGGGTGAGGGCTAGAAGAAGTGACTGATGAAATAGCAGGATATTTTCTTTGGGTATAGAGTATGTTGGATTATTTGAAGTGGCAACACTTAAAAAAACAGATGTATGAGAAGATGAGTCTTCTGAGATATTGGACAGCCAGAGGGGTAGACAGCTCCATCTACTTGGCACCCTTTTCTATGTCAAGGAAACTGCCCACAGTGTAAGTCTTGGAGGGAAGAACAGTCCTACCTCCTACTGAGGAAACTCTATTATGTGCTTTTTCTGACCCTTCATGGCTGGAATTTTTTGCATGTTATCTGAGCTGAGAAAAATGAAATTCCTCTACTTGGGATTTTGGATATGGAGATAATAGGGAATAGTTCAGAAGTCTTGACACTGCAACCATAGTAACTGGCCTCCACAGGTGATAGTCAGGGTGTGGGTGGGCAACATCAGTGGTTCAGAGGTGACTTCTTTAATCAATTCTTCCTATGATGTAATCTTAGCAGTGGATCCAACTGCTTGGCTTCCCTAGTTGAATATCCATTGTCAGAGCTGATTCTCCAGTCATTGTTGTTGTTTAGTTGCTAAGTTGTGTCTGACTCTTTTGTGATCCCATAGACTGTGTAGCCTGCCAGGCTCCACAGTCCATGGGATTTCCCAGGCAAGAATACTGGAGTGGGTTGCCGTTTCTTTCTCCAGGGGATCTTCCCAACCCAGGGATCGAACCTGGGTCCCCTGCATTGGCAGGCGGATCTGAGCCATCAGAGAAGATCCAATTCTCCAAGCCTTCCTGTTAAATCTGAGCTATTCAATAAATAACTGTAATAAGTATTTAGGGTGAACACAGTTGGTTTCTGTTGTTGGAGTTAATAAAATATGCCCAGAGGGGAGCCTTTTAAAGGATGTTGCCATGATTCTAAAATGCAGGCATTTCCTAATGAAACTCCTGGCTAGAAGTCTGTTGCTGGGAAATTGGAAGAGCATCAAGACTGTGGCTATGCCTGGCTGTTTAGCCTAACATACACGGGAAAAGATAAATTGCTTAGAAGTCCCAGCTGCCCTCATACATCTATGATAGGAGAAAATGTCTTGATGATTGTCTTGATGATAGTTAAACTTCTCTTTTGCCAAATATGCATTTCATTTTGAACATTTTTGGCAATAGTCATAGCTCTGTGTCATTTTTTTACAACAGGGCTGGCCAGGCATAATAATTTTTGATGGCCATTGGGATTCCCTTTATTATGTTTAGGAACTTTGTAGAAAGGAATATCATCTAAGTTGTCACCATCACAACTCATTTTTGGCAAGTCAACAGTCAGGCTAAATCCTCCACAAGTAAATTGACCACCTAATTTGATAGGTTTCTCATCTTTCAACTTGTGGTTTGTATTAAGCAATTTTAGTGACAGTGACTGATTGTTGCCCTGCCTGAGTTCTCTTCCAGAGGTTCTGGAGGAGAAACCACTTCTAGTTGTATTTAAGTTATTGGCAGAAGCCAGTTTATTACAGTTATAGAGTTGAGGTCTCCATGTCCTTGCTGACTGTCAACCAGCAACCTCTCTCAGCTTCTTAAGGCCATTTGCTTCCCTTACCATGCTGCTTTCTCCATCTTCATTCTGGTGATGGTGCAGCATCTTTTCTGCCTCAAGTCTGAGAAGCTTCTTTGTTTTTAAGGATTCATGTGATTAGATTGGAACCATCAAGAAAAGGGGAAGCTCCTACACTGTTGGTGTATGTAAGTTGGTACAGTCACTGTGGAAAAAAAATATACAAGTTTCTTAAAAAACTAAAAATAGAGCTATGATATGACCCTGCAAATCCCATTCCTGAGCATATATCTGGAAAAAAACATAATCTGAAAGGATACATGCACCCCAAGTTTCTTTGCAGCACTGTTTATCATAGTGAAGACATGGAAGCAACCTAAATGTCCATCATCAGCGAAATGGATAAGGAAGATATGAGATACACACACACACACACACACACACACACACACACACAGTGAAATACTACTCAGTCACTGAAAAGAATGAAATAATGTCATTTGCAGCAACATGGATGGACCTATAGACTGTCATACTGAATGAAGTAAGTTAGACTGAAAAGGAGCAATATCATATGACATCCCTTATATGCAGAATCTAAAACGAAACGATACAAATGAACTTACAAAACAGAGACTCACAGATTTAGAGAATGAATTTTTGATTGCCAGGGGGAAGGACCAGGGGAAGGGATAGTTAGGGAGTTTGGGATGGAAATGTACATACTGCTATATTTTAAATGGATAACCAACAAGGATCTACAGTATAGCACATGGAACTCTGCTCAATGTTATATGCAGCCTGGATGGGAGGGGAGTTTGGGGGAGAATGGATACATGTTTATGTATGGCTGAGTCCCTTTGCTGTTCACCTGAAACTATCACAACACTGTTAAATGGCTATACCTCCATACAAAATATAAAGTTTTAAAAAATATTAAAAAGTAAACAAATGGGTCCTAATCAAACTTAAAGTCTTTTGTAGAGGAAAGGAAACCATCAATGAAAGGAAAAGACACCATACGGAATGGGGGAAAATATTTGCAAATGACACAGCTGACAAGAAGTTAATATCTGAAATATACAAACAGCTCATACAACTCAACATCAGAAAACCAAACAACCAAATCAGAAAATGGGCAGAAATAGACACCCAAACAGACACTTCTCCAAAGAAGACATACAGATGGCCAACAGGCATGTGAAAAAAATGCTCACTGTTACTTATTAGAGAAATGCAATTCAAAATCATGATGAGGTATTATCTCACACCAGTCAAAATGGTCATCATCACACTCTACATATACTAAATGCTGGAGAGGATGTGGAGAAAAGGGAACCCTCCTACACTGTTGGTAGGAATGTAAATTGGTACAGCCACTATGGAAAAAAGTGTGCTCAGTTCGGTTCAATCACTCAGTCACGTCTGACTCTTTGTGACCCCATGGACTTTGTGACCCCCCAGGCATGCCAGGCCTCCCTGTCCATCACCAACTCCTGGAGCTTACTCAAACTCATGTCCATTGAGTCGGTAATGCCATCCAACCATCTCATTCTCTGTTGTCCCCTTCTTCTCCCACCTTCAATCTTTCCCAGCATCAGGGTCTTTTCCAATGAGTCAATTCTTTGCATCAGGTGGCCAAAGTATTAGAGCTTCTTAAAAACTAAAAATAGAGCTACCATATGATCCAGCAATTCCACTTCTGGGTATCCCATTTTAGAAAAAGTGAAAACTCTATCTTGAAAATGTACATGCATCCCAATGTTCACAGTAGTACTATTTACAATAGCCAAGACATGGAAACAACCCAAGTACCCATCAACAAACAACTGGCTTAAGAAGATGTAGTGTATATATACACAATGAAATATTACTCAGCCATAAAAAGGATGAAATATTGTCATTTGTAACAACATGGCTGGACCCAGAGAATATTATACCTAGTGAAGTCAGGCAGAGAAAGACAAAATATGATATAACTTATATGTGGAATCCAAGAAATACAAAAGAATCTGTGTACAGAACAGAAGCAGATTCATAAACATAGAAAATAAACTTACGGCTACCAAAGGAGAGTGGGAAGGTGACACAGACATATTAGGAGGATGGAATTAACAGATGCAAATTACTTATACATAAAATAGATAAGCAACAAGCATTTACTGTACAGCAAAGGGAATTACACTCAGTATCTTGTAATAACTGAATCACTTTGCTGTATACCGGAAACTAACACAATATTGTAAATCAACTATACTTCAATAAAAAATCTTGAGTTATTTGGGTTCCTCGGGGTATTCATAGGACAATGATCAATTTACAGAGTCCCAGAAAGTTGTATGGTGCTATGGACTAAATGTGTTCCCCCACAGTTCACATGTTGAAGTCCCTACGCGCCAGTGTGAAGGTATTTGGAGGGGATTAGGTTTAGACGAGGTCATAAGGGTAGAGCCCCCGTGATGAGATTAGTGCCCCCATAAGAAGAGACCTCAGAGCTTCCTTTCTTAGCCACTGAAAATACAGCAAGACAGCCGTCTATAAGCTAGGAAGAGAGTTCTCATCAGGAACCACATTGGCTGGCACCTTGATCTTGGACCTTCCAGTCTCCAGAACTGTGAAAAATAAATGTCTGTAGTTTAAGCTACCCGGTCCATGCTATTTTGTTACAGTAACTCCAGCTGACTAAGATAGCTGGGTAGCATTCTGTGTTTTACATTGTGAGGAGACAGTCAATGGTGTTTTCTTGCTTAGCTAAAACAATGAGCATCCTGAATAAAGCTTATGAAAGAAAGAATGAAATGTCTTTGCCTTACCAACTGTAGCCCCTTCCTGTCTCTCAGATGACCCAGAGCACAGAATCACCACTGAAGGTGGCTGCGGGGAAGACCGTCCCCACTTAGAGATGTTTGGATGTCTCTTCCCACATGTCTATGGCAGTGCTTTGCACTGTGGACCCTCTGTCCATTAGCTCTGCAGGGCTCAGACTTAAATAGACGTCCCTCCGGGTACAAAAGGGGGCCTCCTCCACCCTCAGCCATGAAAGGCAAACTGCCCCAGGGCAGTGTTTCTCCAGCATCACTTCACTTTGGAATCACCCAGAGCACTTTTGAAAAGTGTCCATGCCCAAGCCCCATACTCAGAAGTCCAGGTTCAAATGATCAGAAGGGGACCTGACTGTCAGTAGTTTTATAAACATCTTCCCAGCTGCTTTTAATGTGCAGCCTGGTTTGTGAAGCTCTGCTGTGAAGCAAAGGGCTGCAGGTTATCCCTGGGTGGCTCCGGTCTAACAGATGAGTGAATCCCAGCTGTCAGGAATGATGACATTACCCAGGTGGGGAGAACAGTGAGAAAGCAATAGTTGTCAAAGCCTGACATTTAGGCAGGGAGCACAAAATGTCTCAACATTTCCATTACTCTGCATGCAACTCCTCTCTGAAAAGGAGGCATTAGCTGGAGATAGGAACTCTCGCGATGGTGTAAGGATGGCCTAGACATGAGTGATGTAATGAGATAGCAGCACACCATCACTCAGATGGCATCCTTGAGCCGTCAGCTGGGAACCGGGTCACCTGATTAATTAAAACAGGCTGACGTCATGGAAGAGGCATTGACCACTGCCTCTGACACGGTCTGCTATGGGTAGTTTGGTTAACTTTGTAAGGATTCACCCAAGTCACAAATGAGAGAAGCAATTCTCTTGTTACCACACCTACTGAAAGGGAATCATCACCTTCATGTCTCAAAAAAGGATAGCAATAATAGCTAATATTTCTTAAGGACTAACTGCCATAACAATTTACTACAAACCATGAGGCTTAAAACAAGAAAATGTGTTAACTTACAGTTTTGTAGGTCAGGAGTCTACCACAGGTCTCAGCAGGCTAGAAAATCAAGGTGCTAGCAGGGCTCAGTTCCTTTCCAGAAGCTTTCAGGAAAAATCTGCTTGGAGCTCACTGCAGCCAGAGGCAGAATTCAGTTCCTGATGCTAGTAGGACTGAGGGTTCCATTTTCTCACTGGCTGTCAGTGGAGGGCTGTTGCCAGCGACTAGAGGCTGCCTGCATTCCTTGGCTGATGGGTCTCTTCCTCTGTCTTCAAAGCCAGCCATGTTGGATCAAGTCCCTCGACATGAGGGGTCCCCAATCTTCAGGATCTAATGCCTGATGATCGGAGGTGGAGCTGATGTAATAATAATAAAAATAAAGGGCACAATCAATGTAATGTGCTTGAATCATCCCCAAACCATCCCCTCAGCCCCAGTCAGTGTAAAAAATTGTCTTCCATGAAACAAGTCCCTGGTGCCAAAAAGGTTGGGGACTGCTGCCTTACACTCTCTCCTGCCTTGTTTTCCATCAGTATCTCTCTTTGACCTTCACTTATGCCCCCGTTCCACTTTTAAGGACCCACGTGACTACATCAGGCCCACCTGGGAATCTTTAATTCCATCTGCAAAGTTCCTTTGGCCACTTTAGGTAATGGGGTTGGGCAGGCTGCAGGGACTACGTTCAGATAATCTGGGGCCACTGTTCGGCCCACCACACACCTCACTAGGGTCTCCTCCTACCCCTGTGGTAAGTTCAGTTCAGTTCAGTTCAGTTGCTCAGTTGTGTCCGACTCTTTGTGACCCCATGAACTGCAGCACACCAGGCCTCCCTGTCCATCACCAACTCCCGGAGTTTACCCAAACTCATGTCCATTGAGCTGGCGATGCCATCCAACCATCTCATCCTCTGTCGTCCCCTTCTCCTCCTGCCTTCAATCTTTCCCAGCATCAGGGTCTTCTCAAATGAGTCAGCTCTTCGCATCAGGTGGCCAAAGTATTGGAGTTTCAGCTTCAACATCAGTCCTTCCAGTGAACACCCAGGACTGATCTCCTTTAGGATGGACTGGTTGGATCTCTTTGCAGTCCAAGGGGCTCTCAAGAGTCTTCTCCAACACCACAGTTCAAAAGCATCAATCCTTTGGTTCTCAGCTTTCTTTATAGTCCAACTCTCACACCTATACATGACTACTGGAAAAACCATAGCCTTGACTAGACGGACCTTTGTAGGCAAAGTAATGTCTCTGTTTTTTAATATGCTGTCTAAGTTGGTCATAACCTTCCTACCAAGGAGCAAGTGTCTTTTAATTTCATGGCTGCAATCACCATCTGCAGTGATTTTGGAGCCCAAAAATATAAAGTCAGCCACTGTTTCCACTGTTTCCCCATCTATTTCCCATGAAGTGATGGGACTGGATGCCATGATTTTAGTTTTTTGAATGTTGAGCTTTAAGCCAACTTTTTCACTCTCCTATTTCACTTTCATCAAGAGGCTCTTTAGTTCTTCACTTTCTGCCATAAGGGTGGTGTCATCTGCATATCTGAGGTTATTGATATTTCTCCCAGCAATCTTGATTCCAGCTTGTGCTTCATCCAATCCAGCGTTTCTCATGATGTACTCTACATATAAATTGAATACGCCGGGTGACAATATACAGCCTTGACATACTCCTTTTCACTATTTGGAGCCAGTCTGTTGTTCCATGTCCAGTTCTAACTGTTGCTTCCTGACCTGCACACAGATTTCTCAAGAGGCAGGTCAGGTGGTCTGGTACTCCCATTTTTTGAAGAATTTTCCACAGTTTATTGTGATCCACACAGTCAAAAGCCTTGGCATAGTCAATAAAGCAGAAATAGACGTTTTTCTGGAACTCTCTTGCTTTTTTAATGATCCAGTGGATGTGGGCAATTTGATCTGTGGTAAGAGGTCAGTTTTACTCATTCAGCCCAGTTGCTCTTCCTTTAATTCATTTTCATGTTAACTGTATTTGGGTCTTAGCCCTGGCCCCCTTTCTTCTCTCTCTAAACATCCTCTGCGGGTGATCTCTTCCAGGTCCCTGGTTTTAAACAGTATCTGTATGCAACATTTCAAATTAATATCCTCTATCTTCTGTGCCCCAGAATCTTTTCTCCAATGGCCTACTTGACAGCTAGGTGTTTCACATGAATCTTCAGAATTACCAAACTTTTGTTCTCCTGTCCCCACCTCCACCCTGTTTCACACACCCCTTCCTGTCTCCCTTATGACATTATCGCCTATTTGATCATGCCAAACACTTGGGATTCATCCTATTTTCTTCCTTCTCCTTCGGCCACTTGCTCAATCATCCCCAAACCCTGTTGTATACCAGATCCTTTCTGTCACTTACCCTTTACTCCACAGCACAGGAACTACTGAGCCAGGCAACCCTGATTTTGCCATTAAACCTGCAGCTCCCTGCAGCAGCAAAATAGATCTTTTACAAGCTTTAATTGGAAGTAACAAAGCCAAAATACTAAGAGGTTATTTCTGGAGGGTGGATATATGGGTGGATGTTATTTTCTTCCTGGTACTTTTTTGCACTTTAAACACTTCCATAGAAAACTCAAAACAAAATGTTCTGTAAAAAGAAAAACAAAAATAAGACGATACCTTCTCAGAAGGGTTCCCCTCCCTTTTCCCATCCCTACATTATTATCTCTAATAGCATCCTGTTATTTCCTCTCTTGGTCTTTATCACACTTGGCAGTGGTTTACATTTTGTTTTCTGGTTTTATTGTCTCTCTCTCTCTCACGAGCTGTAAGGCCATGAGGGCAGTACCATATTTACAGTGTTGAGTACTCTAAACCTAGCACCCAGGCCTGTGCCTGCCACAGAGTAAAGGTTAGGTGGACAGCTAGGTGTTTCACATGAATCGTCAGAATTACCAAACTTTTGTTCTCCTGTCCCCACCTCCAACCTGTTTCACACACCCCTTCCTGTCTCCCTTATGACATTATCGCCTATTTGATCATGCCAAACACTTGGGGTTCATCCTATTTTCTTCCTTCTCCTTCGGCCACCAGGTGTCCTTCGTTATCTGAATTCTCATTATCCAGTTATCCACTAAAATGACTTGCAAAAATTCCAGATTTATTACAAACCAGCCAACAAACACCAGAAAGCCTGTTTAAGGTGTATGTGAACCCAGGTAAGAGAATGTAGATTGTGTTGTAGTCCTACCTCAACGGCTGCATGATACAGATTATTGTTAAGTTGCAAGGTTGTGTCCGACTCTTTGTGACCCCATGGACTGTAGCCTGCCAGGCTCCTCTGTCCATGGGATTCTCCAGGCAAGAATACTGAAGTGGGTTGCCATTTCCTTCTCCAGGGGCTCTTCCTGACCCAGGGATCGAACCCTCATCTCCTGCGTCTCCTGCACTGCAGACGGATTCTTTACCACTAAGCCATCTGGGAAGCCCCCTGATACGGATACTTGTTTAAGTGTGTACCAATGTCCAGATGTCTAGGTGATCAGCATTCCCAGTTATTTAGTGAAAAAGTCTTCTAAGAAAGTAGTACTCATTCAGCTTCATGTTCATCATCATTTGGAAGAAAGGAAAGAAGAGGATCCGTGTACTGAATCTTTACAAGAAACTCCAGATCACATGCAGAAAACCATTGCTGCAGCCAAGAGAATGTGACTGTGATATCAAAGAAAGCACTGCACCCCAGAAATGCAGTGACACACCCTGTCTCATGCCTCTGGGAGCTGTATAACCTTCAACAGAAACAATACAAACATGTTCATTTGAGAGCTTTCCCCACTACATGTTATCTCATCTATAGCTCCAAATGACGGCTCAGAGTCACAACCACTTCCAGAGGCTTGCATGCTAATCAGACAGCCACCCCCCATTTCCTTGTTTGGATGTGTAGGATGTGATGCATCTACCATTCCACTCAGTCTTTCCCTCAACCCCAATCCCCAAAGGGGACTGAAGCTTCCACCTCCTCCCTCTGGCCCACCAGACTCTGCTCGGGCAACTCTTACGTTGATCAGTAACCAGAACCTGAAAACTGCTCTATGATTTCATTTATTACATTATTTGAAAAGACCCTGATGTGGAAAAAGATTGATGGCAGAAGGAGATGACAGAGGGTGAGATGGTAGGATGGTGTCACTGACTCAATGGACATGAGTTTGAGCAAATTCTGGGAGACAGAGAAGCCTGGGGAAGTGGGGTTCACAGTTCATGGGGTCACAAAAAATCGGACATGACTTAGCCAATGAACAACAATAATTACTTATGTTTCAGTTATACTCACTGAGTGTGGGAAAGATGAACTTCGTCTACTCCATAGTATTCCTCCTGTCAGTGTTGTCCTGGACCAGCTATGTCAGTATCACCAGGAAGCTTGTTAGAAATGCTAGTTCTGGGATCTCTCTGGTGGTTCGGTGGCTAAGACTCCACACTCCCAACGCAGGGAACCTGGGTTCAATCCCTGGTCTATAAATAGATTCCCCCATGCCACAAAGAAGACTGAAGATCCTATGTGCTGCAGGTAAGACCTGGCACAGTCAAATAAATAAATAAAAAGAAATATTGAGAAAGAAATGCTAGTTCTTGGGTCCTAACCCAGACCTACCAAATCTGAAACTCTAGGTCCGAGGATCCCATGTTTCAATAGACTCCTTAGATGATTCTGATGAATGCCAACGTTTGAAAAGCCTTGCTATACACTGGAGTATTATACACACAAAAAATCAGATAGTCGATGTTTTGATGTTTTTACATTATGTAGGAATCCCTGGTGGATGCTTATAGAGGGCTTTAAGAGTATTTTAGTGATATTTAGGAAAATTGGTTGTGGATTTTGGATGGGCTGGGAATACATTGGTTTTTTTTTTTTCATTTAAAATAACAGACTATCAGCTTCCTTTATCTGAAAATTTGCTATCCAACATGCTTTCAGAGATGGATTAGATATAGATAGCAAGGGAAGTCTGCATTCAAAAAAGGAATGTTGAGAGTTTGAAAGGCATATGCCAAGAATTCCTTCACAGTGTTTAGAGCCTGTCTGGGTGAAAGGCTGCCCCTTTCTTGCCTCCGCTAGTAAGTGCCTCGGGATAGAACATACACATGGGCCAAAGTAGGGAAAGCGTAAGGCAGTGGTAATAAATACTTGGGGAAATATGTGACAATTGTTTTAGGATTTGGGGGAAAAAAGGAGTTCAAGAAAACACGGAGGGAAAACTCAAGGCTATATGGAATGTCAGTTTGAATTCTCACTCCAAAAAGTAATGATGGAGAGAGAAAGGCAGTTTGCAACCAGAAACGATGCGAACCAGATTCTTCAAATAACTCATTTCTGCCAGTCACTGTCAACCATAGCTAGTCAAGGTCAGGTCTAAGAGAAAACTCTCTTCGTAGTGGAGCACCACTTGTCAATTTTCCAATGGCAGATGATCTTAACCAAATCTACACTCAAGCCTTGCTATTTCTCCCAACAGACATACAGCCATTTACTGATTATGTAAAGTTCAAAAGGAGCCAAAGAGCAGAGTCTGATCCAAGAAGAGAGGTTTTTTTGTGGAGACAGGTGATCCAGAAAATCAGCTTTACCCTTCTGTTGCAAAGATACATAGTTCAACACATACAAATATTTTTCTTAACTCTGGGAAAATCTCTGTCAGAAAAACTTAAAAATGCCTATCCAGTCTAGGTAAATTACATCTGGTCTGAATACTCACAAAAGGACCAGGAAATGAAACACTGAATGGAGGTATACAGAGAATTTCAGCAAGAATAATGCTTTTAATTGGGCATTTATAAACCATGGTCAGGGCATTTATTTCATGACCAAATGTGTGGCCTTAAATGGTTTTAGAATTCACTCAGCATAGACTGAGTTATTAGAGGAAATCAACAGTAACTTTAAAGCAAAGACTGTACTATTCAGCAAAGCTTGACTGCATCAATGCCTGTGAAGAATGAAGTGCAACACTCTTTGTTTATCTCTACCTGAAAAGTCTGTCTGTTCTAGGGATTTGGGAAATGGGTTGAGGTTAGTCCTGCCATAACAACTGAGATCATATGTCTTGATACTGACACCTTGCGATATTTCCACCAGGTATTTACAATGGAGGCAACTGATTCTACAAAATTAATATGAAACTATATATTCTATAAAGCAGGCTTCCTTGGTGGTTTAATGGTAAAGAATCCTCCTGCCCATGCAGAAGACCCAGGTTTGAACTCTGGGTTGGGAAGATCCCCTAGAGAAGGAAATGGCAACCCACTCCAATATTCTTGCCTGGAGAATCCCATGGACAGAGGAGCCTGGCAGGCTACAGTTCATGGGGTTGCAAAAGAGTCGGACACAATTTAGCAACTAAACAACAACAATTCTATAAAGCAACTTGTCCTTTCTTAACATAGTATACAATCATCATTTTGTTGTATTTAAACAAACACAACTCTATTCATAGGCACAGAATTTTTCTATTAGCACATTTACCCCTCAAATTATCACCCTTATTTGGATTATCTTCCATTTTCTTTCTGAAAACAGGTACATCTTGTCTTTCAAATTCCTTTCAAACTTTTTCTTAAAACCTTCCCACACTAAAGTTAGCTGGCCTGGTCTTGTCAGAAAATACTTATTGAATATAAGGGGAAGTTAGTCTCCCCAGCATGGAGGAAGGGAATGTGTATAAAGAGACTGTACTACTTTCTACTCCAAGCCTGACTTGGGAGTAGAGGAATCAGATGAATTTTAAATTGACCTTGAGATGGAAATTTGAGAGTGAAGAGCACTGAGTATTTAAGCTGAATGGACACTGTTTTGATAATTAAAAATGACTGGTCAAGATGTTTTAAAGGATCTGCTACCTAGTAGAGAAGGGGGAGGTAGTCATTGAACAAAACAAACAAACAGAGACTCCTCAATAAACCAGTGCCATCTATTTAGAGGGTAAGGGAAGGCTTCTTGTGGAAAGCGGTACCTTAGTGGAGCTTACTGATAATTCTGGTGGGGTTGGGTGGTTTAGTTTCATTGTTGAGGCACCAGAAACCATAAATGACTTTGTCAGCCATATTGAAGAGTATGGGCAGTTTTTAGATCATGATTTCTGTAAGGGCTAGGCTACAATTTATCCTCCTCAATGAACCCATTGTGGAGTTAAGTGCAGGACAAGCAGGTAGCAAATGTGAGAGATGTCTTTGCTCCCTAATTGAATCCTAATATTCAGGTTTTTCATGGGTGAAATTTTACTCCCCTTACTATTTTTTTTAGGGTTCAAGGAAGGCTATCTGAGATCTTTGCAAACTGGACATTAATTTGAAAAATAAAGTGGATGGCTCACTAACAGAGACTTCATAAACATTTATCATATGAATGAAAGCATGAATAAATAGAAGGCTGTTTTAATAGTGCCACTAAGCCAAATCCATCTCTTGGTTTTACAAACGTGAGTGGAGAAATCTCCATTATTTTGATTTTGATTTATGCCTGCAACACTGTGCTCATTAAAGCATGGCTCACATGCTCCAATAATTCACACAGTTCATAAGAGATTAATAAACTATATCATATCAATGTCACTGTAAGTTTGCATAATTGTATTGAATTTCTTCTTCTCACTAGGCCTGATATTCATAATTTCATCAGATTTGATACACTATTGATCTTCACAGCCTGGTTTGTGAAATTACCTCATCCTCTAAACAAATATTAATGAGCAATCTTTATCCCTTGAACCTGGAAGCATTGCTCAAACCCACAAAAACTAAAAATAGAGATCTGGCCTTTTAAGTACCATGAGCACCAGATGCAAGAAAGGAAGAAAACATTAGGCCCACGGCTGAGAAATTTTATATACATTTAAAAATAAAAACTGGAAAGGAGAAAATGTCAAAAGAGTGATTATTACACAAAGTTCCAGTATGCGAGTTATTTATGGTGCTACCTCTAAAACTCCTGACCCTGGAATCAATTTCTAAATCAATTGGAAACCAATCTCATCCCAGAGTGCAGCCCATACATTCTCATTCAGAACCAGCTGGTATCTTTCCACTGTTCTCCCCTCAGCCTCCTGTAGATTATATTTCTGGATGTGGAAAAGGGAAGAAGGGAATTGTCCTTTCTCATTTGCCTTCTGCTCAGGACAGTTTTTAAGAGACACTTATCAACCCCATGGTTCAAACCAGTCACCCATATCAATTATTTGTGATTTTTTTTCTTTAAAAAAAAACTTCTTTCTACTATGGAAACATTTAAATTATGTACCAGGCGGAACACTATAATAAACTCCTATGTACCCAGCCACTTAGTGTACCACTCCCAACTTGTGGCTGATCTTATTTTATGTATATATCAGATCTCCCCTCCCATAAGAATTTGAAGTAAAAGCCACTTCATTTATAAATATTGCAGAATGTAAAGGGCTCTTATCCTTGGATACAAAATCCCCCACCCTTCTTTTCAATTCTCTCAGATGGTGATAACAGGAAGTTACCTGGTGGTGCTATTTAGGGAGTCTTCTCTTTGCGAGCTGCTCTGAACGCACATATCTTGTCGGGCTACCCATGTATCCCATTTCAGGAACTCTACTCTGACTTGCAGGCAGGAAAAATGATGAGCCACATGCATCATTCAACCAGCTTCCCCTCTTCTGGTGTGTGACACAAGCATAAAGGACCCAAATGTTTTTCATTAACTGTAAGTTTTTGCTTATTTTTTCCCCTAGCTATATTATTTCTATTATTGATTTCTGGTTTAAGCCACTGTAGTCAGAGAGTTTACGCTGTATGATTTCCACCCTTGATTTATTAAGACTTGTTTATGCCCTAGAATATAGATATATTTTGGTTAACATTCCATGCGATTTCCATAGATGTTCTGCAAATGTCAGTTGGGTCATGTTGGTTAATGGTGTGTTTAAATTATTTATATCTCTATTATTTTTTTTCCTACTTGTTCTAGCAATTAATGTGAGAGAATTTTAAATTTATGCAACTAAGATTGTTGATCTATCTCTACTTTTAGTTGTGTTAAGTTTTCCTTTATATATTTTGGAGCTATGTTATTAGAAGTTCATTCACTTTTAAGACCATTATGCTTTTCTGTTGAGTCAATTCTTATTAATATCATTATGGACCATCCTCTTTACTTCTGGTTATACTTTTTCCTTAGAGTCTACTTTGTCTGGAATTAATAGAGCCAGAGATTTTTCTTTTCAGTTATCTTTCTCATCCTTTTATTTTCAATTTTGCTGTTCCCTGATCTTTAAAGTTTATCTTTTATAAAGAGCATATAATTGGGGGTTGGACTTTTTATCTGGGCTGCCCTTGTCTTTTCGTTGTAGTGTTTAGTCCATTTACATTTAATGTAATTACAGTACAGTTGGGTTTATGTCTACCAAGTTGATTCTATTTCCCAGCCTCCTTCACTGCCCCTCACCTCAGCAACAGGCCTGTTGGAGAAAACTGGCTGTATGTTTTGGGCTCCTTTTGATCCCAGTTAGTTGTGTCAGCCCACACAACTGTTAAAAGCTTCCCTCATTTATTTTTAGCCCTACACTGTCTCTCTGCATACAGTAGGCCTGATTCTCAGTCCTTGTCCACACTTGGAGAATGACCCCTGGGAAGAAAGCAGGTGCTGATTTCTGCTCATTTAGGAATAGTTCTTCCCTTTTTGGAATT
This sequence comes from Oryx dammah, assembly GCF_014754425.2. Classification (NCBI taxonomy): domain Eukaryota; kingdom Metazoa; phylum Chordata; class Mammalia; order Artiodactyla; family Bovidae; genus Oryx; species Oryx dammah. The sequence goes on from NW_024070207.1 coordinate 112,883,929, forward strand.
TTATTAAATGAAAAAAAGAAGGAACAGAGAATAAATGAAATGTGGGGCAATGTAAAATAGTCTAAATTTCCATATATCCTATACCTATATTCACTAATTGTTTGACATCCTGCCACATGTGCTTAATTTTTACCCCATCCCTTCTCAACATACAGAAGTTTTACTTTGTTTTCTTTTTGCAAACAATGAAATAGTGTGCATATATCATGGCATGTTACCTCTAAATGCTTCAGAATGTATCTGCTAAAAATAGACATTCTCTTACATATCCACAAGACCACTGTCACACCCAAGAAATGTAATGTTGCTACAGTAATATTATCTAATATACATTTCATATTCAAACGTCTCCAATTGTCCTTGAAACATAGTTGTGTCTTTTTAAGAAAATCTAGGAACAAGTCTGCTGCTACTGCTGCTAAGTCACTTCAGTCATGTCCGACTCTTTTGCAGCCCTATGGACCACAGCCCGCCAGGCCTCTCTGTCCATGGGATTCTCCAGGCAAGAATACTGGAGTGGGTAGCCATTCCCTTCTCCAGGGAAACCTCCAAACCCAGAGATCAAACCTGGGTCTCTTAGGTCTCCTGCATTGTCAGGTAGGTTCTTAACACCAGTGCCATGTGGGAAGCCCCGGGATCAAGTCTAGAATCACAAATCACCTGTGGCTATCATGTTTGTTTCTGGTCTCCTTTAATCAAGAACAATCTCTCCATCTTTATTTTTCATGACTATTGAAATTTTAGATTTGTCTAAATATTTCCTCACTATTAGATACTGGTTAAACATTTTTGACAAGAATTCTACATATTTCTACTGTGTCCTTCCACTGAATCATATCAGGAGGAACATGGTATCAGTTTGTCCCATTACTGGAGATGCTAAATTTGATCATTTGTTTAAGGGGAGGGTCCACCATATCTCTCTAGGGTAAAAATATCTTTTTCCCGTTTGAAATTAATAAGTAATTTGGGAGGTGATACTTTGAGATTATATATTCTGTTGCCCACTAACCTCTCACCCATTGGTTTTAGTATTCATTGGTATTTTTTTTTTTTTGGCCTGAACCAGTCATTATGTTGTTGGTTGTGAAATGGTGATTTTCAAATTCTATCATTCCTTCTATACGTCTAAACTGACATTATTTTGTAAAGAAGTTTTCCTCATCTCACCTTTATCCTTGACTGTGGACTCACTGATTTCCTTTTGTTGTAATTCATTGCTATCATTACTCATTGTGATTCTCAAGTTATCCCAAATTCAGCCAGTGGGAGTCCCTTCCAGCCAGCCCCATTGTCCTTTGGCTGTGTCTCCATTGCTTGATCACTTCCCTGCTTTCTGAACGAGAAGAATGCTCCAGGCTCACTTTATACCTGCCCCATGCCTGAAATCAGTCATTTCTCCAAAGAGAGCAGTAGTCTTCATAGTGGTGTCCAGCAGTCAGCAGTACACAGGGTATCAAAGCCCAGGGGAAGCACTAATGGTGTCTATGTGGTTCCAGCTCTGAGGTGTGATATGAAGCATTTTCCTGGCTGCACAGCCTCCCAAACCTTATTTTCTGGCTCTACGGAGGATTTTATGAGCCACCCTACACCAGTTAATCATTCCTTGTGCAGTTAAGTAAGCCAGAGTGTCTGCTGCTTGCAGCCAAAAACTTTGATTGATATAAGCACCAAATGATTCACATAATAAGCCTGAACTCCCTGTTCTCTGGGTGGCAGTAGATAATCCAGAGCCTGTGTAAAAGTGTGATGCGATAATGGCTCATAAGAGCAGACTCGATAAAAATGAATTTAATAGCACTTTTCAGTTTCATGGTACTTGAAGCATCATCTTTAATACCCTTGACATGTTTGAGAGATGTATTATTTTACTCACTTGAAAGATGGGAATTTGAAATAAATGTTATAAGAATATATATTATAACTGAACTATGTGAAGACAAAGATGTACTGAAAACAAGTTAAAAAAATATACCCAAATAAATTTTTTGGAAATCATTTCAAAAAGTCAAATCAACGAGAGCATCCAAACGTTAGTATCTAAAGCCAGAAGTATCTTAAATTTAAGACAAACATTCTACCTCAGTAATTTATAGTCATTTATCTCTGGAGTTTTACACTGAATTCATGAAGAAACTCCAATAATAATTAAAAGTGTTGTACTGAAAATACAGTAAGAAGAGTCAGTAGTAAAAAGCAACTGTGTAAATTACTGAGACAGGATGTTAATTTTAAATAGCAGCAGTTTGTCATAGCCAATTGAACTAAGAATGTGATCCACATTAACTTCACTCTTGTTTTGTAAACTCCCCATGACTACTCTTGACATTCTCACATTTGTTTTGGCTCAGTAATTCTCCATCAGGCTGAACTGCCCGGAGGTGGTATATATATATTAGTATACGTGAATTTAAGCGTACTGGTTATACTTGTGCTGTGTTACATTGCTTCAGTCATGCCTGACTCTGTGACCCTATGGACTGTAGCCCTCTAGGCTCCTTTGTCCACAGGATTCTCCAGCAAAGAATACTGGAGTTGGTTGCCATGTCCTCCTCCAGGGGATCTTCCCAAACCAGGGATCAAACCTGCATCTCTCTCATGTCTCCTGCATTGGCAGGTGGATTCTTCACCTCTAGCACCACCTGGAAAGCCCCATACTTGTGTAACAAATTACACCATGTCTTAGTGACTTCCCTGGTGGCTCAGAGGGTAAAGCTTCTGTCTACAATGTGGGAGACCCCAGTTCGATCCCTGGGTCGGGAAGATCCCCTGGAGAAGGAAATGGCAATCCACTCCAGTACTATTGCCTGGAAAATCCCATGGACAGAGGAGCCTGGTAGGCTACAGTCCATGGGGTTGCAAAGAGTTGGACACGACTGAGCGACTTCACTTCACTTTCAGTGGCTTAAAACAACACACACTTCAGAGTGTGTGGCCCTGTTTCTGTGGGTCAGGAGCCCAGGATCTCTGCTTCAGGGATTTTCATGAGGCTGTAATCGAGGTGTTGGTAGTCCGGGGTCTCAGTCTCATCTGAATGTTCAGCAGGGGAAGAACCTGGTTACAAGCTCACTCCGTGGTCATCAGAAGCATTCTGTTCCCTGCTGGCTGTTGGCTGGGACCTTTCTCAGCTTCTCCCACATGGTCAGTTGCTACTTCAAAACATCCAAACTGAGATGTCAACAGAGTCTGTTAATAAGACAGAAGTCATAATCATTTGTCACCTAACCATGAAAGTGACATCCCATCACTTTCGTCATATTTTTCTGGTTGGAAACAATTTAGAGGCCCCACCCACATTCCAAGGGAGAGGATTGCACAAAGATATAAACACTAGGAGGTGGGGATCACTGACAGCCATCTCAGAAAGCAGCCTAACAAACCAAAGACACAGTTCTGAACAGAGTGTCACAGTCCTTCAAAAGAGGCTATTCTTAGTTAGATGGGCTTGATGGTTTAGTTGCTAAGTCATATCCAACTCTTGTGACCCCATGGACTGTAGCCCACCAGGCTCCTCTGTCCATGGAATTTCCCAGGCAAGAATACTGGAATGGGTTGCCATTTCCTTCTCTAGGAGATCTTCCCGACCCAGGGATTGAACCTGCATCCACTGCATTTCCTGCGTCGCAGGTGGATTCTTTACCAACTGAGCCACCAGGGCTTACTGTGATCCAAAGTTTCTCTGAGTCATTCTTTCTTGACTTTCTAAAAAGTGTGTGTTGTTGGACTGTGATTGATGGACATTTCTGTTGTTTATTTTTGAGGGAAAATATTCTCAAAACACATTTTAATAAGGTAATCATCATCATTAGTTTAGGGACTAAATTTTATTCATCCCAGAACCACGTGTGCAGGGAGGCAGGGGGGAAAGATGTCCTCTATTTAGCTTGTGCTGCATGTAAATATAAAATGTTCCTCAGTGTTGTCACTGATGCCTCTGAGATTCCTTTCCACCAACCCACCACCCCTGCTGTGCTTTTTATTTCCATATTTTTCTGTTACCTAGCACTTACTATAATTTATCCTGATGAAGGGCTTCAAACCTCATCAGAAATCTCCTTTATTAGGTAAACTGCTTGTGTTTACCCTTTGAAATATTCCACATACTTTCCCTAAGCTATGTTTTTTCTTATGATCCTATTTTTCTTTAAAGAGACAAGCCGCACAGCAGTGAGTTATGGAAAGTACCAGAAGGAAAAGGAGGCTTTGGCCTCCAAAATCTTGAACGATGCCTTATTCAGTTGGTTGAGAAACATTAAAAGATAGGGGGAAATGGTAGAGAAACGAGTTTCCATCATCTTAAGGGAGCTGTCTCCCCTCTACTGCTAGCATGTGAGGGGCTAGTGGTAGAGGTGCTGAGGTGGCTGGAGGCAGGGACTTCAGTGACACACTGGATGGAGCAGGTGGAAAGCCCAGGACCCAGCACAGGACAAATGGAACATCAGAAACCCCTCCTAAGAGAAGTTCAGGGAGGAAAAGTCATTTGCAAGACTTTGCCCCTATTCAGCCATCACAGAGTAGGATAAGAAGGCTCTAAATTGCCAATAAGAAAAGAATATAAAACCATCAAACACTGGAAAGTGAGGAGAGGTGAGGGGTGGTGGGAAAGTATGAATTTCCTCATTGTTTGTAGCAGACAGTCAATACTGTCTAAACTGGGAGTTTCAACATTCCAACTCCAACAACCCCTTAACAACAGTTTAGAATCCTTTTTCCCCCTTAAACTCAAGAGTCTTAGAAAATACTAGCCTGTGATGAAGAAAAATCGATTAGGAGTTCTTCAGTTTCACATCAATTTCTTATTTTATGTGATATTCAAGTGAAATTAAAAACAACATTTAAATGAAAATAGCACTTAGCTATTTTATTCTTACTTTAAGAAATAGCATTTTGTATATGTACCGCAGCTTTCTTATCCATTCATCTGCTGATGGACATCTAGGTTGCTTCCATGTCCTGGCTATTATAAACAGTGTTGTGATGAACATTGGGGTACACATGTCTCTTTCAATTCTGGTTTCCTCAGTGTGTATGCCCAGCAGTGGGATTGCTGGGTCATAAGGCAGTTCTATTTCTAGTTTTTTAAGGAATCTCCACACTGTCCTCCATAGTGGCTGTACTAGTTTGCATTCCCACCAACATTTTATAAAAAGCTTCCCTCTCTGTATCTGTCCAATGATCTACTTATCTATCTTTTTGTATGAGCCCAGGTAGTTGGCTGGAACTCCCCTAATGTCAGCGATAAATGCTTCTGGATGGTGTTTGGTGAATGACTGTTCACTTCCTTAACTTTGTACTTTTTTAAAACTATTGGAATTCTTCAAAATAAGCATGCATTATGCTGACAGAAAGACTAATTTTTTAAATTAATTAGAGTAATTAGCCCCAGCAAGACAGTAGGGGCTGGAGTGGAGGCTACGCAGCACTGGAGTTAATTTGAGGAGATACCCCACCTCCAAGGGCAAAGAAGAAGCCCAGCAAGATGGTAGGAGGGGCGAAATTGCATTTAGAATCAAACCCCCTACCTGCCAGAGACGCTCAGAGGGGTCAAACATACCTTGTGCACACCGGACCCAGAGACCCCACAGAGACTGAAACAGAACTGTCTTTGAGTGTATCCTGAGGAGGTATGGGTCAGCAGTGGCCTACTGCAGGGGCAAGGGCTCTGGGTGCAGCAGACCTGGGTATGGTATAAGCCCTCTTGAAGGAGGTTGCTATTAACCCCACCATAGAGCCGCCAGAACTTACACAGGACTGGGGAAACAGACTCTTGGAGGGCACAAACAGAACCTTGAGTGCACCAGGACCCAGGAGAAAGGAGCAGTGACCCCACAAGTGACTGATCCAGACTTGCCCATGAGTGTCCAGGAGTCTCCCGTGGAGGTGTGGATTGGTGGTGGCCTGCTGCAGGGTTGGGGGCACTGAGTGTAGCAGTGTGAGCATGGGACATTTTGAAGGAGGTCACCATTATCCTCATTACCTCCACCATAGTTTGGCCTCAGGTCAAATAACAGGGAGGGAACACAGCCCTGCCCATCAACAGAAAATTGGATTGAAGATTTACTGAGCATGGCCCCAACCATCAGAACAAGACCCAGTTTCCCCCTCAGTCAGTCTCTCCCATCAGGAAGCTTCCATAAGCCACTTATCCTTCTCCATCAGAGGGCAGACAGACTGAAAACCACAATCACAGAAAACTAACCAATCTGATCACATGGACCAGGCCTTGTCTATCTCAATGAAACTATGAGCCATGACATGTAGGGCCACCCAAGACGGATGGGTCATGGTGGAGAGTTCTGACAAAACGTGGTCCACTGGAGAAGGGAATGGCAAACCACTTCAGTATTCTTGCCTTGATAACACCATGAACAGTATGAAAAGGCAAAAAGATAGGACACTGAAAGATGAACTCCCCAGGCCCACAGGTGCCCAACATGCTACTGGAGATTAGGGGAGAACTAACTCCACAAAGAATGAAGAGATGGAACCAAAGCAAAAACAAAACCCAGGTGTGGATGTGACTGGTGATGGAAATAAAGTCTGATGCTGTAAAGAGCAATATTGCATACGAACCTGGAATGTCAGGTCCATGAATCCAGGGAAATTGGAAATGGTCAAACAGGAGATGGAAAGAGTGAATATCGACATTTTAGGAATCAGTGAACTAAAATGGACTGGAATGGGTGAATTTAACTCAGATGACCATTATATCTACTACTGTGGGCAGGAATCCCTTAGAATAAATGGAGTAGCCATCATAGTCAACAAAAGAGTTTGAAATGCAGTACTTGGATGCAATCTCAAGAACAACAGAATGATCTCTGTTCGTTTCCAAGGCAAACTATTCAATATCATGGTAATCCAAGTCTATGCCCCAACCAGTAATGCTGTAGAAGCTGAAGTTGAACGGTTCTATGAATACTTACAAGACCTTTTAGAACCCAAAAAAGATGTCCTTTTCATTATAGGGGACTGGAATGTGAAAGTAGGAAGTCAAGAGATACATGGAGAAACAGGCAAATTTGGCCTTGGGGTACAGAATGAAGTAGGGCAAAGGCTAATAGAGTTTTGCCAAGACAATGCACTGGTCATAGCAAACACCCTCTTCCAACAACACAAGACTCTACACATGGACATCACCAGATGGTCAACACCAAAATCAGACTGATTATATTCCTTGCAGCCAAAGATGGAGAAGCCCTATACAGTCAGCAAAAACAAGACTGGGAGCTGATTGTGGCTCAGATCATGAACTCCTTATTGTCAAATTCAGACTTAAATTGAAGAAAGTAGGGAAAACTACTAGACCATTCAGGTATGACCTAAATCAAATTTCTTATGATTATACAGTGGAAGTGAGAAATAGATTCAAGGGATTAGATCTGATAGACAGAGTGCCTGAAGAACTATGGATAGAAGTTCGTGACATGTACAAGACGCATTGATCAAGACCATCCCAAAGAAAAAGAAATGCATCAAGGCAAAATGGTTGTCTGAGGAGGCCTTACAAATAGCTGTGAAAAGAAGAGAAGTGAAAGGAAAAAAGAGAAAAGAAAGATATACCCATTTGAATGCAGAGTTCCAAAGAATAGCAAGAAGAGATAAGAAAGCCTTCCTCAGTGATCAGTGCAAAGAAATAGAGGAAAAGAATAGAATGGGAAAGACTAGAGATCTCTTCAAGAAAATTAGAGATAACAAGGGAATATTTCATGCAAAGATGGGCTCGATAAGGACAGAAATGGTATGGACCTAAAAGAAGCAGAAGATATTAAGAAGAGTTGGCAAGAACACACAGAAAAACTATACAGAAAAGATCTTCATGACCCAGATAATCATGATGGCGTGATCACTCACCTAGAGCCAGATATCCTGGAATACAAACTCAAGGGGGCCTTAGGAAGCATCACTACAAACAAAGCTGGTTAAGGTGATGGAATTCTAGTTGAGCTATTTGACATCCTAAAAGATGATGCTGTGAAAGTGCTGCACTCAATATGCCAGCAAATTTGGAAAACTCATCAGTGGCCACAGGACTGGAAAAGGTCAGTTTTCATTCCAATCCCAAAGAAAGGCAATGCCAAAGAATGGTCAAACCACCACACAATTGCACTCATCTCACACGCTAGCAAAGTGATGCTTAAAATTCTCCAAGCCAGGATTCAAAATTACGTGAACCGTGAACTTCCAGATGTTCAAGCTAGATTTAGGAATGGCAGAGGAACCAGAGATTCAAATTGCCAACATCCACTGGATCATCGAAAAAGCAAGAACATTCCAGAAAAACATCTATTTCTGCTTTATTGACTACAGCAAAGCCTTTGACTCTGTAGATCACAACAAACTGTGAAAAATTCTTAAAGAGATGGGAATACCAGACCACCTGAGCGGCCTCTTAAGAAATCTGTATGCAGGTCAAGAAGCAACAGTTAGAACTGGACATGGAACAACAGACTGGTTCCAAATCGGGAAAGGAGTACATCAAGGCTGTATATTGTCACCGTGCTTATTTAACTTATATGCAGAATACATCATGAGAAATGCCGGGGTGGATGAAACACATGCTGGAATCAAGACTGCTGGGAGAAATAGCAATAGCCTCAGATATGCAGATAACACCACACTTATGGCAGAAAATGAAGAACAACTAAAGAGCCTCTTGATGAAAGAGGAGAGTGAAAAAGTTGGCTTAAAACTCAGCATTCAGAAAACTAGATTATGGCGTCTGGTCCCATCACTTCATGGCATATAGAGGGGAAACAGTGACAGACTTTATTTTTTTGGTTTCCAAAATCACTGCAGATGGTGACTGCAGCCATGACATTAAAAGACGCTTATTCATTGGAAGGAAAGTTATGACCAACCTAGACAGCATATTAAAAAGCAGAGATATTACTTGGCCAACACAGGTCCATCTAGTCAAGACTATGATTTTTCCAGTAGTAATGTATGGATGTGAGAGTTGGACTATAAAGAAAGCTGAGTGCAGAAGAATTAATGCTTTTAAACTGTGGTGTTGGAGAAGACTCTTGAGAGTCCCTTGGACTACAAGGAGATCCCACCAGTCCATCCTAAAGAAAGTCAGTCCTGAATATTCATTAGAAGGACTGATGCTAAATCTAAAACTCCAATACTTTGGCCACCTTATGTGAAGAACTGACTCATTGGAAAAGACCTGATGCTGGGAAAGATTGAAGGCAGGAGGAGAAGGGGACGACAGAGGATAAGATGGTTGGATGGCATCACCGACTCAATGGACATGGGTTTGAGTGGACTCTGGGAGTTGGTGATGGACAGGGAGGCCTGGCATGTTGTGGTTCATGGGGTCGCAAAGAGTTGGACATGACTGAGTGACTGAACTGAACTGAACTGATACTGTATTGGTGTTTTTTCTGACTCACTTCACTCTGTATAATAGGCTGCAGTTTCATCCACCTCATTAGGACTCAAATGCATTCTTTTTAATAGCTGAGTAATATTCCATTGTGTATATGTACCACAGCTTTCTTATCCATTCATCTGCCGATGGACATCTAGGTTGCTTCCATGTCCTAGCAATTGTAAACAGTGCTGCAATGAACATTGGGGTACATGTGTCTCTTTCAATTCTGGTTTCCTCAGTTTATATGCCCAGCAGTGGGATTGCTGTGTCATAAGGCAGTTCTATTTCCAGTTTTTTAAGGAATCTCCACACTGTTCTCCATAGTGGCTGTACTAGTTTGAATTCCCACCAACAGTGTATGAGGGTTCCCTTTTCTCCACACCCTCTCCAGCATTTATTGTTTGTAGACTTTTGGATAGCAGCCATTTTGACCAGCGTGAGATGGTACCTCACTGTGGTTTTGATTTGCATTTCTCTGATAATGAGTGATGTTGAGCATCTTTTCATGTATTTGTTAGTCTTCTGTATGTCTTCTTTGGAGAAATGTCTGTTTAGTTCTTTGGCCCCTTTCTTGATTGATTGGGTCGTTTATTTTCCTAGTATTGAGCTGCATGAGCTGCTTGTATATTTTTGAGATTAATTCTTTGTCATTTGCTTCATTTGCTATTATTTTCTCCCATTCTAAAGGCTGTCTTTTCACCCTGTTTATAGTTTCCTTCATTGTGCAAAAGTTTTTAAGTTTAATTAGGTCCCATTTGTTTATTTTTGCTTTTATTTCCATTACTCTGGGAGGTGGGTCATAGAGGATCTTGCTGTGCTTTATGTCAGAGAGTGTTTTGCCTATGTTTTCCTCTAGGAGTTTTATAGTTTCTGGTCTTACATTCATATCTTTAATCCATTTTGAATTTATTTTTGTGTATGGTGTTAGAAAGTGTTCTAGTTTCATTCTTGTACAGGTGTTGAACTGTTTTCCTAGCACCATTTGTTAAAGAGATTGTCTTTTCTCCATTGTATATATTTTTGCCTCCTTTGTCAAAGATAAGGTGTCCATAGGTGCGTGGATTTATCTCTGGGCTTTCTATTTTGTTCCATTGAGCTATATTTCTGTCTTTGTGCCAGTACCACACTGTCTGGATGACTGTAGCTTTGTAGTATAGTCTAAAGTCAGGCAAGTTGATTACTCCAGTTCCATTCTTCTTTCTCAAAATGGCTTTGGGTATTTGAGGGTTTTTTTTGTATTTGCATAGTTCAGTTCAGTTCAGTCACTCAGTCGTGTCCGACTCTTGAAGACCCCATGAACCGCAGCACACCAGGCCTGCCTGTCCATCACCAACTCCCGGAGTCTACACAAACTCATGTCCATTGTGTCGGTGATGCCATCCAACCATCTCATCCTCTGTCGTCCCCTTCTCCTCCTGCCTTCAATCTTTCCCAGCATCAGGGTCTTCTCAAATGAGTCAGTTCTTTGCATCAGGTGGCCAAAGTATTGGAGTTTCAGCTTCAATAACAGTCCCTCCAATTAACACCCAGGACTAATCTCCTTTACGATGGACTGGTTGGATCTCCTTGCTGTCCAAGGGACTCTCAAGAGTCTTCTCCAACACCACAGTTCAAAAGCATCAATTCTTTTGTGCTCAGCTTTCTTTATAGTCCAACTCTCACATCCATACATTACTACTGGAAAAATCATAGCCTTGACTAAACGTACCTTTTTTGGCAAAGTAATGTCTCTACTTTTTAATATGCTATCTAGGTTGGTCATAACTTTCCTTCCAAGGAGTAAGTGCCTTTTAATTTCATGGCTGCAATCACCATCTGCAGTGATTTTGGATCCCAGAAAAATAAAGTCAGCCACTGTTTCCACTGTTTTCCCATCTATTTCCCATGAAGTGATGGGACCAGATGCCATGATCTTAGTTTCCTGAATGTTGAGCTTTAAGCCAACTTTTTCACTCTCTTCTTTCACTTTCATCAAGAGGCTCTTTGGTTCTTCTTCACTTTCTGCCATAAGGGTGGTGTCATCTGCATATCTGAGGTTATTGATATTTCTCCCGGCAATCTTGATTCCAGGTTGTGCTTCCTCCAGCCCAGTGTTTCTCATGATGTACTCTGCATCATACAGACTGTGAAATTATTTGTTCTAGTTCTGTGAAAAATACCATCGGTAGCTTGATAGGGATTGCATTGAATCTATAGATTGCTTTGGGTAGTTTACTCATTTTTACTCTATTGATTCTTCCAATCCATGAACATGGTATATTTCTCCATCTATTTGTGTCATCTTTGATTTCTTTCATCAGTGCTTTATAGTTTTCTATATATAGGTCTTTTGTTTCTTTAGGTAGATTTATTCCTAAGTATTTTATTCTTTTCATCTCAGTGGTAAATGGGATTGTTTCTTTAATTTCTTTCTGTTTTCTCATTGTTAGTGTATAGGGATGCAAGGGATTTCTGTGTGTTAATTTTATATCCTGCAACTTTAGTATATTCATTGATTAGCTCTAGTAATTTTCTGCTGGTGGTTTTAGGGTTTGAAAGACTATTTGAAAAAATACATATATAAAAATCAGAAAGAAAGGAAGAAAATGTACCGGTTAGAACGGCCATTATCAAAAAATCTACAAACAATAAATGCTGGAGAGGGTATGGAGAAAAGGGACTCTCCTACACTGTTGGTGGGAGTGTAAATTGGTACAGCCACTATGGAAAATAGTATGGAGGTCCCTTAAAAAGCTAAAAATAGAGCTACCATATGATCCTGTAATCCCACTCCTGGGCATATATCCAATGAAAACCATACTTTGAAAGGATACATGCACCCCAATGTTCATAGCAGCACTATTTAGAATACCCAAGACATGAAAGCAACCTAAATGTCCATCAACAGAGGAATGGATAAAGAAGAAGTGGTACATATATACAATGGAATACTACCCAGGTATACAAAATGAAATAATGCCATTTGCAGCAAAATGGGTAGACACAGAGATTATCAAACTATGTGAAGTAATTCACACAAATACAAATATATATGATATCACTTACATGTGCATCTGAATAAATGATACATACGAACTTATTTACAAAACAGAAACAGACTCACAGACATAGAGAACAAACTTATGGTTACCAAAGGGGAAACATGGAGGGGAGGGTTAAATTAGTAGGTTGGGATTAACATACACATAGTACTATGTATAAAAGAGATAACCAATAAGGACCTACTATACAGCATGCTGCTGTTGCTGCTAAGTCGCTTCAGTCGTGTCTGACTATGTGCAACCCCATAGATGGCAGCCCACCAGGCTCTGCTGTCCCTGGGATTCTCCAGGTAAGAACACTGGAGTGGGTTGCCATTTCCTTCTCCAAAGCATGAAAGTGAAAAGTGAAAGTGAAGTCACTGAGTTGTGTCCAACTCTCAGCGACCCCATGGACTGCAGCCCACCAGGCTCCTCCATCCATGGGATTTTCCAGGCAAGAGTACTGGAGTGGGGTGCCATTACAGCATAGGGAACTCTATTCAATAATCTGTGATAACCTATATGAGAAAAGAATCTGAAAATGAATGAATATATATATATGGATCACTTTTTTGTATACCTGAAACTAACACAACATTGTAAATCAGCCATACTCCAATAAAATTATAAAAAGCACCCCTCCCACACAAAACAAGAGAAAAAAAGATAGGAAGAGAGAGAAAGAAGAAAAAGGAGAGAAGGAAGGAAGAAGGGGGAGACAGAAAAAAAAAACCATGTAAATAAACAGGCCAAGATATTAATGGGAGTTTATTGTGGATGTATAAATATGGACAATTTTTATTTTCTCCTTTATAAAACTTTGTTTTTTTAGAGTTTCAAAAACAGCTTTTTGTGCTGCAGAGGGTATGGGAGCTTTGGTTTCTTTTCTCCCAAAGGAGAAGAGCAGGACCACTATTAATTGAGGGGTTGTAAAGGGTTATATTTTACAAAACAAGCCTTATAATGAAAGGCTAGTAGTGAGTCCATGGCACAGCCGCCTTTACTGAGAGAGTCTCTGGGTAAGTTTGAGGGGACAAGGAGGTAAATAATTCACTGCTCCCACAGGTTACTTCATGTTGGTGAATCACACATTGGGAACATGGCTGGCCCAGTGTGCTTCCCTGGCAAGCAGCTGGCCACCTGGGGTGAGAACCCAGTGAAGCTCCAAGGATTTGAGTGTATTGACTTAGAACTAGTCACATGGACGTGCTTCTATTTACCTGTGAAAATGTGGTAGCCTTAAGTTTTGTTTTTAGAGTTACCATTTGAGGTACCTCCAAAACCTGAAGATGTTCAGATGTAAGCCATGTGTAAATTTTAAATATCCCTCTTGTAAAAACTAAGTAAATGCCAACTTAGAAGTTTGTGGTATTGTAACATTTTCTTTGGAGAAATGTTAAGCTTATCATAAAAGGAATTCTTATGAAAAGAAAAAACCCAACTCTGTACTGTCTTTGGAAGGCCACTGAGAGCTGTGAGGGGGCTTTTGTCTTCAATAGATTTCAGGGCATGACAGTCTTGAGAAAGGACCCCTTCTGCATAGTTCCTGTTTCATTATGGAAGACATCGCTTCGCTATGGAAGAATACATCAGTTTAAAAAGTGACTGAAGTACATTACACAAATAGACAATTATTTTGTAAAATCCCAAGACTCATATCAAAGAAACAGCAGATTCATGACAGGAGAAGAAGGACTGCCTATATGGCTGAAATGGTTTGGAAGTTCAAAATGTCACCAGAAGAGAGGCCACTGAGGAGCTAGAATGAGTCTTGGAAGCCATCGTTGGTGTCACCCCATCAGAATATTGGAGCTGGAAGAGCCTCCAGCAGAATGACAGAGGATGAGAAGTCACTCCCAGTTGTACATGGAAGACCTTGGACAAAGGCAATGGCTATACTTTGGGCAAGGCCTTGTGGGAAATACTGAGTTTCCATATAATGGATGACAAGTTTCCAAGTAGAAGAATAGCTCTTATTTCCTATTCTGTGGAAGAAACCTGTTGTGGTGATCCATGTATCTGGCAGTTGTGAGAAACTCAGTCTCAGTTCTAAATGCACAAAAACCAGTGAAGCAAGACTTATTGGAATGGCTCTGAAGGCTGATGTCCTCTCTACTTTGAGGAGCTTAGGGACAGTCTGTCTCAAAAGGTCTAGTTAGCTCAAGCAAAGGACAGGCTGGTAGCAGCTACTGGGTCTGGAGGCTTCCCTTTTTCAATAAAGCCACTCGTCCATCTAGGAGGTCTCCACTATGTTACACAGTGGCATTGATGTCTCCTGGCCTCCTGAGCCTAGGACTACAGTATGGGGAGCATCTTGGTGGTGGGTCATTTTGTGGAACACTGGCCATGGTAAGCAGTGGGACAATGTGAGTTCTGGAGGACTGCACATTCTTTCCTTCTCCTCTTTTATACATTTTCCTTCAACAAATGCTATTTTTTTTTAAACTTGCACCATGTGTCACTAATGATGTGTGTCCTGACAGTCAGAAACTTGATTTTTATAGTGAAGCTCATCTTATAGATACATGTATTCACATCATGGAGCAAATGGGGCTTGCTTATCTCAGTGTATATGATGTTCCATGTTGCCATCTAACAGCTTGCTGAAATTTACAACCAGACTGAAGTTTCATCTGATACACAATCCAAGTAAAGCTGGTAAATGATGACCTGGAACAGGCATATAACTTGAAGCTTTCAAAGCTTTTTTTTTATCAGAACATCTCTAGGCTACTTGCTCATAAATATGATCTGAGTTTTCCCAAAGCCTAGTGAAAGAAACTGTCCCCAAATCTCATAACTCCATATTTTAAACCTTTCTGATTTGTTACACCAATATCAAGGCCAAAGTTTTTGTTATTATTGATAATATTTTTAATAAAATTGATCATTTTCTCACCAACGTAAAAGTAATACTTGTCATGGTAGAGAATTTGGAATATGCAGAAAGCTACAAAGAGAAAAAAAATATCCCCTGTAATACTCCCCTGGATATAACTACTCTTCATTTTTTTTTTACTCTTCATTTTAATGTATATCCTTACAGGGTTTTTTTTCGCTCTATATACATGTACAGATTTAGTTAGAATAATACTGCAGTTACTCTTTTGTAACCTTATTCTTTCATTTGATAATAATATATTCTGGGCATATTCCCATGTCATTAAATATTCTTCTAAAAATAATCTTAAAGGTGACCTAATACTCTACCATTTGGATCTTTCTTGAATTTCAAATATTTGAAAAAACTAAATATAGATGTGCCATATGATTCAGCAATCCCATGATTGGACATATATCTGGAGAAAACTATAATTTGAAAAGATACCTGTACCTCAATATTCACAGCAGCACTATTTACAATATTACAAGACATGGAAGCAACCTAAATGTCTATTGACGGGAGTGGGTAAAGAATACGTGGTACATATATACAATGGATTAGTTCAGTTCAGTTCAGTCACACAGTTGTGTCTGACTCTTTGCAACCCCATGAATCGCAGTGCGCCAGGCCTCCTTGTCCATCACCAACTCCTGGAGTTCACTCAAACTCATGTCCATTGAGTCGGTGATGTTATCCAGCCATCTCATCCTCTGTCGTCCCCTTCTCCTCCTGCCCTCAATCCCTCCCAGCATCAGAGTCTTTTCAAATGAGTCAACTCTTTACATGAGGTGGCCAAAGTACTGGAGTTTCAGCTTCAACATCAGTCCTTCCAATGAACACCCAGGACTGATCTCCTTTAGGATGGACTGGTTGGATCTCCTTGCAGTCCAAGGGACTCTCAAGAGTCTTCTCCAACACCACAGTTCAAAAGTATCAATTCTTTGGCACTCAGCTTTCTTCACAGTCCAACTCTCACACTCATACATGACCACTGGAAAAACCATAGCCTTGACTAGACGGACATTTGTTGGCAAAGTAATGTCTCTGCTTTTGAATATGCTATCTAGGTTGGTCATAACTTTCCTTCCAAGGAGTAAGCATCTTTTAATTTCATGGCTGCAATCACTGTCTGCAGTGATTTTAGTACTCAGCCTTAAAAAAGAACAAAATAATTCCATTTGCAGCAACATGGATGGACCTCGAGATTGTCATACTGAGTGAAGTCAGACAGAGAAAGACAAATATATATTTTTAATATGTGGAATCTAAAAAAATGGTACAAATAAACTTATTTATAAAACAGAAATAGAGTCACAGATGTAGAAAACAAACTCATGGTTACCAATGGGGAAAGAAGGGGATAAACTGGGAGACTGGGATTGACAATATATACACTACTATATGCAAAACAGATACCTAATAAGGACATACTGTATAGCACAGGTAACTCTCCTCAGTACTCTGTAATGACCTATAGGGAAAAAGAATCTCAAAAACAGTAACAGTGGCCATATGTATATACATAACTGATTCACTTTGCTGTACACCTGAAACTAAAGCAACATTGTAAATCAACTACACTCCAATAAGAATTAAAAAATTTAAAAAAGAGTGAAAACCTGGAAGTTATCTGAATATCCATTAGAACAAGACTTGTTAAACTTTGCTATATTCATCTAAATACTATAAAATACTATACAAACATTATAAAGGATATTTATAGCCATATACATTTACTTGGAAATATCCTCAAAACATATAGTTAAGAAAAAATTTGACTTTAAAACAGCATTTGTGGCATGATCCCATCAGTGTTAGTGGTTATTAAATGGAAAGATTTTTGGCATTTTTGCTTTCTTTATTTTTCTTTTCTGTTCTGGTCAAGATTTTAAAAATTCTGTCTTTGAAAAAAGATGAGGAAAGTTAACGTAGTTTATTTAAAGGGAAAATGTATGTTATGTTAGACAAATGCAAACAGTATTTATTATATATTATTATGCAAGGAGGCAATTGTAAGACATTTGGTGACCTGGGTTCAATCCCTAGGTTGGGAAAATCCCCTGGAGAAGGGAAAGGCTATCCGCTCCAGTATTCTGGCCTGGAGAATTCCATGGACTGTATAGTCCATGGGATCGCAAAGAGTTGGACACAACTGAGCAACTTTCACTTTTCATACCCATAAGGACAGGAAGATGGCTGATCTCCTGCATAACCCTTAGTCTGAACACCAACACAGAGCATCATTACCAGGCCACCGTGGTATCAGGTACACAGTCCAATTAACAGTCACAGGCTTTTATGATGTGCTCTGCTTACAAGGCCAATTTGTAAAACTATTGAATATTTACTATTAAACATCTGTACTACACAAACTTATTCATCATGGATTTTTGGCTGAAAGAATTGCTTTGTGAAAATCCCTTTCCGCTGTTTTTTTAAAATCCAAGAACACTACTGCAAGGATACGCTCACTTGCCGCTGTTTTTCAGAGTCCTATGATAGGGGCTCTGGAAACCTGAATTCAAGGCCCTATTCTGCCCCTAAGTAAACGTGAGTGCCTTTGAGCAAGTGTTATGGGAAGATCCAGAGTAAAATCCCATAGAGGTTATGAACCTACTGACTGATCTCGCCCATGTAATGATTTTTCCTTTCTATCAAGAGTCTAAATTACTAATGAAAGGTGGCTTAAAGAGTCAATATATTGTACCAATCAATGCTTGCTATTAAATACCATAGTTCAAGGGTTATTTTGTGCTTTTCTGTAAGGTTCTTGAATGTTTTCATGGAGGGAGAATTAACAATATATGTCAACTCTTCACTGCAAGTCATTTTCTCATGGTGCAGATGAACCTATTTGCAGGGCAGGAGTAGAGAATGGACTTGTAGACACAGGGGAGGGAGGGGCGGGACCAACTGGGGGAGTGGCACTGACAGATGTAAGTATCATGCGTGAAATAGCTAATGGGGAGCTGCGGTGTAACTCAGGGAGCTCAGTCTGGTGCTCTGTGATGACCTAGAAGGGCAGGAGCGAGGCTCAAGAGGGAGTGGATACGATATGTATATTTACAGCTGGTTCAGAGTGTTGCACAGCAGAAACTAACAAACACCGTAAAGCAATTAGACTCCAATAATTTTTTTAATTAAAAAAGAAAATAATTTTTCCAGGACTATGTGTATTTCCCTAATGTATTTAGGGAGACTCTCTATCTGTGTTTATTAACTACAATGTAGCCAGTGCTATTAACACAGCCCTCAATCCTGTCCTGTGTATTCCTACGATGAGAAAGCTGAAACCGGGAGCCACACGAATTGTTCCAAGTCAAATGGCTTGAGGATGGTAGAGCCAGGATTTGAACCTGGGCACACTGGTCCCAGAGCCCAGTCTTTTAACTCTGTACTAAACGCATTTCTTTCTGTAGGTAAAAGCACAAAGGGATGAGTTGCTGACGAAGTCACAACTGGTCACAAGGCTCAGAGGAATAAGAAGCCTCAATGAGAGGATAGGGACAGACTGGGATGAGAAACAAAGAGCAGGGCAGGGACCACACCCTCAGGAGTCTTACTTGGATAGGAACGTGCCAAGGCTTGCTATCCTTCAGTTGGTCCACAGGGTCTATCTGGAGGGTGAGGGTTGGCAGATGCTACATGACTGCTGGACTGCTGTCCTAGTGGACCGCACAGGAATGAAAGTGTGTTCCAACCTCCTTCAGCACCCGTTAACTTGGTCCTCTGACCTGTTTATGGATCTTTGGGAACTGAGCAGCATCTTTGGGGTCACCAGTCTGTAGTTATGCAGCCCCTGAAGACAAGCCTGTTCACTGCCTAATGGGCAATAGGCCTAGTCAGCATTTCATATCAAGCACTACTTGGGTAAGATGTTTCTGATCCTCATGATACCATCAACAGCTGATGCTCCTGGGACCACAGATATACCCATCCAGTCTTCTCTTGAAGTGGGAATGCTGGGGCTTCAGGACCTCCCTAGATGTACACAGATGTTGCTGACTTTCTGTTAGTTCAATGTGGGCATGGTAGATGTGGTTAGTACCCACCCCCTCCCTTGGCCTCCTTTACCATCCTTGTGCCTACTTTATCTGTGCCTTTTTTGAATTTTGAGTTTTAAGCCAGCCTTTTCACTGTCCTCTTTCACCTTCATCAAGAGGCTCTTTAGTTCCTCTTCATTTTCTGCCATAAGGGTGGTGTCACCTGCATTTCTGAGGTTATTGATATTTTTCCTGGTAGTCTTGATTCTGCTTGTGCTTCATCCAGCCCAGCATTTCACATGATGTACTCTATATATAAGTTAAATAAGCAGGGTGACAATATACAGCCTTCACCTACTCCTTTCCCACTTTCTGATTTGAGTATTCAATCAAGTATTGTTTGGGAAAATGCATTGATTACTGAATCATCTCATGCCACAGAGATTACTGTTAATATTGTCATCTTCTCTGGGGTAGGGAAGGGCAAACAAGCTCACAGTTTATTTTAGAGTCATATGATGTATGGCAGAGCTACTAATTTTTCTCGTCTAAGTCTCCAACCTCTGACCTTTTGGAGCCAGTGGGCTTCCTCTTTTTTGGGGGGGAGAATGTTGACATCATGTTTAGAACAAGTTGTTACCAAGAATAGTGAATTTGGGGTGTATGATTCCCAAAATCGAGAATAGAGAATTATCATCAATTCTCTATCACAGTGTTCTCACACTTTCTTGTGCATCAGAATCACTGGGAGGGCTTGCTGTGAAGCAGATTACTGGACCCATTTCTAGGGTTTCTGATGTATTAGGCTTGAGGCGGGGCCAAGAATTTACACTTCTTAACAGGTTGCCAGGTGATGGTGCAGGAGGACCACTGAAAACCACTGCTATTACATTTCCTGGCTGCTTGGCCTCTGGTATTATGAATTTTCAGAAGGTTTTAAGTTAAGGGAGGGAGAAGGAAGAGAACTCAGATCTATTTTGTATACTCAGGCTAGGAATTGTCATGGATACATAACCTAATTTTATTTTGACAGTGCTATGAAAGTAGAAGCAGTATCTTAAAGATAATAAAATGAGAGAGTTCCCTGCTGGTCCAGTGTATAACGTTCGATGCTTTCACTGCCGTAGCCCTGAGTTCAATCCCTGGTTGGGGAACTAAAAAGTCATTCACAGAATTTAAGTCACTTGTTTAAAGTCTAATGGGGCAGATCTGGAATCGGAGCACAGATCTGTCTGACCCCAAAGCCCAGTCCTTTTCTACCCACCACATTGCTTCTTTAGCTGTCACTTGGCCCAGAATGCCAAAATCACTCATGATTAAAACACACACACACACACACACACACACACACACACACTCTACCCCTTGAAATTCTTTCACTTAAGCTGCACAAAGATAAAATACGTTTCATGTCCACAAAAAATGGTGTTGCTAATCTGAGTGACATTAATATGGGATTTTTTTTTCCTCTACTGAAGAATGTCTGTTATTTTTTTGTAATCATGTTTTCACAATTAGCTAAGTTAATGTGTCAATTTCTAATAATAGACTCTCCACGGAACTTTCCAGAAATCATGTGTTGGAAGGAAGCATATTGGGATTGAAAAGAGTCAGTAGTGATAGATGATAAAGAATTAACCTGCCAAGGGACTTCCCTGGCAGGTCAGTGGCTAAGACTCTATGCTCCCAATGCAGTGGGCAGATGTTCCCTGGTCAGGGAACTAGATCCCACATGCAGTAACTAAGACCCATGCAGCCAAAAAGATAAAAATACATATTAAAAAATTCTTAAAGAGAAGAGTTAACCTGACAAAACTATATCCTAAATATCAAACAGCACATTTTAGAATGTTGTGGTTTTGAGAAAAAGTTCCCAATGTTATTATTATACAAATCCTTTTATTTTTTTCCCTCAAAAGTGCGTTACAATGGATGGACCTTGAAAACATTATGCTAAGTCAAAGAAGTCAGTCACCAGGAGACCATGTATTACATGATTCCATCTACATGAAATATCCAGAATCTATAGAGACAGAAAATAGAGCAGTGGTTGCTTAGGGCTTGGGGGACAGGTGGTACAGGGAAGTAAGAATTAAAGAGCATGGGGTTTCTTTTCGAGGTTATGAAAATCTTCTAAAATGAGATTCTGGAGATGTTTGCACAACTCTGGAAATATGCTAAGAACCATTGAATTGTACACTCTGATCAAGTTAATTGTGTATTATATGGATAATATCTCAACAAAGCTGTTACCATTGCAGATTACATTTGCAAAAAAAGTGTAAGTGCCCATTATACATGGACGTTTTTAGTTGTGGAATTTTTTCAACAAATACAATTATTTTAGAGGTGGGAACTATGGAATTTATATTTAGCTAGGTAGGGCCCATTCAGGGAAAGTGGAGTGCCATGGTTGACTAGCACTGCTACTTTGATGTGGGAAATGAGATGGGTGCTAGAACTTTAGTTGTAGGCTCTGTCACAGGAGGTGCAGATGTATGAAAGGGATGGTTGACAGCAGGTCCCAGTCCTGACATGGGGTGAGGGGCTCAGAGAAAGGGCAGGGTCCCAGCAGGCACACTGGAGTGTGTAGCTGGGCCTTTAGTAGAAGGCTGGCCATACAAAGTGGGGTGTGGAGGAGCTGCTGGAGCACCTGGGGCTATGTGTCCCAGGAGGAGGAGTGTGTCCACCTAGGTGCCAAGAGCCATGGGGGCCGGTCTTGGTAAAGGACTAGGGATGTAGGACAGAGTTGGATGACATGGTCCAACCTTCTCTCAGTTGTGGGCCACCCATGGTGAGCCACTTGATTCCTAGGGATGTTAGTTCATGGCTGTATCAGGGGGTGTCTGCAACTGCAGCTCTGTGAAGGGAAGAAAGAGAAGCAGAAAGAAAGAAGTAATTGTCTTAAGTCAAGTCCCTCTTAACAACCCTTTACTCCTCCTACTGACAGTGCCATTCCCTATATCTGTTCAGCTCAACATGACTCATGCCAAAGACTATGACAGGGGATGGACATAAAAAGATCAAGAAATAGTTCCCGGCCTCAAGAAGTCTATAGTCTAAAGGGGGAGGACAACTTATAAGCTGATCATTTTCAACAGACCAATCACATCCTACTTAATATTGCCAAGAAATTAAAATATTGATACTTTCCATAAATGCTACTCAAAGGACAATAATGTTCTTGGATGGACTGACAGTTTTAATATATTTTCTAAAGAAGACCTTGTCTCACTTAACACATTTCACCATATCCTCAATGGCAAAATATGTTAAAGTGGCATGTTGGGCTGGCAATGAACAGGTACTTGTGTAAAACTGGATTTTTGATGTCAAGAGTTTAAAATCTTCCACACCATCTCTATTCTCAAGTAAGTGTGACATTTTGGATTCAAACTGAATGTATGCTGATGGACAGAGCTGATGGGATGTGTGGTTCAATTTGGGGGTTAGAAATATGCTGTTTTAAAAACTGCTTAAACTTCATCACTCTGAAATTTGGTTTAAATCAACTGACTGTGCACTGCACTACTTTATTTTTATCATACACGAGGTCACATAATATAGGTCCAGACTCTGTAACTCAATATCCAAGTCACCCAGACAAACCGTACTCCCTCTGGGGCTCATCAGCCACATTTTTAAAAAGAAAAACAAGAAATTGGGGGAGGAAGGGGAAAGGGTTTCGCTAAATGATGTCAAATATCCCTTCTAGCAAAATTCTATCAGGTTGAGTAAAGCCCATTTAACTTCACCATACAGATCTGTGCATAGTGAACCAAGCTGGTATTTTATTTTTGAGTTAAGAATTTTAGTACTGAAGAAAAGAAAAGAAAAACCCAAACCAACCAGCATCCTCTCCTCCCCCAATCCATCTGTAGCTCTACATTAGGAATTCAAATTGTAGTATTTTTAGCCTCTGGAGTTTAAGCAAGCCCTTAACCTGAGCCCCTGCCTGCATTTTATAATTTGTCTAATTTAAGTCATACAACAGTTCCATCTTTGACAACAAAGCAAAATCATTTTACTTATTTTTATGTACTTCAAGAATTACTTCTATGTGGAGACCTTGTAATACCAATGGCATACCAGGCAGAAAATGATAGAATTTTTTCCTTCCGTGGCTTTTTTTTTTTTTAAATGAAATACAACCTCAACTGTAAGAAATGCAAGTCACTTCAAACCCATTCAAAAGGTTTGCTTTAAATAGATTACCAGAGAGGTTGTATTAGAAAACAGAAAATCAATTCTAGATGAAAGCAAAACACACAGAACCTTCCAAATTGGCAAGAAAGAGCAGTTATATTAATCGTTTAGTTCTTTAAGAGCAGGGCGCTGGAGATGGAGAAAGGCTTTCCTCATGTTTCAAGATCAGGGTGGTTTTAGCCATCATTTCTGTGCTTGGTGCACCTTGTAAAAATAACTTCCTGAGGAGGGGCGCTTTGAAACTGCAGCCTCTGCCAGCTTTGCAACCTTACTGCCCATTATCACATCCCAGCACTGAGGACGGGGCGGACCTTAATTAGATCAGAGCCTGGAAAATCTGGAGCTTCCCTGTCGGCTCAGATGGTAAAGAATCTGCCCGCAGTGAGGGAGACCTGGGTTCGATCCCTGAGTCAGGAAGATCCCCTGGAGAAAGGAATGGCTACTCACTCCAGTATTCTTGCCTGGAGATTTCCATGGACAGAGGCATCCGGCAGGCTACAGTCCATGGGGTCGCAAAGAGTCGGACACAACTGAGCGACTAATACACTGGAAAGTCGGGGAGAGAAACCGCAAAGACTTATTTTCTTAAAGGAAGTGGTCATTCAAAAGCAGAAAACCCAAGTCACCTACAGTTTCCTCGTCCACTTTGCCAAGGGATGGGCGAGACAGGGTTTAAGAACAGGGAGGGAAAACTCAGCCGGGGTCGGGGAGAGAGGTGGGCGCAAACTCCCGAAAGCGGAGTGTGAAACAAACCAGGGAGACCTCGGGAAGGGCGCAGAGTAAGGCCCAGCATCACGCAAGGGTGAGTCCAGGTGAGGGGCGTGCTTCGGAGCGCCGCTGGCTGGGAGCCTGGATTCGCCGGGGCAAGATTCCGGCCAGCGGCTCCTCTGCGCGTAGCGGGCTCCTGGGTGTCAGCGCGCAAAATCGCCGCTTAATCCCCGCTCCCGAAGGATTAATTAGGGCCTCTTTAAAGCAGAAAGCTGCGAGCCAGGGGCTATTTTCCTAGCCACAGGAGCCCGGGGAAGAGGGTCGTCCTCCTCCAGCCCAGCCGGGCGCCCCTCCCCAGACACCACCAAGCACAGCGTCTCCGCGACTCGCGCCTCTCCGGTGAGCGCTCTCCGCACCCCCAGGCGGGTTACCGGGACCCCCTGGTGACCGGCGGCTTGACGGGTCACGAGAGTCATGTCCCAGGCCGGGCCGCTTCCTCCTGCGCCCTCGGTTCTCAGCCAGCAGCCGGGGAGCGGGGCGGGGCGCGCCAGGGAGGCCGAGGCCGCGCGCTATTCCTGTCACTGTGAGCTACTGGCATGTTATGTGTGGCGCCCAATCACGCCTGCGACCCGTCGCGCTGACCCGCGCCCCTCCTCCCTAATCCCCCAGGCTTTGATTTGATCCTCCGCGCGGAACAAGTTCACCCCCCCTGCCCCTTAGCTAGTTGTCCCCGGCCCTCGCCAGTGCCCGCAGAACCCTCCTTGTCCACCCCCGGGAGGTCAGAGCCCTCGCCCCGCACTTCCCGGACAGCCCTCGTCCGGCCCCATCTGTGCATCTGGGCCGTCGGAGATCCAGCACCCCTCGGGAGTCAGTCCATCCGCAGCTCCGCCCTTTCAGGTGATGGTGCGCGGCCACTGCGGCCCCAGGCGCGCAGGTGTGGGCTCCCCAAACAGGGCCGGGGAGGGGGTTTTGGGCAACGCGCTGGCAGCCTCGGCAGCCGCCGAGACCGAACCCTGCACCTCCCGGAAAACTCCAAACTCCGCGCTCTCCGCTACTAGGTGCTTCTGGAAATCGTTTCCCTACCAGATTTGCTCTGAGAAGGGTACGGGCAGATCTGCGGACCTGTATGAAGGAGGCCTGGGCTTTAAGCTGAGCAGGCAAAAATGGACCCCTGCTAGGGGCTCTTCGGCTCGCGCGGGGGGCCCGGGGGCTCCGTGTCCCGGGATGCCTCCGGCCGCGTCTGGCTGGCCCCAGCCCCGGCCCGGCCGCTTCCCGCCCTGGGCATCATGAGTTACTTCCTGTCTTACTGCAAAGCTCATGGCGGCTCGCTGCTCACCGGCTACCAGGCGCTGCGCGCCGAGGGCTTCCTGTGCGACGTGACGCTGGAGGTGGAGGGCAGCGAGTTCCCGGCGCACAGGTCGCTCCTCGCGTGTTCCAGCGACTACTTCAGGGCTCTGTTCAAGAGTCACACCCGGGAATCCCGGGCGAGCGTGATCCACCTGCACGTGCCGTCGGCGGCGGGCCTGCAGCGCCTGCTGGACTTCATCTACACCGCCTGGCTGCCGCTCTCCATGGACACAGTGGAGGACACGCTGGAGGCGGCCAGCTACCTGCAGGTCACCGAGGCCCTGGGGCTTTGCGGCCGCTACCTGGAGCGCCAGCTGGCCCCGGAGAACTGCTGCTTCGCCGCCAACGTGGCGGCTCGCTTTGGCCTGGCGCACACGCTGGGCGCGGCCGAACGCTGCATTGTGACCCACCTGAGGGAACTGCTGGCGCGGGGCGCGGGCCCGGCCGGCCTTCTGGAGCTCAACCCCGCGTCGCTGAGGGCCGTGCTGGGTGCCCCTGACGTGGCGCGGGTGCCTGAGGCCCGGCTGCTGGGCCTGGCGCTGGCCTGGCTCCGGCAGGAGCCCGAGGCCGAACGCCTGGCCCACTGCACCCAGCTACTCGAGCGGGTCCGCTTCGGCCTCGTGCCCGCCGACGTGCTGCGGCGCGTGTACTCGGGCTCCGGCCTCACTCTGCCCGCCCGGGTCAAGGGCCTCATCATCCAGGCCCTCAACTACCACACGTCGCCCTCCCGCCAGCCGCTCATGCAGGGCGAGCAGACCAGCGTCCGGAGCCCTCAAACACGCATCTTGTTGGTCGGGGGGCGCCGGGGGCGGGAGGTGGTGACTGAGGAAGTCGTGGTCCCCCCGCGGGCAGCCCGGGGCAGGGGCGCCGCGCCGGAGCCGGAGGAAGAGGAGGGAGAGGAGGAGGATGAAGAGGAGCAGGTGGAGGAGGAGGAGTGGGAGCTCACCCAGGACGTGGTGGCCTTTGACGTGTACAACCACCGCTGGCGCAGCCTCACGCGGCTGCCTGCTCAGCTGCTGGGGCACAGCGTGTGTGTCGCGGGCAACTTCCTGTTCGTCCTGGGCGGGGAGAGCCCGTCGGGCGGCGCCTGCTCGCCCCCAGCGGACGGCCCGCTGGCTGTCATGGCTCAAGTGCACCGTTACGACCCGCGCTTCCACGTGTGGACGACGGTGCCCCCTATGCGGGAAGCACGGGCCCATTTCTGGTGCGGCGCCGTGGGCGAGGGGCTCCTGGCCGTCGGGGGCCTGGGCGCGGGCGGCCAAGCGCTGGCTTCGGTGGAAATGTATGACCTGCGCCGAGACCGCTGGACGGCGGCCGGGGCGCTGCCGCGGGCTCTGCACGGCCACGCGGGCGCCGTCGGGGACCGCGGCGTCGTGTACATCTCCGGGGGCAAGGCGGGGAGAGGCGACGGCGGCGCGAACAGCCTCCGGGACGTGTTCTCCCTGGCTCCCGGGGAGCAGGCGTGGAGCAAGAGAGCGTCCATGGGCACGGCCCGCTTCGGGCACCACATGGCCGCCCTGCGCGGCGCGGTGTTCGCCTTTCTGGGGCGCTACGAGCCCTTCTCCGAGATCGAGCGCTACGACCCCGTCACCGACCAGTGGACTCGGCTGCGGCCGCTACCCTACGACCGCTTTTGCTATGGGCTGGCCTTGGTGGAGGAGACGGTGCTGCTACTGGGCGGCCTCAAGTGGCGGGACTCACGCCAGGTGCCCACCCGCAACGTGGTGGGCTACGACCTCGACCTGGACCGCTGGGAGGACATTGGCTGCGCGCTGCCTTGGGCCTGGAGCGGCCTGCAGTGCGCAGTACTGCAGCTGGCAGAGGGTGGGGACGAGCAGAGGGAGGGAGAGCCGGGAGAGACACCGGATTTTGTGCTGGGCTTAATGGGTTAAGCAGCCTCAGGGTTAGGGAGGAGGAAGCCATGGATGGGCTTTTCCTAGACTTGGCCAAAGAGAAACATTTGCCCTTATTCTGAGAATGGGAGATGGGAGGGATCAAATTTAGAAGGATATATGAATCATCTCCAGCGAGCTGGGGATTTCTAGAAATTCTCATGTTGGGCTAGAGATGGACTTTCGAAAATAAAGTATGAGCCCGTTCTCCCTCTTGTAGTTAAAAGTGTTTCCCAGGTTCTAAGCAATGATTATCTTTGTACCAAACAGCCAAAAAACGTACCATAATAAGTTATATACCAGACCAGAAAATTGTTAGGTATAATGACTGTAATAAATGGTTCTAGAAGATGGCATTATCTGAATAAATAGTGAAGGGAAAGTGCCTTGGTTAAAAAACATGCAATCATTGTAGGGAGAACTATGATTTTATGATACAGAATCATGGTTATAGTTCTGCTTTGATGGTTTAATATAGATATGGAACTGAGAAAAAAAATCTAGAAAGCACTTTATTTTTATTTTTGGAGAAAATAACCTAGGTTAAGTTTTTCTGTACTTCATCCTTACTTACCCTAGTCTGCTTTTGCTCTGACTTTTGGCAGCTTATTGGTTTTAAGTTTTATTTGTGCAGCCCTTAGCCATAATAACTTCCCTGGTGGCTCAGATGGTAAAGCGTCTGTCTACAATGTGGGAGACCCGGGTTCGATCCTGGGTTGGGACAATCCCCTGGAGAAGGAAATGGCAATCCACTCCAGGACTATTGCCTGGAAAATCCCATGGACAGAGGAACCTGGTAGGCTATAGTCCATGGGGTCACAAAGAGTCAGACACGACTGAGTGACTTCACTTTTGCCATAATAGTCCGGCTTCTCTGATTTAGTGGAACATTTAACAGGGCTTCCCAGGTGGCGCCGATGCTGGAGACAAAAGAGAAGCGGTTCTATCCCTTGGTCCGGATGATCCCCTGGAGGAGGAAATGGCAATCCACTCCAGTATTCTTGCCTGGAGAATCCCATGGACAGAGGAGCCTGGTGGGCTCCAGTCCATAGGGTCACACAGAGTCGGACACGACTTAAGTGACTCAGCAGCAGCTAACAAAACCCCTATTTCTTTCATCCTCTTTAAATGTTCATTCTGCAGACACGCTGTAGGTAATACTTGTAAAAAAAATTTTTTTAAGGTTTATTTTTGATGGTACCCCGCCTCCCAGACCCTCTACCCCACCTTCCCAAAAGAATCACAGAGAAAGGAAAGAGCAGCAGGTGAAATTTTAAAGTTTGTGTCAGGTAAATGGGAAACCAACTTGATTTTGCAGGATTTCAGAGAAGATTCTTGTATATACTGGACACTGCCTCTTCTGGCTTATACCACAGTGGAGTGACAAAGTTAAAACTTGTAACTGGGGGTGGTGGGGTGGCATGTAATTCGGTCACAAAGAAATGTGATGTGGACTGCATGAATAAAATAGGTGCTTTATAAGGATTCATTAAGAGCTGAATTTATTTGACTTCAGTTTACAGTGCCGCCTCTCTCCTAGATTTGAAACTAATGCAATAAAATGTACAGATATATAGCGTTAAAGGTCTCTTTCATGCTAAGCTAGCCACGAGTCTTTTAAAATTCATTAGTTTACTTTTTACCATTTAAAACAACAGAGCCAACTTTACCAAAGTAAAAGCCGCTTAGTAGCAACACAGCTAGTTTTTCCATCAACTGCTCGCTGTTGACAGAGGCACAATCTGGCCACTGTATCCACGACACATCCATCAGGTACATATATTTTTAAGTAAATGTACACATTTGGTCTAGTAAACATCAACAAGTCTAAACACCTGTAACAAGCACACTTCATTTTAGGACAAGAGGTTTCTTTTTTTTTTTTTGCTTTTTGTTTTTTTTTTTTTTTTACATATACAAAATCCCACAAATTTAATGTGCATCAATATCCATGCAGTAAATAAATGTTTTTACAAATAGGTTTTTTAAATGATAAAAATATTACACTGGACCCCAAATTCCATACAAACATTAATACATGATTTCTCATCCACTTTGACTAAATATAGGATTACTGAAAATGTGCTGTAGAAAGGCCACTCTCCTGTATAGTTGTGCAAAGTCTGCAGAACAATAGTGATTCAATGGTGGTTTCAAAAGCAAAGAAAAAGATCCTCGCTGTGGAGTTTTTACTTTCTTCTCTACAGCAAAAATAGTCACTGGCAGATATCTGAACTCTTAGAGATGAAAGTACATTCACTGAGCTGTACAGGCAACAGTATAAAGCTGATTAGAAGTAGATTTCAGGATATAGAATAGTAAAGGAGGGTCTCTTCCTCCGTCTAAAGAAAAAAAAAAAAAACAAAACCAAAACCCAGCAAACTGTGACTTGTATGTTATGCAGCCAGACACTAAAAAGCAGCACAGTCATTATCATGCTGTGATCACTTTTCAAAAATGAGATGCTTATAAATGGAAATATATGAAGAGGATTTTTTCATAGACTTTATCCACTCTATAGAACAAATCATGAAACTAGGAAAAACCTCTAAAAATTGTTTCTCTCGTATAGTTCAATGTAATATCTCTCTGAATGACCATCATCCTCTTGCTCCTCAGGAGAGAGGTACATTTTTCTTTTTCAACATTGTTTTCTATATTAGAACACACATCAGCCTGTAACCAAACATATTTTACTTCCCTGCCTGAAGTATAATTACATAAGTTTCACTAATGGACTAGGGGGAAAACTGGACACTAATTGGGAAGTTGATTCATTTCCGTTTATATCTTGTAGGTTTTTAGGAGTTGGAGTTTAAAAACATGAGTTTGGGCTGAAATTATATATATATATATATGTTAGCTGCCTTTCTGGGTGAGTTAAGTGTGTTTTAAAAAATTCACTCTCAAATTCCTCTGTACACAATCAGCATTTCATCACTACAAAAATAAAGGAAGATTTAAACCAAGAAAATAAAGCAGCTCTATCTTCAATTTTGGTCTCAGTTACAAAAACATCTTACAAAGCTTTGCCCTGATACACCATTGAGTGTCCCCATGGATATGGAATAGTATTTCCATTAACCAGCTTTCACAAGTTAATAGACTATTAAGACGAATATTTGATACCTGAACTTTTCTTATGTTGATGCTCTTCTATTTTGCTCAACTCTTGTATGTATGCGCATCTACATTTCACAAAAATAAAACTACAGCATTAAACTTTGTGCAATGTTTAAGAAAAGTCTTAGAACATTTTAATAAATATAAAAAAGGTTTAAATTCTTTCCCACCCACAAGGATGTCTGCACCTGAAAAAATGTGATTTAGTTTTGAAGTCTTGTTTATATAAAATTAACTTAAAGGGAGAAAAGATGACCTTAGATAGAAAACCGCCTTTTTGTGTCTTTTTTTTCTACTTGAAGACCACCTGTCTTCAGGGTTGTTTGCAAAAGTTAATTTTGAGTCATTGAAGACAGTTGATTTTGCACATGGTAAACATAAGCTGAGCACTAACTGCATATAAAATATACAAATGCTCATTAAAGACAGTGGTATTATGACCATATAGGGTTTGTTTCATATAATGGTAACATTAAAGTATAGCTTGTCAACGTGTCCCACACGTTGATATAAAAACTACCTTATATACTTGTTCAAAGTACCAGAAGGTACCAAATGGCCAGAGGGCACAATACACTTACACATGCGTTTCAATGTATGAATGAGTGTGTGTGAGAGAGGAAGTGATTACATCTACTTCAGAAGAAATACTTAATGGGTCATTTGAGGTGGTGTTTTGACAGATATCCAAGAAAAGATCGAGGTACATCTGCTTCCACTGCTGGAATTCTTTCGATGTCAAGTCTGGATTGTCTAGTACTTTATCGATAATGGCTACTTCCCCTTCTCTGGCCTGAAAAATAAAAGGATTCAAGAGTTACAAAAGGGACAGAAATTTCTTCAAATTTTAACTAAAGAGTTAATAGGCAAAAGCCAAGAAGAAACAGCTCTGTTATACTCAAACTTGGGCTTCCCTGGTAGCTCAGAGGGTACAGTGTTTGCCTGCAATGCAGGAGACCTGGGTTTGAGCCCTGGGTTGGGAAGATCCCCTGGAGGAGGAAATGGCAACCCACTCCAGTACTCTTACCTGGAAAATTCCATGGATGGAGGAGACTGGTAGGCTACAGTTCATGGGACTGCAGAGTTGGACATGACTGAACAACTTCACTGGTTCACTGGATACTCAAACTCCCTATTTAGACTCAAATCCTCAGGTACTTTTTTCTACATGCAGGCACTCTTGATTTATTTTTCCTTCGGGGCCTATCCTGTTTCCCATCCCTGCCTATGGAAACTTTTCCTCATCCTTTAACGTCCAGTTCATATGCCTCTCATTTCTTCAAGCATTCCTTAAACAACTGAAAAAATGTTTTCTCCTTTGTTTCTATAAGTCCCCATAACACTTGATCACTGCTGTTGAGTGGGCTTATCCCATTGTGTCTTGAGTTACTTTTGCATTGTCCTATCTCCTCCTGCTAGATGCTCAGTTGGCAGTTTGGACCTGAATGAGAATGGGGGCTCCGTGAAGTGGGAGGTAGTAA
Organism: Oryx dammah; assembly: GCF_014754425.2. Lineage (NCBI taxonomy): Eukaryota > Metazoa > Chordata > Mammalia > Artiodactyla > Bovidae > Oryx > Oryx dammah. The sequence goes on from NW_024070207.1 coordinate 112,915,952, forward strand.
GGATATCTCTGGACCTTAGTTGGGCACCAGAATTATTCTTATGTATATTAAAGCTCTTTAAAAAATTCTGTCTTAGTTATCAAAGGTCATTAAGTTGTCCCATGGATTTGCAACAGCATTCACATGAATATCAACTGAGAGCTAATTGACTATGAGAACTTGGCTGTTGGCTACCAGAAGTTTTTTCAAATCATGCATTTCCTATTTTGTTGATCTCTTTGGTTGTTGTTTAGTTGCTAAGTCATGTTCAACTCTTTTGTTACCCCATGGACTGTAGCCCACCAGGCTCTTTTTTCTATGGACTCTCCAGGCAAGAGTACTGGAGTGATAGCCATTTCCTTTTCCAGGGGATCTCCTCGACCCAGGGATCGAACCTGTGTCTCCTGCACTGGGAGGTGGATTGTTTACCACTGAACCACCAGAGAAGCCCAAGATCTCTTTGGTACTCTGTCTCAAAATTATGAAACCTCAGCAGTAGACTATGGATCTGAAATATTTTCCAAACGAACTCTCTGACCTTCTATTTCTTGAAATGACTGCATCACAAACTTGGTATGACAGTTCTTTTCTGCTTTTGAGTTTTTCAGGGAGCATGGTCTGATTAGGGAGAGTATGTATGGCAGGCCCTCTCCACTGAGACACACAGTGAGGGGGCTGACTTTTCTGGCTCCTTCTTCAACTTCCTGCCTGTTTCCCTTTCCTCACCACCTCCTCCCCAATCTGGGGGTGGCATAAGAAGACTGTAGACAATGTAAGTGCTTATGGAAATGTATAAGAAAAAAGTAACACGTGAGTTGGGAACTGCTAATGTATACAGCACAATTACAAAATTTCCACACGGGATATGAAACAATGTGGCTTCACTCCAAATGTGCTACAAGAGATATTCATAAAATATCTCAAACCCTTTTAGCACCCACCCCTGCATGAATGCTGTGCTCTTTTAATAACTGTATCAATTCTACAACATGGCATATTTATCTTAGGAAAACAAAAGACTGAGGAATAACATTAGCCCTGCATTTTTGGAAAAAAAAATTAATTACATCCTGTTTTCTCCTAGAACTAAGTTACATAACATGTAGTCTGTGCATGCTCTGAGATGTTAATATAAAGTTAAGATTATTTCCTTTTGGCCAAATACACTTATTACATTCGTTCTGGAGAGGAAATGGCAATCCACTCCAGTACTATTGCCTGGAAAATCCCATGGACAGAGGAGCCTGGTAGGCTGCAGTCTATGGGGTCGCAAAGAGTTGGTCAAGACTGAGCGACTTCACTCACATTCGTTCTATTTATCCCCCTCCCATTTTGTCCCCTAAAGTATCTGATAATCGATTTTGAGTTCAGGAATGAATCTCTTAAAACAAATGTCTCCTTCTATTTCAAATCTTACCTTTAAAGTGCTTTTGAGAATCCTCAGCCTGTGTAGTTTTTCATTCATCACAGGATCATTACATCTCTTTATAAATGATAGTTTGTATTCCATCTTGGTTGAAATGCGATGTTCTCCCAGGGGCGACAGACTGGCTTGCTCCAATGCCCTGTATAAATCTTGCAAAGAGTCTCCTAACTTTTCTTCCCTACTTTCACCTGCAATGTCCAAAAAAAAAAAAAAAAAAACAGAGAGAAATATGAATCCAGTGTAATACAGTGATTTGACATTCCAAAAATCTACTAAACAAACTAACAAAAAATACCTGAGAAACAGAATAATGAATGATCGGGAAAACACTATTACATTAAAAAAAAGAAAAGCAACCCATCAAACCCACAGTTGCTAGTTATATTGGGTAAGACTAGCTACAGGCAGCCAATTGTTTTAGAATAATTAATAGATACTTTAACAAAATACTCAATAAATAGCAAATCATTGTACATATATCTTGAGTCCATTAAATTCAAAAAATTACAGTACAAAAGGTACACAACACAGAAACAATTCTGAACATAATTTAACATTTTAAAACAGTAATGAATATCCCTTATCATTATACTGATAAGCATAAATGTGCTAAATAACAGAGCTCTCCTGGTTTAGCAATACTGAGTGAACTGATATTTACATTTTTCTAGAATTCATAAGATGGAATGGCATTCACTGGAGTATGTATGATTGTAAAAATCTTCCAAAAGTATGCTGTAGAGGATTATTAGGTTTCATGTGACTGCCATAGTAAATGTCTGCCACACTGTAAATATAGTAAATGATCATAAATCATCAATAATAATGTTTTAATTAGAATGACATGTGGGAATGTTTATATGCAAATGTAAGTAAAAATCTGGCATGTATTGAAGGAAGCTACTTAACATTTGAAAGACCAAGGAAGAAAACACTCCAATTAAATATTTTTGAGGGGAAAAAAAAAAAGGTCGAGTTCAGGAAAGCATCTTGAATCTATTTGAGCAAATCAAACTACCATATTATTCTTGAATTGTCTGACTACTGATGTATTTTTCTCAATGATAAACAAAGATTAACTTGGATTTTGCTTGGATTGGCAGATAGGATTAGGGTTATATCACATTTCCTTTAATAGAGAGCCAAAGAGTCCTATTTGAGGAATGCTAATTACATTGGCCCAAAAAGTAAATATGGAATATCATTCATTCCACCATGGTCCATGTGAATATTTTAGGCTTTCTGACACAGTTTTTTTTTTTTTTAAGACACCCTAATTGGTAATAATGTAAACATTTATATGTGTCAGGCACTAGGGTAAATGCTTAACATTCATGATCTCATTTAATTGTCACAGCAGTACTAGGAGTAGATCTATTTGATTTTCATTTTCTAGCAGGGAAGTACCTTGCTCAAAGTCACATTTACTAAGTGGTGGAGTCGGAATTCCAACTGAGCAGTCTGGCTCCAGAATTCATGATTTTAATAAGAATTCTAGACTGCCAGTTTTGTCAGGAATCATTTGAACTGTGTATTAAACAGGAGGTGTTAATGAATTTGTGAGATGCTTAAAATACAGAATTGAAAAAAAATTTTTTAGAGTGTACCTAAAGCTTCCCCCAAAGCCCACAAACACAGTACCTTAACTTGAAGGGATCACCTTTAGGGTGAAAAAGTGACTTCATTTAAGTTTCATATTCATTTACTTTCCTGCCAAGGTTAGCAACTATTGGTAAGTATGATTATTGAGTTCTCTCATTAGAAAGTCCTTTGTTATCAGCACCTGCTACCACTATTCCTCTACAACAAACTTTAACTTTCTAATCATATATCTAAGTTAGAACTATAATCTAAAAGTACAAAAAAAGAAAACCCTTTAAACAACAGCTTTTTAATTTTCTGTTGCCTCATCCTTCAATGTTTGCACCACCTAGAGGATTCTGAGGGGCTGGGTGGGGGTACAGAGGACTGTAAAAAGAGGAACTAATTGCCTTGTAGGCTAAGGTTGAAATGAGATAAAGAATTTTAAACAGAACGGTTTGGAGCCAGGAAGGCACAAAATCATAAGGTCATTCAGTGTAAAACTAAATGGAGTTGTAAAAACAAGGATACATTTGAACAGCATAATTCCATTTCATAAAATCATAGGCCAGGAAAGAACCCTGAGGAATTCTTTAGTAGTTATCATTATTTTTGCTTCAAGGCAAGACTGCATCTTAAGCCAGAAAAATTTCATAAAGCAGAGGGTGGGGGAGAAATCGGAGCCCTACCAGATGTGAATTATAGTAGTCTAGGTATCATGTAGCCTAATATATTATTCGTTTTTCAGTTCTTAAAGGAAGGTAAAGAAAAAAGGAATTCAAATAATAGTTTTAGGATTTAAGGGAGGCAGAAATATTTCCACATAGTAAATTTTTAAGATAACCTTCTTCCATATTACCTAACACTGTAAGGAGTATATTTTGTTGAAAAAACATTCTTACCCAGTTTTCTTTCTCCTCAATTCTTACAGTTTGTGGAATACTGAGTCACATGCTGGATTATAAAATAAAATTTCAATGTAGTTTTATTTCAAGAATGGTAAATAAAGATTTAATATAAAAAATGACAAACGTGACTTAACACTGAAAGCTTTTTTTTTCTTCTTGCCATTAAGGGAGGGGGAAGGTGGAACACGTTCAACCAAAGTACAACATATAATTCTACGAAGAGTCTGGTTTGACAGCTGTAAGGAGAATCAAGCATGGATTCATCTCTGGGCAGCACATATGAACAGGGAATCACAAGAAGACAGAACACAGAAACATTTCCAAGCTATGAATGGAACAGAGATATTAGAGATAAGTCAGGCCTCCTCCCCCCACCCCTATACACCATACACATATGTGACACAAGACACAGTAGTGGGGTGAGGAGGATGAAGGCTTGAGATGCCAGGCTCCTACAAAATGCCACCGATTACTAAACATTTTAAGACTAGACAAAGAGTCCCTTTATTTTCAGAGGAAGGGGGTGAGGGCTGGAGTCACATTCGAAATCTGATTCACTGTGCTCAACAGTCAAAACAACACAGAACTCAACATTCAAGACAAAAACAGACCTTTATTTTCTTTTATAATTTTCAAACTGGTTTCCTTGTTTTTTTTTTTCTTAGATGAATACCAATTAACTCAATCGGGGCTACCTCTGCAACTGAAAATGTGAAAGCACCTTTACTTCTTCTTTTTGCCCTCTTCTTTGTCTCTTTCTCTTCTGGTTTCTCTTTTAAACCCTTGCTTTTCTTCTCCTAGAAGAGGCTTGCTTTGGAAGAGGCGGCAAGCACTTGGTGAGGTCTGCTTCCTGATTGACTTTCTTTCAATGTGCCAGTTCAGTCATGGGAACACTGGCCCCAAGCCCAGCTCTTTCGGAATTTGAATGGATGGTTTCTGAAAGTTGGTAAAGTGTAGAAAACCACATGCAAACCACAGGACATATAGAGGAACCTTCTGTGATTCCTCAAGAGGAAGTGTATCCCTGATACAATGAAATTTAAATTTGTATCAAATTGATTCAGAAATTCTGGGCCTATGCAGGAATAAATTCGCCCTCAAATCACATTCACAACATGTAAATCAGTCCTGTGTCAGATGACACTTTTCTATTTCAATTTTATTAAAGTGAATAGAACATATAAAGTTCTCTTTCCTATATAAAATTTCATTGATGGATTTGAGGATCCCAATGAAGTTATGGGTAACTTGTATTCTGAGCCAAGGGAGGACTCGTTTCTGGCTGTGTCATAGTGGCAGGGCTAGAAGAAGATCCTCTTTATCGTTTCGTTTATACTCTAGCTACACCATGAAACACTGTGACTCTAAGAAAAGCACTGAGCATCGATATAGTTGTGTCTGGCTCCTTCAGGTTGCATATGACATCCAGGCAGTGATAAAAGCTCAAAGAAAAGATTAGCCAATAGAAAATAATAGTTGGTTGGAACTTTCTTGAAAAGGCTTATTAGCAGATGATAATGCATTCCTCAAACACTGCAGGATGCTTGGTTGACGTATTTCCTTACATTCATGCCCAGTGGATTTTAAACCTTTTCGATTGTATACCCTTTTCAGTTAAAACACTTCTGTTGATAAATATTCAACATATGTATTACTCTATATTAATAGATAGATAGACACAGAAGAGATACTCAAGAAAATGAGATATGAAACCTGAGGAGAAATCCCAATGTTTTTTTGTTCTGTACCTCACTCCATGTGTACCTTCTTTAGAGACCTAGACTGTGACTTTCCCTGAGTGCATATGCCTTGCTCTCTTTGTATTTCCCAGTCTTCTACAGGACATGGGGTCTGATGAACCCAATGTTTAAACCGAGTGTTGATTTTCTTCACTTTAGACACTAAGTACTCCAAAGAGGACCTTGTATCAGTCTGAATAATTTTTTATGCCAGTCTCTTGTGTAATGTCGTTTGTGATTCTTTGGTGAAAATTAAGAGCAGAGTACAAGTGTGGTGACCTAAAATGTTATTCTGGTGTCCTCGCTGTTTCCCTGCCCCTGCAATGACAATGTGGAAGGAGAGTAAAAAATGAAAACAAAACAAAACAAAACGAGTATACGAACTAGGCTCTTAAAGAATCAAGTCAGCAATGAATAATCAGTTCTTGTACATGTTTTGGAAGGGAACTGTGCTCTTTTAAAATTGGACAATGATGTCCTCGTGGAAACAGTTGTTCCTTCCACAACACAACTGGGTAATCAGCATAGAAAGCTGGAAAAGGCTAAGTCACAAGTGGGGGAGAAGGCTGGACATAGTAGCATTAGTCACCAGTCAAATGTGAGAGGTATTCGTTCTTGTACGGTCGCGGAGTGCTCTAAGGCTTCCAGGAGAATGGCATCAAGTATGTGGAGCACTATTCTCGCCATGAAAGGCAATTAGCATTTGCATTGAGACACAGGACTGTTTTCTGTGAATACTAATTTACCAGTGCGCCATAATGAACAACTTATTTATATATAAGGTGCCAAAGTTTTAATGGGTTTAATGGAAATAGGTTCAATGTCTGTAGGTTTTTTGCTAAAGATGATTATGCATTCAGGAGTTTATACTATAATCTGAATTGTTTTATAATGAAAGATTAGTTCTTTTAATTCATGTTTTTATATAAGTCAATGAGCTATGCCTTGTAAAACTGGGGGGAGGACAGTTTGTTATAAAGCATACGATTTTAAAACTTGGCTTTTACTTGTTACTCTGTAATCAACTACCCTTCTTATAATTAGAATTAATTGGTTTGTTTTATTTTAGGCAATATAACAATAATTTGTCTGATGAAAAAAATGTCCTTTTTTTGAAAGGACAGCTTGAGTGAGTCCACTGATATTGCTAAGTGCATTTTTAAGGAATATGTGAAACCCATCCTTGTACGAATGACCTTGTGCTTCACCAAAATTAAGTACAGCCATATCAGTGTTTGTCAATCCCTTCTGCACAAAAGTAAAGCTGACTTCCATAGAGGTGACACCACAGACAGAGCTGAAGCTTATTCTACATTTCATTCTCAAAGCAGGTAATTTCTGCCGAATTATGTGGTTTAATGCCACAACTATGAAAGTGGTTGTATTTTCAGGGTATTACGGTAGTTTTATGACAAATAGTTCAGATGGCAAAATCTTGGTGTCCTTGGCATTGATTTATTGACCCAAAAGGAAGGTTCTTTGAAGGAGAATTGCAAACATAAATAACAGATTCTATATTTACCCAGCAAATTTAGAAAATTTATATAAAGACATGGAGGTCAAGGTACCTGGTTCTTAGGAAAGAATTCATAAAGGATACAGTTTAAGAACAAAGCTAAAAGATGATTATTAAAAAATTAATGTGGAGTCATCATATTCCTTAATGAGAAAAAACTAAAATTCTTCATATCATAAAATTTTATGATGACTTAAACAGGGAGAATGACTCAAGACAATCCCATGAATATTTAAAACCAACATAATGCTTTTTGATGCATTTCTATATACCAGAACCATCATTTTTATATATATTTTAAAAAACACATTAAAATGGTTAGAGCACGGAGGCAACTGTAAGGCATATCAATGTGATTTTATTCACAACACAAATTCCATTTGTGAGAAAGAAGCATAGATTACTCCTCTTTAGAAAGATATTTACTATCAAGCATACTTAGCAAATTATTTAGCTATCTAAAAAGATCTGATACCAATTGGTCATATTTTTATTTTTATGTAATTTATATTTTTACAAGTATTCACATTATGCAATACCACACACTGCGGCGACAGGAAGAAAAAAAACATTTCCAAATACAATGTTAAATTATCTGTTCATTGCACAGTATGAAATATCCATTAATTAGCATTAAAATTATTACAGAGTATCTTATCCAACTAAATAAAGGAAATTTCACATCCACTACAGAAGAAAAATAAGCAATATTGAGCCATAAGGGACCCAGTTACATAGTATTAAATAATATCTGAAACTATTTTGAAAGACAACCAGACAAAATACTTTTTCCAAAGTGAAAACCACAGCCTATAGATTTGGAAAATTTTACAGAAAAGAATAGCTCATGCCTGTCCTATGAGGCAACACCATTTGTATACAAGTGCCAAGAAGTAAGGAGAAAGTTAGGATTTTAGCTGAGGAATCTACTAAAGCCTGGCATGTGGCATTTTCTTCATTAGTGCCACTGAAAGCAGTCTCTGTGTTGCACCTGAATACACTTTATAATAGAATAAACACAGCAAGTTTCAGAGCAGGTTGTAGATACCTTGCCTTAAGATTACACTTAATGTAGTACAATACAGCACGTCAAATTTTAAAAATGCAAAATACACTTAACACACAGAATTTGCTTTCTCTGCTTTGCCTTCAAGAGGCCACTTAAGAGTCCATTGAACAGCCAGGGTTTTCTAGTTATTGGAGCTGATCCCTCTCCTTTCCTGTGACAGGAGAACACAACTGAGCCCTTCCCCAGTCAGTGCCCTTTCCCTCTGTTCACCCACAGAAACAGCAGTTTTCTGTCACTGTGCTCCATCTTGATTGGCTTTGATCTTATGCTAGTCCCAGTGAAGAAAGCTTGCATTCTTCTTAAGAGTGGCCTGCCCCTCTTAATATCCCTTTAGGGAGGCCCCCAATCCAAAACACTTGATGATCTAAGCTTTTAAAAGTCTGTTTTCTGTTATAAACAGCAAGGACGAGGCCATTTTAGTTGCTTGCAAGAGGTTGATGTTAAGTCTGCGTCGTGCCGACTCTCTCCGATCTAAATTCTCTAAACATTAGCTTATCAATCTGTGAGTCCAATGGGTTGAGTGCCAACAGAAGTGGATCCGATTTGGCATGGAGAGGTTCTACCAACTCTCGCAGTGTATTAGCCTAATATGATAAAGCAGTGATACAATATGATGAAAGACCTGCGAGTGCCATTATTTCCAAAGCATATTAGTATTTGTATTAGAAATACCATCATGCAATACCCATGAAGAGAAAAGAGAAAAATATGGCTAGAATTGCATATGGTTTTAATACCATAATGTCTTTGTGTTGGCATGCAAGTCTACTTGGCCAAAAATGGGACTTTATTTTAAGCTTGGTTATCTCGAATTGCCAATCTTATGTATACAAAATAATACACAGCACAGATATCTTTTCTCACCTCTATACTTGTACATGCGTATCTGCAATTTTAATCAGAAAGTTTATGTTAAAAGTATTCTCCACACACATGTAAAATGATTAGTCTTCTAAGAAAACAAACTGTAGATCTATACAAGATCTTTCCTCAAATTCATCCAATCAAGAAGTATGAGAAAAGTTTTCTGGTCTACCTTCTATCTGACTAACCCGATTCACATGCTACCACGTGCTGAGTGGTGAGACAGAAAAGCCCAGCTAGTGTGGCTCCAAGGAAGTGGTCGAATGCAGACCAATACAAAGTGAACAGGTGAAAAGCTCTCACACGGTCAACGTGATGAAAGGGTGACTTGACACCCGAGCACAAGCCACATTCTTAGGAATTAAGAAACTAGAAGAGACTAAAGTTTCTGAATGACTTGGAAAACTCAGAACAAGTGGGCTAAAAATAAACTGTAGTCTCTTTTAGTTCATTTTATTTTGGATTTTGAGGAGTTCAAATATTGCCACCAGGCACCAATCAGTGGGTTTTTTTTTTTCTTTCTAACCTAGGGCAGATCTTTATTTGCTACATCCTTTAGTACCTTTTGAGTTATATCAAGAAGGAACAAACTGGGAGAGGGAACAGAGACAGCATGTTGTTCACTCCTAGCTCCTTTATAAAATGGCGAGGGAGTGTGTTGCCCACAGCACAGTATTTAGAAAATAGGCTGCAGTATGGTTCAGAAATCAGTAGATCTAATTTTTGTTTATCATATCATAACCTTCTTTTTCAGAAAAGGGGCTGGGAAGTAAGTAACCTTCATAGGTAGGTCAAATGAAAGAAAAGACAACACCTTATTTTTTTTTTTTAAAGAAAATGATAATACTGTAATGCGAACTCTGGATTCTACCACTCTGTTTAATAAGGTCATGGAACTTCAAACGGTAAAGTCAGAGGCAATCTAATACTTGGCACAAGGTCATCCTTAAATTTAAACTGTTTCTAATTTATCTATGCAACTCAAATATTTTCCCCTCAAAAACAACTTACATGAATGGTTTACTTTCTACTGAACTCAACCCATACTAAATCTGAACTAGAGCCTTGCTAATCAAGTCACATCTTAGTTACACGTAAGACACCATTTAATTAGGATTGGGAAATTCTACTTCAAGAGACTGGAAATACCTCCTCAGTTGAGGCCTTGCCAACATGCAGGATGGTGGGGGGTGGATCACTATTTCAAAGTGACTACAGCTATTTCCAGGGCTTCCCAGGTGGCTTAGCAGTAAAGAATCCATCCGCCTGCAATGCAGGAGACACAGGAGATGTGGGTTTGATCCTTGGGTGGGGAAGAGTCCCTGGAGGAGGAAATGGCAACCCACTCCAGTATTCTTGCCTGGAAAATCCTGTGGACAGAGGAGCCCATCCTGTGGACAGAGGAGCCCAGCAGTCTACAGTCCATAGGGTCGCAAAGGGTCAGACACAACTGAAGTGACTTAGCATGCACAGCTATTTCCAAGTCTGTATATACTAACATAAGAGAAGGTAACTCTCTGGCAAGGTGTCTCTTCAACTAGTAGTGGTCAGGTTACCAAATCTCAGGGTAGAGGTTTGTTAAATACAGATTACTGGGCCCTGCCCTTACTCTACTCAATCAAAATTTCTGGGTGTGGAGCTCGGGAATCTGCATTTTAAGCATGCAACCCAGGTGATTCTTGTTGCCCACTGCAGTCTGAGACCCCGTGCACGAGGCCAGTCACACTGTGACGGGCTACACTGTGGGGAGGGCTGGTTGGAGTGATGCCAACTTTTGTACTACACATAGAAGGAGTTTTTAAGTCACAAGCTTTGTAGTTGGACACATCACACAGAGTTCTATTTTCAGTCCTGTCAACAGTATAACACTGTATTATGTAACTCAAATAATCTCAAGGTTTTTGCCAAGGAATCTGATGGAAATATCCTGGTCTACTGAGAATATGGCAAAATGAAAGAGATTGTGGTATACTGCTTGAATCAATTCTTTAAAGATATATTTTAGGTAATGTTAAATAGCTCCTCTTTATTTTTGAGGCAAACAGAACAAAGAAACAGATACTTCCAGACTCAAGCCTGCTAAATCTACGTCTTGGTGTGGGCATTCTGAATCTCAAGTATGAACAGCATTGGCAGGCAAGGAGGGTCAGATATGCTGGACTGCTGCTGCTAAGTCGCTTCAGTCATGTCCGACTCTGTGCGACCCCACAGACGGCAGCCCACCAGGCTCCCCCATCTCTGGGATTCTCCAGGCAAGAACACTGGAGTGGGTTGCCATTTCCTTCTCCAATGCATGAAAGTGAAGTCACTCAGTCATGTCCGATTCTTATGGACTGGTATATGGCTAATCTACATGAAACCTCTAAAACACAAAAACATATTTCATAAAGATACTGTTCTATGAAAGCCTAACTTCTGCGAATCTCATATCTATGCGTCTTCAACTTTCTGCAAGTCCCTTTCTGGGTCTCAATATTCCTTTTCCCCTCCCTTTGTATTTTCATCAGGTATTCTCTCTCTGCCTATTTCTGTGCTGTGCTTAGTCACTCAGTTGTGTCCGACTCTGTGAGACCCTATGGACTTGTAGCCCGCCAGGCTCCTCTGTCTATGGGATTCTCCAGGCAAGAATACTGGAGTGGACTGCCATTTTTGACATCTCCAAACTGACAACTTTACCCCTACTCAAATCCCATGGACAGAGGAGCCTGGTGGGCTACAGTCCATGGGGTTGCAAAAGAGTCGGACATGAACTTAGGGACTAAACAACAACAAAATTTTGTGCCTGTTTTATTTATTTTTTTTAAGGACAAGTGGAAATTGCATGTTTCTAAAAAAAAAATCCCCCAAACTTAAATTGTATGGCTCTTGATTGTTTTTATTCTTTTGGTCAATATCCCAACTATAAAAAATATTCCATTCCCTACTTCCTGCTCTTAAAATATACTTCACTATTTAACAAGCTTTTAATCAAGTACATTTTGAAACAATAGCTATATCTATGCTAGCCCAAGAAAATCAGTAATGTTTCTGTTTGGCATATTACTAAAATAATTATTGAGCTTCCATTCATTACTGAAACCTTTGATTGTGAGGCCACCAGCCCAGCTGGGTAGAAAGAGAAAGATCCTACTTCCTTGTTACTAAACCCCTCGAGATGTGAATGGTGTACCCAGATGTAATGCCATGTTGTATATAGGATGACTTATTCCAGTGTGGATCCACTTCTCATGCCAGCTCTTTACAGACTGAATCTATGTAGGATATGGTGAGAAAAATATTTCTTTCCCTTTTTGTTTTATGAATTTAAAACTCTTTCCACTCAAATTATAAGCAGAAATAGAAATGCTAGAAGTGTAACTTTTAGAAACGTAATCAGGCTAATAGATTATAAGGTACGGATAGAGGTACAAACATTTGCAAGAGAATGATTCAGTTTGAATACAAAATAGGTAAAAAATAAATCTTTTCCTTAATGAATGAAACAGAAGGAAATACATAAAAATGGAAATAAGAAGTGCTTAAGCCAGAACAGCACTTTCAAAGATTTTTACTTCTGAGTTATGGGAGAAAACTGGTTCCATATACTCACTTCCATTATCGGTGAGCCTGAGGGCAAATTTAAGGGCAAAGCCACTGACAACTGGTCTTAAGCTGCTTGCAGATAACAAGGCAGACATCCAAGCCTATCAATAGTAACACACGTGGAGCTCCTGGGAGAGTACAGACTGCTGTGAGCTTTTGAAAATGATCTGATTTATTGTGATTATCAGGATCTCTCTCTTCTTCCAAATGTATATGTTCACATTTATGTTTTTCTTTTTGTAAAACAGGAATATCTAACACCATGAGTTGATAGTCAGTGATAATTTTTCTCAGTGAAAGTCTTGGAAAAAGTGGGCTGAAACCTTGATTCAGAATGTTCAAACCAAGAGAGAGACTTATTTGTGGCTTGAATAGTAGCTGTTCAAATTTTGAGGGTCTATTTCCTTGTAAAGATGAAGCTCAAATAGACAGAATATCAGATTTTAAAAACTTTGTTTGCTTATTTTTAATACCATGGGGGAGGAACTAGAAAATCTTTTATTTTATGAATGATGAAGTATTCTTTTTCAAAATAAAGTGATAAATAGCAAAAAGTAATATAGTTTGTGCTTATACGTCTAATACTTATGAATATCTTTAATTAGAAATTTTAGGTAAAATAAAAATATTTGATGAATCTAGCCACAAGCAAAACAGATAAGGAAATACTGTTCCCAGATTAGAATGTTACTCTAACAATTCCATTCTCTGTGTATAATTCACAAGAGACAGAATACTTCCTTATGAAGTGGTATCTCATCTTAAACTACTTACCGCTATACAATGACCTTAAAGTACATTTAGGACTTATGGGTATACCACATACTACTTTTCCTGTCTGCATCAAAACTACTACCTGAAATAAAGGTACATCTAATGTATCCTTTAAATTAAGCTTATATATTAGCAACAGCTGAAAAGGTCTTTTACATGTAATAGTCACAGAAGTACTTATTATGTTAATTCAATTTACCCTGAGTTTATATTCAATGAAGAGCCTATAGATATATTAGAAAAATGTACTATGGAATTCAGCCACATTATATTGTCATTCCAAATGTCATCTTTCAGATTTTAAAACAGAAAATGGGAGGAATTCACTTTTATAGACATGCATTGTTTAAGGATTTAATGGGTACCTATGTGCTTCCCTGGTGGCTCAGAGGTTAAAGCATCTGCCTGCAATGCGGGAGACCTGGGTTTGATCCCTGGGTCAGGAAGATCCCCTGGAGAAGGAAATGGCACCCCACTCCAGTATTCTTGCCTGGAGAATCCCATGGACGGAGGAGCCTGGTGGGCTACAGTCCACAGGGTCACAGAGTCGGACATGACTGACCAAGTGACTTAACTAAACTAAATGTGTATATATATGTGTGTATACTACATCAAGTGTTAGGGGTAAATATACAAAGACGATAGTCTGACCTCAAAGAGTTCATGGCATAGCTGTATAACCCCTTCCCCATTTCTGTCTTATAATTTTATAATTAAGGATTATCAGTAAAATAAAGCTCTACTTTACTAGTATAAATATATATATACATATATACAGATACACCTATATAACTATAATATAATTATAAAATTACCCTAACAATGTATATTGTATGAATATATTAATTTAAATGGTTAGTATATTTGGAATACATAGAAAATAAATTTTAGGGCAAATTTAAAGAAGATCACTAAAATATTAATATATGTGTGTATATACATATATATATGATATAAAACAGCTGAGTTCTGGTGCTTACAATAGACTTGAAAACTGAAGGGGACTGGAACAGAATAGAGAGCCCAGAAATAAACCCACACACCTATGGTCTATTAGCCAAAGGAATTAAGAATATATAATGGAGAAAAGATAGTCTCTTCAATAAGTGGTACTTGGAAAACTGGACAGCTAAACGTAAAAGAATGAAATTAGTACATTCTCTAACACCATATACAAAAATAAACTAAAGGTGGATTAAAGACCTGAATATAATACTGGAATCCATAAAACTCCAAAGAAAACACAGGCAGAACACTCTTAGACATAAATAAGAGCAATTTTTTGGAGATCAGTAAAGCGAAGGAAACAAAAGCAAAAATAAACAAACGGGACCTAATTAAACTTAAAAGTATTTGCATAGCAAATGAAACCATTGACAAAATGAAAAGAACCTACTGAATGGGAGAAAATATTGGATTGGTTCATTTGGGTTTTTCATATGTGGTTACTGAAAAAAAACAGAATGAACTTTTGGGCCAGACCAATATTTGCAAAGGGTTTAACTGTGATAAGGCGTTAATATCAAAAATACATAAGCAGCTCATACAACTCAACATCAAACAAACAAACTGAGTAAAAAATGGGGAGAATATCTGAATAGACATTTCTCCAAAGAGGACATGCAGATGGCCAACAGGCACATGAAAAGATGCTCAACACTGCTAACCACCAGGGAAATACAAATCAGTACCATGATAAAATATCACCTCACACTTGATAGAATGGCTATCATCATAGAGAAAAGAAATAACAAATGTTGGTGAGAATGTGGAGAAAAGGGAAGCTTTGTTAATGGGAATGTAAAGTCACACAGCCACTATGGAAAACACTATGGTAGTTTCTCAAAAAACTAAAATTAAAACTAGTATATGACCCAGCAATACCACTCCTGGGTATATATCCAAAGAAAACAAAAAATACTAATTCAAAAAGATACATGCACCCCAGTGTTCATAGTAGCTTTATTTACAAGTGCCAAGATATGGAAGCAAGCTAAGTGTCTATCAACAGATGAATGGATATGAAGATATGGCATATAATGGAATGAATGGACTTGGAGGCATTATGCTAAGTCAAATAAGTCAGACAGAGTATGACAAATACTGTAAAATATCATTTATATGTGCAATCCAAAAAATACAAAAACTAGTGAATATAACAACAAAGAAACATAGTCACAGATACAGAGAAAAACTAGTGATTACCAGTAGGGAGAGAGAAGGAAGAAGGGGCAATATAGGGGTGGGGGATTAACAGGTACAAACTACTATGTATAAAATAAATAAGGATATATTGTACAATACAGGGAATATAGCCAATATTTTATAATAACTATAAATAGAATATAACCTTAAAAAATTGTGAATCACTATACTGTGTACATCTGTAACATATAATATTGTACATCAACTACACTCCAATGAAAAATAAACAACAACAACAAAAAGCCTTTAAAAAAACTTGAAAGGAATCATAATATGCCACCTCAAAATATACCACTCTGGCCTAAGGATTATTTTGACCTGAAGGTAATTAAGAAGCAGTAGACACAGAAAGATCTTTGGCCATCCCTCTAACTGCCATAAAGCAGGACATATGTTTCCCACTCTGAAATTGTTCCTCCTCTCCTCTTGTATGCCGGGAGAACAATGCTTAACACTGAAGACAGAAAGTTGGCATCAAGATGGGTCTGCACAAACAAATCTTACTAAAATAGCCCTTATCTTCTGTTAGTTTCCCCATATATAAACTTTTCCAAAATTTGCCACTTTAGAAACCCAAACCCCCTTTCTGTTTTTTTGTCACTTCTCCATAATTTACCATGCTTTGTTAAAATGGTATATAAACCTCGGG
Source organism: Oryx dammah (assembly GCF_014754425.2). Taxonomy (NCBI): domain Eukaryota; kingdom Metazoa; phylum Chordata; class Mammalia; order Artiodactyla; family Bovidae; genus Oryx; species Oryx dammah. Next base: position 112,932,244 of record NW_024070207.1, read on the forward strand.
TCTAAGTGCTTCTTTGGGTCTTCATTTCTTTCCTTTGAAGGCCTCTATACACATAAAAATTAAATTAACACAATAAAATTTATATATCCTTTCTCTGGTTAATCTGTCATTTGTTAGTTTAATTCACAGGCTCCAGGTAAATAACCTAACAGAGCAGAGGAAATGTTTCTTTCTTTCCCTATAAAACATTTAAATCAAGCCTTAAACCATTCTAAGTCATATATCTTTTAAAATATTTATATTAAAAATATTTAAATACGAAGTAAATGCATTCCATAAAGTTATTTTGAGATAATTTCCAGCAACATGGATAGATGGCAGTTTATTGGCTCTTGCAACCTATTTTATGATTATTTATTTTAAAGTAATCTCTTTAAAATGATCATTTCCAAAAGAGGTAAGAGAGCTAAAGACTCTTTTACTCTCCAATAATGCAGAGATAAATGATGTATATTTTTAATTTATGAAAACTTTCAACCTCTAACACCACCTTACATGGTTATATTGAGTTGGCTAAAAAGTTTGTTCTTATGGACTTCTCTAAGAGCTTACAGAAAATCCTAAATGAACTTTCTGGCCAACCCAATAATAAAAGGATGAAATTCAATAGATGATATTCAGTCTGGATGATAATCAGTGTGAACTGCAACTCAGTGCTGAGAACTGCCAATGGGGTGAACAAGTGTATCCTATGTGACAGAACACTTCATCTGTGACTATGTCTAGTCTGCCAAAATGAAAAGGTAAATTGGGACTAGCTACATTTCAGTCATTTTCTTGACTATTTATTTCAACGGATTACTCTTTGGTCCTTCCAACCCTATTAGGACATTCTCTTTCCTAGCTGATAAGCAGTCAAAAAAGCAATTCCAATGTTATCTGAACCTTGAATCACTTATGAGACTGGATGGTAAAAAAAAGTCTTCAGAACACTGATGATACTTCCATGACTCAAACTATTTCATTTGCCTGTTGCACTTGACTTGAATTCTACAAACTGGACATTCTGATGGAATAACAGGTAAAGGTATCTCTACCTGGGGGGCTTGGAGTTGTAAAGACACATTTCATATGCTGAGTCCATCAGAATTTACTCAAAGTGAACAAAGGACTTTGTCTTATCTCCTCTTCTAAGTTGCTGAGCAGCAAACATGATCTACGATCAGTAAATTTTGAGCTGATACAAACTACTTTTATTGGCCAGCTTGCTACTAAGGTAGACTAAAAGTAGACAATGGCCGCTACCACTAAGTCACTTCAGTCATATCCGACTCTGTGCGACCCCAGAGACGGCAGCCCACCAGGCTCCCCTGTCCCTGGGATTCTCCAGGCAAGAACACTGGAGTGGGTTGTCAGTTCCTTCTCCAGTGCATGAAAGTGAAAAATGAAAGTGAAAAGTGAAAGTGAAGTCGCTCAGTTGTGTCCGACTCTTAGCGACCCCATGGACTACAGCCTTTCAGGCTCCTCCATCCATGGGATTTTCCAGGCAAGAGTACTGGAGTGGGGTGCCATTGCAACTTCTTAATTCTTGAAAATTTTATCTAAAATAAAGACTTAACGTACATTTTTTTTTCAAATAAACAGTAACATAGATCTTAGTGAACTTCTGCTCTATAAAGTTCCACTCTATTCTTATTCTCACACTAGAGTCATATACTACCCTCAAAGTATGGTCATACTGATTTTGGAGAGACTACTTAAAAAAAAAAATATCATTCAGTATCAGCTCTAGTATCATGATACCATCCAGACTAAACGAGGGGAAAAATAGAGGCACTGATCTGTAGAAGTGAGTGAAATAATAAATTCTCTTCAACAAGAGTACCATAATGGGTGCATGTGTATAGGTTGGGAATAGTAATAAAAGGAGTGATTCTTAGGCTATAAATTTAAAGACATTACTTCCTCTCATGCTATAACACTGTTTATGATTACAGAAACTTGAAATTGACTTCTGCTTACTTTTCCCAGCTAAACTTATATTACCAAAAACTTGCAATACTGATTTCCCCCTTCAATAACTTCTAAATGTTAATACCTTGTTGCTAACCTCCTTGGCATACCAGTGTGACATTTGGGATCATTTGCTCATTAGCAACTTTGGCAAGGAGTCACTTTGGGGGCTCCGCCAACTGAATTTCTTAGCAATAAAGACAACCAAAAATACCTTTCCAAGCAAAGCAAGTGACAAAAAAAGTAAAAAGAAAATTCAAAAGGTATTCGTAATAGTCTAAAATTTTATCTGAACACTTACTTATCAAAATTCATATTTTTCTTACCTCAAACCAGTTATAATCTAATCTCTCACCCTAATCAATAATATTTTCAGATTCTCTCTTATTTTTCAATATATAATAATTACATCAGAGACTATTCTCATAAATCCCCATTGTTAGAGTTATCTGCATATCATGACATTTAAATTATTACATTTTCAGGTATTTTAAATATATTGTGTACATGATAAGAATGAAAATTATTTTGGTAAAAATCACAATAAAATCATGTCTATTAGAAAAATAGCATGGATGTAAACAAATTAGCATGAACATTCATCTTAGCAAAAAACTCAGAGGTTAGAATAACAAATATTTATACTTGGTCTTCGTTGTTTTGAAATGATTAGTTATTACATTTTGAACCAACAAACTCATTTTAGTTTTGGGATAGAAAACTATGGAATCTAAGAACATATTTTTAAATAAAATACCCTATTATATATGTTTCATTTTTTCCACCCCGACAAAATTGTAGAGCATTGCCCTTTCAAAAAAAGTAAGTTTTACTAAAGTGTTAGAGATATGCTGACTCTCAGTGTTCTTATGGAAAAATACAAATGACTTTATAGCTATTGCAAAAGGTTTCCAGCTATATCTGTGTTTAACATTTATCATCACATGTTGAATTTCACATTTTCAAATGTAATTATAGAAAACTAGAATCATACAAGGAGTTCATTAGGGTGGGAGCTTATTTTGCAAAATTCAAACGTTTGAAATGTCAGAAAATTCTCCATATCGTACAACTTAATTTGTATTCAAATATAGCAATGAATCACTAACTTCCTGCTGGTGAAAACAAGAAATCCAATTATATTAACAAATTTGGTTTCCATTTGTAAATTAGTTAACTTATAGCAACTTTATGATATTAGCTTATGCATAGTATCTTTTAAAAATTAAGGACAATTTCATATTTAACTGAAGTCAGGCTTTTTTGTAATTCCTATTTAGCGTATTTCTATTAAACAAGGGCCAAACTGTCTTCTCTAAGGCGAAAAAAAAAAACCACAACCATCAAACTAGATATGTGAATTTGTAAGGATGTGCAAATCAAGGGGAGATTCTGGAATTCTCAAGTTCCACTTAAGACTTCCTTACTATCTCTTCTGACTGGCGTCATTTTTGAGGGAGGGTGAGGAGACACTGATAGCAGCTAGGGTGTAATTAGTATCTTCCTATTAAATGTGAGGGGCTTTCCAGGTGGCACGGTGGGTAAAGAATCTGCCTGCAATGCAGGAGACACAACTTCTATCCCTGGGTCAGGAAGATCCTCTGGAGGAGGGCATGGCAACCCACTCCGGTATTCTTGCCTGGGGAATCCCATGGATAGAGGAGCCAGGTGGGCTACAGTCCATGGGGTTGCAAAGAGTCGGACATGACTGAAGTGACTGAGCATGCATGTATCAAATGTGATCACCAAAGAACTCTGCAGAACTTTGGCCCTTTTTGTGATATTAACATATATATAAAAGAATATATTCTTACTATAATAAAATAAAAAAGAGAACACATTATAATAAGTTGTACTGGTGTGTATGACCCTTTATAGCTAGTTGATCTACTCTATCAGGATATTCTAAAACTGGATTTACAGTGATACATTACACCAATCCTTTCTTGTTAAACCGATGTATAGTTATGATCAAGGTTCTAGAATAAGTTTTCTCATACTGATTTTACTGCGAGCAAGTGCAGAACTAATCCAAAAGACACCAATAACAGATTTAGAACAAAGTTAGACAACCCAAAGCCAAAATTAAAAGCAGCACTTTAAGACCATTATGAACAGTACATTAAGTATGTATACTACCATTTAGGAAAACTGTCACATAATTTGAAAGAAACATTACTTCCTACTAATTGACTAAGTGGAGTATACATTATAAAGATACACAAAACCAGAACTTGACCAAGGAAAATGTCATGATGACATTTTCTTTCTCCTTATTGTAAATCTTCAGCACAGCACTAGAAAGTCTGTTTTCTCTTTGTAGAAAATCAATAAATACTTCAAAAGCAGAAACAGGAACTCTTCTTTAACAAAACAATACTTTAATTATAGAAGGCCTTGGGAATCAAGGCCTTAGTTTTAGCCATGCTAGGAATGGTTTCAGATCTTCGTTGTGTGGGCAGATCTGGTCTCCATGGTGATGAGAAAGTCAGCCTGAGAAGTGGAAAGAACTGTGGTACATTGCTCCCCATAGAAACAGACAAGCTGAAATCAAATGCAGCTTCTGTATTTAGCATCGCCAAAGCCTGAAGCTCCAGTGAAATGGTACCTTACTTCGGGAGTTACCATGGCAATCTGCTAAGAAAGGCAGGTTACAGATATCTACATCGTTTACTACTAAAACATCAAACCAAATGCCAGAGCATATAGGTTAAAAGTAACAATTTATTTACTAGTTTTGAATTTGGTTTTCTTAAATTGGGTTTAGAAGTTTAATAGTGTCATTATTGTTCTTACAAAATTCATATAATCTAATTCCTGCAATGCATGAGACCTGGGTTCAATCCCTGGGTTGCGAAGATATCCTGGAGAAGGGAATGGCTACCCACTACAGTAGTCTTGCCTGGAGAACTTCATGGACAGAGGAGACTGGCGGGCTACAGTCCATGGGGTTGCAAAGAGTTGGACATGACTGGGTGACTCTTTTTTTTTTTTTCAAGCAGCATTTTTTAAAAAAGATTTTTAATCTTAAGAAATGGCCCTGAACAACTTTTACTCTTCTTCAATTTCGTGTAAACATTCTGAAGGCAAATTAATTATGATACTAACATTTGTGTTCTACTTTCTACTTTTTAAAGTGCTTTTTAAAAATGCAATATCTCAAAAGAAGATGTGGAAAATAGAGAATTTCACTAGAGTTCATTTTGGTAATGAATTTTTCATACTACCAACTGCAAAGTACAAGTGAGAAATCCGAAGTTGGAAACACATGAAAGTGTGGATGTTGTACTCTCTAATAGTGCCTTTCAGGGCACGTGAATCAACTTTTCAGGTGTGTAAGAGGTGATACAAAGATACGTTTTATCAGGAAAGAAAACATAGTCATCTACAGTACATCAGATTTGGTACCTGTGGGTATGAACTGGAAATATGAGTGTCATCTTCCCATTTTACTTCTAAATCTGTTGCTTCTCTAGCCCCTGTACCAATCAAAAGATTAAAAAAATAAACAAAAAGATCTTTACCTGATACCAAAAAAAAGGGAAGAAAGATTTGGATTATTTCAAAGAAGATGAATAAAGCAGAACTTGGAAAGGAAAACTGAAGTAACTTTGTCCACCACATGAAATACTTTTCAAATTCATCTCAACATAATTCTTCAGCAGTAGTTCTTTTTTTAATATACCAATACTAACTTGATACAAATTAGCTATGAAAGGAATCATGTCAAAGTTTAAAATACTAGGAGTTTTGACTCAACTGGGGGAATTGTTTCACTATTTATACATATCAAGGTACATGATTTTTGGATACTGATTAGTTAAAATTGGAAAGTGCACCAATTACAATTTTTAGTAATAAAGAGCCAAGTGGTGTGCAGGGCTTTGATTTATTCTTTTGAAAGAGCATATTAATGGTGATACTGATTTGCTATATTAAAACTTAAACATTATATGGGTCTAATATACATACAGATAAAGGAAACATCTTGCTAAATTTTAACCTGAATTAAAATGATAGATCTGAGGGGCAATATGTGGTTGTGAGCATTCATTCTGCTGTCAGAAAGTTTTAGACTGAATCTCAGATGTGCTATTAACTACCAAGGAGTCCTGGATCATGCTATCATCTAGAGGATGAGAGTAATAACAGTATTTATCTCCCAGGATTGTTGTGATGATTAAATGGGTTATATATTATGCAAGAACCTTAGAATAGTTCAGTTCAGTTCAGTCGCTCAGTCGTGTCCGACTCTTTGTGAACCCATGAATCGCAGCACGTTAGAATAGTTAGCACTCATTAAAAGTCTTAGCTATTATTTGTGATAAGATAATGTGTTCAACAAGCATACAAGATTTAAACAAAATACACCCTATTATAAATGTGTTGGTTTTACCTTAGGGAAGGCAACTCCATTACAGTATTTTTTCCATGTGGAAAAATCTCTCTTCTCTCTACATGAGAGAAGAATGAAAAATTCAGATTTATGGACATGCCTAGCTTTGCAGATTGCATTTCAAGTCCAGACTATGTAGCATACCTTTACAGAAAAGATAAATCACTGAAATGTCTTTCACTCAACAGACAGGTATAGTCCTTAGGAAAGGTGAAGGGAGTTTTCCTAAGACAATAGTGAAAGTAAAAGGACAAGTATCCATAATTCAGTCATTCTATTCAGAATGTCTTTGATAACATTATTCAAAGACTAACCATTAAAGATGTTGTAAACCTGATTGAAATGAATTAAGATTTACTTAGAATGGAGGTAGCAAGTTAGAACATCTTCAATTTTCGCTTCCTTACAGTTCAAGTTATGCTCATTAAATATATTTCATTAAACAACTGAAATATATAATAAATCATATTAATACAAATGGTATTTTTATTTCCCTTATCAATGTGTGTCCCCCACTTGTCATCAGACAGCTTACTTTACACACTAATGTGGCTAAATGTCCAAAATTAATTTTTTTCATTAAGATACAAACATAAAAGAGGGATATTGAAGAGTTATTTTGAAATCAGTGCCCTCTGTGTGGGATTCTTACTGTCAAATCCAAAAGCATCACATATTTCAGCTTGCCATTATGATGAACCATATCACCTCTGATGTATTATATAGCTCTCCATGACTACAGCTTCCTCTCCTTCTATTTCTTCCACTATGTCTAATCTTTGAGCTAATTAAGAACACAACTTCCTCCTGCATTCACTTCCTCATCCAGCGTGAGCCACTCTAACTAGAACCCTCAATCTCCTTACCCTCTTGGATAGGTACTAACCATACACTTTCAAGTATTCAACTTCTGCTTTCTTATCCTACCTAGCCACTGGGCATTGCTAGGAGACACTGTATGTCCATGCTGAGTGGCACCATTCTAAATTTGGGTATTCTGACTTTTCATCATTAAGGACCACTTGGCAGATCTCTTATTAGTGCCTGCTTAGTTCAATTTCCAGTTCCCCATTGAGATGCTCCAAGTTTCCATTAGATTCTTCAAGTCCTACTCTCTACCTATGGATCTTCCTTCAAACAGATAACTACTTGCTTCCACATTTGTAGAGGGGATAAAATAACTCTCATTTGGACTGTTCAGTTTCCTAACTGGTTTCCCCATCACTTGTATGCTCTCACACCAATACATCTTCTGTACTTCTACACAGAAGAGTGACCTTTCTGAAACATGTCTGATTACAAATACTTTCCTACTGAGATCTCCAAATGCTCTCCATCATGCTTTTGTGGGATACAATCCAAACTTCTGGGCATAGAATACCAAGACTTATAATTTAGTTCTTGAACAATTTTTGTCTCATCTCTACTTTTCCATATTATATGCTGTATTTTCTTAACTATCATTTTTCTTCATTTTGACCATTGCTGATGCTATTTTTTTTAACCACAAAGAATAGAACCACTTTTCTTTTCCTCCTGGTGAAATATTACTCATTAAGCTTAAAAGTTACATCCTCTGTGACCTCTTGTCTAATTTCACAAGGTCGAAATAATCAAGACCTCTTAAATACTTTTGTGAAACTTAACATGCTCCATCTTTTAAAAACTTAATATACATCAATGGCAAAACCAATACAATATTGTAAAGTAATTAACCTCCAATTAAAATAAATAAATTTATATTTAAAAAATAAATAAAAAGACTTAATATACTGTAATGTTACATGTGGATGCTTTTCTCTCCTATTTGATGGCAAACTTACTGATTTTTTTTTGAGTGAGGTAAGGATTCAGTTTTATTTTTAAAAAAAAAATATAAATTTATTTATTTTAATTGGAGGTTAATTACTTTACAATATTGTATTGGTTTTTCCATACATCAACATAAATCCGCCACAGGTAAAATCTTTGTTTTTCCCACACCTAGGAGAATGCATATTCAAGACATTGTGGTTGCTCCATAGATATTACTTAAATTGAATTAAGTCACTAAAATAATTTTATTTTAACATCTAAGTATATGAGGTGCAGGACTTCCCAGGTAGTTCAGTAGTAAAGAATCCACCTGTCAACGCTGAGACGTGAGTTTGGTCCCTAGGTTGGGAATATCCCTTGGAGAAGAAAATGGCAATTCATTCCGGTATTCTTGCCTGTGAAACCTAACAGACATGAGCCTGGTCCATGGGGTTGCAAAGGGATTGGACATGACTTAGTGATTAAACAATAACAAACATGAGGTACAAGCTGAATAAAGTATTCTATTATACAACCAGATAAAATGCTTTACTCACTGGATCTTCCATTTTACTAAGAAGATTTACTTCAAGTCTTTAATGTGAACTATGTGGCAGAGGGGAAAACCTTAGGAAGATAGATCGCTGAGGTCAAAGAATGCTATTTATGGCACTGTTATGTCAAAAAAGAATGATCTAGACCTTATATGAAGTGATAGCCTAACCACTGCTAAAGGGTGTTTCCTTGAATGACCTAGATTGTCAAGTTATTCACATGTCATTCACATTCGGAGTAGATGAGGTGAGTCAAAATTTTACTAAGATTCAGGACAAGCTTTTAATTATAAATATAGTATATAAATACATTCTTGAAAGGTCCTCTGTTGACAGAGGCTGATTAGAAGGAACTACTGCAAAAAAGTCTTATTAACACCTTGCTAACTTGGAAAGATGCTGGAAGGCGTTGCAGCCTTGAGGTTTATTGCTATGTGCAAAACAGTCATTTAAGACGATTTTGAATGATTAGGTTTCTATACCACGTGGCTAAGGCAAAATAAGACACCATTACAACATAGCCATTTTTGTCCTTTATTGTGCCCTTCTTTGCAAGAGATGTTCCCTTGATATCTCTAATTTTCTTTAAGCAATCTCTAGTCTTTCCCATTCTGTTGTTTCCCTCTATTTCTTTGCACTGATCACGAAGAAGGCTTTCTTATCTCTTCTTGCTATTCTCTGGAACTCTGCATTCAGATGGGTATATCCTTCCTTTTCTCCTTTGCCTTTCACTTTTCTTCTTTTCTCAGCTATTTGTAAGGCCTCCCCAGACAACTATTCTGCCTTTTTTTCCCCTTGGGGATGGTCTCAATCACTGCCTCCTGGACAATATCATGAACCTCCATCCATAGTTCTTCAGGCACTCTATCAGATCTAATCCCTTGAATCTGTTTGTCACTTCCACTGTATGATTGTAAGGGATTTGACTTAGGTCATACCTGATCTAGTGGTTTCTCCTACTTTCTTCAGTTTAAGTCTGAATTTGGCAATAAGGAGTTCATGATCTGAGCCACAGTCAGTTCCCAGTCTTGTTTTTGCTGACTGTATAGAGCTTCTTCATCTTCAGCTGCAAAGAATATAATCAATCTGATTTCAGTGTTGATCATCTGGTGATGTACATGTGTAGAGTAGTCTCTTGTGTTGGAAGAGTGTTTGCTATGATCAGTGTGTTTTCTCTGCAAAACTGTTAGCCTTTGCCCTGCTTCATTTTGTACCCCAAGGCCAAACTTGCCTGTTACTCCAGGCAAGTATCTCCTGACTTCCTACTTTTGCATTCCAGTATCTATGTTCAAGAGTTTGCTCACATTCGAGTCCATTGAGTCGGTGATGCTATATGACCATCTCATTCTCTGTTGCCCCCTTCTCCTTGAGCTTTCAGCCTTCAATATTTTCCACCATCAGGGTCTTTTCTAATGAGTTGGCTCTTCTCATTAGGTATCCAAAGTATTGGAGCTTCAGCTTCAGCATCAGTCCTTCTAGTTAATATTCAGGGTTGATTTCCTTTTGGATTGACTATTTTGATCTTCTTGCTGTCCAAGGGACTCTGAAGAGTGTTTTCCAGCACCAGTTCGAAGGCATCAATTCTCTGGCATTCAGCCTTCTTTAAGGTCCAACTCTCACATCTGTACATGACTATAAAAATCATAGCTTTGACTATATGGACCTTTGTTGGCAAAGTAATATCTCTGCTTTTTAATATGCTGTCTAGGTTTGTCATAGCTTTTCTTCCAAGGACTAAGCGTCTTTTAATTTCAAGACTGCAGTCACTGTGGGCATTCATTTTGGAGCTCAAGAAAATAAAATCTGTCACTGTTTCCACTTTTTCCCCTTCTACTTGCCATGAAGTGATGGCAACAGATGCCATGATCTTGGTTCTTTTAATGTTGAGTTTCAAGCCAGCTTTTCCACTCTCTTCTTTCACTTTCATCAAGAGGCTCTTTAGTTCCTCTTCACTTTCTGCCATTAGAGTAGTATTATTTGCATATCTGAGGTTATTGATATTTCTCCTGGCAATCTTGATTCCAACTTGTGATTCATCCAGCCCGGTATTTCACAAGATGGACTCTGCACAGAAGTTGAATAAGCAGGGTGACAATACACAGCCTTTTCATAATCTATTTCTAATTTTGAATCAGACCATTGTTTCATGTCTGGTTCTAACTGTTTCTTCTTGACCTGCATACAGATTTCTCAGTAAACAGGTAAGGTGGTCTGCTATTCCCATCTCTTCAAGTATTTCCTACAGTTTGATGTAATTCACACAGTGAAAGGCTTTAGCGTAGTCAATGAAGCAGATGTTTTCCTGGAATTCCCTTGCTTTCTCTGATCTAACATATTTTGGTAATTTGATTTCTGGTTCCTCTGACTTCTCTGTACCCAGCTTGTACATCTGGAAGTTCTTGGTTCACATACTGTTGAAGCCTAGCTTGAAGGATTTTGAGCATTACCTTACTAGCTTGTGAAATAAGCACAACTGTATGGTAGTTTGCACAGTCTTTGGAATTGCCCTTCTTTGCGACTGGAATGAAAATTGACCTTTTCCAGTCTTGTGGCCATTACGGAGTTTTCCAAATTTGCTGACATATTGAGTGCAGCACTTTAACAGCATCATCTTTTAGGATTTGAAATAGCTCAGCTCGAATTCCATCACCTACATTAATTAGCTTTTTTTGTAGTAACACTTCCTTAGGCTCACTTGCCTTCACTCTCCAGGTTGTCTGCTCCTAGGTGAGTGACCACACCATTGTGGTTATCCAGATCATTAGGATCTTTTTTGTATAGTTCATCTGTATATTCTTGCCACCTCTTCTTAATCTCTTCTACTTCTGTTAGGTCCTTACTATTTCATCTTGACCATCTTTACATGAAATGTTCCCTTGATATCTCCAATTTTCTTGAAGAGATCTCCTGTCTTTCCCATTTAATTGTTTTCCTCTATTTCTTTGCATTGTTCATTGAAGAAGGCCTTCTTATCTCTCCTTGTTATTCTCTGTAACTCTGCATTCAGTTGGATAGATCTTCCCTTTTCTCTTTTGCCTTTTGCTTCTCTTCTTTCCTCAGCTATTTGTAAAGTTTCCTCAGACAACCACTTTGCCTTCTTGCATTTCTTTTTCTTGGGATAGTTTTGGTCACTGCCTCCTGGGCATAAGTTCTTCAGGCACTTTGTCTACCAGATCTAATCCCTTGAATCTGTTTGTTACCTGCACTGTATAATCATCAGGGATCTGATTTAGGTATTCTTTAGCCATAAGAATTATAACTTCATAGGCACAATTTTTAACATTTAAACTCCACTAAACTCAACTGCAGATACAATAAAATATTCTTGAGTTTTTAGTCACTGGTCAAATATATGACCTGTAAAGACATCATTTATGACTGCTTTTATGATTTACCTTTCAGATGATAATCAAGTGCTGCTTAACTTGGTAGTAGTGAAGTTGCTCAGTTGTGTCCGACTCTTTGCGACCCCATGGACTATAGCCTACCAGGCTCCTCAGTCCATGGAATTTTCCAGGCAAGAGTACTGGGGTGGGTTTCCATTTCCTTCTCCAGGGGATCTTCCTTCTCCAGGGATGGAACCCAGGTCTCCTGCACTGCAGGCAGACGCTTTATTGTCTGAGCCACCAAAAACTAAGTAAAACAAACTGCATTATATCCCTTTTCCTTCTTTTTCTTTTTAAAACTTAAGAGACAGTGTGAGATAGGACAGTTCTGCATTTCATGAAAATAACTGGCTTAAAGTCCCTAGTTTGATGTCAATCATTTCAATATACTAAAAAGATAGCTCTGAATGTCAGTAATGCACAGGACTTCCCTATACATTTCAGAAACCGAAGACTGATTTGAAGTCACCAGTGGAAATATTACTAATGCTTAGACAGTGTGTCATTCATAGTCTGGTTTTCTCATTATTATTTCTGGGGTGTATTTACTAAACTCTGAAAGCCTGAAAGTCACTGACAAATTGCTCAAAGTAGTAAGTGGAATTGCTAAATTTTATCTGGAATTATAGAACAGTTATTCCTTTTTTTATTCTCCATATTATATTAATTGGAAACCAATTTGGGGACACCCATGTCTCTTCTTCTAACAGCATGCAGTATTTTGTAAGCTATTATATAAATCCCCCCAAAAGTTTTATTTAGTATTTGTATAGTCTTGTTTCTATGACAGTGAAGCATATGTTGTTAATATAAACATTATGTAATACACATGTGTGTGTGTTAGTCGCTCAGTTGTGCCCGACTCTTTGCGACCCCATGGACTGCAGTCCACCAGGTTCCTCTTCCATGAGATTTTCCAGGCAAGGATACTGGAGTGGGTTGCCATTTCCTTCTCCAGGGCATCTTCCCAGCCCAGGGATCGAACCCAGGTCTCCTGCACTGTAGGCAAATTCTTTACTGACTGAGCTACAATATGCTCAGTGAATTATTAGCAAAGTAATTTTTGAAGGGCTAAATCTAGTGGGTTTGTTTGTTCATTTATTTTTACCATCAGTTGTAGTAATTATTCAGATAGGAGAGAAAGATCACTAACTATGTGTGACAGTATCAAGGTACATAGACAATGTAGTTCAACTCTACTTTTGATTAAACCGCACATGAAATCTTACCATATATTCTCTAAAAACCATAATAAAAGAGATGACCTTCAAGAAATATCCTTGTCTTTTATAGATAAGCACCATATATCTTATTATAGCAAGTTAATTCAATAAACAGAAGTATGAAAGTATCATCCATAAATTATTTAGATCAGAAATTGGTAGTATAGTTTTTTTTATTACCAAGATATTATCATTTTATATAAAAGGGCTTAACATGAAGAGATTTGAATGCAGCTTGTTTCTACAATTTGAAGCTACAGTTGATAGAAAATGTGACTTAGGTTACAGTGAATAAATGCTAATTCTTAGGAACCACTGAATGAGGCTGACCAAGGAATATGGCTGATCAGGGATAGCACTCTAAGTTAAAAAAAAGTTACCAGAAATCTCTGGTATTCTTATTTCCTTACTCTTGCTAGATTATATTAATGGCCAAGGTCTGTGTGGTTCTAATACTGTATCTTGGCACATTCTGGTATTGAGAGATGTAAGAATAAAAGATTAAAAATCTTACAAACTGTCCTAATGAAGTAATCTAGTTTTTATAACTCCAGTTGTACAACTTGCAGAATACAAAAAAGCTTGTGATCAGCTTCTATGAAACCTTTTGAAGATGAACAAATATGAAACAATATAACCTGAGTTCCAATATTTTTTGCTTGTTACCAATATACTAACTATGGGGTTTAATTAATTAAAAATGAGATTTATACTTGTAAGTAATTGCTGAGTCCATTAAGTCCTGACAATTTCATGTCACAAAAATATGAAGAAATGACTAAAATCTATTTGGAATCTAACACTGAACAACAGGGGATAACTAAGTGGCACTTTAGACATGTAGGGAATTAAAAGTAGCTTAATTGTTTCCTATTTTTTCTAGTGGCAAGGAGAGAAAACACATAGTTGGGTATGAACATGAGATGATAAGGAATATGATTTTAAAACTTCAGAGAGTAAAACAGAAATTCTGAATGATCAGTAGTTTTAAAAAATGAAATTCTAGTAATACAAACATAAACAGTCTCAATGAGAGAAGGAAAGGAGATGTAGTTCCAGTCAAGATAGTTACAGGAAATTCCTTAGAAAAAGCTTTTAAGGAAGAGGGTACTAGAAATGATCAAGTGGAAAATAATACCAATTGCTTGTAAGAAGAATACCAGGAAGGCAAATGTTCAGCTGAGGATTGTTAAAAAGCTGAAGACAGAGCTTAAAAAAAATTTTTTTAAAGAAAAATTGAAACAGGAAGGTGGTAGTATATGACTTCAATGGTATTTTAGGTGTTTCCTGCAAGGAGAGAAGTCTTTACACTAGGAAATTTAAAAGACATGTGTCTTGAGATAAGGGACTATCTTATCAAAAGAACTACTTTATGGTCTCATTGAGCTAGAAGAATAATCTTAGGAACTGAATGAATTTTTGGAATTTATCTTAGGGTCACCATCAGAATGCCTGAGACATTGTTTAAAGAGAGAGTTCTCTTATACAAATAAACCAAACCTTGCATGGGTTCTTCAGAGAACACAGTGATAAACTTGACATAGATGCATGATAAAGTTTTAGAACAGACTATTAGTGGGAGGAGTTTCATTTTTTAATTTCAGTTGAATGACCAACATGCATTCAATAAATATGAAACATTTTTAACTGGCTTCCCCCACACCCCTTGGACAGTATCTCTAAGTTGGAAGACAAGTGGAAAGCCAAGAGCAGTGAGCCTTGCATTTGATAAAATTTTGCATGATATCTTTAGGAATAAATTGCTGTAATATGGACTGAGTGATATTACTATTAATTAGTTGGAGCCAGATAAGGATATTGAATGACTGAATGAAATTAGCATATATAAAATTTCAGTTTGAATGCCTCACAGCTATGTCCTTGCTCCTTTCTTGTTTAAAATATTTTGTGTGTTTCCTTATTCAGTGAAGCAGTTAAAAACATAGAAAGGATACTTGGAACCTTGGAGGATTATTCAACAACAGGAGGAATGATTAGTACCATAGATTATACAACTGAGAGTTCAAACCTTCTTAACAGGATTGAATACTGCTAGGTGAAAAGCTGAAAACTTTAACAGCAAGAAAATAAATAGTTGCATTTAGGTTAAAAATAAAGTAAATAAGTGTGGGGATGCTACTTGACATAAAGGCATCATATGAATTGACAGCAAGTAGGTTAAACTAATACAGTCATGTCCACAAAAATATGTCTAGATTGCTGTAACAGTTCCGGTACACATGGCATGGAGACACTAAAAAGAAACAAGGCAGACAGATGCAGATTAACCAGGATTGTGTAGAACTTATATCACAGGTTATAAAGTTAAGGTGATTATATGCATTCAGCTCATAGATGAGGCAACACAAATAATGTCTCTTAACACAATTGCACTGTACAGTTTTGGACATGTACAATGTGTAGACACAGAAGAGAGCAAAGGTGAGACCATTATGCTGAAGAGAACCATTAAATCATAGAGTTAGAAGAAGCCCTCACATTCAGTTGTCCCACTGACTCTGGAAGCCCTGATTGGTAGCTGGTTTTTGGTCCCTTCTTAAACACAGGGTAAGGAGGAATCCTCTAAACTGACAAAGACCAGTTATTCCACTCTTGGGCAAACGCAATCATTGGAATGTTTTCCTTCATATCAATCTAAAATCACCCTTCATGCATCGATTATGTCCTCTGGAATCTTAAAGATCATCCATCCATCTTCCACATGTCAGCCTTTCAGTACTTTTCTGATTTTCAATGTCAAGACCCACAATGAGTAGAAAATTTATAAGAAGTCAACTTTTATATCACTACCAGGAAGACCTTTTAAACTAGAGCTGTCCAACATGAAATGCCCTGTCTTTGGGGGCAGTAAGCTCTAAGTCCCTAAAATATTTAAGCAGAGACTCAATAAAATTCATCAAGTGTATAAAGATATTTCCATATTGGGTGTGAGGATAGATATTTAAAACTCTAATTTCTATGGTGAGATAGCTAGTTATTATGCATATTTACATATAGCATGGCTCTTGTTATATGCCTCCTCCAATAAAAAACAATTTATCTATTATTAAATGATTCTTTACCTTAATATAAAACAATTTAAAATGGGTTCTATAGCATTTACCAGAGAGACACTATTCACAGCAACACACACACAAAATGTTACATATCTAAAGAAGATTTCAAAGTTATGGCTAACTTTTCACTTAATTATTCAGCAAAGATATTCAACATTTGTACAGAATTATTTTTGGAATTGTAAACATTTTTTGACCTCCAGTGCTGAGGCACAATCCTTTTAACTAGGTTAATAAAAGATGATCATGGGTCTTAGAACCCAGGATGCTAAATCAAGAGATGGCCGCCCAGCAAACTCATAGGGTATCAGAGAATAGAATACAAAGTGAGGGGTGGGGCTTACTGTCAGAGTTGGCAGTGAGTTGTGTTGAAGCCACACAGATTCCAAGCTGGCCCTGCTCCCTGTTCTTTATAGAAAAGGCATGAAAACCCCTGCCTGTTGACATTGTTAAAGAACAAGGAGAAAACAGCAGAGATGCTAGAGGAAAAAAGGTAAAGTTTAAGTTTAGTGGTGCTGAAGTTATGGGCTATTTTCTCTCACCGAGAATCCTAAAGTGAGTGCTTTAAAATACCCATTTCATAAGGTTATAGAATAGACTCAAAATTAGGGCAACAACAACAACAATTTAAGGAAAATATTAAAAGAAAGGAAGCAATAAAGTCATGGATGAGAAAATTGAGGTCTTAAGTGAATAGATGTTAGGTATTAAGTCAATAAAGCCTACAGATCATTTATCAGAAGAGAAAAAGCACATAAATATACCAGATTAAAAATCATGGAAGATATGGGGTTATAAAGGTAGAAGAAAGAGAAAAATTCTGTTTAAAAAGGTTAAAATTTCCCTAAAATGGACATTCAAAATACAGTATAATTTTCTGTATTTGGTACTCTGTCAATAGTAGGCTTTTCTGATGATCAAATTCCATATTAGTTGTACTATAAAATTGGGAAGCATCTTCTCAATCATCAAAGAAATATTTACCTTGTGGTCAGTATAGTATTATGTCGGTGTAGTATCATGGCCTATATATCATACTAAACCATAGATTAATATTTCTTCGATTGAGAAAAAATTCCTAATTTTATAGAAACCAATGAGAAGTTTTAGACATCCAGTTTTAGTTAATCAGCATATGAGATTAACCAAAAAGTATTTTCCCCAACCATAATGTTTAAGGAATGAGCCAAATCAGAAATAGCTCAAAAGTGATATTATTTGATCCTAACCAGCTTTATAAATTTTGCATAAGTGATAAGTACCTTAAAATGAACAAAGAATATTTTGCAGTACCTCTCAAAGGATCATTTTTATATTATCAGTTGGTTATTAGGGGAATTATTGGCACAGTGTAAAAAGGAGGCTGAATACTTTGAATTATTTGCTCTGTTTCATGCTATCAGAAAGATTTTTCTTATTTCTCAAAGATAATTTACAAACTTTTGTTGTTGGTAGACTTATGAAAGAGTTAGATATACTCTTAACATAGTGTCTGGCTTGTAATAAATAGTAAATGTTTGTTGAATGAATGAATAAATACACATTTAGAACTAAATAGACTATATATTGATACAGCAAAGCAAAAATACAATATAGAGGTTTATTTTACATTTTAGTAGGCTGAATTTAGATATTGAAATATTAGGAAATCTAGGATTAAGAATGTTAAAGAATTTATATCTGTGAAATGAATCTTAAAAACTATCACTTTTATTTTCAAACATTGTATAATTTCTGTGAGATAACCTAGAAAATTGATCTTACTGGAAAATTTTGTGTTTGTAATAGAAACAAATATATATGAAATTGACAAATTACATACCAGAGACCATAACCTAGAATTCTCAAGGATGAGGTTTAAATATTAAAATATTTTAATGATCAATTGCCACTTTTGCATTTACAATGTATCATGATAGGTACTTTTTCCTTATTGGATGTCATATTAGTGAGTATTTTCATATTAAAGGCAAAATTTCACTGTGTAAAAAAATTGAGCTATTAGGACCAACAGAATGTGGTCCACTGGAGAAGGGAATGGCAAACCACTTCAGTATTCTTGCCTTGAGAACCCCATGAACAGTATGAAAAGGAAAAATGATAGGATACTGAAAGAGGAACTCCACAGGTCGGTAGGTGCCCAATATGCTACTGGAGATCAGTGGAGAAATAACTCCAGAAAGAATGAAGGGATGGAGCCAAAGCAAAAACAATACCCAGCTGTGGATGTGACTGGTGAAAGAAGCAAGGTCCAATGCTGTAAAGAGCAATATTGCATAGGAACCTGGAATGTCAGGTCCATGAATCAAGGCAAATTGGAAGTGGTCAAACAGGAGATGGCAAGAGTGAACACTGGCATTCTAGGAATCAGCAAACTAAAATGGACTGGAATGGGTGAATTTAACTCAGATGACCATTATATCTACTACTGTGGGCAGGAATCCCTTAGAAGAAATGGAGTAGCCATCATGGTCAACAAAAGAGTCCGAAATGCAGTACTTGGATCCAATCTCAAAAATGGCAGAATGATCTCTGTTCGTTTCCAAGGCAAACCATTCAATATCACAGTAATCCAAGTCTATGCCCCAACCAGTAACGCTGAAGAAGCTGAAGTTGAACGGTTCTATGAAGACCTCCAAGACCTTTTAGAACTAACACCCAAAAAAGATGTCCTTTTCATTATAGGGGACTGGAATGCAAAAGTAGGAAGTCAAGAAACACCTGGAGTAACAGGCAAATTTGGCCTTGGAATACAGAATGAAGCAGGGCAAAGACTAACAGAGTTTTGCCAAGACAATGCACTGGTCATAGCAAACACCCTCTTCCAACAACACAAGAGAAGACTTTACACATGGACATCACCAGATGGTCAACACCAAAATCAGATTGATTATATTCTTTGCAGCCAAAGATGGAGAAGCTCTATACAGTCAACAAAAACAAGACCAGGAGCTGACTGTGGCTCAGATCATGAACTCCTTATTGCCAAATTCAGACTTAAATTGAAGAAAGTAGGGAAAACCACTAGACCATTCAGGTATGACCTAAATCAAATCCCTTATGATTCTACAGTGGAAGTGAGAAATAGATTTAAGGGACTAGATCTGATAGAGAGCCTGATGAACTATGGACGGAGGTTCATGACATTGTACAGGAGACAGAGATCAAGACCATCCCCATGGAAAAGAAATGCAAAAAAGCAAAATGGCTGTCTGGAGAGGCCTTACAAATAGCTGTGAAGAGAAGCAAAAAGCAAAGGAGAAAAGGAAAGATATAAGCATCTGAATGCAGAGTTCCAAAGAATAGCAAGGAGAGATAAGAAAGCCTTTCTCAGTAATTAATGCAAAGAAATAGAGAAAACAACAGAATGGGAAAGACTAGAGATCTCTTCAAGAAAATTAGAGATACCAAGGGAACATTTCATGCAAAGATGGGCTCGATAAAGGACAGAAATGGTATGGACCTAATAGAAGCAGAAGATATTAAGAAGAGGTGGCAAGAATACACAGAAGAACTGTACAAAAAAGATCTTCATGACCCAGATAATCACGATGGTGTGCTCACCTAGAGCCAGACATCCTGGAATGTGAAGTCAAGTGGGCCTTAGAAAGCATCACTACGAACAAAGCTAGTGGAGGTGATGGAATTCCAGCTGAGCTATTTCAAATCCTGAAAGATGATGCTGTGAAAGTGCTGCACTCAATATGCCAGCAAATTTGGAAAACTCAGCAGTGGCCACAGGACTGGAAAATGTCAGTTTTCATTCCCATCCCAAAGAAAGGTAATGCCAAAGAATGTGCAAACTACTGCACAATTGCACTCATCTCACACACTAGTAAAGTAATGCTCAAAATTCTCCAAGCCAGACTTCAGCAATATGTGAACTGTGAACTTCCAGATGTTCAAGCTGGTTTTAGAAAAGGCAGAGGAACCAGAGATCAAATTGCCAACATCCCCGCTGGATCATTGAAAAAGCAAAAGAGTTCCAGAAAAACATCTATTTCTGCTTTATTGACTATGCCAAAGCCTTTGACTGTGTCGATTACAATCAACTGTGGACAATTCTGAAAGAGATGGGAATACCAGACCACCTGACCTGCCTCTTGAGATACCTATATGCAGGTCAGGAAGCAACAGTTAGAACTGGACATGGAACAACAGACTGGTTCCAAATAGGAAAAGGAGTACGTCAAGGCTATATACTGTCACCCTGATTATTTAACTCATATGCAGAGTACATCATGAGAAATGCTGGGCTGGAAGAAGCACAAGCTGGAATCAAGATTGCCGGGAGAAGTATCAATAACCTCAGATATACAGATGACACCACCCTTATGGCAGAAAGTGAAGAGGAACTAAAAAGCCTCTTGATGAAAGTGAAAGAGGAGAGTGAAAAAGTTGGCTTAAAGCTCAACATTCAGAAAACAAAGATCATAGCATCTGGTCCCATCACTTCATAGGAAATAGAGGGGGAAACAGTGGAAACAATGTCAGACTTTATTTTGGGGGGCTCCAAAATCACTGCAGATGGTGACTGCAGCCATGAAATTAAAAGACGCTTACTCCTTGGAAAAGTTATGACCAACCTACATAGCATATTGAAAAGCAGAGACATTACTTTGCCAACAATGGTCCTTCTAGTCAAAGCTATGGTTTTTCCAGTGGCCATGTATGGATTTGAGAGTTGGACTGTGAAGAAAGCTGAGCACTGAAGAATTGATGCTTTTGAACTGTGGTGTTGGAGAAGACTCTTGAGAGTCCCTTGGACTGCAAGGAGATCCAACCAGTCCATTCTGAAGGAGATTGGCCCTGGGTGTTCTTTGGAAGGAATCATGCTAAAGCGAAATTCCAGTACTTTGGCCACCTCATGCGAAGAGTTGACTCATTTGAAAAGACTCTGATGCAGGGAGGGATCAGGGGCAGGAGGAGAAAGGGACGACAGAGGATGAGATGGCTGGATGGCATCACGGACTTGATGGACGTGAGTCTGAGTGAATTCCGGGAGTTGGTGATGGACAGGGAGGCGTGGTGTGCTGCGATTCATGGCGTTGCCAAGAGTTAGACGTGACTGAACGACTGAACTGAACTCAACTGATTAAGGCTGAAGTGCATATGACCCTATGGCATATTGAAAAGCAGAGACATTACTTTGCCAACAATGGTTCGTCTAGTCAAGGGTATGGTTTTTCCAGTGGTCATGTATGGATTTGAGAGTTGGACTGTGAAGAAAGCTGAGTGCTGAAGATTTGATGCTTTTGAACTGTGGTGTTGAACTGTGGCCTCTCAAACATAAGAAAGTTTGAGAGGCCAGAGGAAGGAATTTGTGAGAACACTGGGAAAAAGAAGTAAGGGAGATGGTTTAGTAAAAAGGTTAAAGCCAAAGTCACAGGTGAAAAAAACTGACTACCAGACACAGTAGTGCTGAAGTCCATCTCTGAGTTCTACGTTCTGGCTTTGAAGGCTAGACTTGCTATGTTTTTTTGCTACTTGGCTCTGGCTTAGCTTTTTTCATCACAGATATTTGGGATAAGCTGACATTATGGGAAGACCCCCGTAAAGAAGGGTGGGAAAAAGTCATACAGCATTAAGGCATTGGGCAGGTAGGCAAGGAGCGACACACCACTCTGAGTGTGTGTGTGAGGTGTAAGCATGAATGTACAGCCATTGTCATTTCTTGTAGCTCCTTCCCTCATTTTTGAAATAGTCAACAGGTAACTGCTCCATTTTCTAGGGTGATATATGCTGGGATTTAGGCTGGGTTCTGAGATAGTATGTAAGTAATTACATAAGACTACTGCTTATATTATAAACAATTGTATTATATTATAAATCACATCAAAAAATTCTGAGTAAATACACTAACTTGAAACCAACTAAACCATATCATCTCTCCCTACTCACACTGAGTTACAGGAAAAAGATATATGAGAAAAACAAATTCATACAAGAATTCTTAAAGCTTTAACTTTTAAAAGAAGTTACCTCTGGAGAGTAAGAAGGAGAGAGGGTTGCTTTTTAACTTTATCATTTATCATTTGATACATTTGTATCATAATATATACTTTATACATATACAAATGTATCATAATGATACATTTATCATTGTATTTTAATTAATTTGTGTATCTAGCAACAAGTAAGTTACTACTTTTCAATAAAACAATAAAAGAAAAACGTGTAGGAAAGTTTAAAAACTTCCAATGCATGTTTTATAGTATATCCCTATTATGTCTTAATCTACTATCTTTCAGTAGTTGGTAACCATAGGAGGTAGACTTCATATACAGAGGGGAAAAAAGGAGCATTTGTGACGTTCAGCTTTGGTAAGGGCGACCCAGATAAAAGGAGTTTAAACTTAGAACAGCTTCTCATAAAATAAGCTAGAACAAATTCTACTGAGAAACTGACTGTATGCTATCACTGATCTGAAGGGGACTGCCTTTTGGTGTGTGAAAATAGTAACAACTAGCAGTGTGGCTGAACTGCATCATCTTTCTTGGGAAAACATACTGTAAATCATAACTAGTCTTAGCTGTACAGGTGACGGGTTGTCATTCTTGTATGTGAGCTTTAACTCTTCTCTGTCCACATCTGCTGGTATGACTCTGCAGCATCTAGAATTCATTCTTTAGCCAATTGAATCTGGCTTCATTACTTATTATGAAACTTCTGAGAATATTTTTCTGGCTGATGCAGGCTATTGGCTATTTGCTAAAGTACAAGTTGCAATTTCAACACATTTTATGAATGAATCAGGATGAAGTTAGGTGTTGGGTGACTTCTGAGGGAGGCAGCAGATTTTGGTAGGAAAATCAACTACCAATGGGTGCTGAAAGATCTGGTTTCTAACAATAAATTGCTTATCTAATATGTCTTCTTCTTGCGGCCTTCATCTTTGAAATGGGAGTAAAACAGGAAGAAAATGGTTTCAACATAGAGAAAGTGACTATAAATGAGCTATAATATCAATACAAAGAGCAGTAATTCTAGTTATTAGTATCCTAGCTTTGTGGTGCCCAGCATGAAGAAATTTTGCTGAACACATGCAGCCCTGCCCTTCCCCTTACAAGATACCCAAAATAAAGAATTTTGTAATGTTTTGACTTTATGTCCCACAATGAATAAAAAATAACTTTAGCTTTAACTATTATATAATAAAATGGGAAAGAATTAGTGATAAAAGGGTTACAATTATTCATTCCTTCACTTACTCATTTATCCAATAGTGCCTGGCCTACTATGGGCTATATATTGTTTTGGGCACTGGGTATACAAGACAAGAGTAAAATCCCTGCTCTTTAGAAATTTATACACTGGTGGGTAGAGATGGAAAATAAATCAGCTAACAGTATTTGATATTATACTCAAAGTGATAAAAGTGTGAAGAATATAAAACAGGGTAGCACAACCAAGGATGAATGGTGGTGGTGCGAGGCAGGGAAGGGACATCTGGGTCAGACTGGGTTGTTAGGGTAGATCTCTCTTAGGGGAAAATATCTGAACCTGAATGGCAAGATCTATAAACAAATATTTCTGTAAATATATATGAAAAAAAAGTGAAAGTGTGAAAGTAGTGCTCAGTTGTGTCCAACCCTTTGTGACCTCGTGGAATATATCCTACTGGAGTGGGTAGCCATTCCCTTCTCCAGGGGGTCTTCCTGACCCAGGGATTGAACCCAGGTCTTCCCGCATTGCAGGCAGATTCTTTTCCGTCTGATTCTTTTCTGTCTGAGTCACCAGGAAAGCCCAAATATATATGAAGTAACTTCTATTTGGAATACAAAGTTTCTTTTGAGTTCCCAAATGTCCAAAGTCAAAAAGGAAAGGAAGAGTGACTGATAAGAATGTGAAATGAGGGATA
Organism: Oryx dammah; assembly: GCF_014754425.2. NCBI lineage: Eukaryota > Metazoa > Chordata > Mammalia > Artiodactyla > Bovidae > Oryx > Oryx dammah. The sequence goes on from NW_024070207.1 coordinate 112,956,488, forward strand.
TTTCTTTTTTTTTGGCGGGGGGGACATTTCTATTTTAGCTCCTAGAGCACAGCTAACATATTGTGTTGAAATATACAAAATTGCTGATACTTCATCATTTTGACCTACAAAAACAGCAATTCATATGATTCAACTCAATAGCTAGAACTGAACAAAGTTAGGTCAGTAGTCAGGTAAATGTTATTTAGTGAGGTTTGCCAGGACTAATTCACTATCTAAGTATTGTAATTGCCCTCTTTGCTTAAATCCAAATCTGCATGAAATCTACATAAATTACATAATTATAAAACATTTATTGGACTTACAGTGTGTCAAAAATGGAAACTAAGTGCTTTCTGGCATTACCTCATTTGATCCTCATATAACCTCAAAAGTTAGGAACTGTTACCACATCATCTAACAACTGAGGTCTAGAGGTGTCAAATAACTTGATCAGTCATACCACTTGGAAGTGGTAAAGTGACAAGGCAAAGATGTGAACTGAGGAATGTCTCCAGAGACTGTATTCTAGCCTTTGGTCACTCAGTGTTCATAGGAAAGACTGTATTCTAGCCTTTGGTCACTCAGTGTTCATAGGAAAACATGCTTATTTATTTCAAAGGTCAACTACATATCTAACTTGTTATATTTTCTAGGTTTATGTAATATACATCCTTTTTCTGATATTTAACATTTTATAAGGTCAAGACTTTCAAATGATGTGATGTGATTTGGGGTGTGTGTTTGTATATATACACTGAAAGGGTGAAACACTATTGGAACAAATATATTTGATGATACACATAATAGTACAGAGGCTCGTGTATCAATAGATAGTAATGACAGACAGTTTGGTACACTCCTTTTCTTTATGATCTTACAAATCAAGTTTAGTCTAAACTCATAATCATTTCATTTCCCTTGATATTTAGGCAGGGGCATGTGATGCAACCTTGGCCAGTGAAATCTAGGGCTAAGTCTGCTGGAAGGATCTAGGAAGTTTTGATTTTACAAAAAATACCAAGAATAGGGTCTGGTCTTTGGATTTTGGATGCTGTCTTACGAAAAGTGATGCTCAGAGCTGTTGGCATTACAGAAAAGTTAGCTGAGTCCTGACATTACAGAGCCATGACATTTATTCCAGAACAACTCCATCTCTGAACTTTCAGTAAGTTAAGATAATTAGCTTTTACCCATTATTCAAACAAAAAAAAAAGAGGGAGGTGTGATTAAAAATCCAACCTATAACTAATACCAGAATCATAGCTACATTCTACTCTATATCCAATCTTTAGTGTTTATGTCTCCCTAACAGTCTTTCTTCAAAATCAGATAGTATAGTATTAAGAAAATATTTGTTTTGGCTTTCTAGAGTTTTCTTTTATTTTTAATATTTATTTATTTATGGCTGTGTCAGATCTTTGTTGGAGCACGTGGGATCTTGGTTCCCTGATCAGGGATCGAACCCACATCCCCTGTGTTGGAAGGCAGATTCTTAACCACTGGACCACCAGGGAAGTCCCGTTTTTGTTTTTTCAATATCTGTGTGTTACATAACCAGCCAATAATGGTGCCCTTGAACTTCACAAAAGTGACATTTTTAAGGTTCTCTATTATTCTTTCTCTGACTTTTTGGTACCTGTCTTTTTATTCACATTGCTTGTATATCTTTTCCATCTATTCCCTTTAGACTTGAACTGTAATTTAAGATATTATTGATGATTATGCTCTTCCAAACTCTTTGTGCTTGAGCATAATTTATCTTGACAATAAATAAAATAGTAAAAAGTACTGCAACATTTTTATTTTCAACTTGCTCCTTTTTTTCTTTAACACAATTTCATATTCTGAGAATATCTTCCCCTTGCCCATATACTTCTTACCTGAATGTTCTTCAAAATAAAATTCATAGCATTTAGAAACTCTTCAGGAAATTACTTCAGGACTCTCAAAATGATTGAAGAGGATTAATCTATCTTCTTCTGCATGATATTAGTAGTCATTATCTAACCTCTCTGCCTAGATTATTTAAGATATTAAGGCACTGAGCTGCACATTTTGTACAGCTCTTAAGTTACCAATGGTGTGCAATGGCTGTTAGAAAAAAAAACCCAACAACTTTAAAGCACACTTCTTGGCAGATCTCATTTTGAAAGCATCAATAAATATCCTAACCAGATAACGTGACAGGTATTGTAGCTAGTAGGGAACATTTTATCCATCACAACTCTCATCCCTGCTAAGAAAAGCAAAAACCCCCAGGTTTTGCTTTAGATTCCTAAGACCAAAGTAATAAATGTGTAAACTGAATGCTGATAGGTTATCTCTAGGACAATGAAAAAGAGCACATTATAACTTCATTGAGTACCCGGAGGCACCAAAAATCTATGGCTGATAAAGAGTGCTCTTTTAACTGCCAAGAGGGAAATCAGCAGGATTAAGGGATAAAGCTTTCAAAAATCTCACCTAAACCACATAGTATGGCAAGGGAAAGACAGCTATTAGAAGCAGACTTCAAGCTGTATTAACCAAAACCGTATTTTAGTGTTATAGCAGATGATTTCTGAATAAAGAATATTATATCTTTATATTTTGTCCCACAATTTTATGATTAATACTCCTTGAAAGCTGCACAGGCTGACATAATTTATAATTTAATTTCACTGAGGTATTATAAGGCCTACACCTCAGTAAGATTCCAAAGTGCTAATTGGGATAATAGGAAATTAGTTGTCTTCTCCCAAATGCCAGTGAAGTAGGTCAGGATAATTAATATGCAAGCTGACTTTTCAGTCAAAGGAAAACAAGACAGGTCTCATCTGTATACTTTTAGTACCATCCATTTAGACTAAAATGAGTTCAGCCTGAGAAAAATCACAGTATGACTCAGTTAAAGAACTGAATTTCAAAATAAGACAAAAGGTAGTTCAACCATGAGAACATAGATTGAAGTATGCTCTAAGAAGTATGCTCCAAAGAAGACTGAATTTACACCTCCCAAGCAGGGCTGAATTCTACATGTACAAAGAAAATGAAAAAACCATTCAGGTAACAGATGTAGGTATATCTTGCTTCTTAAATTGCTCTGTAAACTCATAAGCACTACATGATACAGATCATGAAACAGGTTTGGTTGATGACATAATTCTTTTGTAAAAGTTTATTTACTTTTAATTGAAGGATAGTTCCTTTACAATGTTGTGTTGGTTTCTGCCATACATCAACGTGAATTAGCTATAGGTATATGTATGTCACCTCCCTCCCACTTCCCACCTCATCCCACCCATCTAGGTTGTGGTGACAAAATTCTTAATCCTTAAAACTGAAGATAGGCTGTATTTTAACGTTTTCTCCCATGGCTCCTTCTGTTCACTTGCCTGATATTTCCTATTTTTAATTTCTTGGCAAACTGAGAAAAAAGTTTGGAGCTAGAGACATGAAACTTACTTCCTCTGCAGGTCTGTACTTGATTAGAGCAAATTCACTTTAGTAGGTCACAACGCATGCTGGCCTTGAGCAGGACAGTTAGTAATACACTGCTGCCAGTCTTTGATTCTAACAAGCATGGCAGCCTGCTGACCCTAGTGGCAGCATAGTGAATGCTCTGTGTGGAGGGCTATAAGTCTGAGGCTGATGGGATGCCCACAGCTTCTTTCCCGTGTATAATTTTGACTCTGCTGACATAACACCAAGCAGCCTGATTTGAATAAGCAGCCTAAAATACTTACACATAATGGCCAACTCAGAGCAGTCATGAATAAGACACTTGCCTTAACTAGACATTAAAGATTCTTTTGAAAACACTGATTTTTTTACAGCTGATGTTTCCCAAATGAAGTGTTCATCAAATTGTATGCTTCTCAATATTAGAAACAATAATGCAGAAAAACCATCATTAATCTTCTAGGCAAGCATGAAATGTACTGCCCTGATGAGAATGGTTTAAAGGACACTGAGACATCAAGGGGCAAGATTTATAGAAAAATACCCAGAAATAGATGGGGCTGTGCGAGACAGTGCACAGCCACCTTTGGTGAAACAGACTCGACTGCAAGAGCCCCAGCTGCCCCACCACATCAAACTGTAAAGGCAAAATACACAATACCAAGTTTACCTACACATTTCCTAGGGCTGTTCTCCCTTATTGCAAGCATTCCACAAAGAGAAAGCCTGCTGAAAAAGATGGAAAGTACTGAGTAACTGCCTACTTGACCCACTTGGGAACCTGAAGGAAAAACCCATCCACTTGGAGTGCATCTATATGGCTAAAAATGCATTCGATCAACAAAACAGCAAAAAACTGACAATAGAAGAAAAAAATAATCCAACACCATCTAACTAGAGATGCTCTGTAGCCTAGTGGAGCCTGAAGGAAGGGCAAGCAAAGGCCTAGCTTTGCCTTTCAGGTCCTAGGACACATATTCTCCATTCTAGTCCTCCCTACACAATGACCAGGAGGAAGTGCTAAGTATCTAGCTTAACAGAAAAAGACAGCTTCAAAGACTTCTACGTATGGCAATGAAGGAATGTGTTGTGAACAGGATTCTCTATTTCAGAGGGCTGTGCCTAATTTCAACACAATTCACTGGAAAATGGCAGAGATGAAGTATTTTCCCTAATGCATTTATAAAATACTGAATAAACCTCCCATACTTAGTTGCAGCAGTTATGGAGTACCTGGACAACAGTCAAAATGAGGTTTCTAACTTATCTTTAGTTAAGTTTTAGAAAACAACTCATTAATCATCCTAACATTAAAAATGTATGACTGTGCTTGCCAGAACTCCTACAGAGGCCTAACACGGTTCCTAGATCTTTCTTCCACAAGACTCCTCTATAATTTCTAATAGATGTGAATGTTATGAGAGCTTGGTAGGTAATCAACTTTCCTGAACCAACAGTATACCTTTTATAATGGTCCTCATGGAGATTATGACTACAACATACTTTATATGGAAATTGCTTCAACATGTGAATTTTATTGTAAGCAACTCATATTTTGATAGTAGAAGAAGTCCCCTAAATTTTCTTGTCAATAATCTCCAAAGTAACCCTCACTTTAAATAAGCCAAATTTGAAATTGATATGAGGTTCCTGACCTGTTGGTAACCTGTGAGCTTTGAGTTGTTTTTCCAGTTGTGATGATCTTACACTAATATGTCCTTTAATCGAAGCCTCATATACTTCGTAAAATGGGCTGAAGGACAAAGTCCATTGGTATCCTTTAAAAAGAGAAGTCTAATGCCCTCATGGGACCAAACCAGTAATTGTGGTTTCATCAACACTGGCTTGGGTCATCTGTACTAACTGGCCCGTATTTCATTTATTTATTTGTTTAATATTTCATTTTGAATAAAGACATTTATATTATTTCTTTGGTAGTTTACATTCAAGTCTTGGTAACTAGTAAACATATTAATTTTTTTACCTACTTTTTTTTAGGGGGTGGGGCACATAAAGCAGCTTGTAGGATCTCATTTCCCAGACCAGGGACTGAACCTGGTTGTGGAATTTTTAATTCCAATAAGACAGAGGGTTGCTTAAATGACTTCTCTCTCTCAGGAGTTGATTCACATAAATTGAGCTTTGCAATCAACATACATACCAGGCAAGTACATGGATGCTTTTGGCAAATTGGTTTCTAGAAACAGATTCTGCTATTTGGAGTTGATAGAAATGCTATGTACAATTTCTGCTTCAAACAATTCTTTTGGATTTTTCCTTTCAATCTTCTAATAGTGAAAAGGGAAGTTACATATGTATGTATATGTATGAGTATGTGTATTTTTTGTGTATTTACTTACTTATTCAACCAAGGTCCTGCTAATACCTGCTTGAAGCATTTATAGCTTCTTAACCCAAACTCAGAGGGCAACAACTGTGGGCCAAAGGGATGATGCGTGTGAGTGAGAAGAAAGTAAGTAAATAAGAGGAGGAAGAAAAATGAATGCCATCAACCTGAAAAGGCAAATGAGTAACTGGAGAAAATAAATGATTTCTTCTAGCTGTGAGTGTCCTGAGATATAGGCTTCACTACTCATCTTTTTTCCCCCTCAAGTTATTCAAGTTCTGAAAGTGGGACACCAAGGGATACCTAACTTCCTGTGCAGCAAGACCATTATTTTAAGAAAAAGGGGAAACAAAATTCTGTTTTCTTAGAATAAGAAGTTTGAAAAGGTTAGGAATCTGTGTGTACAGGCTAAGAATCTCCATCGACATACTTACTTTTGTCTCCTATGTTTTCCCCTGCTGCCTCCCCTTCCTCCTCCTCCTCCTCCTCCTCCTCTTCCTCCACCTCTGTGGGCTGCACGTCATCCTGCGGGTCACAGGCACTAACCGGCGCATTCAGACAGCAGTGGTTGAACCCGCTATCTCGTGGCAGAGTGAAACTTCGAGGCTTGCCCCCGTTTCCATTTAACACTTGCATCCGCTCGCTCTCAGCTAAGGGGTACGGCCCATAGTGATCCTGAAGGTGGCACTTCTGCGTCGGCAGGGTGGACTGCCGCCTGTGCTCAGGGGAGATGGCCGCCGAGTCAGAGAAGACAGAATCCTCCAGGGGCAGAGTCTGAAGATAGTGTAATCCCGAGCTTGTCAGGGGCGTCTCGATTAAATCCTGCCAGGAGCGCCGCTGACTGGCTGTCTTGCGAATGGGGGACACCACACTGCTCCCAGTCACTTCCTGGCGAAACTCCTCATGGGAGGATTGCGACTGGGAGGTCTCTGTGGAGGACAGCCGGCTGTGTTTTGCTTCCACATAAGGACTGGCACAGCTCATCTGTGGAAAGGAGACTCTGATCAGTCTCCCAGAAGTAACAGACCACTCCTATCACCAAGGAACACCTTTTGATTCCCAGCAGGTAATATTTACTCTTTGAGTGAATGACTACTCATCTTTTCACGTATCTCAAAGGTAGGCCCCAGCTTAAATTTTCAGAGACTGAGACATGGATGTATTGAAATACAGCTATGCTGGGCTCTCATGTAAAATGTGACATATTAGTGCAAAGTTGCACCACATTCAAAGTATAAGGGAATGTGAGTGCCTATATAAGAAATATTCAGCAACTAAAAATCAAACCCCAAGTTTTAAAATCTCTACATGTTAAAAATCCTGAAGAATTGTTGCCAAATTCATATTTCCAGATTTTACAGAGTCTGGGGATGAAAGCAAGAATGGCTTTTGGATAAAAAACAAGGTGCTTCTCTCTAATGAGACACAACCCTTCCTCTTCTTCAAAGGTGACTGTCTGCTCCTATGGAGCCAAGGAAAAGTTTTCTTATGGTCTTGTCAGTTCTGTGGCACACTCTAGAGAGTTAAAATGTAGGAAGGATAAGATTACACCCTGATGGGGACTAGCATTTGCCTTGAGCACAGCCTTCAGAATACATAAACACAAAAGAGAAATGGAATGTTTTTATCAGTGGAATTTAAAGTTTGGTAACATATGTTACAGCACAAAGCACAACCAAGAAGGACTGGCATCAAGTGAATGTTGTAAAAGACTTGCAGGCACCCCTACTGGGAGAAGCCTTACTCTACCTCTGGGGGCTAACAGACCGGCCCGGCCCTTCCTGGCAGGAGGAGCCAGGTGTGTTCAATGTGGTCATTACGACTGACGCTGAAGTTGTGGCCAGGAAAAGCCTGACTAAGGTGAAAGTACATCTACCCCTTTGGGTAAAGGAGTTCAGTGGCATTTTCTGTGGGCAGTTTATCCACCCACGTGTTAATAACAATGTGGGTAGTTTCCTTCTTGAAATTCACAAGTTGCTTTCATTAAAGAGCAGTTTGGTTAAGCAGTTTCCCTTTCTTTCATGTTTACAAATATTTTATTTTTAAAGATTTGTTTATTTTTATCTTTTGGCTGTGCCAGGCAGCATGTAGGATCTTAGTTCCCTGAGCAGGGATGGAACCCATGCCTCCTACATTGGAAGTGTGGAGTTTTAACCACTGGACCCCCAGGGAAGTCCCCATAAATAATACATTTGTATTAAAAGAATATTCAGATCCTGACTTTTTAGGGAAAGAGGGAAAATATGATACAAACTATATCTTGTTCCTGACTTCATTATTTCATTTTTTTAGTTCATCCTGGCATTCTGTTGCACTGTAGCATTTATTAAGGAAATGTGTATACAGAAACGTGTATACAACTCTGCCTTTTTTCTACTTTTCTTCTTTTTCCCTTAGGTAAGAGACACTGTCATCAAACATTTCAATTAAAAATGTGACTTCCCTTTTAGTCATTAGCTAAAATATTTATCCATTTATTCCATTTATTTATTTCAGAAATATTCACTGAGCACTGAATAAATAAGTACCAGTGCTGTACTAGGCCACGGGGATGAACAGATGAATAGAATGGAGTCCCTGTTCTCAAAAAGTTCACAGTCCAGTCCAGTGAGCTATTTGCAGTCCCAAATATACCAATTTAGTATCTCTGGATTAGGCCTGAGTATCTGCATTTCTAAAACATTCCAGAGCTGATCCTTATGCACAGCCAAGGTTGAGAAGTGACCTCGAATTATATCAACATCTTGCATAGCACCTTTCTTGTTAAAAATCCCCTGGAGTAACACAGAAGTGGAATTAGGTTGGCGGCTATTGTCACCTAAATCCAGTTTCCATTACCTATGTGGAAGACTCAGTCCCCAGATAGGCAGAATGGACTCTTATGTACGGTGACCATGCAATGTACAGTCTTTAAAATGGGACAGTATTGAGACTCTTTCAATAATTCTGATGAGCATAAAACAAACAGGGACAGTTATAAAAATCAAGGTACAGTCTATACACAGAATGATTTACACAAGTTTAAGAAGTCTTAAGAAGAAGGGTACCACATAAACATATATACATTAAACCAGATCCCATAGCTATCTGAAAAGCTACCTACCAAAACATGTTCAATACAGATATAATATCAATTTTTACTATTGTTTCTAAAGAACATAGGAATGAACTTTGTTAGTGTAGAATAGATAAGGTCAATTTACATATCTTTTTTCCACAAAACTTTTTTTTGTTGATAGTTCATGAAGGCTACTCTGACACAAATGGTATGTTTTCTTAATAAAACTGGTAAGATATTTCTAAGTGTGGAATCTGTGGTGATTGCTTCTCCTGATTAAATATTCTTTGTATACTTAAAGTTTCTCCCTTATTTCTTTTAGGTTCGGTGTTTTCTTTCCCCCTGAAAAACGCAAGGTCTGACAAGTAATTCACCACATGATGTTTTTTAACATAAAAAAAGGATGTTTCAGATCCAAGAATCCAATACTATATTGAGTACATTACTATTGGCAACTTACAGAGGGAGGCCGTGGGTATGTATCGTAGGGGGGTGGAGGGCTGTCCTGTTTAGGTGTTGATGGAGTATCTGCTTCTTCCTTGTCACTCTCACTCCAGTAATCTGAAAGTTCACACATATGGATACATCAGTATTCCATTAAAAGTGTATAGCCATATTTTCAGTAACACTCACTACCAGCTAACAGAGGGAAGTTTAAATTCCATTTCTACACACTGCTCCCCAGCACTGGCTACTCCAGGTCCAACAACTTTTATTTTCAGTTGGGATTTGAGGAGAAAAAGAGTACAATCACCCAATTCCTACCTCCTTTTAAAGCAAGCAATAACACATAGCTGCACTTTAAAGAGTTACGAAAAAGATAATGCGTAAGTCAAATCAGGTTTAGGGTATAATTCCAGACCAAACTACTTGAAACTTCAAAGAATGAATGATGTTACATGACATTTTTTAAAGGTGTATCATTTTATCTTAAAGATGAACACTCAAAGAAGAAATGCATACATTGCTGGAGATCTCTACAGATATAAACAGCTCCCAGAATAATATTCTCAATTCTCTTCTCTGGCTTCAGTTCACTGGTTATCTAACAATCACTGTTTCGAGTCATGCTGACACGAGTCTCTATAACACCATACTCCCACCTCTACTTGGAAACACATGGCAAGCCTTGATTCTTGCCAAACGCAAAAGGGCAAATCTGCTGATGTGGGCTGTAAGCTCCAAACTTCTAGAATTACTTAAAAGGGTAGAAAATGTAAGCCGCTAGACAAAATGACTTGGCAGACCTCAGGCAAGAGGGAAGAGGAAAAACCGAGGTACATTGGTCGAGTAAAATACAGCACAAAGGCCAATCATCAGATCTGTTCTACCAATATTTCAACCACCCTATAACTGCTGGGTTAACTGTGTTTACAAGGAAAAATCTAGAAGTATCACCCATATGAATTTCAAATGATAAAAGAAAAGGTAGCCAAACAAAAGGTTCCTTATTCTTATGAAAAGCTCCACCACAAAAGAACCACTAGAAGGCTTAACTAATAGTTAGATGTAGGTGAAAAATCATGGCACATATTTCTATAGGTACCTTTTTCCATCTAGGAATTCCCATATTGTAATATTTTTATACATTTTCCTTGTGGTGCTGATTAATAAGTACAATTAACATTTACTGAGTACTTATTATATGCCAAACAGAAAGTAGTAAAACTGGGGTTTGAACTAAGAAATTGCCTTGTTCTAAACCTTGAAGGGTTAAATTACTGGGACTCTTTCGTATGACTTAGTTTATTGTGACATATTAAAGAGAGAGTTTAATGTGACATATATTCATGATTTTTCAAGACCCTGTCCTCCCTGCTAAAGAATTTGGTCAAAATTCTTTAGCAATGGAGAGAAAGTCTTTGAAAATCCTATTCCTGCTTTAATTATCCCCTTTGAGTCAAAGAAAAACAGAGTATCTGTTAACGGTATAGTTAACGGTGACTCAGACGGTAAAGCGTCTGCCTGCAATGCGGGAGACCCGGGTTCGATTCCTGGGTTGGGAAGATCCCCTGGAGAAGGAAATGGCAATCCACTCCAGCATTCTTGCCTGGAAAATCCCATGGACGGAGGAGCCTTATAGGCTACAGTCCATGGGGTCGCAAAGAATCAGACACGACTGAGCGACTTCACTTCACTATAGTTAACCTAAATTTGATATCTGGCTTTTACATTGGGTCACACTGGTGATGGGAAGCATATTAAGTCTCCTCCCAAATACGAATTGATGTAGCTGTCCAGAAACGTACCCAGTAAACGCTAGTCGGAAAAGCATGGACTATATACTCGTGCAGATGCAGCTTCAGTGTTTGGCTGTACCAACTGCCATTTCTGTGCTCTTGTGATGGTGACTTAATCTCTCTGAGTCTGTTTTGTTATCCGTAAAACGGGGCTAATAAACACCACCTTTCAGAGTTGTATGAGTGGGGTACTATGGTAGCACATATTTAAGTGCCTTACACTTTGAAAGCACTAAAAAATATTAGGGTTCCTAATACTGGTGGATTTGCAGGTAGCACGCTAGGACCGTCTGTCCCAGATCACACAAGAAATAAATGCCTGGTGTTCCCATCTTCTTAGCCATTAATTTTTTCTTGTAGCAAGTTCCAGCAATGAAAAGTGAATTCTGGAGCTCTGGGGCCTCAGTTGGGTAGCTTTGTGAGAGCTTGAATTCTACTGGGAAATTATTGCTGGAGGGAGAGGTACTAAGCACTCCGCCTCCTTCTCCCCAGCAGTAGGCCTGCCAAGATCACTCTGCTCTTACCCTTCCCACTATTTCCAGAAACTATGACACCTGGGCTGAGTTTTCCCTTCACCTTTGCACTGAGACTTTGGGTGTCAAGGAGTTAGCACCTGAAATGGTCCAATCAGCACATTGAGAAGGAGAAGATAACTATTTTCTCAAGATCTCTATGACTAACACTACAAGTGACAGATTCAGGAGATTCTCTCTCTACTCCCCGCCCTAACAACCCCTCCTTCCTTGATAAATGAGGAAAAATTCTAGTTTGAAATTTGATGTAATTCTTGGTTTACTAAAAAAGAAACACCATCAAACCAAATTTTTTGTGGGTTGTCTAAGAAGAGGTTGAAATATCACTTTGTAAATTAACTTCATTTTATACACTAAGCCATGTGTCTCTGAGAGAGTAATGACAGGGAAGAGCCTACAGAAAATTCGGGCCTTTTTGGGTTTGTGTGGAAAATTACCAGCACACTGCTGCCCAGAGGCTGAAACCAGTCTGATTTTCATTCTAAGAGCAAATTAATTTATTTTTCTTAGCTCTCTTATTTAGCATGGAATGAATGGATACTTTTTAATGTCTCTCACAGTGATATTCAATTTAACAAGTAACTAATCATGAATAAACAGTGCCATCAATAGAAGAGGAAAATTTCCACTTCTTATGTTGATACAAAGGATAATCTAAAAAAATTGGCTTTTTCATCTAGAACTATCAAAGAAACACAATGAATTTTATTCATTTTTATGTAATTAAAGCTTTACAAAGACCTTACGTGTGATTGAAAATAATGTGTCATGAATGTCTGATCTGAAGCTGGAAAAATAGAAAAAAAAGGATTAGCAGACAATTAGCCAAATTATGATCTTGGCAAAATTCAAGGTAACCCTGTTTTTTCTATGTAGAATAATGCATAATGAAAAAGATCCTCATATCCTTTATACTGCTGTAGTTAAAGACAGCAATTTACTAAACTTTTAAGTCAATGAAAGAGTCACTTCTAAGCTATACTGAGTATTTAAATAGAAACAGTGTTTGGCAGTTATTCCTTTGCATCTTTCTGAAATATTCCCAATTCTCAAAGAGCTTTGTTTCAGGTTTAACTTCAGTGCTGAGAATGGTACTCAGATGTCAAACAATTCTATAGAAGTGTGGCATAGACACGTGCATCCAGCAGTTGACTATATAGGACATTGTGAGACCTAATCCCATATAAGGTAGGAAATCTAATATGCTTGTGATCCATGTTAGAGCATCTGATGAATGTATACTCTAAGGGGAAATCTCAGAGATTCTGGTTGTAGAGAATTGAACTGTAACTTTAAGCTTCTACATATGATTATCTACCATTTTCTAGTAGGCACTAAAATAAATACTCACATGACAGACTATGGCAGCATGAATCCATGGAATGAGTATTTTTTGGAACCTGCATGTGCAATGTGACTTACCAGTTCTTTCATCCATAATGAATTTTGGTTATATAATACCAAGTACAAAGGAAATCTACTAAAATCAAGGCCATGCTCAGTTTCAAAGCAATGTCGAGTGACAAAATACACAAGTTAAGCCTGAAAATCCAAGTTTCCTTATTCATGCAAATTGACTTTTTAAAGATTCATTTTCCTATCAGCACATTGCCCCCACTTCTAATTCTTGCATCTTAAAAAACAGAGAAACAAACCTACATGTACTTTTAAAGAACAGCTTTCATGCCTTTAAAAAGTAATTTGAAAAGGGGCTGGTGTGTGTGTATGTGTGTGTATTTAGTTCTCTTACTATAACTGTAGGCCCATAAATTAAGTAGAAGAATTCAGTGGGGAATAAACGTTTAACAATGAAGAAATGTGACTTAATTACTGGCCTGACACTTCATAGTCCTGGCTGGGTTTGCCTGTGCACAGTGATTTGATGGAGACGGCTTCCATGTTATTTGTGGAAGTACCCATGCTGCTTCCACTCTCAGAAATGTTTTATTACTTCTCATCCTGTGAGAATCAGTTCAGATTTTGTCCACATAATGTCTTTCCCATTTCCTTCCTGGAAGAAATCTCTCCAGACTCATTCCCATGGAATTTGGTTTGTACTTTTCCATGTTTCACTTTCTCTATTTTACTCAGAGTATCTTTTCTGCTACAATTCAATGTAATTTCAGGCAGGATGAGTGCCTATTTCACCATAATACGATTAGAGTGCTAGATGAAGGCCTCACTCAGAAACACTTTGTTGTTGTTCAGTCGCTCAGTCGTGTCTGACTCTGCGACCCCATGGACTGCAGCATGTCAGGTTCCCTGTCCTTCACTGTCTCCCAGAGTTTGCTAAAACTCACGTCCACTGACATGATGCCAGAAACATGTTTCGGTGATGCCAGAAACACTTCAAAACTTAATAAAGTCTTCTCTTTCTCTTCAGTGCTAAGATTTTACATCAGGCTCACTGATTACTTTCTCCAAGTATATCCTCGTTAATCCTGCCCCCTCTTCAGGATTTTTCTTTTTAAATTTTGCATCCACTTAGCAATTTTTAAAATCAGTTGCATATTGTGCAAAAATTAGTACTCATTTACTTTATGTCACTCTTTAATTTTTCTTAGGCAATTTCAAGTGTATATTTTTGAAATTCTCAACAAGATGATAAATTCCCATCGGCAATAATCATGTTATGCTATTTCCTGGACATCTTCCTGCCCTATCTCCTCACTCTTCACTGCTCTAGGCACTTCCATTCTCTTATCCTATGGCTCTAAACTAGGGATTGGTAAACTATAGTCTGCAGGCCAAATGAGGCACTTGGCCTGTTTTTATACAGCCTGTGGATCAAGAATGGCTTTTACATTTTAAGTGGATTAAAAAAAATCAAAAGAAGTTTCAAAATGTGAAAAATGTTATGAAATTCAATCTCATTGTCCATAAATAAAGCTTTATGGAAGTACAGCCACTTCTTTTCATGTGTCTGTAGCAGAGCTGAATAGCTTCAAAGAAACCTTAAGGCCTTCAAAGCCTAAGATATTTACTGTTTGGCTCTTTACTCAGAAAGTTTCCTGACCCCTGACCTAAACCTTTGCTGACAGATTGCTTTAAAAAGTTTTCTCTGTGAGGAAACAAAGTTTTCAGAATCTTCACATCAACACACAGACTATACATACTGGAGACACAACTAGAAGTATGTTTGTGTATCCTTCTGTAGAATTCCTTTAACTTTAGGATGTCTCAAAAGTTTTCAAAAAACTAGTTATGCTTCCAAGGGATGTACAACAAACATTCTTTGGGAAAAGTAAAGCCACTTTTAGAATGGTAACCACAACTTTTGTTGAGATTTCAATTCTGCATCAGGATATTGTGTTTCATAAATATGAGGTCAATACTAAGGCAAGTTCCATATGATCACAGAGCTAACACACTAACAGAACTAAAGAACACATCCAAATGAGATACTTGATGAAAGAATGAATCATTCATCTGAGCTCTCTGCATAAAAAAGCACTTAAATGTCTGTGAAACCACTAAGTAGAAAAAACCACTAAGGATCTAGACTTGGGTCAATATAGGACCAATTCTAGGTTCTTTAATTTTTAAGATTTTTTTCCCATAAGAAATAGTCTAAAGGAAATGGCAACAAACAGGAACAAACTCCATATTAGCTGCTCTAAAAATCTGAGTTTATTTCCTGTTTGATTTACTAAATCCTACCCATAAAATGCTATGGTTTGGATTCCTTTGAAGTGCACAAAAGAGAAAAAAAAAAACAACACAGATTGACATTTGCATTTTCTCTCAAGTGACAGCAATGAAACACTGTAGAGGAAAACAGCAAGGGAAAAGAACATAACAATAGTAAAAAAAAAAGTATTCCTTTACCTTGTTCTTGCTTAATCCTCTCTCTTTCCGCATATCCTGCAGTCAGCATGTTAATTCTGTTAAGCCACCTGAAAAAACAAATATCAGTAACATTGCAACTGAATTTCTTATAATTTACCTTTTTGGAAATATTTATTTTCAAATGCATATGAGTATATGGAATAACCTCAGATAAAAGATGTGTTGTTTTTGTTACTCTTAACACATGGAGTCATCAATAAGTTATAATTTGCTGCAGTACAAACTGTTCCCACAGTAAAGATGCTATTTCACTAGAAAAGTTTTGGGCAAGCCTGTATATATCTGCAATATGAAGGGGTCTGAGATGACCAAAGTCCTATAATTCTGTTGCTGTTCTGTTTCCTCAGAAAAAAATACTCCTTTAGAAATATTTAAACAATGTCAGATATAATTTATCTTGAGAAGGGAAAAAGCTATTGACTTTGCTTGTCAAATAAGTTTTACTATCAAATATTAGTTTTGATGAATCTCTTTTACATTTAATGATCCAAGGGGAAACACATCTGAGTAGTACTATGGAAATCTGTCTCTAATACAAGGGTATTAGGTTTTTCCAAGACAAAAAGTACACATACAGTTTTAACCTATGATTTGGATCCTGAAAATTTATTTCCATGAACAATAGTAATTTAAAATTAAATCTTAGTTCTCTCCTCTTTCAGGAGAATTGCTATTGCCAATGTAGGGGGCTACCTGAAGCAAAGCACTGCTTCAGTCTCCATCTTTTGTTCCATAACTCTGGTAACTGTTTACACTGCATCAGATTATTGAATCACAAAGTCTTTAAACTAACTTGACAATTTTTCACTGGTTAATCCTGAACAATGATTCATATATTTCCCCAAATAAGAAAGTAAGGGAGAATCAACCTTCCAAACTAGCTAATAGAGTTAATATTAAATTGTGGAGTAATCTGATCTTAACATATGTTTAAAAAATTGTTTTTGAGAACTTTTTCTCCTAAGAGATTATTTCCCCTGTCAACTAGATGATGAATGTCTCTGAAGTGACTCATATACTTCATCATTATGCCAAGTGGTGTTGACTGTGCATCAGATACTGAGAATATCTTGAAGAGAGAGGGAGAAAAGTTGTTTCTCTAATGGACAAAATTACACCCATGGAAACTTAAGGTTTAATTTTAGGAACAAGTCACTTAAAGCTCAACTTTGACAAAACCTACAGTGTAATGATTACCTCAAGTATGTCTGGGAAGTAAAAAAGGAAGCAGAAATGAAAAAAAAGTAATCAAATGACTTCAGTAGGATGGTATATACACACATAATGCAGAAAATTATAAACTGTAAGAAGCTAACCTCATAACAACCTTTTTAAAATGACTAATCATTAGTAAAAGGTCAACATGAAAATCTAGTCTATAGGTGACTTGTAGTAAGAAAGGAGTTGAATTTGTATTATAAGGCAAGTCTTAGCACCCTTAGGAAAGACTGGGTTGGTGCTTTCTGGGTAGAAATGATGTTGATACCACCAGAGGAATATTTATTGCTGAATTTTAATTCAGTACCTCCTATTTACTACTTCTTAATATATCATTGAAATTTAATTTTGTTATTAGCTAAAGAGCAATGAGGTCTTGTATAAGATGAATAAAGAAACTAAAAAGAGGCTTCTTAATTTTTTAGCTCAACAATATTTATGAAATGTCTGTTATATGCTGAACAATGAGCTATGTTTTAGGGGTCCAAAAATGAGTAAGACATAATTTCTGCCTTTAATGAGCTCCAGGATTCTTAAATTTCACAAGACAATGAAAAAATTAAACTACTTTTAGGAAGACAAATTCTGCCCACAATAAAAACTCTTTAGAAAGTGAGGACAAAACCAGAAGGCAACTATCTACAAGCCAGGAAGAGAGGTATCAGCAGAAACCATCCCTGAGGGCACCTTGATCTTGGTATTCTAGCCTCCAGAACTGTGAGAAAATAAATTTCTGTTGTTTGAGCCATCAAAAAAAAAGAAAAAGGATGTGTATAAACTTGGGCCAGGGTATATAAATACAAAAGGCTGAATGCTACACAGCTGTTGTTGCTGTCTTGGATAAGTCGTCCTTAGGCCTTGGTTAGAAAATGCCTAACCAAGCACTTGTTGCAGTTACGATTTGGTGTTTTTCTGCTATTATGAATAGCAGATATGACTGAACTGAAGTGAACTGATGCAGTAATTGAGGTAAGAAATATTTAGGTGGGCCAGGTACTGTCCTAGGCATGGAGGATAAAGAGATAAATGAAATGAAGTATCTGTTTTCATGATACCTATATTTGCAGCGAGGGAGACAGACAATATGCAGGAGTAAGAAAATTGGGCCTACGGTGAATATTCCAACGAAGCTGCCAAGAACTGACACAGAATAACGTACTGAGAGGGAAATAAGAGTAAGAATTATGGAAGAAATGTACAAATAATAACTACTGAACAGAAACTGGTGAGTCCTGACAATTACAATGACATATGTGCTGACATGAAAAGGAATACACAGGCCAAGCAAATTCAGTAAATAAGTCTCAGAATACTTGAGAAACTTGATGTTTTATTTTCTTCCCACAGATTTCACACAGACTGGCAAAAAAGGTTTTTTTAATGTTTCAATGCTCATTTCTGAGGAGGGAACAGATGGATTGGTGGTAGGGAGCTCAAAAGTGTTTTTTGCAAATTACCTCACATTCCAACTTAAAGCTACTCAAAAAACAGAAGGTGAGGTTTTAATATTCTAACATTTATATTTGGGTATATGTATATTTGGGTATATATATGAGTAAGTGTATGAATGTGTATACATATATGCAGATTTTATAGAAGAAAATTAAATCTAAGGATTGCCTTTTCATTCCAATTTCTAGGTCCTGTCAAAACTAGCACTACATTTTAAAAATACATATGATACTTTAGAAATTATGAAATAACCAGATAAGGTATTTATAACTATTATAATATAATTATAATTATCATTTCTTGAAGGGTTAGGTACATGCCTTCAAACGACTACATAAAGAATGAACCAATACCCAGGACATCTTGCTGTTATGTAATAATTAGGTTATTAAATAAAGTTGTTGGAGGGTGTCTTTCCCTATTACCAATCCTCTGTGAACACTGCCATTCACTCCTTCTTCCTATTGACAAGTAATTTTTTAAAAAACTTGTTTGTTGAAAATAGACACTAGGGATATGGTTATTAAAGAAAGAAAAAGCAAGGCAAAACAGTAATAGTCTATTATACTTAAATTTTTAAAAAAGTTTCAGTATTTCAGGACAATTCGGAAGGTTATAGAACAACATGGAAAGGCTAATATAAAACAGCACTCTGAAACGTATGATATGGAGATAATGACATATTTGATCAGATTATTTATTCTTTGATTCACTGCTTAGAAAAGGCAATGAAGTGAAACTTATGGGTTTGGCTTAGTTTCTTTTCTGATATCCTGAACCAGATACATCCAAAGGAGTATCAGGGAAGAGTAGTGACATCATATACTTCTAAAGTTATTCCTAACACAGGATAGAGAATGGAGACCAAGAATGGTGTTACAGCTAATAAAAATGCATTTTTGAGCAGGCTATTTTCTAAACCTAAAAAAACCCTGAGCAAGTATCCCAAATGATTAAATTATGTTAATTCTTAGATAGGAGTTAAACTGTATTCTAGTGGGTTTATCTTATAGAAGAGGACATGTTCATATATACCACTTATTTTCTGTTTGGCTATGATGTTATAACCCTTCATGTTTATCCTAAGGGTACTGAGCTCAACTGTGAAAAAATGAATAGTAGCTAAAAGAGCAGAATTATAAAATAGTTAAAACACAAAACAGAGTAGCACCACTCCCCAACAACTACATAATTCTCATTTTGAGAACAAGCTCAGCAAATTCTGATTGCTTCATGTGAAATTTCAAGAATGGTAACATACAAAGCAAGAGAAGACTGTGGAAACCAAATGCAAGGCTCAGTTCACAGAAATACAACCAATAACCCTAAAATTTATGTGGAACTATAAAATACCCAGAATTGACAAAGAATTCCTGAGGAAAAAGAACAAAGTTGTAGGCATACCCCCCTCCATCCCCCTGCAACACACACTAACTTCAGACAATACTACAAAGCAACAGTAATCAAAACAGTATGCTATCAGCACAAAAACAGACATATGAATCAATGGAACAGAACAGAGTCCAGAAATAAATCCATACATCTATGCTTAATTAATCTTTAACAAAGGACACAAGAATACACAATGGAGAACAGATAGTCTCTTCAAGCAAGTGATGTTGGGAAAGCTGGACAGACTCATACATACCAATGAAGTAAGAACATAACCTCTCACCATACACAAAAATAAACTCAAACTCAAAATGGCTTAAAGACATACATAAGACATAACACCATAAAACTCTTAGAAAAGAACATAGGCAAAACATTATCTGACATAAACTATAGCAGTATTTTCTTAGGTCAGTCTCCCAAGGCAGTAGAAATAAAACCAAAAATAAACAAATGGGACCTAATCAAACTTATAAGCTTTTGCACAGCAAAGGAAGTCATAAACAAAACAAAAAGACAATGTAAGGAATGTGAGAAAACATCTGCAAACCATGG
This sequence comes from Oryx dammah, assembly GCF_014754425.2. Lineage (NCBI taxonomy): Eukaryota > Metazoa > Chordata > Mammalia > Artiodactyla > Bovidae > Oryx > Oryx dammah. The sequence goes on from NW_024070207.1 coordinate 112,976,555, forward strand.
ATTTTTCTGTAAGATGTTATGGAAAACCCTGAACAAACTTTTTGGCTAATCCAATATGTGAAAATGAATCACTTCACTGTATACCAGAAACTAACACAACATTGTTAATAACTTCAAAAAAGAAAGGCTCAATTTTCCTATTAATTATAAAAAGAGTTTATCAAGTTTTTCAACACCTTTCTTTGCCCTTTCCTTATATTCATATCCTTGCTTTGGAAAAATCGTGCCTATATTCCAAAGTGTCAAAGAACAAGATTATTTATGACAGCATATTAAGTGTTCATTGAGTGCATTCAAGCACATTTATGAAGATGTAGTTTTGTGCTTAAAAATATCTGAACACAAATTCCTTAGAGATATACAAAGAAGGGTATATGGTGTAAAAGCCCAAAGTATATATTGTGTTGGCCAAAAAGTTCATTGGGGTTTTTGGTCACATTGTATGGAAAACCTCAACGAACTTTTTGGCTAACCCAATAAAAGGAATCTATACTGAAAGGAAACATTTATATAGCACTTACAATTTAGCAGGCACTATTCTAAGCCTTTCATGTGTGTTTATTTGCTCCTCATAAAAGTTATATGGATGAAGATGGTTATTATCGTCACTTTTTAAAAGAGCTTAATATCTGACATAGAGAGGCTAAGTTCTACATCCATGGTCATACAGCTAGTAAGTGGGATAGCTGGAATTTGGACAGCCTGGTTCCAAAGTTCATACTCTAAACCACTATGCTATTCTGTATCTCCCTATTCTGTATCTCTGTATAATGTGTTGGCACATTATATATGTAACATGCACTGCCTGCTGAAGACCTATAAAAGGAAATGTTTTGAATCTTAAACATAATTTCTACATATCTAGAAAAAGGAAAGGGGAAAGGAAAGAAAAAGGAAGAAAGGATCAAACTCATAAGAGCCAAAATGGAAACAAGAAGCTGTATGTTGTAGATGATAAATACATATATATATACAGATTTTCCCAGAGGCATCACATAACCATGTGCCATCTAATCACTTGGTTGCACAATCCTGTCCAGCAATAGAAGAAAGGTGACAGAAAGATATACCAACTAAGCTTAGGCTTGAATTATTGAGATGGATATTCTGTCATAAATACTCTGCACTTGGAAAAGTCAGCTTTTTGTGTGGGGATCTTTATTTCCCTCACTTGGGAATAAATTTGGAGACATATTCCTGAAATGGACTTAAAATTTTTTTTCCTGCAGTGGGTATTTTTTTGCCTTTATATATATATATTTGGCCTATATATGGATTTTGGAACATTTTTGGTAAACTTAAAAAGTCAGTGAGTTTATTTTGACTTTTTAAAATGCTATTCTTTAAAATTAGGTATGGAGTTATGGCTGGGTCCATTTTATTTTAAATCTGATCTAGAAACTTCAGTGATATTTTTCTCTAAGCATTAAAGGGGAAAACTGAGAATTCTAAGCCTAACAGACTTTCTAAGTATTTTGAAATATAAGTAATACTTTACCTGTTCATATCATCAAGATGCTCAGCAGCAAAATAAAAGCTTTTGATTTTAGGATGACAGGCTTTGAATGCACTGCAAAAGGAAACAGAGTACATTCATTTCAGATTGGGAAATAAGTTAGAACCAGATAATTTTTATGGATAAAATTGCCTCAAATCTAACCTGAGTACAAATATATAATGCTTCTACCATGATGACAGAAATCAGTTAAAAATTCAATTTTCTGCCCACAAAACTGCTTTCTTATTACCTCAGTTTGAAAGCATTAGCCAAGTAATCTATAATTTAAAAGCTAGAAATTAAAAATCAAAACAAAAACCAAAAAAAACCTTCCTTTCTCTCCCTTGGCCCAAATAAAGTCAACTTACTATTTCTTGCGGCATTCACTGGCTCTATCAATTTTAAATTCAGGCAGGCTGATGAATCCTTCTGCTTTTTCATCCTGAAGAGGCAACACTCTTGTTTAGGGTATTTTATACAGAGGTTTAAAGCTGATGCTACTATATAACTATGTCTTAAATATCTATACTAATAAAACAGTTCATTTAATCCCTTAGATAATTGAGAGATTAGAATTTCACTCTTACCTGTTATAGTCCATTAAACTGAATGTATATTTTGAACATTTAGAATAGTAAATATTAAAATATATATATATAGAATGTTTAAAAATTCTTTCTATATTAAAATAAAGATAGAAAAAATAATTCTCAAGGTAAAACCTGTTTTCTAAGTATTTTTCCCAGAAAGTATATAGACTTTTATAACATATAAAATAACTTTAGTCCACATTTACAATTAAATTTCCTCCCATTTTAAATGTCCAGATGTAAAATATAGGAATATCTATTAATTCAGTTCCTTTTCTGCCTCCAAAAGAATCTGTTATCAAACTCAAATTAAATAATTATTTTGTGTACTCTACATTTTACAAGTGGATAAGTTAAGTTGATTTGCAAATATCTGACTTGGTTTACATGCTATACATATATATATGTGTATATATATATATGTGTGTGTGTGTATATATATATGTGCATATATATATATATAGTTATTTTTCACTTGGAAAATTGAATGAAATCCATAAAATCCCTCCCTCTCTAATGTAGGATAGAAATATAAGATAGGAGAATTATCTAAAATCTCATGTTAGATATAAGTTATTTCAACTAGTCTAAGCTTCCCTCATTGCTCATTTGGTAAAGAATCTACCTGCAATGCAGGAGACCCATGTTGGATTCCTGGGTTGGGAAGATCCCCTGGAGAAGGAAATGGCAACCCACTCCAGTATTCTTGCCTGGAGAATCCATGGACAGAGGAGCCTGGCAGGCTACCATCTATGGGGTCACATGAGTCGGACACGACTTGGTGATTAAATCAACCAACCAAGTATTTTTGGCTAAACCCTTTAATCGTTGTTTCTTTCATGTACATAAGCCAATTCTCAGACATTTACTCCCAAACACTGATGTGTGCTATACCAGTTCTTATATATCAAGTTCAGGAGACATTACACATTCCCACCTGCTATCTCAAAGAAAAAGAATAGAGATTCTCAATTCTTTTAGTGTGTGTATGTATGTTTATATGTAAAACTTAGTAAAATTTGATGCTAATGATAGTGACTAAAATGTGTGTTATATACAAAAGTAGTATTGTAACTTCCAATATTTTTCAATGAAGAAGAGGTGAAGTGAAGTCGCTCAGTTGTGTCCGACTCTTTGTGACCCCGTGGACTGTAGCCTACCAGGCTGCTCTGTCCATGTGATTTTCCAGGCAAGAATACTGGAGTGGGTTGCCATTTCCTTCTCCAGGGGATCTTCCCAACCCAGGGATCGAACTCAGATCTCCCACACTGCAGGTAGATGCTTTACCCTCTGAGCCACCAGGGAAGTCCGTTTTTATTTTCTTCCAATCTTGGGGTAAATACAATAGTCTCAAATCTCTTTCTTAACTTTGATTTCTCTTATGTTACCCTTGATGTTTTTAATGTTAAAATTTAAAATTTTGAAAAATTTAAAAAACTTTGGGGTAGTTATGATCTCATTATACTGAAAAAAAAAATAGTGGTCAGTAGACAAGCTACAAGTGATCTAAAATAAAGAGAAACATAGAGAAGCTATCTTTTTATACTATTTCATTGACATAAAAAAGGACTTAGCCAGCACACTATTTAAAACCATGTATATTTTTTAAATGAAAAAACAAGTTAACAAAAGAAATTTTTGTTTAAAAATAAATACATTTATATTAAAAAAAAAAAAAAAACAAACTTGAGGACTTCACTGGCAGTCCAGTGGTTAAGATGCCACCTTCCAATGCAGGGAGCATGGGTTCAATCCCACATGCCACGCAGTGCGGACAAAAATAAAGAAATAAATAAAAACTTAAAGTGAACTGATAGATGCCTATGGCAATGGAAGCAAATGTAGAGTTAAGAGAATATTAAAAAATAAGGTATACTGTATATTTGTTGTGATATTTGACAGGTTATATAATTACTCTGAATATAAATCTAATTACCACAAATGAAACAGGAAATCATAAGAACAATTTGCATTTGTTATATACTCTTCCCTTCCTTCCCCTATTGGGTCAAATGAAATGAATACTTGCAGATTTTTAAAGCTAGTCTACTAGCTCATTTATTCTTTAAGAAAAAGTGAAGCAAATGCAGATATTAATTAACTTAACTTACTATAAAAGACTTCCTTTCAAAAAAGCAAACAGAAAAAAATGTAAAACGCTGAACAAAAGCAAGACATTTAAAAACCTTTATCAAATTTCTCTCTATATATATAATCCTTTTAAGCTATTGCTTGAATTAGCTTCATATTTTAACTAAATATACAGAATTTTACTATATATTACCTATGTTTCAGACATGTTTCATTAGAGTAATTGAAACAACTGCCTTCACAGAACCCCACAATGCAACCATTTTAAGAAGGCAGACTGAAAAATTACTAGAAGTCTCGGGAATTAGCCTTAAGTTGATTATATTTTAAAATATAAATCTTAAAACAGTGATTCTTTTGGTTAAAAACAAAATGAATAAGAAAACAAAATGTGCTTGTCTTACCTCCTCATTAATATACCAATAGAGGGATGCATCCTTTAGGACAAACCAGTATTTCTTCCATTTCTGTGAAAAATAACTCTTCGCATCTTTCTTTTTCCAAAGCCAGCCCTCACAGTCACCACGGCCAAGATCTTTGCAAGAAATTCGTCTTTTGCTCTTGCCAGCTATAGGACCTAAAAATAATAGTGGGTAAATGTGCTCTTTAAGTTAATCTATAGATCATAAAAGGTAGAAGATTAATCTATAGATCATAAAAATAAGTCTGGATATTAAACCTTAAAAATATTTATTTTCTCATTGTATTAAAATAAAAAAACTGGAAAATTTTAATACCTTTTCATCTACATGGACATAAAATTTAATCTGAAATGCGTGGTCCCAGTCTGAAAACATGTTGGGACCACTTGTAAAGGGTACCTTGTACCATAATTGACCTGAAGGAGAAGCTGATCTTTGTAGCTCTTATGCTAGTGGATGGTTCTCTTCCACACCACACTGGGCTCAAGCAAGAGAGGATGGGTGAAGTGGGCTGGTGACTGTTCCAGTGTAGACTAAGCAGCTAATTGTTTCATTTACTTTTCTTACCTTTGTTTTTCTTCTTTGATTTGTGCTGCAGAGAAGACTGCTGAAATGTCTGAAATCAAAGATGGGGAAGAATGTTATTTGATACGCAGGGTGCCACTGAAGTACCAACAGTCGCAGAAAACACTGAAAAGCTGAATGGAACAGTGACTCTGAACCCCAGTGAATGAAAGCACTTTATTTTTCCAAAGACTCAAAACAAATTCACATATATCATGCCACTAAACTTTCTTATCTCTTGTGAAGCAGGAGAGAATAATATTATCTTTGTCCTTATTCTGTAGGCAGAGAAATAGGGACACAAAGCAGTGGTGAAGCTCAGGGCTCTTAAACATCCAGAGTACTGCTGCGTACCTTTTTTAGGGGTTTAGAGTGCCTTCTCAAGCAATGTCTCACTGGATTTTCACAAAATTTTACGAAGGAGTCAAGCAAATATAACTATCACTTGTTCCTTTGAAGTTCATTCTATTCCATAAGCCACCACTAGCTACTGATCTCCTAGGCAACATTCCCAGGTGTTAAATATTGGGGTGGCCGAAAAGTTCATCTGGGTTTTTCTGTAACCGCTCAAAGAAAACTTAAACTTTTTGGCCCACCTAGTATTTCAGTACTTGAATCAATATTTTATTCTCACACCTACTTGTGCCTCTATTACACAGAACTAATCTTCATGTAGGTGATGTCAGTACATTGGCTCCTCAGTCCCTTAGCTCCAGTGTTCTTTACTTCTCCATTCTCCAGCTGTCCACCCCCATGACCCTATGTTTGTTATTCTTAAGCACACTCAAACAACTGCCTCTATTTATCTCCATTCTACATAGTACACTAGTTCCAACCCAGCAATTTTTTAAAAGAAAATCTCCACTCAAGTATCCAATTTATTGACATTACCACTCTTTTGTGCCTTTATTTCTCTTATTCTACTTGATTTCCACAGAACATCTTTATAACCATTCCCTGGAGCTATACTTCCTGCATACTTGCCTAGCTAAACAACCATCCATTAAACCCACCTATCAGTCTATTCCACGCTAAGGACCAGAAGAGCATAATGTCAACAGAGAAACCCACAATTGGTTTAGCTTTCAATTAATGACTATAAATCACTGGTTCTAGTCAGTCTACTAAACTAGATTGTTCACTAGTCTAAATAAGGTTAAATTCATATGACTAGCTAGTTAGGGTAGAGAGAACAGTATACATAATTTTAATTCACAGATAATCCCTCAAAACGAATTTTAGGTAACAGATTCTTCTTTTTCTTTACCAAGGTATATCCGTAAGGAACAGTTGGATTTTGTCTACATAAAATCTGCTGGCCTTGGGTTTATACAATAAATTCATATTATGTGACATACTTTACTTAATATCTTTGCTTATAAAATAATATTCTTTGTTGTTTAATTGCTAAGTCATCTTCAACTCTTTTGTGACCCCATAGACTGTAACAATTTTCACAATTTGTATATGGTTTATATAATTCTTAGGAATATAATATTATGGATGGATATTAGCCCTAAAGATAAGGATCAAATAATTTGCTGACATTCAGTGTAACCCAGAAATAACCACCCAATATGTATGTGGGATGTGTGTGTGTATAAATCAGTTGCAGGATCCATGGCTATAGAAATTCACAATTAATTTTAGAGAGAAAGCATAAAAGATAAAACCCATCATGTTATGCTAATTTTCTTGAGTGCACTCTGCTTCAGAATAATAACTCAAATAATAACTCAGACTAGTATGTTTAAGTATAGTTAATTTACACATAGTTATTTTCCCTAAATTGTTTGGCTGTAAAATTACTGATTAGGTTTTTTTCATTTAGTGTTACCACAAGTAATCATTATAATTTAACAGCTCATTATTTTTAAGAATGACAAAGATGGGGGTGGTTTGTTTTTTAGGAAGCTACATGGATAACAGACAGCTTTAAAGAACTGAGTTATATAATGTACTTCCTATGCTTTTTACACATTACTTCTTAGAACCTGAAGGTCTAGTTTAAAATCTACACAAAACATATTTTATGCTCTCTGCTGCTACTGCTAAGTCACTTCAGTCGTGTCCGACTCTGTGCGACCCCATAGACGGCAGCCCACCAGGCTCTCCCGTCCTTGGGATTCTCCAGGCAAGAACACTGGAGTGGGTTGCCATTTCCTTCTCCAATGCATGAAAGTGAAAAGTGAAAGTGAAGTCGCTGTCATATCCGACTCTTAGTGACCCCGTGGATTGCAGCCTACCAGGCTCCTCTGTCCATAGGCTTTTCCAGGCAAGAATACTGGAGTGGGGTACCATTGCCTTCTCCGTTTATGCTCTCTAGGTTTTCTTTTTCAACAAGATTATCTTTTCTTTCCCTATAGAAATATATTCTCATACTTATCATTATCATGAGTGCAGAGTATAATCAACATACATATTGTTGTAACTAAGAACTCCAAGGCACACAATACAGATTTATACATCATTCAAAGAAGCAAAGCTTTAGCTATCTTTTTAAAATATTGTAAATACTACAATGACATTCCCTTAAAAGAGACTTCATTATTTTTCCAAGTGATGTGATATTTTCTAAAATGAAAGTTAATTGAACTATATTCTTTTGAAAGTAATGGAAAAAAACAATGAAAACTACAGTTAAGGAAATAGGTCCCTTGTGTAGAAAAGAGTTAATATAGCAGGCCTGAGGCTGCTATCTTAGAAGAGCCTGCTTGCAAGGCTGGCCCTCCGCTGACATCTGGGAACTTGGCTTGGAAAACAATTCTCTGTATTGACATGCAGCTTCCCTAAGCAATAAGACTACTTTGCCCACCTGGGGACTAAACACTTGCTTTAATTTCAGGAAAGGAAAAGTAGCTGCTAGGCAGAGGATGCCTATGTAACCAATTCAATAAAGTCCTTGGGTACTGAGTCTTTAATAGGCACCCCTGGGCAGAGATACTACACATGTGTAACTGCATTTTTGCTGCTAAGTGAAGTGTACTCTGCATGATCTATCATGAGGAGAGAGCACAGGAAGCCTGCAGGTGGATTTCTAGGGATTCCACAGTCTCTTTTTTCCATACCAATCTGGCTGGATACCCTTGCTGCATCACTGTAATACAATCTTAGCTGTGGATAGAACAGAGTCTTCTGGCCTAGTCAATCACTGGACATGTGGGTGATCTGGGATCTTGAAATAGACTCATTTTCAAAAGATTACTTAAAAACTTACATCAGAAACTGTTTAATATTCACACACATAAATAAGCTCCTGATAGTGAAGGTTTCCTCATGTTATCAGCAGGTATGATTAAATACCCTGAGGTGCAAAATTACAATCCTATGTAGTCTTTCTTAGTAAAAAAGATGGAATTATTCATTCTGAAAGGTATTTGATATCACATTCCCAGTTTCTGACAATATCATGAAATATTTAATAAAAGAAGGACACTAAGAACAGACACATGACTACAATGGATAAGACAGCAAAGCACATAGTGTTCTGACCAATGTAGAAAAACAAGGGGCTTGGAGTCTTTGCTTTCATGATAAATGTTTTTCTCCTAATAGAGAAAATTTGTAATATACTTTATTTCTGTATTTTTCTTAATAGTTTCAGATCACCCTTCTTCCAGGTTCATGTTTAATAAGCATGCTCTTTAGAAGTTCTTTCATAGCAGTCTGTGAGTAGCAAACACTTGTTGAAAATAATTTTCCCTTTGCAATCTGAATATATCACTTTATTTTCTTTTAGCATCACTGCCCTTAAAACATCTGTAGCTGCTCTCATTCATTATAATTTGTCTTTAGTCTCTCTGTTAAGTTTTAAAATATTTTCCTCTTTATCCCTGATATTCTGCAATTGCTCTCTGATGTGTCTAGGTTACAAATGATATTAATGAACCCCATTTCAAATTCATTGTGTCGTACATGAAGGCGTTAGTTCTTCAATCCTGAAAATTCTTAGGCGTTCTCTCTCCAAATGGCCTTCTTTACTACTCTCTTTTTTGTCTCTAGATTTATGTTGGTATCTCTCAATTTATCATCTATCTTTAATACTGCTATCCTTTCATATTTCCTCAATGCTTTTTAGGTGACTTTTATTGTTTTTCAATTTTCTAATTCTCTGATTTTACACACCTGTACCTGTATAAAGTTGATTTTACCTATAGAGTGCTTATTTCACTGACTATATTTTACATATCCAGGATGACTAGTTGGTGCTAGCATTTCTGAACATCCGGGGTTCTCAGTCATCTTGTTATTACTTCAAATTTTAAGGGCTTTTTGGATTTCCCAAAATTTCCATCTATTAAGGAAAGAATCACCTTTAACAAGTCATTGCTCTGGTCAATGGCCTTATCTTTCTTCAACCTTCTTATACTCATGGGTGAAGAAGCTCTGTTTGCCCTCCCAGCTGGTTTCACCCCATGAGTCAGTTTCCTGACATGGCTGGGGTCCATTTGTTCTCTCATACCCATTAGAGTAGACTTCTAGTCATTTCTAGCCCTTCCTGGACTCAGAGCCTAACAGGTATATGGCTTTAGTTCCCATTTATTGTTGTGCAATTTTGTTTTCTTCTAGTCCCTGGAGACTAGATATCATTTTTGACCATGACTGTATCTTTTTATGTTTGGGGTAGGGGTGTGTGAGAATTTAAAGTATGAGCTCATAATGCTTACTGACCACCAAAAATAGATTCCTTCTATAAACATTTATGAACGTCCTTTCTCTTAAAAAATATTTTTATATTATTTCCTGAATCATCATTCAATAAAATCTTTCTAACACCATCACTTGCACTTTATGTTTATTGTACTGAGCATTTGGGTGAAAGTTCTTTGAACTTTCTCCCTAAGAGTGTTTACAAACTCTGATCTTCAGCAACTTATGAATTTATATAATCAATGGGGACTTCTTGACTGAGCTACAGGCTGCCTAACTCAACAGATTCAATGTGTTCAAAACTGAGCTTCTCATACCCACCATCCATCAACCAATTCTGCTCCTCTTCTAGTCTTCTATACCTTAGTAAATGGCAATTCCATTTCTCCCCACAACTGTGCAAACCCTGAATATTAGAGTCAGTGTTAACTCTTTCCTTTCTCTTACCACTCATAATCAATCCACCAGTAAGTTATATCAGCTCTGTACTCAAAATATGTTTAAAATAAGACTGTTTCTTACTATCTCTATTACTATCACCTTGGTAGAAGCCACCATCATCCCTCACCTGGATTACTGAAATATCTCATTGTTCACCCTTCCTCTGTCCTCACCTCTTCTGTTTTTAACGTAAGAGGCAGAGTGATCCTATTAAAATATGATTTGATCATGAAAACTCTCCAATGGCTTCTCACCTCACTTTGAATAAATACTCAAATTCTTCCACTGACCCTGAAGGCCCTGTATGACCTGGGCTGTTCCCTTTGCTTCCTGACCCTTATTACTTTGCTCCAGCCACACTTGCTGTTTCTGGATTGTGTGGAATAGAGTCCCTCCTTAGGATCTATACCCCTGCTGTTCCCTCTGTCTGAAATGTTTGTTCAGATATTGAAAGTAGCTCTTTTGCCCCCTTCCTAGTTGCCCATTTCTGTTCCCCACTAGCCTTAAAAGAATCTATTTAAAAGAATGAGACCATTAAACAATTGAAACTAATTCCTGATTATGCTCTTCTGAATGCACACCATGCCTTCTCTAAACTGTTGATTTTTTTATTCCTAGATAAAAAGAGGAAAGAATGAAGAATTAAACAGTTAAAAAATGACTAGCTCTCTACTCTCAACAGCTGTCTTAGCAATCCTGAGGCAGACCATGCAGGCAAAAGAACATCTGGAAGAGTCAGCCAGTCTGCATGCAATGGAGGATGATGCAGAATCCAACTTCCTGCCTCAATGATTCAATTAGATTCTTGATCCCCATTTTCAGTTCAGTTCAGTTCAATCACTCAGTTGTGTCCGACTCTGCAACCCCATGGACTGCAGCATGCCAGGCCTCCCTGTACATCACCAACTTCCAGAATTTACTCAAACTCATGTCCATTGAGTTGGTAATGTCATCCAACCATCTCATCCTCTGTCGTGCCCTTCTCCCGTCTTCAATCTTTCTCAGCATCAGGGTCTTTTCAAATGAGTCAGCTCTTGGCATCAGGTGGCCAAAGTATTGGAGTTTCAGGTTCAGCAGCAGTCCTTCCAATGAATATTCAGGACTGATTTCCTTTAGGATGGACTGGTTGGATCTCCTTGCAGTCCAAAGGACTCTCAAGAGTCTTCTCCAACACCACAGTTCAAAAGCATCAATTCTTCAGCGCTCAGCTTTCTTTATAGTCCAACTCTCACATCCATATATGACTACTGGAAAACCATAGCTTTGACTAGATGGACCTTTGTTGGCAAAGTAATATCTCTGCTTTTTAATATGCTATCTAGGTTGGTCATTAACTTTTCTTCCAAGGAGCAAGCATCTTTTAATTTCATGGCTGCAGTCACCATCTGCAGTGATTTGGGGGCCCCCCAAAATAAAGTCTGACACTGTTTCCATTGTCTCCCCATCTGTTTGCCATGAAGTGATGGCACCAGATGCCATGATCTTAGTTTTCTGAACGTTAAGTTTTACCATCCCCATTTTATGCCCCTTTAAAAACTGTCATGGCTGAGCAGAATCTTCGGAGTTGGTGTCTGGACACATGTCCACATTTTCCCCAGATTGCTGGCTTTTCTGATTAAAGCAGCTTTCCTTTCTACTGACATTTGCCTCTCGAATTATTGGCTTATAAGCAGCAAGCAGCCAAACCTGGGTTTGGTAACAATACTGTTATGGCTTACTCCTTTACCTCCATTAGATCATTCTCCCCAGGCTTCCCTATAGAAAATGGTTTCCATTATTGCCCTCAGCACTTCCTGTTTTCCTTCCCTGCTTTATTTCTCTCCTTAGAACTTAGCATTACCAAAAATACTTATATTTCTTGTTAATTACTCAGCCCTCCCTCCAAATATAAGCTACATGAAAGAAAAATCCTATTTTAGGCATTGTTTTATCCTTTGACTAAAATTTAGTCAAAGGGATTATTTAGTACTAAATAAATATTGATTGAGCACATAAAAGTTGAACAGACCACCAGCAAAGAACACAGGATGTAGTCTTAATTGATTGCTTTTTAACCTGAAGTCCTTCAGCAGGAAATAAGTAAGCCAGGTGTCTTTTCTCCAGTAATCCATGTACAGCATATTACTGAAAGTTCTGTTCTTTAGAAGACTGTTCCTTTTGTTAAATAAAAAAGTTTTTTTTAATCCAATCTTTCAAAACATTACTGGAAATGAGATCTGTCTTAATGCACTTAGTTTGAATTAAATTTGAATTCAAGATGTGGCCGGCAAAAGTGCCTTAATGTGTCAAAGATATTTATGCATACAATTATATGATGAATTATGAATGGATGTGTTGAAATCACAATTCAACTCATAAAAATAGAATGTGCTAAAATAAAAGGCCATTATGAAAGCATTGTTGATCCTCTTCTTAACCACGGCGATGCATGCAACAGTATTCTATTTGACTATAAAAGATCGCTTTTTCAGACATTTGCCTGAAAAGACCATTTGTCTTTCATTTTGTCCACAGATGTTCTGTTCAAACATTCTCCCCATTCTCCCCTATTCTAGATGAGGAAATGTGGGGGAGGGTAATTTGGGTCATTCTTATCCTGAAACTTTCAGAAGCACTTATTTTAATTGTGGAAGAAAATGACAGTTTCTGTGTTACATTTTGAAAGCTCAGCTACTATTAAATTCTTCTCAAGTTGCAAATTGCCACACTTATGGAAAAATTTGCAATCTAAATACTCTCTTGTTGCAATATAGCAACTTCCTCTTACTGTAATTTTCTGCAAAGTTCCAAGATTTCTCCAGTCAAACCAAAAGCTTATTTCTTATACGTAAGGTGCTTAGCAATTTGAAACTCTTGGGACAACTGATAACTATCTCCACATATTTAATATTTTTTAATAAACAAAAGGCTTTGAGATTTAAATGTTTCACAGAGAAATGTATTTTCCCTTACTTTCCCATTACTGTGTGTCAGCAGAAAAAGTCTAAATATGAGTGTGATAAGATGGTAATGAGAGTAAATATTATCTTAAGAAATCTTCAATTTACATGAAATAACAGCATAGAATTGAACAAGCTTGTTGCCCATTGTGGTACAGGAGAGAAACTCTGTGCTGAATGGGGTGGGGACAAGATACTGCATGCACACTGGTTCTCTGAAGACAGTGGGGTGAGCTTGCTCTGGATTCTGTCAATAAAGTTAATCTGACTTTATATTGACTGAAAATGGCTCTACATATACTTACAAATAAGTGTGCTTTAAAAAATAATAAGCATGCTAATAAATTATGAGTCAAATAAGAACAAAAATGCAGTGACTGGGGGGAATTTAGAGAAGGTCAAATTCATTAGGAAGGGTAGAGTCAATGTTTCATCAAAAGAATACCATGCACATTAGATTCAGAAGGAAGTAGGTAAGTGAAACTTACACAAGATTTTATAAGGTGATTTTCCTTTTCCTATCGAGTAGTAAGTGGTAAGATAGGAAGAAGAGTGAAGAGTAATGACTGGTTAGGAAGAGTAAAAGTCACCACCCTTGGGAAACAGGAACTGTCATTCTTGGATCTAAATAATTATCATTTACTGAGGGCTCATGTGTGAGACTGAGCGACTGAACTGACTGAATGACACGTGTGAGGTACAGCACTAGGGACCTTGTATCAGTTATCAACCTTAATGTTTACAATACATTTGCTCAGTGGTGATCACTAATGCCATTTCAAAGAGGAGAAAACTGAAAGTAGATAACTTATTCAGGAGCACACAGGTAGTAGCAGAGTCAAAATTCAAACCCAGGTCTACCTATTCACAAACCCGTTCTAACCACTCCATGCAATATTGGCCTCTCAGGCAAGTATTGTGTAGTCATGGTAACCATTTTAGAGAAAAGAACTGCTTTCTTCATCTGACACAAGGATATTTATTTATGAAAACCTCCCATAACATGTGATATAAGTGCATTGTTATGTGGAAAGATTCTGTAAACCAGAAAGATACTAGGGTTATACTTTTATATTCATGGAGATAATTTAAACAGGTAACATCTTGTGTGCTTAGTCACTCAGTTGTGTCCGACTCTTTGCGATCCAATGGACTGCAGCCCGCCAGGCTCCTCTGTCCAAGGGATTCTCCAGGCAAGAATACTGGAGTGGGTTGCCATGCCCTTCTCCAGGGGATCTTCCCAACCCAGGGATAGAACCCAGGTCTCTCGCATTGCAGGCGGATTCTTTACTGTCTGAGCCACCAGAGAAGCTCATCTCTAAATTTACCAATCTTAGCAGTCTAAGACTTTAGTAGTCTTAGCAATCTTACCAATGTAACATCCTACCAATCTCTGATTCTCATGCTTTTGTCGATTTTCTTTGAATTAGCAAGTTATACTGCTCTGTGGGATTTAAAAAAAAAAGATTTGCAGCTGTTTGGGGGAGGTAACCATTAATCATATTTTCATGAGAGGAAGGCTCATGTTAACATTTTAATTTTGCAAATGAGATAGAAAATAAGGTACAGAAAGGTAATAAGGCTCAGCCAAGTTAGACAAGGATGAGACTGCATTCATATTTTATTCCAAACATATTAACAGTGTTAATTGAACTCAATGCAATTAAAAAACCCTATGTCAATACTGATGAGGAAATCAGTGATCCAAATAAGGCAAGCCTGCCTCTCCACTAAATTCTTTACACAGGAGAAATCTCTTGGAGCTGATTCATTGTGTTATGCAATTTTTCACTTGATACATTGCTGATTATTATGCCTTAAAATTACTTGGTTCAATTTCTCAAAATGCAGTTTTTAACTACTACATTAGTTTCAATAAAGGCAGAAACCATCTGCTTAGCTTGCCACTCTCTACTCAACTCCTAACACTGGACCTGACATATAATCTTCTATTGAAAGCATGGAAGCATGAATCAAACACTACCTATGTGTGTGGAAAGTGAGGGTATGAGTTATTACATCTCATATGCAATCTGTCAGCACATCCACTCTCCCTTCAAAACATATCCAGAGTCCCAGGCCTTCTCACTTCTTCCAATTAGCACTCAGGGCTAAGCCCCTATCATTTCTCACCTGAATTGACTAAATCCTAGTCAACTGACTAGTCAGACTGTTTTCATGCTTCCACACTACACACAGCCCCTGCAGCCTATTCTCAACACACCAGCTGGAGTGATACACTTTGAAGGGTGCTGTCTTAGCAAGAATGAATGCACAGCACCAGGAGAACAATACTATGGTAGAGATCAAGAGACCTGACTTCTAGTTCTCCATATTCCAGCTCTATGGTTGAGGATAAGTCACTGAAAGTAATCTTCACCTCAATTACTTCATCGGCAAGATCAGAGAGCTGGACCAGATGCTTTTAGGATATCTTACAAGGACTAACTGTACAGGGAGAAAATAGCTAGTTACCAAATGTACATACAATTATTGATGTTTCAGGAATTAATTACATATACCTGTAATCAGTGTTAATCTTAACACGACGTTAGATTATTCACTGAAAGGTACTTGGTTTATGCTTAAGTTGCACCATGTATGAAAATCATTTATTTCCAGCCATATTAGATATAGCTATTGTAGGGTGTTTGATTAATGTGTACAATGTGGGACAGAGGCAGAAACTTCGAATAAGTAAAAAGCAGAACTAGGACAGTGCCTGCTCCTGAATCTTCTGTTTGACAAACTGTCAACATTTATGTGTCAGAGAAATCAGGATAGGCTTGCCCATATTTTGTGACAAAGAAATGTTTATGATCAGAAAAAATTGAGAGAAACAGATTTGCCTTCGGAAGGCTATTCAGTGACATAAAAATAAACCATCTGCAAAAGAAAAGAGAGAGAAAAATAATACAAATGAATCATCTCTAATGAAGAATGTACAAAAAGTTAAGACTCTCAAATAAATGTTTATGGCATATTTTGTCAGCAATTTTATGACAACCATAAATATTGGAAAAATTTATGGTTACTGACTGGATGAAAGTGAAAGTGACTCAGTCATGTCTGACTCTTTGTGACCCCATGGACTACACAGTCCATGGAATTCTCCAGGCCAGAATACTGGAGTGGGTAGCCCTTCCCTTCGCCAGGGGATCTTCCCAACCCAGGGATCAAACCTAGGTCTCCCACAATGCAGACAGATTCTTTACCAGCTGAGCCACAGAATCTGAAACTAAATGGTTTGGGGTTACCTTTATTTTTAGATTTGTTGCTCTGATAAATTGTACATGTTTTCTTACCATGGGATGCTTGCCATGTCAGTGTAATTTGTTCCAAGAATTCTAGCTTTTATCTAAATACCTTTACGGGTATGAGGATGTTTATATCAGGCTCTTATTCTGAGATTTTTGCTTAGAGAATAGACGCGCTCTCCCAGACACTCACTCAAAATGTTTCTGTATCTGTTAGTTTAGCTGCAGTCTTCTTGATCCAGAGATTGTTTTTCCTTACCAGAAAATCTCTCAAAGGTAATACTGGATAAAAATAAAAGTTAAGTTTAGAAAGTTTCAAAAGTTGCTATACACAATTTATTTTATAGTAAAATAACAAGATAAATCACACTCTGCCTTCTTTTCTATACAAAACCACCTACTAGGACATGATTTTAAGACTGAAAAAGTAAAACTGGTTTTATCTAACAGAAAGGAAAAAAGAGCTTGATGGGGACATAAAAAAAAAATGTTTGCAACAGGAATCAAATCATCATTATGCTGTCAATTTAGATAGCATTTTCCATAGTCCTCTTTCCAGTGCTATGCTCATTTTGTAAATGAGAAAACTAAGAGAAAGAAAGCAATTTATGCAAGCTCAGATATGAAAAATTAGATTTCTGCAGGGCCTGATGTTTGCTGCCACTTTTCCAGAACTCGTTGCCTCAAATGCACCAAGATTAGGGTTTGGCTTGTTCTCAGCCCACTGCTGAGGACATTTGGTAGTATGGTTAGAGGAAGGACGCTAAGAATATATGTGCACTATCCAAGTGCCAGACACTGTATCAGACACTTTATATATGTTTTTTAATTACAGGGAGTCAAAGTCCTTATCCAATTATAAAATATATATGAGAGAGACACAAAGGAAAAATATAATACCCTCAAAGATATTTTACTAGCAAACAAAGAAGTGAATTTCATATGCTTGTTTCTTACACCAGGCATCTGATAAAAATGGAGGACATAATGGAAAATGCAATTTAGTGAAGATGATTCAACAACTGACTAAAATAACATGGTAGAGTGACATGGTTTTCTGGTACTCTTCCTAAAACAGATTATCCAAAGAAATTCTTTAAAGACTTGCCTCATATGTTTTATTAAGTAGAAACCTCTTTAAGTAAATCAGGCATTTTATCCTAATTATTACTTATAGCAGTCACTGTTTTGATTGAAGACAGATGAAAGACAATTTGAAGTTATAGTTTCCTATATGCTCTGGGAAATTAAATAAGTAGGCTGTGGGGATGATACCTCCATAGAGGTAGGCTACACCTTGTATCCACTCCAAATTTATGGTCGTTTAGAATTTTTCACTTTACAACTGATACACACACTGTCACTAGAATTTTCAAAGCAGGTTTTACCTGGTATATACTTATGGTAACAACAGAAAAGGAAAACTCAGTGTGGTGGTTATCAACAAACTGAGAAGAGCTATGTCAACTGAGCAAAGTTGGAACTATGTATCTCAGAATACCTCTTCCTGTATGGTGCTGCTGCTGCTGCTGCTAAGCCGCTTCAGTTGCGTCTGACTCTGTGCGACCCCATAGATGGCAGCCCACCAGGGTCCCCCGTCCCTGGGATTCTTCAGGCAAGAACACTGGAGTGGGTTGCCATTTCCTTCTCCAATGCATGAAAGTGAAAAGTGAAAGTGAAGTCGCTGAGTTGTGTCCAACCCTTCGTGACCCCATGGACTGCAGCCCACCAGGCTCCTCCATCCATGGGATTTTCCAGGCAACAGTACTGAAGTGGGGTGCCATTGCCTTCTCCGTGTATGGTGTTAGTTAGGGTCAATCAATGTAAATCTGTGGGAGTTTTGGAAAAGTGAGGCAGCAGCCTTGCTCTGGAGATCAGCATAAGGTGCCAGTCACTACCACATTGCACACATACGCCACTCTTGTTGGTTTGGGTCAGTAGCCAGGCCAGCAACTCCTTCAGGTCCTCTAAATCCTGGACCTGTGAATCTCCATGGCAGACGGCATCAGCTTCGTTGATTAAGCTGGAGACAGGCTTCCAGTTTGTGCTGATGAATTCTACTTCATCTTGCTCTCCCTGGCTTTACATCCAGATTTTCTTCATGACCACTGGCTCTGCTGAGGTGTCTTCACCTCAGCTCCTCGACTGAGTAAGATCTAGTCCTTTATTCCATGCCACTTAGTGCTTCTGCCTCCCCAACTGAACCCTAACTGATATATTCATTAAAATGCCAAATGAAGACAGATATTCTGGTCCTAGAAGCCTTTCCGATTTGTTCATCAGGAAGCAATCCCCTTCCATGTAAATGAACCCATTTCCTTTCTATATGGTGTTAAGAATAGTCACTATCTGCCCAGCACAGCAGAATAAACTTTATATACAGTATATGATTTACTTCTGTAATAGCTGAGCAAATTAAGTATTATTAGCCTCTCTAGTCTGATGAGAAAATGAGGTTCAGAAATGTCTAAGTTCAAACAGCTCATGTTCTTTTAAATAGAGCATTATTCTTAGCCATCTGAATCTTAAAAAGACAATTCTTGTCTTTAATGTTGGGCCCTTTTACTTGGAACTGGTTATATACAGGAACCACTGTCCTTGAGGCCACTTTGAATTTACGATAATAAAAGAAAACACGAGAAGGTAACTTATTCTCCTATTTGAGATTTCAGGAAAGTTTGCATCTAGTTAATCTAAAATTATTTGCATAGAAAGAATAGGAATTGAAATACGGATCCACTTCTCAACACTGCAGATTGTTTTGGGTTCAAGTCTATTAGGATACTGTTTTGGCTTAACCTGATACCCGTAGAGATGCTAAGAAACAGATTTAACAATATCATTTAGAACCAAGACTCCAGGTTGAGCTCATGCACTTTGGCCTGCTGCCAGTTGCTGTCTGAGCCAAAAGCCAAAGATGAATATGTGAAGGGTGCAAACAATTTAACACTGTTCTTGGAAACTATCCTCAAGAAACTAGAATGTAATAGTAGTCAATAAAAGAGTCGGACACGACTGAGCGACTTCACTTTCACTTTCACTTTATGGTCCTTTAATCAGAAGAGGCTTTAAACAGTTCTAGGGGTAAAATGATTTTACCTGGAGTTTCATTAAACTTGAGATGCTTGATTAAATGAGTTATGGTGGTGAGGTAATATGGGTAATGTGATAATGGGAGCAAAAAACGTCTATTGCCAACAAAACTTGAGGAAATTTTCTCAGGCTATGAAGCTGGGAGAGATAGGCCTACAACATAAAAAAGAATGGGGTTCGTTAACCTCTCTGATAAAAACAGGTATGTATCCAAATAGTCTGTAATTATTGACCACAGCAACCAAGTGAAGGGGCTCTCATCAGAATTTATGTTTTATTTTTAAAAGGCAACAAGGAATTCATAGTAAGATTTAAATTTAATAAATTTAAAATTAAAAAATTCTTAATTCAATTCTTCTGTGTCCTGTTCTGCATGATGCCTTGCTAATTAAGCCAGATTTTGTGTTTTGCTTCCTGGCAGCCATTATCTAGCCAGGAACTAGCAGAATGAGGACTGGACCCTGTTTGGGTCAAACATGAAACCGATGGGGCTGACTTTAAATAATTTGTTTTATACAGTGTAAGCAGAAACCTCTCTAAAGCGTGAGGGTGTATTAGTGAATCTTTTTTGTTTGTTTGCATAACTGATTAAACTTTTATAAACATTTATAAAATAAAATTTTTTTCCAAATGTTTAAACAATATTTTTACCATTAATAACATTTATGCATTTAATCAGTCTCCTAGGAATTCCACTAAGTCACAGGACCTATACATCAAGTATTTTACAGGCTGCCAGCACTTTAAAGGCACCACAGAACATAATAATAAAAGCAAAATGGATTACTGTTGCACTTCAGCAATACAAAAGTGCAATATGTTTAGCCCTTTTGTTCAGTATTTCTGTGGTTATTTTTTGGAAGTCTTTTAATGATCAGTTAATTTCCTTTAATAGTTAAAGGACTGTTCAGTTCACCTAGTTCATCTTGAGAGAGTTATATAGCTAGTGGGCTTTGAGGATTTGGTTCGTTTCATCTAAACTGTTAAACTTCAGTGCAGAATTGTTTATAACATTTCCTTATCATTCTTTAAATGTCTATGAGGTTTTTAGTGATAACTCCTCTTTCATTCCTGACACTGCTAACTTGAGTCTTCTCTCCTTTTTCCCTTTGTCAGTCTCGCTAGACACTTTATCAATTTCCTTTTTTATTTTCTAAAAAGAGCTTTTCTTTTAAAATATTTTTTAATAAAGCTTTTGATTTGATTTTCTCTATTATGGCTTTTTTTTTTCTGTTTTCAAATTTCATTTCTTCTCTCTATTGTCTTCCTTATGCCTGCTTATTTCTTGTTATTCTTTTTCTAATTTCTTGAGGTGGGAGCTTAGTTTTTAGATTTGACAACTTTCTCCTTTTCTTTCATTCATTGTTTCGACCTTGATGTGCAGCTTATGAGGTCTTAGTTCCATGATCAGGGATTGAACCTGCTTCCCAGTAGTGGAAGTGCTTAGTCCTAACCACTAGATCTCAAGGGAATTCACTCCCCTTTTCTGATATAAGCATTTATTGCTATAATTTTCCCCTAAACATACGTTATGTTTACATTTTCATTCAATTTTCCTTGAGATTTCCTCTTTTATCTATGGATTATTTAAAAATGTGTTCCTTAATTTCCAAGAGGTTGGAGACTTACTTGTTAATTGTTGTTAATTTCCAGTTTGATTCCATTATGGTTAGATAACATACATTGTATGACTACAGTTCTTTTAAAATTAAAATTTATCTTATGACCCAAGGTATGGTCTATCCTGATGACTGTCCCACTCATACTTGAAAAGAATATGTATTCTGCTATTTTGGGGAGACCACTGGTGGGTGGGTAGTCATTCAGCACTCTATACTCTTGCAGAATTTTTGTTTAGTGGTGCTATAAATTACTGAGAGGGGTGCTGAAGACTTCAACTATGGTTATAGATTTGTCAATTTCTCTTTTTCAGTTCTGTTGGACTTTGCTTCTAGTATTTTGAGTCTCTGTTGCTTGATGCACATAAAGATTTTTCTGTCTTAGTGAATAGACACTTTTGAGGCCTGTTGTGGTAGAGAAGGAGCATGATTTTTTTTTAATGGTTTTCACAAAAATAACTATTAGTACAAATTGGTCAGGAAACACAAGTGTATTTTCCTCCTAAACTTCTTTATGGATTTGCATTCTATAAAACGGTTTCATATTTACAGACAAGAAAAGTCAAGATTTCATTTCTTCTACTTTTTTAAAACCACATAACTGTATTTAAGACATAAATAGACAAAAACTGTATTTAAGACATTTCTTCTACTTTTTAAAAATCACATAACTGTATTTAAGTGGGTTTCAGCAGTTTTTGACTGTGACTCTATCTTAGGCCAGCAGATCCCGTGATCCATTTGTCCCCAGTTTCTAGTGAAAAATTAATTAGGTTCTACTAATAGAATATGACTGTAAAAGTACTGTAGGGTGTGGATAATTCATAGTACCATTTAAAAAAATTATGGGTAATATAAATTACAACATGCTAGAAGGTAAAGCACTGGGCTTCCCTGGTGGCTCAGACGATAAAGAATTCACCTGCATTGCAGGAGACCCGGGTTCGATCCCTGGGTTAGGAAGGTCCCCTGGAGAAGGGAATGGCTATGCACTCCAGTATTCTTGCCTGGAGAATTCCATGGACAGAGGAGATTGGCAGGCTACAGTCCATGGGGTTGCCCACGCAACCCACAACTGAGTGACTAACACACACACACAGAAGGTAAAGCAAGCGACCTAAATAAAGCAAACTAAAATCAATAGTCTAACGATAATTTATAATAAAAAGGCAACTGAAAACTATAGGTAACTTAAAATCCTGATGAGGTACCAACACAGTATTCCTCCTGAAAGCTGTGGGAACCTGAGCCATATACACTTGGGTTTGTACGAGAAGAGCAAAACTGCATTGTTGGTTGCATGAATATCAGGCTTTTAGGAAAAATAGGGAATTGTAATAGTCAGTGAGCTCTACTAATGCACCATTTTATGGCTATTCAATGTATAACCTTTTAAAGTCATTTAGTAAGCTACTAGGAAGCAATATATAATAACAAGGGAAAATTAAAGTCTCTGAAATGATGTGGTATTTGCCTGTAAGAATCAAAGGAAGGTCTATCATTTCTACATCAAGCCTCAGTCACTAAGAGCCATTTACTAAATTTGAGAATCACTGTTCTAGTGAAGTGCTCCAGTGGGAAACACTTGTCGCAGTCCAGGCTGTTCCCATGTAGGGCTTTGCCAGTGCTACTATGAATTTGGCATTAACACTCCAGAAATAATGAAGTCATCCATGGGAACCAGGAAATACATATGATGTGAATAGAATAACATTTAGAATGGATACCTAACACATCTGCAGGCACCCTGGTGAGGAGAAGATTCACATCACACTGTACCACGGCTGTCATCTAGGTGAGTAAAGTCAAAGTGTGGAGAAAGTGGTTGTTATAAACTGTTAGCTCAGAGATGGTTATTTAGCCACTGAAAATAACTGCTCTCTTATTTTAGTTACATTGATCCTGAAACAATGCAGCTAAGTCAGGCCTATACTAGACAAACCAACCTTTATAATTGCAGGTGAATTATAAATGTTTATAGGCTGACAATACAGCATATTTTTCATCTTTGTGATAATACTAGCTTTGGCTTCTCTAACAGATGGTAAAATCCTTATGAGCAGATATGGCTTTATTCATCTAAAAATGTGAGTTTTGGAGCCAGACTGCTTGTACTTATATTTCAAGTCTGTTATTTTCTGCCTGTATGACCATGGGCAAGGTAAACTGTATTTCAGTTTTTCAAAACTAAAGAATTGAAGAACTTCTGAGTAGCAACCTCAGAAGGTCAATTTGAGGATTCAACGAGATATAAGTTCAATGAGTATATAAGTACTTAGCATAGGAACTTAGTAAGCAATAGGTAAATGTTAGCTATTATTAGTAACAGCAGTGACAGTATTATTATTATTTATATATATTCCACAATACTTATTGTGCCTTAAAAATTGTTTGGCACACTAGAATTGCTGTTGAGTCTCTGTTAAATTACATTGTTTTGGAGAAGGAAATGGCAACCCACTCCAGTATTCTTGCCTGGAGAATCCCATGGATGGAGGAGCTTGGTGGGCTACAGTCCACGGGTCGCAAAGAGTCGGACACGACTGAGCAACTTCACTTTCACTTAGAGGGACAATTTGAAACAGTTGGGACAAGGATAAATACTTCTACATATTTAATTTTTAAATAAACAAATAAAAGCCTTTGAGATTTAAACATTTCAAAGAAAAATATTTTCCCCTTACTTTCTCATTAGTGTGTGTCTACAGAAAAGTCTAAAAATGAGCAAGTGGGGTAAGGTGGTAATGGAAGTAAATATTAAATCAAGAAATCTTCCACTTACATGAAATAACAGCATAGAATTGAACACATTTACTGTTGGTGGTAGTCCTGCCCATTCTACCAACGTTCAAATCCCAGCTCTACCACTTTACTTATTAATCCAATGCACCCCAGCTTCCTAATCTATAAAATGAGGATAATACTAGCACCTTCCTCCTAAGTTTTTTATGAGTATTGAGTTAAATATTACAAATTACTTAGAATAGTGTCTGTTTCACAATGTTTATTTAATTGTTAAATAAAAAAAAAAATAAGATGTCTTTTAACAGCTTTCCACCACCTTCCCCCAGAAGCTCAACCAAAAATCCTGTCACAGTTTGATGGAAATAGCTAAAAGGACTTAGCATAAGTAAAACAGTAACTGAATGTTTGCAGTTATAGCCTAAATAGCTAAGATAAGCCACACAAATGTTGGACTGTTAGGAAACGAATCATCCAGATTTTTTAACACCTACTCAAAGTCTGTTTTAAGTCACCTAAAATCACATTATTCAGTTTATGAAAGTACACTTGCAGGTTGTCTAGATCCATTATCAGATTTTACTTTTTTGGCATCTCAGTGTGTAGATTTAAAACAAACTATCACTTTGTTTATGGATTTACTCCAGCAGCTTTAATGTGAGAGTAAGATGTCATATGTATATAATATTAAGGATTTAAAAAAGCTCTGAATCTAATCATTCCTTATCTAAAGCCTTTACCACTGCATCTGGATTTCACACACACACGTACACATACATATACACCAGATACTGCTGTCTGCCCTTCCTTCATGGGCTATCAGGTCAGAAGAGGGTTTTCACAGCTAACAACTCCCACATTTTCAGGCAGAGGATCAGTGAGTAGGCAAACTAACGTCATACTCTCTTGAAAAATACCATCACATGCTTAGCAGACAGCCGTACTGTGACCTCTATAATGAGAGGTCAGGGATAGGAAGAGAGCAATAACTAGTTGGAGTGGAAGAGGCAAGGCTAGGCTGAGGGGGAGCTAATTGGGTTGCCCTGGTGGCACTTATGGAGCAGGGCAGTGCTATAAATCAGTCCCATAAAAGGTGCAAACTGGGACCTGCTTTGACAGGGAACCCAATGTGGTGAGTATAAATTTCTAGGTGCTCTAATACTCTTATAAGTGGATGGATGTTAAGAGTTAGGCTCCACATGGTCTGTTGTTTGTACTGGTAAAGCAGCCAAATCCTTCTTGGAGGAGGCGTCAATAAGGGCAGAGTCCCAGTCTTTGGAGTAAAATGGTAATTGATAAAACAAAGTAGAAATTAGTCATGTGGACTAGACAAACATCTCTCCCCAGGCACATGGGACACTGAACCTATGGTAATAAGTTCTTGGTGATTCCCACTATGAATACACCCCAGCTGAAGGCCTGCTTGTGCTGGATGGGACTAGCCAAGGACACGGAGGTGGCTGTTTTTGCAGACTGAGGACATCAATTGAGAGATACTGAGAAAGGCATTAAAGTTCCTGTCACATTCACTCACTTGTTCATTCATTTACTCATCACAGTTTTATTGAGCACTTATAAGGTAGTAGACCTAGACTAGGTACTAAAATATAGTGCTGAACAAAATGGAGAAACTATCCTTTCCTGCCATGGACCTGGACATGCTCTCCTTACCATGTATAGTGAAGAAAGACACTAAGCTGATAATCATGCAAATGAATACATAATTGTGAATCATAAAGTTTTCCAAGAAATTATATAGGGTGCTAAGAGACTATAATAGGAGAAACTGATTTAATTTAGGGGGTAGGGATCAGATAAAAATCTCTCTGCAATCTCAGCTTTAGATAGGAGCCAGCCAGAGGTAAAGACTGAGTAGAAGCATTCTCAGTAGAGGGAAAGAGAAAGTGTTAGTTGCTTAGTTGTGTCCGACTCTTTGAGACCCCATGGACGAAGAATATGCCAAAAATGAAAGAGGTGGCAAAGACTGGTGGATGATTAGGGTAGTTAAGGCAAAGAGAATGATTTCCTTTCAGATAAGTTTAAGAAAAATACATAAACGAGAATAACAAATATGGAATTAATAAAAATTATGTATTTTACAATGCCAGAAACTTCTAAATTGTCTTTATTATTATATAAACATTTCTGCTATAATTGCTAAGAGGAATGAGTCACACTGAAGTCAAATTGTATTTGCCTGGCTTTGTGTATTTTTATTAGGCTAATTTCCAGAAAACAGTAATGAGGATTATAATCTAGGAGCTTAAAAAGGAACACCCTACACCCTACACTCCCCCCTCAACACACACAGCTTTAGTAAATTTTTAAAGGGTATTTATTGCTGATATGATCCTGCTACAAAATTAAACTAAATTTTTCTCTAAATTTCGATTCAGACCACATGGAACTAGTATTATAGCAGAGACAGCAGCCTACGAAACTCCATATTCTATCTTTATAGTCCTCTTCCACTTATGTTCTATTTCATTAAAAAGAGCTGTATCATCCAAAGGAATAATTGGTAAGAATGAAGATAATGGTTCATTATGAAGGTAAGTGAATTATATATTGATACTGATCTTGTGTTTAAGAAAATTAACATAAGGAAACGCCCTTTTATTTTATATAAGTACATATATACAGACTAAAAAAAAAACCAATTTTTGTGAAATGTAAAAAGCAATCATTTATGTATATGTTATTTTGCCTCCCAAGTCCAGGCGATTTAACTATAATACCCTGTAGTCTTGGTAATAGATAACGCTGAATAACTGCTCGAGTTTTATAACAGCAGCGGCTCTGTATGTTTTTTTGAACTTAATAAAAAATAGTAATAAAGAGCATAAGAGAAACCTGGGTAGAAATCAATCCAGTTACTAAAAATGCTACTTAAATCAGCATATGAGCACACACATTTCTTTTTAAGTAAAACTTTTCCAAAACTCACTCATTAGTTATTAAAGCTCAAATTCCTATGTGTATGCAATCCCTACCATGCACGGAGGACCAAGGCAGAGTGTGGAAAGATCCCTAGTGGTTTGGGTTCTAGTCCTTACTCCTGCACTTTTTTTGCAACATGGCTTTGGGTTAATCACTTAACCATTTTGAGTTGTCATTTGCAAATACAGTTGTAGTGAGGCTTAAAAATACATAAATGTGGAAACTCCCTTGATAACTGCAAAAGTCCTAAATTAATCAACTAAGGTCCTCAAAAGAACTTAAGTCTAATAAAAACTCATTGATAAATGTTCTTTCTTTTTGAACACTGGTCATAGGCATTTAACATACTCTTTGGGATTAACAATTATTTAGCTTTTTTAAAAACAAGAGACCAGAGTTAGAAACTGTTCAGCCTTTCACTCTGAAATTAGTGGGTCAGTGTTACACGGGAGGATCTCCTCCATGATTAACAATATTGTTTACCCTGTACTGTCTCTCTGTCAAAAATTAGTTGGGATAAATATCTATCTGGGAAATATCATGTTACAAACTCAGGATATAGAATAAAAATAGGAGGCAAAAGTAGGCTCTTCTCTCTTTCTTGGAATAAATTTCTAGAAGTGAAGTTACTAGACCAGGTTCTTCATGTGCTCATGCTCAACCGCTCAGTCGTGTCCAACTCTTTGTGACCCCATGGACCGTAGCCTACCAGGCTCCTCTGTCCATGGGATTCCCCAGGCAAGAAGACTGGAGTGGGTTGCCATTTCCTCCTCCACGGGATCTTCCTGACCCAGGGATCGAATCTGCGTCTCTTGTATCTCCTGCATTGACAGGTAGATTCTTTACCACTGTGCCACCTAAACAATGCCTTTCAGAAAGGTGCTAACAATTTATACTCCTAGATGATGCTCGCAATACACCAGTTTTACCTTTTACTATGTTCCATAATTTAATCAGTCAAAATCCACAAGACTCAGCTATTTTTCCTTCCTCACACAGTATATTCCTGTCCCAGTGTGCACGACAGGATGGCACAGGCTGAGTGTTTGAATGAGCCTTCAATTGCTTACTGTTCCTCTTAGGATAAATCCAAACCCTTTAATAGTTTACAAGCTCTGGGTGAAGTGGCCTCTTCTTCCCTCTCTAGCATGATCTCTCACTACCAACTCCCCTCTCGAATAGGCCAGCTGTCTCTTATGTTTCGATCTTTGTTCAGGCTATTACTTCTGACTGGAATGCCAGATTCTAGAAGGAGCTTAGTGTTAAGAGAGCATTTCTGACTAGTAAGAACAAAAGTGTCTCCCGTCACACAGGTTCTGAGTATTGATTTCAGACAAATTTCAAATGTCTGTGGACAAAATAATAACCTGATTACTCAGTTATTCAGAATAGCAGGTTTTGATAAGGGCACTATTCTTGCAGAGAGCAAGATGCTGCGGACAAGAGACAATAGAGAACAACTGCCACAGAGAACTGCACTCCTGCATCAACCCGAATAAAGGAAAATATTTTCCTACACTTCAGTTTTAGGAGAGAATTATAAGTAATAAGATATTTAAAAGATGTACTCAGGAAAGCAACTCAAATGTAAGTTGTTAAATTTGTCACATCTTTGTACATCTAGATGGTCTATCTTCCACAGCAGTGACATCAAATTTTTTTGATGCTGTGAACATGAAGCACTGTTGCTCAAATTACTTAAAAACCTGTAGCCATGTTTTTCACGGTCTTCTAACAAGAAGCACAATAAACTTCCTTCTAACCAAAATGTCATAAAATGGGTCGATTTTGTGATTTGAAAGTTTGGGTCAGTAAGATTATCAGCCTCCACACTACCATTTTCCTAGTTTCTCATCATCCATCTGGCCTGGGCTTAATGGCCCTGCTTTTGGCCTCACAACTCTTGATGGATGCTCTTAGCACTAGAGAGATCCTATAGGCCAATCTCATCATGCAAGTCCCCAGGATGAAATTCTTCAGTAGCTCTTTATTACTGCAGCAAAAAGCCTAAGTATTTTATCATACAATTCCCCACTTAGCTCTCTAGGGGCCCATCTACTGCCCTTTCTCACATGCTTTCCCTCAATTCTTAGTGAACCAGTAACTCTGAGCCACATAAAACTGCTGGAACATACCATACACACACATTGGTAGCGCACCTTGATATGCCTCACCACAAAAATACCGCTACTCGTCTTTCACTTTTTACCCATATGCTCCTCATTCTGACGCTTCTTCTCACTTCCCAAGCGGGCAAAGGCCCTTCTTCTCCTACACTCTTACACTGACTTACTACAAATTGTATTAGAACTCTCCATGTGTCTTTCTTTCCATTAATGGGGTGCTATCTATGTCTTTTCATCTTTACTTCAAGAATCATGGTCCAAGTCTACTGTACAACAGATGTTCATTTTTAAATGAAATCATAAATATATTAAAAATCCTATCTTTAATGATGAACTTTACAGCTATTCATTTACTGTATATTATCACAATAATAACTGATCAGCAAATTATTATTCTCCATCAGTTCTGTGCATAGGAAGTTATGAAGTTATATCTTTAAAAAAATAAGCTACTATAACATATGCACTCACTGAACATATGAACTGAGGGACAAATCAATAAGTCATCAATTTTTAAAAAATGTTTTTTCAGGGTATAAAATCTAAATTTAGGATTTTTTGTGAAAATCTGACAAGAGGATAAAAATAAATAATCTGGAATTTACCAAAAAGAGTCAATTGCCAGACTGCCAATAAAACTGTCATCACAGAGTCTTTCAGAGTGTACTTACATGGTACAGCGTGGCTTCTGGCACAGGTGTGCCCATGATGTCTTGTCTCAGTGCATCCATTTGCAAACTAGGTAGCAACGAATAGTGAGTCGGGCTACTACTCTTATCACCCTTCTTTTTAGACTTCTTCCCTGTGTCTTTTTTGCTGTTTCTCTGAAACATGTATTCTTCTTGAGCAATTTTTTCATTGCTCATATATCGGAGTAGAGAGTTTTCTAAATAAAAAAAGATAAATACACCAATGTAGATATGCAAATATTCAAAACTTACCATCCTTTAAGTGTACTATTAGATTTCATTTCAGAAATGTAACTTGATTTCCTTTATAAAACACCTTTGTAGTGAAAATATGGAGAATCTTAATTATTTGGGGTCACAGGACAACAGGAAGTTGATAGCCTATAGAGTATTTCTCCAAGTTTTAGCTCTGAACCAACCATATCAGAATTACCCGCAGAACCTGAATCATAAGTTTCAGGTGTGTGGCTCATAAAATTTTTAACAAGTTCTCGCAAGGAGATTCTGCTAAAATCTGACAACAAACATCCTAGGGAGCATCCTTGGAGAAGTTAAAGCCCACATTATGGACCAATAGTGAGGAAACTTAGTTCAAAAAATTTATGCTTAAATTGATAGCCAGAACTCTATTTCATAAAGCCTTTATTCCCCAAGATGTTACTATCATATCAAGTCCCAAAAGGGTGACTCAGAAAAGGCATATAAGTGTTTCTTTCTTAAAATATTTTTCTTGATTAATTCTATAAAACAGAAGAGGTTAGAAACTGAAGTTTGGAAAATGGAGTGAATACATAAATGTAAAGTAATCTCAATGCTCCTATATTTACCAACATTTTCAGAAATACTCATTCCATAAAACAAGTGTTAAGAAGACTAATGAAGCAGATATTCATGCTTGCTTATTTCTGTGTGGTCTGTGGATCTGTGCATTAATGAAATAAATTTTGCACACTGGCTAGAAATAACAGGCAAATGGGTTAAACATGTTTTAAAGGAAGCTTCATGAAGTCATGTTCTATGAAGAGTTTTTTTTTTTTTTGCTTTGTTTCTTTCTGTTTTTCATCTATAACTTCATGGATCTTATTTCAGAAAATAGAAGTAGCAGCATGACCCATTGGGCCCACCATATCCATCCACACTTGGTTCAATCCCATTTAGTAGTGAAATTTCCCGTTGCCTTCTTTACTGCTCACCTCAATAGCAGGATAAGTGAACATAAAAACTTACTTTTGGTAGATACTTCAAGTGTAGCCCACCCCCAAGTAAGAAGATAGCCCTGAACAGCAAACAGGAGAGAAAAAAGCAAAGCAGGTTTTTTTTTTTTTTCCTTCCATTTTTATATGGTTTTCTTTTAGAGACACTGGCCCAGTTTCTACTAGCTTTTACCCATGTGCTTCAAAACTCATTTTAAGGTTATATTAATACAAAAATAGTGAGGTTGGCATTGCGGACCAATGGGGACTGATCACAAACACTTCCTATTCGTTGAACTTAATTATTTTATGCAGTTTCACACTTCTGACCTTGTTTTCCAAGTATTAAATTTCAAATAACAGATATTACTTTTTTTAACACTGTACTTATCTACCCTAAATCCCTTAGCAGGCATTCAGAGGAGATATTGACTTAATAATAGATCAAGACAGTTAAAGGTTGGTCTGAATTGGTTTGGATGTATCATAAAAATCAATAAGAGAATGAATAGTTTTTCACTGAAGCCATAACATCCTACGTAAAACAACATTTAAATCTGCTTTTTGTTTCAACAACCCAGCCTACACTGAAATTCTAGAACACTTACCTCTTCTACTATCTCTCTTCATCTTATTTGGATCTTCATAGTCCCCCACCCAATTATATTCCACTGGCATAGATATAGGTCGTAGCTTGCCTAAACACAGAGAACAAAATTCACATCACATTGTTTTTCTTCCCCATGTCTGCTCAAACTTAAACTGACTTTTAGCTACAGTCTGCAAAACACACTCACTCATATGCAACATTATGGTTGGCATTTGTGAAGATGAAAAATATGTGTGTTTTGAGCCAGAAGGTGAAACTGCCTGTGGCAATTGGCCAGGTGATAATGCAAACTTAAGGCACTTTTTTATAAGTAATACAGAACAGCCTAGGTTTGCTCTCTTAGGAGCCCCAGACTTTAAGAATGTGGTCCTTTACAAAGAGGACCATTATTTTAGTGACTTCATTTTCTATAACTGGATCTGTCTTATTCCTCAATGCCCAAGTATCTTTATTTTGATAGCCAATCTTCAAGACAGTAGCCCCTTGTATTTAAGGTTGGAACACAGTATTAACTTCCCATCTTCACTGCTTCCTAATTCCTATCTGCGTTTTAGATACTACCATGCTTCAGCAACACGGCTAGATTCTTTTCTATGGCCTAAAGCTGGGTCTGCCCTTGAGCATCTCTTTTGCTATTACGAACTCTAGTTTCCAGATTCAAGTAATCACTTCTTTGGTCTGTCCCATTTTCCTCTGGGTCTGTGTTCTTACTAAACAGCATTTTATTTTAGCAAGCAGAACTCATGACATAGACTTTAAGGATAGCTTTTTGGTGAGGATGATCAATTGATTTCTGATCAATTCAAAATGTGTGAAGCACAAAATAGCCAAAAGAAAAATCACTCACAAGTTTCAAAAGGACATCTAGCACAACACCTAATTCTCAAAATTATAAGAAATAAACCATTACACTCATTTTACCAGATGAAGGGCCTGGGATAGCGTATGCAATTTACCCAAGGACACACAGTTGGTTAAGTGTGTAGTACCAGGGTTCAAACCTAGGCATTCAAATAGTACTTCTGCAATAACTTTTGGTAACTTCAATATTCACCCACTCATATTCTGGCCTCTCAGTTTTTTGAGATTCTCTCCACCCATTCTAGTGGTCATATGCTTAATCTTGATCGACTGAAAAGGCAGTAATTCTTCCCGGTATCCCACTTTTCAACTAAAACCTGTGTTTTTAGCACATCCTCCACAGCACTCTAACAATTTCTCCTTTAATCTACCAGTCTTCCCACCTTTCAACACCTCTTGGTCACAGTATGGTCTTGTCACTCTCCCCATGGGCTAGATAAATTTCACAATCAAATTGTTACAGACATTCCACATATTTCATTAAAAAATCCATCAAGATACTTCTTTCTCATTATGTTGTTAAGGGAAAATGTGACAACTTAATGGCATTTTGCCAATACAGTTTATTCAGTATATTTTACAAAGCTCTTTGAAATTTGAGGATGAACTAGACATGACAAAATTATTAATGACCCCGAAATGAAGTATTTACTTAGTGACTTCCTTACAAGGTGTGCAAACGACTTCATAAACGATCACCTGTTTCCAAATTTTCATGGGGGTAGATCTCTGCAATTTTACAGAGAGAATCTGGGTGAGCTGATGTAGTTGACACGTGATCATAAGCCTTGCAATATCTCTCTGCTACTGTCTCATAGTTAAATTATTCCATTACTTGGCTTTTCATATCTGTTGCACATCTGGAGCATTCTAACCAGGATCTTTATAGGGGTGCCAATTGTGCACTGTATTTCTTACTGTAGCCTAATAAATGTAGAAGAGGTCAAAGATAGATACTTTTGGATTTTGTTTGAATTTTATTCTGAAATTAATGGCAAGTAGCTTTTTAAAAAAGATGAACTATATTTAGCTGCAACTAAACACAAACAGAACACGAAATATAATTTAAAGAATATTTAGCACTGGGAACTATAATTCAATATCTTGTAATAATCTGTAATATATATATATAGATGAATCACTTTGATGTACACCTAAACCTAACAAAACATTGTAAATTACACTTCGATTTAAAAAATGATTAAAAAATAAAATAAAGATATACTAAATTAAATTAAAAAAATAATTAAAAAAATTTTAAATTTCCAGTCCTACTCCCAGCCTCTAGAGACTGGAGGGGGCTGGGGAGTGAGTTTAATTACCAAGGATCAATTATTTAGTCAACTGTGCCTTTACGATGAAACCTCCATACTAATCAAAAGGACAGGGTTTGAAGAGTTCCCAGGCAATGAACAGAAGGAGAGTTCAGGAGAGTGGCACCCTAGGGAGGGCACAGAAGCTCCAAGCTCTTGCCCCATGTCTTGCACTATGCATCTATACCATCCAGCTGTTCCCATGTTATATCCTTTATAACAAACTGGTGATCTACTAAAAAAAAACAAACAAAAGAATATTGACAACAATGGAATGCCTTACAATGATCAAATACTGTTTCAATATGAAACTGCTATGCTTTAATAGCAGTGTACAGAACTGTCTGAAAATAAACTGACTTTTTCCTTAGCCAATAAAGTATTTTCAGTGCTATTACACATGCTACAGTGCTCTGTGGCAGAGTTAACTGCTTGCTCTACTGGGCTCCCTTAGCTCCTTGGTATACATGATCCTTAATTATACTGTATTCTATCTTTCTGTTTATAGGTTTTTTCTACTTTTTGGCAGGAACTGGGTCTTATATATCTTTGTTATGAAAGTTCCTGGCAAGGATTCTGACCCAGAGTGGGTATTCACTAAATTTCTTTTGAACGCTTGAATGAAAGGATGCCAGACATTAGGGAGATTACTGGGCTGCTCACTGGATCCTACTCCTTTTTTTCTTACTCAAGGGCATCTCTTGAACAATTCTACCTTACTTTCTCTTGTAGCATCAATTTCCCCTTTCTATCCGTGATTCCCATTAGTGTACAAACATGCTATAACGTCTACAGTCTTAAAAAATAAACAAACCTCTCTTTGCTAACAGCCACCCCACAACCCCTTTCTCTGGTCCCCTAAGAAAAGCTCTTAGAAGTCTCATTTTGATTTTCAGTCTCCAATTTCGCTCCTCTTTTCCCCCCTAGCTTTATTGAAGTATTAGCGGATTCATGTTGATATATGGCAAAACCAATGCAATATTGTAAAGTAACTAACCTCCAATTAAAATAAATAAATTTATATTAAAAAAGAAAATTTACACATTAAGGCTATACACAATGACTTTTTGAGGTGTGTAATGTGATTGTATGTATACACACACCTACACTGTGAAATGATTACCACAAGCAGGTTACGATACCCTTCACCTCATACAGTTACCATCTGTGTGTGCATGTATGACTGTGTCGACTGTGTGGTGAGAACACTTAAGATCTAATCTACTCTCTTAGCAAAATTCAAGTGTATATAATGGAAAACATCACAGCGGTTCTTCAAACAATTAAAAAGAGAACTTCTGTAGGATCCAGCAACCCTACTTCTGGATATATATTGAAAGGAAATGAAATCAGTATCTCCAAGAGTTCACATTCATTGTAACATTGTTCACAATAGCTAAGATATGTAAACAATCCAAGTGTCCATCAATAGATGAATGAATACAGAAAACGTGGTGCATGAGCACGTGGGCACGCGTGCGCGCGCGCGCACACACACACACACACACACACACACACACACACACAGGAATATTACTCTGCCATAAAAAAGAAATCTTGCTGTCTGTGATGGCACGGATGAAGCTGAAGGACATATGCTACATGAAATTAGCCAGGCACAAAAGACAAATGCTGTATGATCTCACTTATATGCAGAATTTCCTCTTTTCTTTTGAATCTTCTCCAGTTAAGATCTTGCCCCTCAACTCTCCCTAAAACTACTATTGTCAAGGTTACTAATGCTTCCATGTTGCTAAATCCAAAAGACAATTCTCAGAACCCTTGACTTTTCTTATCTATCTGCAACATTTGACACAGAGGATTATTCTTTTCTTGAAATACGTTTTTCACTTGGTGCCCAGGATACTATCTTTCTCTGGTTTTTGTCTCCTTTTCTCTTATTAAACTCAAATGCATACTTTAGAGCTCAGCAAAAATGTCATTTCCTCAGGGATATTCTCGTTGAACTTGTTCTAGGTTGGGTTTCTCTGTATTTGTTTTTCTTTCGTAATTTTTTTCATAGTGTGTCACTTATAGTCAAGTAAGTATTTATTAAATTAGTTGCTTGAATTCTGTCACCATTCTAGAATGTAAATTTCACAAGGGAACAGAAATTTATCTGTTGTTCACCATGGTATCTCTATCATTTACCACAGTGACTTAAACATAGTTAACAGCTCAATATTTGTTAACTGATGACCTGTTAAGAAAGTAAATAGGGGACCTTCCTCATACATTGGAGTTAAAAATGGTCCAAGCTATATGGTTAGTTTCTATTTTCAAAGTTTCCTTTCCCTTTCTTCCTGTCAGCTTTCCATCCCCCCTCCCCATCACTTTCCCACCCTTTCTGACCAACCACTTGCACTATTCTAACAAATTGAGCCTGACAGAGCTGTGTGCTAATCAAGCAGAACTAGAAATCCTGCCTCCTGATTTCTTATCTAGAAACATCTCCATATTAAACTACCAATGGTGCATGCTGAAATACTACTGAATTGCTGCCTTCTTCAGTCGTATCCCTTCCCTACATTTTTAAAACTCTGGCCCCAACATGCTAAAATCATTACGTTTCAGGATGATATACAGCATCTGAGAAGTAATCTTCTCTATTACAGTTGCCAAAGAATTGGGGGAAAAAAGGCTGTAGAGAAATTTCTCTTTATGTCTGATGTACCTTTTAATTGCTCACAAAAGAAGCTTTCTCTAGAAAAATACACACACACACATATACACATCTGTTCTGAATACTTTAGCCAATATTTTTATGAAAATGAGTATAGTAAGGAATGTTAAGCTATAAGCATGTCACATACACCCATCAAACTCCCCACATACCAGACAGAAAAATTACTTTCAGATGGTTGACTGCATTTCTAGGAAAACATCCCGAGGTTATTTAAGGTAGAGAATCACATACATTTAAAGAGGAGTAAAACTGAATTAAATGGAAAGTCAGTACTTTTTAAAGGATAAAGGCAACATATCTGGATCTAATAAAATAAGTAAGAATGGGCACTTTGATCTCTAGGGCCATATTTTTAAAATTTCACTTCTAGATAAAAGAGTTTGGGAGAAAAACTGGCTTGTAAACATCACAATGTGATGATTATTTAAGTACTGGATTTAACACCTTGTAACAATATAAATCAAATACAAACCTGATGATTATTAACTTGAAATCTTTTTGGTTGCATTAATAGAGAAGCAAAACAATTAAAATATCATTTCAAAGAATAAGCTACATCTTGTTTGTGAATTTTCTTACTGCTCCCTAAAAGTGATCTAGACTTTAAATGGGGAGTCACATAAAAATTGCTGAAGGAGAAAATTCTGAACCGCATCAAAAATTATAGGGAATTTTGAACACTTGATTCCAAGGTGAATTACATTTTGAACCAAATTACATTCTGCCAAGAAAGCAAATGTGCTGTACACACTGGAGTACAGAAAGGCAGGCTATTTCAGTTGAAATGTTGCCACTGTGCATAGAGACTATTCCTCTACATTAGAGGGATGTGGGAGGTCTGGGAAGAATTCAGTGGTTTAAATACTAAGTGGCAAAACAGTTCTGGCTTCTCTTCTGAAGGCTCTGGTGGGTAAAAAAGCAATGAGCTATGCTAAATACTTTTGCCTCCTGCTGTGCTCAGCAATACAGTTGTGGGAAAGAAGGATGATGTGGGGTAAATATTATTTGGTTAAAAGCATGCCATTTTCCAGTTAAATACGACAATAGAGCAAACTATTTTTTAAAAAGGTAGAGATGAAAAACTTGACACACACCCAGTTAATTTCTTAGGATTTCATCGATAATCAATGTTGGAGTCAGCCTGTGAACGTAGACTTTGTAACTTCATTATATTAAGTTGCCTCAGCGATGAGTTGAAGGCCATTGCATTATACAAATATTCAATTCATTTTTCTTCAAAAATAATTCACTGACATGTATGATTACTGCTTTTTAAACAACTATACTCCCAGCCAGTCTGCAACTCTTGCAAAAAGTTCTTAAAGGCTAGGTAAAGAACTCGTAGAAGATTCGAACATAAACTGTAGCTGTAACTGTGTTTGTTATCCATCCCTGAACCAAGATGGAAAATAAACTGGCTTGACATGATGTATCATTTATAAAGTAATGTTAGGTTGTCATATGTATACTTTTAAATGGCTGTCTATTGTTTTAATTATTTGCTTTAATGTTTCCAGTCATTAAGATATTAATTGTATAATTTTTAGTCATTGCTTATAACAAGATTGGATATCACACTTGACATTTTCTATCCCCAGGGATCTATTTCTTCCATGATTCCAGCAAATTGTTCTGCTGTGATAAAAGTAATTCTATGAGGAGCCATGCACTGATCGTTCCAGTTAGTATTTATTTAGTTTGGACTTTCATCACAAATAAGATTTACTCTAGAAAATGGCTTTTCTGCATGATAAGAATGAAGATGACATTCAACAAGCTGTCTGCTGGGGCAGACTTCAAGTTAAGAATAGAGGATTCTGTTAAGTCAGCAGTTTGCAACTTAAATTTTATCATTGGTATATGGGTCTTTAGGAGGAGCTGCAAGTCTGTATCAGCTTTTGTCAAAATATATGCCATCAAACATCAGTTACATTGGGAGGTATTTTGTGACCAAAACCAAAGCAGATGCAATGTACAAATACATTTGGGAAACCAAGATTTTCAAAGCCTTTAGTATGCTAATATGCATGTAATAATCTCCAAGAGGGGGGTAAAATATGCAGAGCTTCCCAATCTTAATTAACCACATAATCTCCTTCTTTTACAAAGAATCTCTTTCAGAAGTAGTGATCTGAAGAACATACATAAGAAAATGCTGGATTATTTAAGCCACATTGTGATTTGAAAGCAGACATCAACCACTCTATTTAAATTTCACCTGGCTGCTATTTAGTACATCATTTTCCCATGGAGGGAAAATGCATTCTGATTTCAATTAGGGACAGTTCCCTCCTGCTCCAGGGGATGCCATGATTAGGTTTTTCTACTGTAGAGCTGGGTAAGTCATCTCAGACACTCACAAGCTTGTATTATTTCTGCCCAGAGAATATGCTAAGTGTGAGTAAATGTAGGTTTATCATTTCAGAGCAATAAGTTCCCAGATTGTATGAATGAGAGAAAAAGGCAATTGGCCCTATGTCATACAAGGGTTCTTTAATTTTTGAGTCGTAAATATCTGACTCTGTATTTGTCGACAACCGATTCTTCTTAATTTAGCTAGGGTATCTCAACAGTAGCACTCATGATGTTTTGGATTGGATCATTCTTTATTGTTGGGGGGAGGGGTGTCCTATTCATTTTATGATATTCAGTAGCATCTTGGGCTTCAACTCACTGGATGCCTGTAGTACCTCCACGTCCATTTATGACAACTACCAGGGTTCCCAGAAATTGCCAAATGTCCCCTAGGGGACAATACTGACCCAGTCGCAAATCTCCTGAGTTGGTTTATTTCTATTTTTGGCTTTCCCATTTTGTCTTTAAGGGAAGCACTAATTCACTTAGTTCCTATCTTTCTGTTAATTCATTTAAAGATGTTTCTCTTTCTCTCTAATAGTTGCATCAACTTTGTTGGTTTGCTAATTGTTCCTTTTTATCTACATATTAATATTCTAGAATTTTATTAAAAGTTTTTTTTTCCCCTTAATCTTACTGTTATCTATTACTTGGTTTCCTCTTGCCAGATTTCACTTTTTTGAAAGTCTCCAACTATTCAATTTACTTAGCATATTATTTTCTCTATCCTTTTTTTAAAAGCAATTAATCTTATACTTTAAAAATGTGCAGAGTCTAAACTGTTTTAAACATACCTAACATATGAAGTAATGATTTCAGTAACAGAACTTAAAAAGAAAACTGGTATCACAGAGGTTTCTAGTGTTATGAGCTATTTGATGTTCTTCCTTCTACTTTTCAAAACCAAATGAAAAAAACAAGCAAACTATTTCTTTTCATAGGCATGATTTAAATGGTTGGTTATTGGGAATACTTCCATTCCTTTAGTTTGTCATTGAGTCCCTCCACAGGAAAGGAGGAAGTATTAATTTGATCCATCAGCACTTCACAATCTTTGAGACACTTTTATTTATGAGCAGCAGTGATTTACTATGCCATTTAGGCACCATTACTTGAGTACTTTCTATGAGGCAAAATCAGTGCTAAGTACTTGGCATATATTTAATCCTCATAAAACTCATTTGATCCTCATCAAAATACTGTGAGTAGTACTGCTATCCCATTTTACAGATAAGGAAACAAAAGTACAGTGAGGCTAACTCTCAAGTACAAGGTCAATCAGTTATTAAAGGCCAAGCCTTGGGACCAAATTCAGCTCTATCTGACCTCAAAACTCATGCTCTATTTTTAATCAGTAAAATTATAGAGATGAGGAAGAGCACCTTCCCTAGATGATTACTCCAAATTTTACCTTAGACTATTTTCTGTTTCTATGCCAAAATATTGCTGAACTACTTTTCCATCAGTTACATGCTCCCTTATCACCATCAGCTTGATAGTCAAAATTCTTTCATGAAGCTAACCAACATGCAGTCTTTATGAAATGTATTAAGTAAGTCCTAAAGAATAAGAATTCCTATGGGTACAGTACTTGTCTCATATTTCTGCGTTTTTGATTTACTAATTTGTACTTTGTTTAGTTCTGCTTTGGAAGTAGTACATTTTACTTGAGCACAGAAATTTCTTGTGATTAGAATCTCATTTTCTTTTGTCTCTAATAGCTGATGAATAACAGTTGGGCTATTGTTTGATAAAGACAATTTATACTAAAAAAACATAGGAGAGGGAACGAGCTTTCATTTGGAAATGTATTTGTGAATGTATTCTGCATATCTTTAAGAAATGTTTGAAATAATGCTATTAATTGTAATTCAACTGCCCAAAAGATAGAATGAAGTTGTACGACAGAAAGGTGATTTTGAAGTATGATGAGAGACCCTAGAACCTTCAGACCATATCCTCACCTCACAATGATAAAGCTCAGTTCCCAGTATCACTGCCCATAGGTCCTTCATCATGCTATTATAGGTCACTTCAAGCCATGTACTATTTATGTAGCTAAAAAGGAGATGGTATTTGGTTTTCTCTTGTTTCAACTACTCCAGTGGAAAATGATCAAGTATAATATAGAAATTAATTTTCCTCACTGCACACTGTGGACAAATAACATTCATGAGAAACACTTGTAAAATACCAACCTTGC
This sequence comes from Oryx dammah, assembly GCF_014754425.2. NCBI lineage: Eukaryota > Metazoa > Chordata > Mammalia > Artiodactyla > Bovidae > Oryx > Oryx dammah. Next base: position 113,017,437 of record NW_024070207.1, read on the forward strand.
ATTCACTTGTGTGCTTTCTGTGAGGTCTTGAATTTTCAATAAATCAGAAAAGGTCTGAATTTCTTCAAACTAATACTATTCTACAATATTATTGTCAAAAATATGTTTTTATCCTATTTTTAGAAAACATGACCACTCATAACCACAAAGGGACTCAGCCAACTGTGTCTACCTTTTAGCAGGTTTATATGCACAGAAATGTGCTGTGATGGAGTAACAAGAGCAAGGAGTCTGTCAAGAGTGAAAAAAGAAAGCTGATGGAAAATACTATCATTCTGAAAAGTCACCAAGCAACTAATCTCATCCAATTTGAACCTTTGCCTTTGAAGCATGAGCAGATGAGACCAAAGAGTTAAAGTAATTTAATGCTATCCTTTTTTCCCTTTTATTTTCACATTACAATTTCTTTTCTTCCTTGAATTTTCTGTTTATTCATCCCATCTTATTCTTCAAAGAATTTTAAATGGCTCTTATTATTATTAATATTATTTACATGTTGAAGTATTTCAGTTCTTTGATTGTTTTCCCTCCAGTTTTACTGAGGGATAATTGACAAAAATTGCATTCATTTCAGGTATACAAAATGATGATTTGATATTATGCATATACACTGTGAAATGATAACCACAATCAAGCTACTTAACACATCTATCAGCTCAAATACTTATCCTTTTTTGTATATGCGGTGAAAACACTTAAGATCTATTCTCTCAGCAACACTAAAGTTTCTATGTAATAACGAAGCAGTGGAAATAAATATCTGGCACATACTGGGCACTTTCTAGTCAATTTTCAGTCTGTTGTCATTAAATTCTCACAAAATGTCTATGAGACAGATATTATCATCTTCATTTAACAAATGAGAAACTGAGCCCTAGAGTAACATTCCTAAAGTCATATTGGAGTAATAAGATGACAGACAGGATTAACAAATGTGGCTGATTATAAAGCCAATACCAGCAATCACTAATCTAGGTTGTTTCCCCTACTGTATCTGTGTTTCCAGGAATCATTCTTGTTTATCTTTTTAGGAAAGTAAAACCCATTTACACTTTCTCATTTAAAAAGAGTCTAACACACTGTTGCTAACTTTACCCCTCATTTCAGCTATCTTTTCCTACGGTGTGTTAGGGCCATGTCTATGTGAATGCATGTTTACTGTAGCACCAGGAAATACAAAACATATAGAAGAACATACATAATTAGACCTAGTTCTGCTTGATTGAAATCAGATGCTTGAATTTTGAAGAAGTAATGAAATTTTGACAAACTACTTTCCTCACTTCAGTTCAGTCACTCAGTTGTGTCCGACTCTTTGTGACCCCATGGACTGCAGCACACCAGGCTTCCCTGTCCATCACCAACTCGCAGAGCTTACTCAAACTCATGTGATGCCATGCAACCGTCTCATCCTCTGTCGTCCCCTCCTCCTCCTGCCTTCAACCTTTCCCACCATCAGGGTCTTTTCCAACGAGTCAGTTCTTCATATGAGGTGGCCAAACTATCGGAGCTTCAGCTTCAGCATCAATCAGTCCTTGCAATGAACATTCAGGACTGATTTCCTTTAGGATTGATTGGTTTGATCTCTGTGCAGTCCAAGGGACTCTCAAGAGTCTTCTCCAACATCACAGTTCAAAAGCATCAATTCTTTGGCACTCAGCCTTCTTTACAGTCCAATTCTCACATCCATACATGACAACTGGAAAAATCATAGCTTTGACTAGATAGACCTTTGTTGGCAAAATAATATGTCTGCTTTTTAATATGCTGTCTAGGTTGGTCATAACTTTTCTTCCAAGGAGCAAGCATCTTTTAATTTTATGACTGCAGTCACCATCTGCAATGATTTTGGAGCCCCCCCCAATAAAGTCTCTCACTGTTTCCATTGTTTCCTCATCTATTGGCCATGAGGTGATGGGACCAGATGCCAAGATCTTAGTTTTCTGAATGTTGCATTTTAAGCCAACTTTTTCACTCTCCTCTTTCACTTTCATCAACAGCCTCTTTAGTTCTTCTTCACTTTCTGCCATAATGGTGGTGTCATCTGCATATCTGAGTTTATGGATATTTCTCCCAGCAATCTTGATTCCAGCTTGTGCTTCATCCAACCCAGCATTTCGCATGATGTACTCTGCATAGAAGTTAAACAAGAAGGGTGACAATATACAGCCTTGATGTACTCCTTTCCCAGTATGGAACCAGTCTGTTTTTCCATGTCCAGTTCTAACTGTTGCTTCTTGCCCTGCATACAGATTTCTCAGGAGGCAGATTTCTCTGGTATTTCCATCTCTATAGAACTTTCCACAGTTTGTTGCGATCCACACAGTCGAAGTCTTTGGCGTAGTCAATAAAGTAAAAATAGATGTTTTTCTGGTATTCTCTTGCTTTTCTGATGACCCAACAGATGTTGGCAATTTGATCTCTGGTTCCTCTGCCTTTTCTAAATCCAGCTTGAACATCTGGAAGTTCACGATTCACATACTGTTGAAGCCTGGCTTGGAGGATTTTGAGCATTAGTTTGCTAGCGTGTGAGATGAGTGCATTTGTGCAATAGTTTGAGCATTCTTTGGCATTGCCTTTCTTTGGGATTGGAATGAAAACTGACCTTTTCCAGTCCTGTGGCCACCGATGAGTTTTCCAAATTTGCTGGCATATTCAGTGCAGCACTTTCACAGCATCATCTTTTAGGATTTGAAATAGCTTAACTGGAATTCCATCACCTCTACTAGCTTTGTTTGTAGTGATGCTTCGTAAGGCCCATTTGACTTCACATTCCAGGATGTTTGGCTCTAGGTGACTGATCAGACCATCATGGTTATCATGGTTATCTTTTTTATATAGTTCTTCTGTGTATTGTTGCCACCTCTTCTTAATATCTTCTGCTTCTGTTAGGTCCAGACCATTTCTGTCCTTTATTGTGCCCATTTTTGAATGAAATGTTCCCTTGGTATCTCAAATTTTCTTGGGGAGATCTCTAGTCTTTCCTCTTCTATTGTTTTCCTCTATTTCTTTGCATTATCACTGAGGAAGGCTTTCTTATCTCTCCTTGCTATTCTTTGGAACTCTGCATTCAAATGGGCATATCTTTTCTTTTTCCCTTTGCATTTAGCTTTTCTTTTCTCAGCTATTTGTAAGGCCTCCTCAGGCAACCATTTTGCCTTTTTGAACTACTTTCCTACATTTTAGCAAAATATTTTCATATTATTTAGTTAGCTAGTAACACTGATAGAGTCAACAAATATCAAGGTTCTACCACTTACTAGCTGAGTAAGATATTTAACCCATTTATAAAGTAAGGATTCTATTAGTTATCTACCTCTCGGGGTTGTGAGGATTAAATGGGTTAATGCTTTTTAGAATGAAAGTAAAAGTAGTTCAATCGTGCCAACTCTTTGCGACCCATGGACTATAATCTCCAGGCCAGAATATCGGAGTGGATAGCCTTTCCCTGCGGAGAAGGCAATGGCACCCCACTTCAGCACTCTTGCCTGGACAATCCCATGGACGGAGGAGCCTGGTGGGCCACAGTCCATGGGGTTACTAAGAGTTGGACATGACTGAGCGACTTCACTTTCACTTTTCACTTTCATGCATTGGAGAAGGAAATGGCAACCCACTCCAGTGTTCTTGCCTAGAGAATCCCAGGGACGGGGGAGCTTCATGGGCTGCCGTCTATGGGGTCGCATAGAGTTGGACACGACTGAAGCGACTTAGCAGCAGCAGCAGCAGCAGCAGCAGCAGCAGCAGCCGCCGCCTTTCCCTTCTCCAGGGGATCTTCCCAATCCAGGGATTGAACCCAGGTCTCCCTCATTGGAGGCGAATTCTTTACCAGCTGAGCCACAAGGAAAGCCCAAGAATACTGGAGTGGGTAGCCTATCCTTTCTCCAGCCGATCTTCCCAACCCAGGAATTGAACCGGGGTCTCCTGCCTTGCAGCTGGATTCTTTACCAACTGACCTATGATGTAAGCCCAATGCTTTTTGAGCATAAAAGCTCAACAAGTATTTACTTATTTTCTAGATAGGCCATCCACTGTCTATCCATACTGTATTTATCTTATGGCTTAGGGCAAATAACTGATCTTTTAATTCACTCTTACCCACAAATAGTGGGTCCGTGATATAAACTGAGAAGTTGGTTAACAAATATGATAAAGCATTTAATAAACCTCCAGTCTTAAAATAAAGTTCATGATTAGGATATTTTCAAATATTTTTCTTTATATCTGTTTCTTTGTCACTGAGTCTAATAACAGAGTGTCTCTAAATTTTAATTTTTGTCTTACATATCTAACTTTAAAATATGAATGAAGACAAAAGCACACAGTAAAAACTGTATTAAATTTCTCCTTTGCTTCTCAAAACACTATCTAGACTCTTAAAATCTTAACTCTGAACCTCTTTGAGTAAATAGGTAACTGGGAAGTTAATAGGTAGCAATCGTGGCTAAGTCCACACACTGGAAGATAAGGATATTTGCAATGAAGAACTAAGTTGAACTGTAAGGCTAAAGGACTTATACAATGATTTTAAAGTATTTCACAAGTGCTAAGAAGTTAAATTACTCATTTTCAGAAAATATAAATTGTGAACTTTTTTTTTTGGCAATCAGAGTTTATTTTGTTATATACTTCAGCAGGATCAAGCATTTCATTATCATTATTTTTAAACCCAAGAAATACTGTCACACTTGGGGATCCATATAATGGGACCATTTTATAGGTTAAATGAAGTTGTCATCAATTATTACTTATTAAGGGTTGAAGTTACTAATACTTGGGGCCTTTAGGGGATGGGCTGGGAGATTTATATAAACTCTCAGATCTCAGTACTAGGTTTGAGAGGGTGTCAAGTATTTGGTAGGGATAACTAGCATTGAGAAACCCTGGATGATGACTCTTCATCATTTAAAACTCAGCATAAACGTCACTTGTATTTATGTGACTTCCCAGGAAGACACTGGGACTTCAACGCCCATGCTACTGCAGCACTTGGCGCACTTTCCGTCTGGCCTAAAGCTGCTGCTGCTGCATCTCTTTGTTCTTTCCCTTTGGGCGATGGCTGCCTTCCAGGGAAGATTTATGTTTTACTCAACTTTGCATCCCCAGTGCCTGGCTGACTTTATACACACAACAAATATCAGCTGAATGCATTTACAGATAAATTACTCTTTGGGAATGTTATGGCCAGAAATTCATGTATGTGACAAGTAGGTTTTATTACTTAAGATCTGATTTTAAAAAGGTAAATATACATTAAACTGCTAGTTACATGGAACAATTTTCCAGTCGTGCCAGGGAATCTCTACTGGAGTATCTCTAAAGTATCTCTAAGTGAAAGTTCAGGCTATATTTCAGGTTCAAAATTAAAAAAAAAAACAAACACCTTCAAATCCAAAAGTAAAAGAACTTTTGTTTTTACTTCCTTATTCCTCTTTTAAGTATATATACATTTATTTTCTCCTAAGTTGTTTATAAAAACACTTTAGGTATCTATAGGATATCTACATTTTCTAAAATTTAAATGATATTCTATTTTATTGGAAGAGGTATGATTTGTGGAACATGATAGCACTAGGTGCTTTAAACCATAATAGTCTGAAGGAACTAACAGTTCACAGCTATTTAAGTAAGGCCTTGGTAAACTATTTTTCATAAAGCTATCAATAATCAACTTTATCTAGTGACTATAATTTCCCCTTAAACATTCTTATCTACTTCAATACAAGTAGAAAACAGCCAGAAAATTCTGGGACATAAAAAAAGAAGAGTTGATATACATTTGTTTGAGCAAGCTCCAGGAGTTGGTGATGGACAGGGAAGCCTGACGTGCTGTAGTCCATGGAGTCACAACGATTTGGACACGACTGAGCAACTGAACTGAACGCCTATCTAATAATATATAGTCAATAAGTACTTGTGGAATGAATGCGTAAAAATAAAAATCTCATGTGATGAGGCAGGGGTGGGATAATGAAGATGACAGGCAGAGGTTTACTGCAGAAGTTTACAATAGTGGAGAAAAGCAACGGTGCAAATACCTTCAATTTATGACAGTTCAAAATAACTGCCACCAGGGTAGTATAAATGAGGAGCACATGAAAAAACAGCACATGTACAGAGAGTTACATAAAGCATGATAGGTAGGGTTCTATTACTTAGGATCGTTTTGGACAAAATTTTCCATACTTAATTATTACTCATTATTACCAAAAAAGCTGTAAGGAAATAGGGTGTCAGTTATAAAGTATGTGATGACCAATATTTTGGGACCACAGGAGGGAGGCATATGGCCATGGTGAACAAGTAAGGCAGGTAAGTGGAAAGAGAAAGTTAAAAACAACGTTCTTTCTCCTCAGCTTCCACTGATCAAATCTGCACTTATCAGCAACGATCCTGCCCTTCTCCTAAAACTGGAAAGCAAGGAGTACAGAATTCCAATTAAATCCATTCATTCTTGCAAGAGGACCACAGAATTTACTACTCTAACTTTAGGCAAATTCATCTGCAAATGGTTCAGCTAAACTATATCAATTCTGGGTTACTTTCTTGGTCATGCATGGAAAAATAGGAGTCAGATAAAAAAAAAATCCTGGGACATGGTAACTTTAGGCCCATCTTTGCTTTAAATATATTATGTCCTTTCTATTTAAAATCCACTCAAAATTTACCACTTCTTATAAAAAAAAAACAAAACAAAAATCAAGATGAAATTTTACCCAGAAAAGTCCATCTAAGATTTTTTTAATATCTGAGAAATACAGAAATTTGATTTTAAGTTAAGTTATGTTAACAGTTAAGTATTGATTAAAAAAAGAAAAAAAACCTCTTGAACTACTTCAGTTTGGCAACCTCTGATATACAAAAATTACATGTGATTCAAAAAGGTTTCTATGTATTGTTAAGTTAAAACACTGCCTTTGGGAGGCAATTATTCTTTCTTACCTTTGGAAAATTTAGAATAAATTTTAATGTCATGCCTTATATTGTTGAGATTCCTTGGAAGCACACAACAGAAACAGATCAATTACAAAGATGCAAAAGCTCTCAGGTAATTTTCGCAACCGAAAAGCCTAGGAAAAAAAATTGAGATTCCCATACCAGACAAACTCCTTCATCAACGTAAGAGAAGACTTCTTACCATAAGTTGGGGTGCTTTCTCGTCTTCCTTGACTACTTGATCTTCCCTTCTCATATTCGTAACAATACAAGACAGTGTCTTCCTCGACAATATTAAACCTCTTTCGATATTCTTGATCCAGAAATGAGTTTGGTGATTCAGATCCCTTATGCACTGGCTTGCCCACCATGTGTCCTCTGAGGTCTTCACAAGGAAGGTTTCCTTTTTCATCCCTAAAGAAAGGGTAAAGGAGAAGGATGTCGGGAAGTGTTAGGGAGGTAAAATGGCAGAGGGTTTAAAGTAGTAATAATATCCTTCCTGTATATCTTCTGATCTTTCCAAACTTTCTTTGATGTTTATAGGGCAATTTTTAATCATTCCTATTTTGCAGGGGGAAAAAAATGCCAAGACTCAGAGAGGTTGAATGACTAGCCTAAAGGTTACACAGGTAATAAATGATACTGCTAGACATGGACCATGGATAATCTAACTCCTGCTCTAGTTCATGTTCACCATACTATGGCATATAAAAGAAATCATCTCAGCACATAAATTGCTTTTACTGCTTAAGAAAATAGGTATAATATTAACAATGCTAACAATATAGGCTTCTTCTGCCAGTTCATCTAACTGATTCATGGTAATATTTGCACTGCTTAAAAACAAAGATGTATTTAAGAACTACCAGCTCTATGAGGGTACTGTGACCTTAAGAACCAAGTTAGCACTATATAAACTGGTATTTTAAGAATTTCAAACAGTTTGTTATTAATAAAATAACCTTGGTGTAAAGAATTACACTCTGTATTTAAACAGTATATGTCTAATTTAATAGTAAAAAAGATATGTTCCTGGAACTCATTCAAAATGGATATATCAAAATTTCATTACATATTAGCAACATTCCTTGGGGAGAGAGGGTGGAGAAACTTGATCATATACAGAATTTAAGAATGGGATTTAAGATGATGACAAATTGATTTTTTCTTCTATAGGATTCTGAAGAGAAGAATCTCTAATAATTTATGAGATCCCTAAAACTCTTACTCACACAAAGTATTAATCACACAGCCAGGTGATTGGACCCATAATGAATGGTGTTTCAGTAGAAATATTCCATTTAGGATTAGTAAAAATGAACTTTGTTTATCTTATGATAATTTCACTAACCAGCTACAAAATTTTTATTAGAGAAGCTCACATTCTAGAACATGACTATAAATGCAAATGCAATATTTCTTTCTTCATGGATCATTAATTTTATTTCTTCCAAGTTCTATTTCCAGTTCTACCCTAAACAGAACCATGAATCCTATCAAACCAAATAAAATTTAACTTTATGTTAAATGCCAAGGGTGAAATCTTAACTCTACAGAATAAACTGAATTAAAACAAAACAGAGAAAAATACCAAATTTTAATTGACCTACTAAGTCTTATGAGATGGTGATGAGCTTATAAATATAATGCCAATTCTAAAATATGAGTTTCAGCTCAGCAAAAATACTATACTATTATACTACAGTATACTATATCTCAGGTATACGCTGGGTTTGTCCAAATGAAGAGAACTATATTCTTATTATTTGAACTATGTAGAAAGTAGTAAATAATATTCAAGAAGGAATCAGCAAGCTGGCACTCCTTAATTATTTTAAATAAAAGTGCTGCTGCTTACCAAATTATAACTATGAAAGTTAGTTCTTAAGAAGAAGGAAATATAAAACTCAGGCACATGTATTTTCGGCTAGGTAAAAACTTTTCCTGAACAAATTGCCTGGCACTTTTTGTTAAGTCAGACCTCTAGCAAAAAGAAACTGACACTGCAATTAGCTTGGAAACAGCCCTAATGAACCTGGGGCACTGGAGGTTATGCTTCTTTATAAGTGGGCAGATGTTTCTATCAGTCCTGTGACATGAATAGTAATGCAGCTGAGATCAGAGGGTGATTCAATTCTCACCACACTCTCTTTATAGGGATACACCCTGTGGTAGAAAATGGGAAGGGCTGGTATTCCTTATTCTATCGTGATATGAAAGAGGGGCCTTATGCCAACAAAGAAGATTTATTAGAAATGTCTATATGGAATACATTTAATAAAGCTAAATTAAGAAAAGTATAAACCAAAACCAAACTTTACAGTAGAATTAATTGATACATGACTTGCATATACAAGTGTGTGTGCCTATGTGTATATGTACTCATATTCTGCATTCTGTCTTTTCATTCAGTTGTGTCCGACTCTTCATGATCCCGGGGACTATACAGTCCATGGAATTCTCTGGGCCAGAATACTGGAGTGGGTAGCCTTTCCTTTCTCCAGGGGATTTTCCCAACCCAGGGATCGAACCCATGTCTCCTGCACTGGCAGATGGAGTCTTTACCATCTGAGCCACTAGGGAAGCCCTATACAGCTATCAGTTCAGTTCAGTCACTCAGTCATGTCCAACTCTTTGTGACTCCATGAACCTCAGCATGCCAGGCTTCCCTGTCCATCACCAACTCCCAGAGTTTACCCAAACTCATGTCCATTGAGTCAGTGATGCCATCTAACCATCTCATCTTCTGTTGTCCCCTTCTCCTCCTGCCTTCAATCTTTCCCAACATCAGGGTCTTTTCAAATGAGTCAGCTCTTCGCATCAGGTGGCCAAAATATAATAAACCTATGCTTTTGCTCTAAAAAGTGTTTAAGGGAATCGATGAAAAGCTAGACAACTGCTTCATTGTACTATCTTTATATTTAATGGCTCATAGTAAAATTAATGAGATAAATTAGTACTTAAACTTCATAGTTGTGCAAGAATTATAAATTCTTAGTTTTCAAGATAAAATAAAGAATTTTGGTTAAGTATGAAAGTTCACTATCTACTTTGATAATGAAATTGTATATAGTCATATAATAAAAAATGGACTAAACCTCACTCACATATATATGAGTGTTTTCCCTCTCAGTGAAAAAGTCACTTTTGCGATCACATCCTTTTACTGGAATAAATGTGTTTGAAGAATGATAAAGTCTACTTAATGTGACAATCATTCCTAGCATTTTAAAGGTTTTTGGTTTTAAGATGAGAAAGCTTTTATTATTCACAATTCAAATTATCACCGAAATGCCGATCCTATGAAGACAAATGTTTTTAATGTAGGAAAAAAAATGCTTAGATGAGTTTAATTGGATAAATCTTTCATCATGAAAATAAGGGGGGAAATGCCATGGCTGTAACTATAAAAGAATGACAAATGCAAAAACTTTTATGACTATAACTTCAAGTGAAATTAGAAAATGCTGATAATTTATACGAGGCTGTGGTACAAAGGGACTCTGATGTATGTATTTTCTAACTGATATATCAAACGACTGTGTGACTAGGTAACTACTAATTTGACTCAGAATACAGTTAGAATATTCTGTTAAATTACACGCTAGACTAAGAATCAATTAAAGTGAGAGATGAGACTCTAATTATGAATCTTCCTGAAAAGTATGGAGCATTCAAGCAATACTACCAAAACAAGTACTATGGTGTTGATACTTCAGTCTCTTACATTCTCCTGTTTTTGTAAATAGCATGTTTAAAGCTTTTTATTGACTTCAATCTATTGCCTTCATATCTGCACCACACTTGGAGGACAGAACTATATTCTTTAACACTCTTGTCTTCTGAAATACATTTTAAAAAAGGTGTCTAGGAAATATTGTCTTTATTACAAGTTCCTCCCTATCCAAGAGAAAAAGAAAGAACATAAAAAAACTGCAGAGATTTGCTAAAAATAGTTTTCTGAGTTTATCTGGACATGTGGCACTCTGACAAATAAGGTCTTTTAAATAATCATTTGTCCTGAATAAAATCTTTCCAATGAAAACAAACCAAAAGAGGCATTTCCTATTTGAAATACACATGCTTTTATTGTTCCTTTTACAGGAATATTTTAAAAGTCCAACACTACTTTAATTAAAATTCAACTTACATTTGACTAGGATATCAAATGAATTTGTACAACTGATTGTAAATCGAACATAAGAGTACAAATTATATATTAGTAAGATTTTTGAAACACCAGCTTAGCAAATTATATCTTTTCACAAACCATGTTCTCACAACATTTAATTTTAAAAAAAGACCTTAAATGTTTTTAAAATTGGCTGTAGTTTTATTACTAGATGACAACACAGGATTTGCAGACATGCCATGTTGTCATGTAGCATTTAGATTGTTAAATGTCAGTAGCATCATAGCCAATAGAATGAACCATTAGATGTATTAAAGTAAAGAATAATGAAAAGTAATTAAAAAGAGGAATTTCCATGCTTTGATTTAATAAAGAATTTTAATATTAAGTATAGCTTGAAAACATGAGACATTAAATTATTGTTTTTGGATGACTGCACAACTAATTTAAAAACTGAATCAAATACTTTGTGATTGGTATTAATTATCTCCATTTAGTGCTGGCCTTTTCCCATAATTTTTGTATTCCACAGGCTGGAAACCAGAATGCTTTTGGACAGAATGCATGATCGCACAGAATTATATTCTTCCACCTGCCAGGAATTTCAAATAGGAATTTGGAACATGAAATAGAGATACAGCCTCCAGAAATCTGAAAATAGGCTTTAAAAGCAACTCATTCTCTTGCAAACTCTTTCTACTTTCTGAAAGAAACATTAATGAACTAACTAAGTGGAAACTGTAGATACAGAGGTATTGGGGGGAAAAAACACTCTCTCTCATTATCATCCAAGAAAAAAAAATTCTTCCTAATTACATACATTTAAGAAGGCATAAAAGTTACCTGTAACTTTCTCATTTAGAGAAAAAGTATGGAATGCTCCAAAGTAACCTCAGATTTCTTTTCTTTGTCAAAGAGCCTCACTGATTTTTTTTCACTTACTAAAATAATCCTAAATTGTTACTTTTATATTAGTTTACTATTATTTCCTATTATATGAGATAATGTTTATATGATATTTAATGTAGAGTGTTTAATACAAATCATAGTTATTGTTATTACTAACTAGAGTACAAGTCTCTATGTTGTTTAGTTGCTAAGTCATGTCCAGCTCTTTTGTGACCCCGTGGACCACCAAGCTCCTCTCTCCATGGGATTTCCGAGGCAAGAATACTGGAGTGGGCTGCTACTTCCTCCTCTGGGGGATAATCCCAACTGAGGGATTGGACCTGCATCTCCTGCATTGGCAGGAGGATCCTTTACCACGGAGCCACCTGGGAAGCCCACAGTCTCTATCATGTAATGTTTTTTTCCAGAATGTGCTCAGAATTCTTAACTGAGAAAATATTCAAGGTGTTCCTTGAGAATTTACTTCACAGTTTTCATGCACTGAGGTCAGTCTTTGGCTGGAAGCTACACAGAACAAAATGATGGTTAGTTTGATACCTGGGAATATATGGTTCTGCAGGAGGAGGGGGGATGTAGAGATCCTGAAGGGCAGAACTGTCTCTTTTGGTGGGTGTACTGATGGTGCTGGAAGGCGTGGCAACGCTGCTTGTGGGACTTCTAGGTATAAGAGGCTGGTTAAAATGAAAAAGAAAATACATACGCACACAAACAACACACAAACAACAACAACAACAATGACACAGTTATCATTTTTAAGTGATCTATTTCTACAAAGTTTTTGAACTTGGCTGAAATCAAGAAGTATGTTATTTAGCACATGGATATTCCTTTGAATCTTCAAAAACAAACAGATTTCCATTTAGTTCCTAACTCACCTTATTGTGTGGCATAATCAGTTAAAGCTATTTGTAAGGTAATAATATCACGCAGTGTTTCATAATGGAGAGATCTATCTCACAGTTAGAAACTTATTTGAATTTGCTTTGTTAGAATCCCACTTTTGAAAGAAAGATAATAAAGACTAACTTCCAAAAGAATGAGTTCACTTATATCCTGACTGATTATACAAGAAAGATTATTTCAGATCTTTTCCCAAAAGAGATGCATTATACTCCTAAGTCAGTAGAAAGTCACAGATTCTCAGAAAACGTTACAAAAATAGAGTATGAAAGGCTAATATGAGAATATTTCCTAGGAAAATGTACTTCTTCCATAAATATAAACAGTACTGTCTTCTCAAAGTCATTTTATGGTACATCTTCAAAAGTATGGTGGTTAGTGTGACACAATCATTTCACTTGTCATAGGCACACACATTTACCATTGCTTAAAGTAACTTTTAATTGTATACCTATAGATCTTATTTTCATGCCTGTATTTACCTATTAAATAAATTTTTTAAAAATTAAGATATTCTATTTACTGAATTAAGCAATACATCAGGATGCATTAACTTACGAACACTCCCAATTCTAAGCATCACAGCATTTGGAAATGATATTGTGGTTTGAGAAATTAAAGTGAAACTAAAATTCACACATGTTCATCTTACAGATATCTGACTGATTAGCTACATATACAGTAACATTGAGAAATAAGAACTTCAATGTAATTGCAAACAAAAATGATGATCACAAAATGAGCTGCATCTTCACATGACAAGATGTTGCCATTTTAGCCAGTATGAAAACACTTTTAGGATAGCTGTATATAGACCCATAGTTCTATTACTTTAACATGTATTGCTTGACACTTAAAAAATGGCATAGTACAACTATTTTATATTATGACAATATTTTTGTACAGATAAACAAAATTTGTTCAAAAATCCAAGCATAAATACAATGTACAATGTAGGTCCCTGGGGTAGGCTACATAGTTTATGGCTCAGTTCATGGTTTTTGACCTTCCTTTTTACTCAGCTCACCTTAATAGCTTGAAATCACACATCCTGCCAAAATGACGGTTAAGTTTTAATCTATGTGAAATAGAAATTAAAGAAAGAGAGAGAGAAGGGAAAAATAATTGATAATTTATTTTGGGATTCTAGAATATTCTATCTTACATGATATTTATAAAGTCTGAAAGTTGACATGTCGAAGAATTTTTATCTATTTTGAAAGCATACGGTAAAGACTATGCTGTTTAACTACATTTAAATATGCTGACTTTGGAATAGCACTAAGTTAAACTATGTGTGTCTTTTAGAAACAAAAATTTTGGCAACGGGAAATCCTGAAATTTATATAGGTAATCAGGAGTTGCCCGTACAGATGAACACCATGAAGCCTGAGGAAATAAAGAATTAAATTCTTTCTAAGAATGTATTACAAGTCTCTCCAATAGATCTTTGAAAGATAGGATCTTTATGTTAAGTGTGATCTGTAATGTGACTGTTTACAAATTTTTCCTGTCAGGATATCTTATTATTAAATACAAATGACACTAAACAACAAATCTAAACAAAATTTCATAATTATAAAAATGTAAAGAAAACATTCATTAAACAGTACATTACTTGCCAACATTTTCTATAACTGATGCACTGTGAGAGAAAAACGTATATTCAGTATGCTTTTTAAATGCTCTAATATGCTCTTATTTTAAATTATCTTTAACACTATGAGTGAACTTAAAAACAAGTTCTAAAAACATAACATTAAAAAATAATCTAAACATTTTTTATTCTCTTTCTTCTTTTCTAGGATTACTACTTTAATTCTGGAGACTTCGCTCCTTCTATTTTACCATCTGTAGAACTAAAGATAATTTCTCTTGCTATCTATTCCTGTCCTCCGCAAACAAAGAGGTAGGAAGGAAGGAAAAAAGGAGTAGTATTAGTCAGTGATTACAAGTGAAGTGTGAGGTAAGGACCAATAAAAGTATTTTCTTCTGCCTGGACTGTTACAAGGATTGTCTATTTCGGGTACTTGATCCTTCTCCTTCCAGGAACTTTAAATATTAGTCATGTCAACTTCCTTCAAATTGATATTTTCTATAGGTTTCTATTTTTAGCACAGATTTGCTATTAATGTTCTCAGCACAGTTAAACTAGCAAAAATGTAGAAGAAAAAGACAGATATACTTAAACAAATAACAGGTTTGATTGTCTCAGCTGGTTCAATTAATTCAAGTCATTGAAAAAAACCACCTATACTTTCAGAGAAATAAGAAATTAGTTGATTCAGTTAACTCTACTTACTAGTTATTTTTTTAACTGGTAAATCATAGAAAACATTTAAATTGGGTTATCATGCTGATATCTAGCTACTTAAATCAGTATGCCTTGTACTAAGTATAAGACACATGATAAATAATAAATTTATTCAGTATATTTTTGTCAAGCTAATTCAAACTAAAAAGTAAACATTATTCTTGAGAATATTTTAAAGAAGACATTAAGCAATGGAAAAATAAAGTATGGCAAAATAGAATCTCCATGGGAAAATGGAAATAGCTACTTAACCCCAAAGGAAATTTGTGATAATTTATAACGCCTTTAAAAAGCTCTAAGTTAGGACAAGAATTGAAACGTTACAAAATATAAATGACAAAAGAATGAAAATGGCATTAAAGAACATTAGAAAGATAGGCAAAATATGACTAAATAAAGCACAAAATAAATGATGCTATTAGTTGAAACTATCAGTGAGAAATTCCTAGGTGTAACAAATGCCATTAAAATTATACCTACCACCAATAACTATCTAATACACACAAAAAGTGGAAAACACAGCTTTCCTCAAATCAAAAAGCTCTCTCTGGATTTAATTCAAAATACACATATGCCTGAATTCAGACAAAAACCTAAATATGTGAGTATAATAATGCAGAAGGATAGTTTTTCCTACCTTGGTAACATTTACTTTAATAATTTCTTCATAAAATAGTATAAGGAAAGTAGTTTACCATTGTACTATAAAGAATTTCCAATTTAAGGGAAAAAAATAGAAATAAAGGATAATATTTTTTTAATTGTACCACTTTGCTATTTTGACTCTTTCTCTTATAATGGGAAAATCTGCATAGGAAGAAAATTAAGAACTATTATCACTTATGGATAAAATACAAGGGTCTTTTAAGATTGCATCTTGTAACTCAAGCAAGCATGAAGCTTCAGTCTAACTTGATCAACTTCGGTATGCAATCAAGCATGACATGGATCCATCTTGGATTCTATCCAAGTGGGTTTATTTTCTGAAAGGACCTTTCCACAAAATTTATTTTTCATATCTCAATAGTTCTAATGACAAAGTTTTCCTTCCAGATTCAATGAAGCTCCAATAGGAAGAACATATTTTGCATACATACTGTTACTCTTCTAAAAGAAATCTATGACAGATTTTTGGGGGCACAGGCATGCATATTTTGAAATATCCAAACTGTAAATAAAATGATCATATATGCCTCTCTTCAAGTATACAGTTATAACCATAGTCAATTAATGATAAGTTACTACTATGAACAGGACTCAGAAGTATATTATATTACGTACACATACATTTCTCATATTGTCAGTTTGAACTCTATAAATACCTTTAAACTGTATCCCAAAATATGGTACGGCACAAATCTTCCTCTGAATCATGAGTGATGAATTTAGTAAAAATATCCTACTCCTCCAGTTTAAACATCATTGGGAGGCTGTGATTAGTATAAACTAAAGTTTTCAGCTTTTGTAAGGGATCACTGAAATCTCACTTTAAGTCCTCTGATGGCTCAGGGCCTTTCCTCGTTAGAGATTCTAACATCTCTAAGGTAACTGAGCACATCTGGAAGGCATTAATGTACCTCTGAAAACCATACGGCCTTAAAGACTATGAGAGAAGAGCGGCTATACCTAAAAAACTACAGTTAAAGTTAAAGGTTTTATTGGAAACATTTTACATATTAAGAACTTCTGGCAAGCATATCTTAATTTAGTTGTCCATCTATCTGGTAAGTGACCCAGCTTTCATAGAGCTATATAAAGACTTGAATGGAATCAATGACTTAAAGACTGTCCCAATGTTAAAAGATGAAAATGGTGCATTACACATTATGCAGTTATCTGTAGAGCTCACTAATGCAAATATCACAAAGAGTTTGCTTTCTCTTCCAGAGGGAAAATACTCATTGAAATATGAATGATTACATCAAGTAGAAAACCTGGCCATTAATTTTCTTCACTCTTGGGAGTAAGTACAGACTCAACTGGAACACAATACCCCATTATTTTAGCACAGAACATTCACACAAGTCCTTAGTTCAAACACATTTTTATTATAATTCCAATACAAGTACCAGAATATTGTTTTATGTTAGCAGCTCTGAGACATCTAAAGAAATGCTCCAGAGAAAATGTATTCTGGATTTTGGGAGGCAAGAAGTTGCAAACAATCTTGTAAATTTCTTGATCATATAAAGAATACTAGATCTAATTTGGAAAAGATTTTCTTAAGTATTCAATGATTTGAAGAGTCTAAGTAAGAGAAGCACATGTATTCTAAATTCTCCCACTCTGTTTTTTTCTCAGCTTTTTCTAAAATACAAATTTATAAATACAAAAGACTTGAGTCTTCTTAAAGCATGTAATCTTCTCTTATCAGACTACAAAGAAAAAAACATTTTTTTTCAACCACAGATTTGATCAGGAAGCTGTATCTATATAAGTTAAAAATAGATCTATGGGCATAAAATTATGTACATTATTATATAATACACAATAATATACACTTTAGAGTCACATCAAAAAATGGCTTTTTCCAGTTAATCATCAAAATTTGCACACTGTACTGAAACTACCACTAGGATATTTATGCTGTCCACACTTATGGGCATAGTTAATACTGCAACATTAAAACTGAGCTTCCAATTTTTTCACCTTACACTACACATTATTTTTAGGATATTAACTAAAGAAAGAATAGGAAGCTAAAGAATAGAAAAACTAAAAAATAATTTTTTATATTAGGTAATTATTTGTAGTCTGTGTTAACATTTTGAAAGCATTTGGTTGAAAACCACAAATGTGATTTAGATCCTTTAATTAATTTGCTTAAACATTGGTGAACAAAAATCTGATGTGACAATTGCTTGCAGCTATTTACTAACTTGAGCATGTAAAACATGTAATTGTTTCTGCCTCCCAGTCAGCACAATTACATTTTTAGTTAAAACTTATTTTCTTCTCTAGTGTCATATCTAATATTAGTTACTTTCCTTCCTTCCTCCAAAACATGCTTTTAAAGCAAAATTCTCAGAAACATATAAACTTTGCTTCTAATGTTTCTTTGGCCGCCCCATCCTATAACTTTGATATTAAAATAAATTTTATTATTGCTTATGTTTTTATTTTTACAGTGACTTCAACCATTCATATTCCTATGTATTTGAGATGTAACATTATCAGTGTTCTTCAGTCGTTACACCAGTTGATAGACAAAACTGAGTACTACGACTATTTGCTTTCCATTTTTTCTCTGTGCAAATGTATTTAATTTAAATATCCTGTAAAAATGGCATCAAGGTAATGCTAAGCAATAACATTTAAAGTGAAAAGCACAAAAACCACACAAAAAATTATCACTTCGATATAAAAGACTTATGGATTAGAACAGTCTAGGAGCAATTCTAACGATACAGCTTGATATCATTTTACATTAAAAATGTCTAATGAAACCTGTATCTGTAAATCGAATTCCAGCACTGATTTTAGTGATTATTTTTGAGATGCATTTTCACCAAAAAAAAAAAAAGTTGGGTTCCTAAATGTTTAAAATTGTTGATTCCCAGTGATGATTTTAATCAATATTCTCACCAGTGTCCAGCTAATTCTCCCATACATCTCTTTTAAGAAGAAAACAATACCACTTGTGCAAGCTGGTGACCTATGCACGCTAATTTAAGACGACAAACATCAAAAAATATACACTGAGGTTCATCCATAATTCCCCAGGATTTTTTCATTGAATTTCAAGGACTTGACCATAAGCAACCACCATGCTTACCAAAATCCAGGACATTAGTAGAGGGTGCTACTAAGGACATGTTATAAAAACAGTTCTCAGAAAGCAAGGAATTGCTAGTTTGCTTTCTCAGAATAAAAGATTCTACCTCAGGTAGACCATCTCTACTATATATAAACGGGTGCAGATGACAACAAATTCAATTCCAGATTAAATCTGCTTGTAGTATTTGACTAAAATATCTTTAAGTCTTTCAGTTTTATTGCAAAATATTTGAGAAATCAAGTTTAACAAGAGTTGCCAAATTTCATGAAATGTACTAATGAAATTGCTCTGTGAGCATGAAGTTGAATTGTATGCTTTTGCTTATTTGGCTATAATTCCACAAATGATTTTCAAAAGAAAATCCAGATTAAAATTTGTCATTGGAGTTAATTAATAATAGAAGCTACTATTTGTTTTAGAACTAAAATGACTTTTATTAAAACATGTGTATTCCTCAAAAATCTTCTACCTTAAGGTAGATAAGGTTATATTTTAGTTGTGCAGGTACAAATTATTTCCTTATTAGTTTAAAAAATAATTATTCCTTTGTTAGAATTAAGTTGTTCTCTTCATTAGAGGCATGTATTAGCATCTACCTCCAAACTACACAAATTTTGCTATACTTTATCTGAAAATGCTAAGCCTGGTATCATAAAAGAAAAAGATGAAATGGACGCATTGAGGTTAAATATATGCCACAGATTGTTTCTTTTTTGTAAACTCTATTTGAAAAAATTCTTAGTAGACTATTGGTATACCCTATGAAGAAATAACCTAATGTCCAATTCTTCAGGCTTGAACATGAAAACTTGTATTCAGGTGAGTTAATGGGCATTTTGGCTCCAACACACCAGAAGCAGGACTACAGTAAGAATGGCACTTATGTCTGCACAGGGGACTGTTGCTACATTAAGCACTTAAGTTTCACATATGAGGTCCTTTCTTGGCCACTAGGAAAAATATGTAGTCTCAGGCAAAGTTACAAAGAATCCAGAACTGCCTGTAAGACTTGATCATCCCACTATTTCTTTGATTTTTTCCCCTTCTGGAAGCAGTCTACTTACAACCTCCAGATCCTGGAATCTTCAAGCTTTGTCCATTTTGGTTGTATTCATTCTCTTAAAATCCTGACCAGATACTTTCCATTATGCTTCTGGTTTCTTTTTGCATTTTAGCACAAGCCCAAGCCTTAATACCAAAATGAAACTCTGTAATAGTACATTTTCAGGTCTTCAAAATAGACTTTAGGAAGATATGGTGGCGGGAGATTTGGTAGTGGTGTGCTATGTTACAGGACTAATCCATTGCCCTTACTCTTAAGACTTTGTTTTACTACCACCTGTAAATATTTACTTAAAACTACTACTCTTTCTTCTGCTTCTTAAAGTCAATTTTCAAAGTTGAAAGCAGGGTCCCTCCTTGCCTCCTCCAACCCATTAATAGTATTGTTCATCTATAAAGAGTCGAGCTTGGACAATACATTTTAGGTGAACTAAATGCAGGTGAAGTAATGAATTTATAAAAATGTCAACACATATAAGCACTTATGTAAATACTGATTTTATTTTTTTCTGAATTCAGCATTCTGAAAAAGTAAATTTACAAGTATAGTCAGAGTAACTGAATAGGCAATAAGGAATAAATATACTTAGTGATCTGATGAGGCACATTTCTTGGCATTTAGGAATGAACCTAGAAACAGTGTCTTAAGTATCTATTATAATTAAGGAATGGTGTAGAACAATTTAAAAAATTAAAGTCTTTGTTCTCTAGGTTTAAACACACACACCAAATGTATGTGTAGCAAAGAAAAAAAAGTCTTTCGATTATTTCAGAATTTTCTATAAAAACGATTCTTAACTAGATATTGTCATTAGCTTAATTCCCCAGTTTGTGCTCGTGGAAAAGAATCTAAAAGGGGACCAAACCATCAATTTATTTTCTAGAGGTATTCCCTCAAATAGAGTTCATGGATCAACAAGAAATTAGCGTCTTTTTGGTGTTCACTGTGAAGCAGAAGGTTCTAGAGAGAAGCTGTTAAATTTAACCACACATAAAGAGAAGAAAACTTAATGGCTGAAAGGGTCTCTTCTTCAGGGTTCCCACCTTTCAGGCTCTGAAGAAGGATCTTTGAGGAAGACATGTCAATAGAAAACTACAGAGTGGAACAACAAAGTAACTTACAACGTAGTGAGAAAATAAAATGATGTGATGGGAAGGTCTGATTTGCTAATCTATGAATTAATGAGTCAAATACTGGTCTCTAAACTTTAATGATCATCAAAAATCTTTGATAATAAACATATACTGCAAGTCAAGTGCATTTGGACATATTAATATAGTTTAAAATATAGTTTTATACATCTTTATTTGAAAAAATAGATTCACATTAAAAATTTAAAGATCTTAATGTTCTTTTTATATTTTTATCTTATTTAAGTATAATGCAACTTTGAGGCCAAGAAGTAGGAAAGTTTTAAACAATGAGAAATCATTATAATCTATAAGGCCATTCATATGTAATGAAAAATTGAGAATTTCAGGGGAAAAAAAAAATCAAGACTGGTGTAAGGTACTAATACAGAACTTAATAGCAGCGATAACAATGGCATTTTCATTTATTGCTTTTCTTTTCAATCTGAATAACAGGAAATGTTCTATTTCAATGGGCGACTTTAATTTTTAAAAATTAAACTTCTATGAAAAGTAATGGTCTTCTATTTTAAAAGTGCAGGTCTTGTGAAGAGTAAAATTTTCTTCTATGATGTGTTTAAACATTATAGCCTGACTGAAAAGGAAGAAAATGTATTATTTCCTTGTCTTTATCAATCAGAATATTTTTATCACTTCCTAGATACCTCTGGTTCTTAATGAACCTAATTTATCAACATCCAGAATAACATTTTAGAGTGATGTTTCATGCTGAAGAAAAATGCAGAATTTCTAATGTAACAATTTCCCTGTTTTTGCCTTTGTACATGGTGGAAATGAAAAAAATGATCCATCAGGAAGAACGTAATAGGTACATTTTAATTACTATCTAAAACTTTCTCTACCTACTGTTTAAAAACAACTATTCTGATCTCATGAGCTGATTTAAAAGAATTCTATAAACTATTATCTAGTTTCCTCAAGAAGTGTATATGGATATAACTTTTAAATGGAAGATTATATCACAAAATGAAACCTCTCACTTTCATTTCTATCCACATTTTAGCTTCAAATAACTTGTGCTTTTCTTTGGAATTATGCTTTAAAATGTTTAAAAATTAAGGCAGGGTTCTTTATCATTTGATTTTAGTTATAGTGATTTTGAAATTTCATCACAATTAAGCCTATTAGGATCAGCTGTGAAGAGATCATTTCACAAACAAATTTTCAAAAGCATACAAGATTAATCCATATGCTGCTGAGATGAGGCACAATAAAGAAGCATTACTGAGATAATCTATGGCTAAAATGATGGTGTATGACTTATGATTAAGCTTCATTACCTGCAGAGCAAGGGGCTTCCATCTCATATTTTTCAGTAAAGCTGGTGCTGAGGTAAGCATGCTCTGAGGTCGCTTTTTCAAAGTTAAGATAACACCACTCGGGTCCTCTCGTAGTGCATTCACCAAATTTTTCAACTGCCACCCCACCTGGTAACCAGCAAAATCATTACAATAAAATTGAGGTACAGTATTCAAAGATTTAATGTTCTCCCCCTTTAATAAGATTAGTAAGAAAAAAAAGAAAACCACATAATTGGTGTACCATCCTATCAATTTTCAGGAGCTATAAACTCAAAAAGATATTTTATTTTTGAATTGACTAACCATGTTATTGCATTAGAGTCCATATCATTATGAGATAACAATGGACATTTACAAGTCAAAGCAGAGACTAAGATGGTATCCAACCAATAGAATAATTTAGAATTAAAAGAAATTATGGCATTATTAATGCTGCACAAGGTGTAGATCCAAGCTTTGTTCACAACTTACAATTTAAGAATCCGCATGCCTGAAACAAAGATTTGGCAATGGCCTGAACTTACAAATTAAACCACATGCTTGCTCATCACCATCTTTTAGAGATATGTGGTACTAGTGTCCCTAAGTGAGACTGACATTACACTACCAGTAGCTAGTACTGACACACCAAGGCGACAATCTGAGCGTGGAAGACAGGATTGATAAATAAACCTTTAACCACAATATAGAGTAAGAAATGACAAGGTAATGCTACTCCAATGCAGCAGCTATTGAAAATGTGTTCCAAAAGACTCTATAAATTTAAAATAAACTAAATTTAATGAAGCCTTCATGTGATATGTGAATATCACCCCAAACATATTGTATAATTAAACAGAAGTACTTGATAAATGTCCAAAAACCTGACTCAACTGTTATCCATGTTACATTACTTATCATTCTTTTACATTATTGAATATTTGTTAATTTGCTTTTAAGACATACTGGTTATGCAGTTATTTGAAATCCTAGAAGTATTCTTTAAAGAAACACATTAAAAACATCTATTATTCCAAGGTTTAAAACAATATATTTCACATTTAAAAGAGACAACCATTTATTCCAACTCTAATGGATTAGAAATTTATGCTACATAAATTATATAAATGTGTTATATAAATACAGTGGGTCAAAATTTATCCTGGATTGCAAGCAAGATTTAGCCAATGGTCTGAACATGATCTAGTTTCTTCCTAGGCACCCAAATGAAAGGGAATGGATGCCTGTGCCTATTCACCATCTTTTTGCCTGTGAGATAATGCTCAAGCTGTAAAGAATGAGCACTTTCATCCAAATTAGCACAGATCCCAGAGACTATGATGAAAGAGGTACTCTGGACCACAGCCACTGAAGGATAATGAGATACTTTAGTTTATATGACAGACCATTCATTTAAACTACAGCTTCTACTCTAGCTAAACTGAGCGATGGTGAAGAGAAAGAGGACAAAAAGCAAGCAAGACATTATAATGCTTAAAACCTCAGGGTCTCAGGAATCAAAATGATCATTATGATACTTGCCTAACATGAATAACAGGCTGTCAATTTTTTAAAAAATCACTTTAATGTGGATCAGCTACAGCAATGATATTGGTCAAATGTCTCCCATTAGATATAAGTGGAGATTATTACATCCCCAAAGGTACACTGATTCTGATTCTTCTGATGGCTAAGAAGTGTCCTTACAGCCATTTCTATGAGCCAAGATCAAAGCAAAGTTAGTTCAAATTCAAGTATTAATTGTGCTTGCCAAAAAAATAAGTGAGCATATTTTTGAATATCAGGTTTGGAGGGAGAAAACATACTGTTTATACAAAGAGTTTATGAACAACTTATTAATGATAACCACATTTTATCATTTATTTTATTCATTTAGATAATTGCTAATGATACTAAAGCAGTCAATATTACTGTAACCTTCTTTCAGCCTATCTACTCTAGACAACGAATTACACATTGATTTTTATGTACCAATTTCTCTTCATTTTATTCTATGACATAATCACTAATTGAATATTCTTAGGGCTTGATTGGGTTTTCCAGTGTAACATTTAGTGTAATTCGATTCATCCTACTCTTTCACAATTTTTCTATGCTCTTTTTGAGTACGCAATTCCAAAAAACAGAATTGTTTCTCCATGAGAAAGTGAAATTGATTTTTGATGACAAAGTAATAATTTGGTTAGATTTAAATTTTGTGTGCATGCTCAGTCGCTCAGTCATAGCCAACTCTTTGTGACCCCATGGACTGTAGCCCGCCAGGCTCCTCTCTCCACGGGATATTCCAGGCCAGAACACTGGAGTGGGTTGCCATTTCCTTCTCCAGTCAATCTCCCCAACCTAGGGCTCGAACCTGTGTCTCTTGCGTCTCCTGCATTGGCAGGTGGAATGTTTACCACTGTACCACCTGGGAAGCCTTAAATTTTATAGCTGAATGAATATTATTTAATTGCAGAAAATTATATAACTTTATTACTTTTTAATTAGCCTTACCACACTCACTGACATTCAATTAGCAGTCTTTTAAACAAAAGTGATCCATACATATATTTATCTTTGGCTCTCAAATTCAACTTCCACTGCCAAAAGGAAATGACTGGATAAAAGCATAGAGATAAATGTGCAACATGTATGTTGCAGTGCCGTTTAAACCAAACAAAAACTGTACATTATGCAAATGTCCATTAGCATGGGATGTAAAATTTGTGTAGAAAAAGTTTAAATGTAGCTAATGCAATTCAATTTTACTTTTGTAAAAATATAGAAAACACAGAAAGCTATATACCACTATTAACAATGGTTACATTAAAGGGTAATATATATTTTCCCATTTACTCTTTAATTTCCTAAACTTTTGGCAATAAACATGTGTTTTATAAACAATAAAGCCAACAAAATATTGATAATGGACTGAGTCTAAGAGTAATATTCCAGTTAGAAAATCATGAATTTTCTGAATTATCTCATTAGGACTGTTTGTTATGGATGGAAATTTCCCACAAAAAGAACCAGAAAGGCAACACTATGTAGAACAGTAAAAGATAGTGATGGGGAAATGACATCTGCTCTGTACATTATTCTTTTATGTAACTGTCAAAAGAAAAACAAAATGATTACTCAACTATTCATAATAAGACCTACATTATCTGTTGATTTTTTGTAATTCAATGAATGATTTCAATAGGTTCCTCACGTAAGTGTTAATTTAGGTTTTTGTGGAAACTGCTGAATAGTAATGTAATGAAGTTGGCTGTGTAATTCCCAGTTTACATGTAACATTTTTCTTAATAACAGATAGGTTTTAGCTATATCAGTCCAATCCCAGTACTTGTATACCCATAAACAGCAACCAGACAACATGCCTCTCATATGAATAATCCTATTTTTCCTTAGTCCTTTCTCAAGCTCCCTGACTTGGATCATTTCTTCATTACTTTCTACCTTTTCTACTGCATATTATGCTTAACAACTGTACCCATATATTGGATTGTACCAAGTTCTATTCAAGGGCAGATGTGGTGTGGTCTTAGAGCTCTACGAAAAATGATTCTCAGCTCTGGTTCTGTGTATCCTCACATATCTTCAAACATAAGTATAGTGAATTATTAAAATAAATTTATTTCTCTGTTACTAAGATACTATGGTTGACAGATTAGAGGGGGAGATGAGTAGATGGTATTAATATTATGAAATGAGGCAAGTATATGGTTTACAACTTCAAGAAATTCAGGAGCCCCATTCCGGAGCTAAACGATATGGTACACAAACATCAAAATAAGTAAAATATATCAATGTGTGTTAATCATTTTTCAAACTTATTTTTCTATTTCCTCATTTGAGTTTCTGGCTATCATTTTAAAGTATTAAGTTTGATAGACCTGAATTAAAAGCCATGTGAAGATATAACAGTAATATGAAAAATAATTATATACACTGGCTGAAATGAAAGTCTTTCTGTACTAGGAGATAGAAGGAGCTTTGAAGGAAGGAAAACCAGGGATTCTAGTGGCTGCTAATATAAAAGTATAATCCACTAATATGGAAAGGAACTAAATAAGGTTTAAGTGAGTTTGGGATACAAAGAAAAACATTCTAATCAAAAACATCCAAAAAGGAACTGGTAGACTTGTGAAAAAGTGAACTCAACACCAAAAGAGATGTTTATGTATTACTGCACAGGCTAAATAATTAGACTTCAAAAATCACAATACGTTACAACTTTTCTATGCAGAATGGGTAGAAAAGTACAAATAGATGACAACAGTTGAGCTTTGTAGTAAATGGATATGGTCCTGATACAACTCTGAATACTTGTCCTCCATCTTTCTTCCTCCTCACAACCAATACATGCAAGTGTTTCCTCCAGGCTAAGTGTTATTCCCCTAATACTTCATGGCGTCTTCTTACAAAACACTCGTTTCCAGAACTTCCACTAACAACTTTCGGCATGACTCACAAATCCTCCTAACTGTCCCCAATCCCTATCAAGAAGTTGTGGCATATTTTCAACAGTTCATTCATCCATACTAATAGCTACTGAATAATCAAGCACCAGGAATTCACTGTGCTAGATGCTTCATACTGCATTCCTTTTATTTATATCTTCATTCTTACAACAGCCCTAGGAAGTAAACTATTAAACCCATTTTACATGTGAAGAAACTGAAGCGAAAAGAGATTAAATTTTCTTGGTCAAGATTATTAATAGAAACATGTAATTCTCCAAGCCAGAATACTGAAGTGGGTAGCTGTTCCCTTCTCCAGGGCATTTTTCCAAGCCAAGGATCGAACCTAGGGTTTCCACATTGCAGACAGATTCTTTACCATCTGAGCCACCAGGGAAGCCCAATAGAAACATAGTAAGTTGCAAAGCCAGAATTCATTCAAGTCTGTTTGATTCTAAAGCACAAGGCATTATGACAGCAAACATCCTCCTCTAAATATTCCATTGGTAGTACAAATGAATGCAACACTTGATTCAACAGCAACAATAAAAAGTTCCCCATCGTCCTCTCAAGTTTTGAGCATGGAGTCACCCACAACAGTTCCCCCTGTTTTTAATATACATTTATCCTGAAGAATGTGTGCTTACCCAGTCATGTCCAACCCTTTGCAACCACATGGACTGTAGCCTCTTCTGTCCATGGGATTTCCCAGCCAAGAATACTGGAGCAGGTTGCCATTTCCTACTCCAGAGGATCTTCCCTACCCAGGGATCCAATCTGTGTTTCTTGCGTGTCCCGTATTCAGGTGGATTCTTTACCACTAAAGATTCTTTACTACTATGTCACCTGGGAAGCCCATCCTGAAGAACAGATTCTGGCAATTAATACATCTTCTCATTCCTTTATCTGTCTTGGATACCAGGTTGTTAGACTTAAGAGTCCTAACTGCTTTTTCTACTACTAGTCTTTTGCAGCTCCAATATACTGCTACAGCATAAAAGTGTTCTTTTCCTCAAAACACTTGAAAAGCTCACCAAAGGCCTAACTAAAGAGTCAATTCCTACAATAGACCCTGCGCCAATATGGCCATCACTATCTCCTATAATTTCTCTTTAATGTAGTTCTTAAACTTCAGAATGTGTTAGAATCACCTGGAAATACCAGTTTTTGATCCAGTAGGTGTGAGGTGGGGCCCTAGAATCTACATTTTTTTCCCTCAAGTTCCCAAATGATGCTGATGTTGCTGGTCAGGAAACACTGTTTGAGAACAGCTATTCTAGACAATGAGCTTCTTGAAGGCAGTGACTTGCCCATGTCTAGAATATTTTAATATGTTTTTAAGATTAGATATTATAACTTATAAAATCACTAAATAGTGATGTGTGCCTTCCATGTATTATGGGTGCAATGGCGCTTGCAGCACAACCTGTGACTCTCTAAAAAGCATAATGAGCAGGGGAGAGATGAGCAGCTCAGTAAGTATTTATGATAAATAAGGCTCTGACGCTGGGAGGGATTGGGGGCAGGAGGAGAAGGGGATGACAGAGGATGAGATGGCTGGATGGCATCACTGACTCAATGGACATGAGTTTGAGTGAACTCCAGGAGTTGGTGATGGACAGGGAGGCCTGGCGTGCTGCGATTCATGGGGTTGCAAAGAGTCGGATACGACTGAGCGACTGAACTGAACTGAACTGAAGTACCCCTACAGAATGGATAATGGGAGCCCCCCAAAGGGCAGCTAACCCATTCTTGATGGTCCAGGAAAGGTTTCCTATTAGCCTAGGCTGAATTTCTTAGGAAGTGGACACGCGAAGAGGATATGGAAGTTGAGGGACTGAAGAAAGCCCTGAGACAAGTTAAAACCAGTTTGAGCAATTCTCATTAGTCCAGTATGGGTGGAACAATTGGTTAAGTTAGTATTATGTTGCCCTTCAACATTGTGCTTTTCTTCTCAGCAAAAGTACCCTTCTATTATATAAATACTTGCATTTTTCTTCTCCCACCTATAAAATCTTATGTATCCGTAATGGCACTTATTAAATGCAACACCCATCATACAGCCTCTTATAGCTAGGATCTTATTTTCCTCATGTGATCTTACATCTCTCTAATGGCATTTTACATGCACTGCTGCTTATTAAAGCTACATATTTTTCCTCACGTCCTTCATCTACCCTCACAAAACTGGATATCGAGGGTTTTATTTTGAGGATCAAAACTGAGTCTCATTTTTCTGGATATACCTGCAATCAATGCCTTAAAAAAAAGGCAGAGACTTAATGCGTGTTTGTTGATAACTAGTGAAATGGCACAGTGACACGAGAATGTGGATGTTTCCGAGATAATGAAGTGCCTTAAAGGTCTGAAGGGAATTTCGTTTTGTATATAAAACTAAGATGTAGTATTAAGTTTTTCTCTAAATGTAATATACTTGATACTAAAGCTATAATAAACATTCTTTACCTCAAATTACCAAATAAACTTTCTTATAAACATTTGGAAAAAAAAATTATAGAGTGGATACTTCAGACCTAAAGTCACAGTGATTTATGACAAGAAAAATATTTTCCATAATAATATATAATATCCATAATATCTATAATAATATATATCCATAGTAACAATGGATATAGTTGCTATTTGTTGTAGAAATATTGTGCTTCACCATATACATTATAGAAACAGTTAGGAAGGTTTTCGAGAAAAATATAAATAGTCCAGGTTTTTCTTTCTCAACATTTAATAGAATATTTCATTCACACTAAAGTTCATGAACCTTTAAAAATCCACCTATACATCTGATACCAAGTATGTCATATTATTAAAGATAATATGTTTTTCTCATATGCTGAACTACAAATAGTATCTTCCTGATTGTCCAGGTAGCAAATTCAGTATCTGTAAACAATGGCAAGTCTTACTAGTTTAAATGTAATCCCCAACTTGGACACTGAAATGTATGTAGCACAAACAGAATTAAAATGGTCCAACAGAGTTTTTAAGGTATCCCAAGAGTTTAAAGCCACATGCTCTGCTTTCTTGTAGACAGGGCTTGTAATTGCTTTGATCAGGCTGAAGCAGATACCAAGGATTCTTGGGTAAATGGCAACATAAGTGGGCAGGTCCTTGGACAATGGGTTGCCCAGATTAGGTACACAAAGGGCTTTGGGGTTGGTGTTAAAGAGTTGAGTCTTCCTTTCCTCTTTGTACACAGTGCGAAGAAGTCTCTGACCCCTTTAGGACATTCTCTAGCCTATCTGATTCCTAAACAATAGGTGGTGAATAATTTGACCAACAAATGAAAAGACTATGGTTCCAAGCAGCCAAAGTTACAAATAAGCATAAAAGAATGTAGGCCTATCAACTTAGACCTTTGCCTCTGTTACAACTGTATTTGAAATTATAAAAAAGCATCTCTAGAAATACAAGTAGGAAGATAGGACATTCTTAAAATATTTTCAGTTATTATCCTTCAGAAGACAAAGTAACAGATCCATTCATTAACAGTTACACACACTCCTGTGTAAACACTGGCTCTTACTCATGGTTGTAATGTTTAAATGATAATTATTCACAAAGTAAATTTCAAAGAGGCCTGAAGTGTGCCTATATGAATGTCTGACAATATGAGTCACACCATACCCAAATGTTCCTCTGCTCTTTTCAAAAGCACTAAAGAGACAATTCAATATACAAGCCATCACATTCAGACTGATGACACTGTGTCTTTGTCAAATGTTTTGGTGCTGAGATATTACACTGTTCTGTTCTCCTGCATTACTGAAACATTTCAAAACATTTCAGAATTAATGAATTTTGATACACAGTATCTTTCAAAGATCCTAGAATCACTAAATTTGAGTACCAATCTAAAAACTTCATCTAAACTTATTTTTTTCACACAATATATTTGTGTGATATATTTGGAGATATCCTAATTTTGCTTTTTCACAATCATTCATTTAGTGAGTAGAAACAGAGAATTACCCATGGTTCAAATAAAGAGGAATATAAGCTGAAAGGTATGCATTTGGTTAAGGAACTAAATGCAAAAAAAAAAAAAAAAAAGTTACTTTAAATTCCAGCACAGAGGACTTCTCTGGTGGTCCAGTGGTTAAGAATTCCACCTGTCAACGCAGGAGACACGGGTTTGATCCCTGGTCCAGGAAGAGCCACATTCCATGGGGCAACTAAGCCCGTGTGTCACAACTACTGAGCCTGTGATCTAGAGTCCATACATGCTCCACAACAAGAGAAGCCACTGCAATGAGAAACCCATGCACTGCAACTAGAGTAGCCCCTGTTTGCCACAACTAGAAAGCCCATGTGCAGCAACAAAGACCCAGCACAACTGAAAATAAATAAATAAGTAAAATTTAAAAAAAATTCCAGCATGGCATAATTTAAATAGGTAATTCAGAGTATTAGAAATGACCCAAGGTTCTATCTATTATAAACGAAACCTTAGTACTATTTTTTACAAACATGACTAGAAGAGATAATCTTGGGAAAAGATGAAGGGACAAACATTCAAAAAGAAGGAATCAAAAAGTTTTATTTTCATTACAGGGAATACTCCACAATTTTATGTCTTTATTCACTGAGCCACTCTTCATCTCACGGCCTCCTTAAGTATTTATACAATGAAATAAGACTTTATTAAAGCATTGTTTTTTAAAGGCATGTTTTTTATGTGGTTTAATTTTACTGTAAGAGTTGGACCAGGTTGAGCTCCTCACAATTTGAATTTACACATATGTTTTGGTAGCTAATATTTTCATGTGAATTTCACAGATAGTCACATATATAATATACATGTGTGTGTGTGTGTGTATGTGTGTTTTATTTAAGAAAAAGCATAGAGAACACAGTTTCTCACCGCTGAAGATGGATAGGGAGTCCCAGAGACTACAAGATAGGGAGTTGAAGACTACAAGCAGTACTTTGTTTTTCACCTATTGTACACCACCTTCCCGGAGTCTTTCTCTATAACCAAGAAGTTCTGAGGGTTAAATCAGAATTTCTTGACTGACTCCTGAGGAAGCTCATGGAAGGAAGAAAATAATATTCATGACTTTTTTTCCATTTAGTTCTACAGATCACCCACATTGTTTTTACCAAAGGTGATACATTTCTACATCCTGTTACTTGCATTATCTTCTATTACCTATCCTGTTACCTATATAAACTGCACCTTTGTATCATTGGTATCTCTGCTTCTGGTATAGTTTAGCATCTTGAGCAACTCAATATACCAACTCAGTATGGTATTTGGTAATATTTTGGTCTCTGAAGGCCAAAAGTTTATTTTGAGGGGCTTCATGGTTCATATTCGTATATGCTATAGGAAACTAAGTCAAAGCCCATTTTATTCTTATTTCATTATCATTCATGGTATTCTTTAACTTCTCCAAAACATAAAATTCAGTGAGTCTAAAAGCCTCTGCTAGGGAGACACGGAGAAGGAAGACAATCATGTAACAGTAAAAGAATGTGGGGATGAATCTTTGGTCATATCACAGAGCTTCATTACCCACAAAATCAGTGGGATAATTTCAAAGAACCATAATAATACAAGTTTTTAACTAAAATTTTTATAAAGATACTTGCATGGGTTACATTTTAACTTAATTTTATGTTTGCATATATATGGAAATTTTACATTTCAGTCATTTCTTCTTATGTTTCATGTCTGTTCTCCTTGCAAAGACACTGAAAACGTGTGTTTTAAAATAGAGTCTTAGTCACCAAAGCTAAGGGATTAAACATTGTTATCTAAAAATCTATACATCCTATTTGTAAGAATTCTGAGAAAGAATAAACAAAACATCTATATTTATGAAAAATTCAACTTAAACTTAATTTAGGAATCAAAACAAAAATGTAATTAAAGTAACCAAAGCCAAATATTCATAAAGAAATATGTTTAAAAATCTACAACTTTTCTATGAATAATTTTATAATGTCATTTACTGGTAGACATTTGACAGATATGTGTATTTGAAAATACTAGCAAGTACTGCAATAGATGTCTACATTTATCAAAACAAAACCAAAGAATGTGCATATATGCATTTATATAGCTAAATAAACAGTAGTCTACATCTTTATTAACAAAAAGTTTTAGTTTAAGAAGTTCCATAATGGCTGTAAATACTTTCACTGTAGATGTTATCTTCAGAAATCATTTTATCAGAAATGCAACAACTCAGACAAAAAAGGTAATTCCTTGTCAGTTCTAAATGGGGCCGCATGAACTCTCTCTGCCATTTGTCTCAATTTTAAAATACCCTTTATTGTCCAGTATTACAGTAATAAGATGAGAGGAAATATGAAAGTGATGAGTAGTTACATGACCTAGAATTTCAGCCACAATGTAGCTGAGAATGTTAATTTAGTGTATGAAACCTATATTTGAATCATAGGGCTAAATAACTTAAAAAGAACTTAACATTATTAAAATTATCTCTTGAATTTCCCATTTTATGACACTCGAATGTATTTCCCTTTCATGGAATAATTTTTTATCTTCATCAGGCAGCTGTAATCTACTAATTGCCCACCTCTATTATAGATATAAAGTAAATCAGGGAACTGTAACTGACCGATTTCTGTCTTTTTGATACATGTAGGAAAAGGGATATAGTTATTGACATTGATTTGCAAATGAGCTGCACACTTAAAAATCCAGAGTAGGAAAGAACATCAGCCAGGAGATACATTTTAAACATACAAAATAATCACTTATATGGATACATTTTAAAATTCCATGTAAAATAATTAACCTATTAATTGTATGTCAACACTGAAAGATGTTTCTAATAATAAAAAAAAATAGAGCTAACCACATTTAGAACCAATTAGTCTTTTCCTGGTGGAGCTAGGAAGAATTGTATAAATTAGAAAGAAATAAGTCAGGATGCAGTGATTTGCAGAAAAAATAAATTGGTTCACAGGAAGTTACCAATATTAAGGTATCATACAACTTATCTTCTTTATATAAAGACTTAAGATAATTTTAGTTTGATAACAGAAAAATCATAAAATATTATATTAGATAATAAAGTAATGAATAGATTTCTGTAGGGATAATAAAACATAATTTATATAAATATGTGGTAGTTCAAAACCAGTTTCCACACATTCTCATCAAATCCACAATAGTCAATGTAAAATAAAAGAAACCATATCCTATACAAAGTAGAATCTGAAATAAAATTTTACTGTGAGGAACTGAAATCTTTGATGTATTATTTCTCCTAATTTTTGGTAAGTGTCTTTTCATGGTATTTTCCCCTTCCAAAAGAAAATAATTCACTTGCTCTGTTTTAGAATACCAATTTCTTAGAATCCTAACGGAATTATTTTAGGATATTATCATAACCATTTATTAAGCAATATGTTAAACACCATGCTAATATACTTAATCTCTGTACTCCAGCCACATCTTGTGTTTACAGGGATAAGAAAGGAGGTGTACTGCAAATACTGTCATTTGAGTTTTCAATACTTTTGTTGTAAGAAATTATAAGATAAATATTTTCTCTTTTGAGAAAGGAGGACAGAAGAAAATAGGCGAGAATAAAAAAAAATACTGAAAAATGTGAAGAATGTAGGAGAAATCGTCAAGTGAGAAGAGGTGAGGATGGTAAAGTAAAGAAAACTTAGAAGAAAAACCTAAAAAATAAAGACAACAATTATACATATTTAAAAAAGAGAGAAAGCACATTGGTGTTAGCCAATATTGTGGTACTGAATCCACTCAATGAACTACTCCTTCCAGGCAACAGGATAAGGGCAGGGCAGGGGGAAGGGATTTTTGAGTTTTAATGGGTCACCATACTCTCCATCCATTCTGATTACATTGGCTTCCCTTTCAGACAATACTCGCCTGTTGTTCTGAGGATGAAGGAACAAGAGAGTGAAGAAAGAGTCACAAATGAGAGACTAGAGTAAGAATAAGAGAATAAAGGAGACACTGCTGAGAATTATATAAATGAAGTCAGAATGACCTTTCCAGATAACTCAATAGTCCTTTATCTCGTTCCCTTCTCCCATCCCCTATGACATCAGCTGCATTCTTGTTCAGTAATGTTTACCATTTAGGGGGTAACAAAACCCACTAGTTTACAGTGTTCATCTTCCATCTCTTACTGATCACTGTCAAACACCCTGACTGTTTGTTGTAGGCTATCTTCTTCTTGACTACCCCAACCTGGTTATTTTCCCTTCCAGTAGGCTTTATAGCCCCATCTACTGAACCCTTTCTTGCCATAATGTAGTCACCAGGTTCCAGAAGACTTTCCAAAGTAATAGTGAATATATTTTAGTATATACAAAAAATAAAAGGAAAATTTTCCAACTGCTAGATTCAACCATCACAAACCCCATTCTTTTCAACTGATATTCCTAAGAAGAAAGTATCTGTTTTTAGTATGGATAGACTTTAATAACACTTACACACCAAAAACAGCAAAGACATGAAATTTTAACAGATTCATTAGGAATATGCCCAAATAGATTTAATAACTATAAGTAGACTCATCAGCTAAAAAAAAAAAAGTGTTAAAAGTGCATCATGAGGGCAGAGTTGCTGGTTCAAACTATGCCGAGGTATCTCCCAGAGAGGAATGTAGTGGCAGATGAAGTAGAAAAAATCTTGGGAGATTCCAGCAGCCTTTGAGGAGTTGGATCTTCACTGGCAGGGAAGACATGCAATAGGGCTCAGTCTGCTTTGCTTGGATGCTCATGAGTTTTTCTTCTTCCTACCTGGCAGCCAGTTTCTCAGCCACAGAAGTATGTTGATTAGAAAAGCTTAAAAGCCACTTATAATAAAGAATATAGCAACGTGAAAAAGGACATAAAACTTCCAGTTTCATTTTAAATAAGAAAATATATATATTTTAAAGAGCAAACTGTAAATACACACACACACATCTAACTGAACATCTTGAAGATATACCATACTAGCAATTTCAAAAATAGTATTTGAATTCATCTGTGATTATTCAACTTTCTCAGACTCTCAGGGGAAAATTTCACATTGCTTTTCTAGGTATTTTATAATAAGAAAAGTAGTCAAATTTTATATTGTACATTACTACCTATAACAATAGGAAATTTTATAATTATATAAAAATACTAACTGAGCTAATAACATTCAAAACATAAAACTGAAGATTATTCTTTTCATTCTTGAACCTATATTGGTATAGAATAATATTGGTAATATCTCACTATTCTGGTTAGTAAATACTGGGTTAAAATATGTATTTCAAAAGCATTAGGCAATATTTTAATGTAAATATATTATAACAAACCCCTAATATCCCTGGTTATGAATGCAGGGACAGAAGGGATAACTGTAGACTGCAAATAACTTATACTTGTTTCAACTAATTTATCCATCTTTCAAACCTTTCGTAATAACAACACTAAGATAATGTCCATTCCCTCACCTTTGTATATTGTCTCGTAAGAAGTAAAAGCCACTGCACAGACTACAATGGGGGCAATAGCAAGAAAGAGAGGACACAGCAGGGTGCATTTAATGAAAGATACCATTCATGCACAAATATGGCTCATTTGAACAAAAAGAAGGCAATCTGCTAATTGATCATATTATTAAGGAAGGTCACTTTGATGGAATTCAACATAATTTTCTGTCAGACAGTGTCTCTATTATCATCCAAAATCAATTTGTAGGTGCAGTAGCAGTCTGCTGAGGACTTGGACTCTAACTGGCCCAACTGTTGTAGTAGATAAAGGGAGGTTGGAAAGTTAATTTCTGTGGAACTTCTAACACATGCCTGGCGTTGTGTTTCATGTATCTTGTCTATCTGGAGGAAGGCAGTGAGTGAGGATGTAGCAGTAAAGTTAAATTTCAACCCCATTTCTAATTTCAATTAAGCTGAACCACTACCCAAGTTATGTGAATTCTCACTTCCTCTATTCTCTACCCTTGGCTCTGCGTAACCTCTCCCTGAACCTTAAGATTTACTTACAGGATTGTGGGAATTCCTCCCCTTTTGTTTGATAATCTTGCAATTTGAGTTTGGGGAGGGAGTATAATAAAACTGAAGTAAAAGCATGGACCTTGGAGTCAGTGAGCTTTGAGCTGTGGGTGGGTTAAATAATCATTCAGTCTCCACACACCCCTTCTTCATAGGATTATTGTGAGGAGTAAATAACATAAAATATGTGAAGGGCTTAACATGATGCTTGGCACACTGTAAGAACTCAGGAAGTGTTGGCTACGGTTATTATTATTGAAAAGATAAACGCAAATAGTTATCATGACTCACTTAAAAAATCTATAGGTCAATTTCAGAGCAAAAACTGAAAGCAAGTTCCTCCAATCATCATTCTGTGTAGTTTCTAATATTTTAGAATATTCCTGCAATAGAAAGATGTGTTGACACATTCTCACAGTATTTAAATATCACCAATCCATATAAATTTTACTGGTTCACTTTAAGTCTTTTAAAGACTTTCATATTCAACAGACATGAGAATCTTTGCTCCACAAAGAATATCCTTTTAACAACTTTATTTCTCATTAGAGACTAATTTCTATCCTCTTAGTGTTGACCAACTGGAAATAGGTCAAACTATCCAACAGACATCATATTTGCTAAGGTCACATTGTAGAAGTGGAGGCAGTGTGAACATCAGGAGGAGCTGCCAATCTACTTCAGCAGCTGTTTTATCCCACTGCCCAAATCCTCATCCTAGAGGACAAGAAACTGCTCAGGATAATCACTTTGTACTGTATAGTTTCTAGTCATGAGAACTTACTCATCATCAAAACTGTCACAGAGTGGAAAGGCTCTGTTGATTACCAATATCCTCTATTAATTAGCCTCAACTAGCTAACAATAATTAGTATTAACTTTATACCCCATACATATAGTTTTTCATACTTTCATTAACTTTTATTCACTTAGAAAATGAACTTATTGAAGAAATGTCGTAAGTTTAATTATCAGTGTTCAGGAGCCTCTCCAAGATATTACCAACTTCTCATTCAAACCAAATTTAAAATAGCATCTGCCTTAATATCAAAATCACTGAGAAAGATCAGACTTTTCACATGAGTCTTCTTACCCTCCAAATATAGCCTTTCTTCTATGACTAGAACAGGCAAAACCAAATTTAGTTAAAAGGTACAGTAGGAAATAATTACTTACTCTGAAGAGTCAGTGAGTAATAAATAGAACATTTACCAGGAAAAAAATGTTTTTCTTTTAAAATATGGATTATAAATCAATAATCAGATTATTTCAATGTTAACTTCACTTTTTAAAAACCACATATTTTATTTTGGCAGAGATAGAGCAAGTGAGATAGAAGCTAGTCCAAAATGAAAATCATATGATGTTAATTTTTAAAATCTAAGATTAAGAAAAACTGCCCTTGAAAATCTACTATAGGCACATAATGTCACTGTCATTCTCAGCCTAGAAAGGGAATCATGAGGTTCAAAGAACAAAAAAAGAAAAAAAATTATGAACTTATTTAGTTAAGTGCAATAGTTTTAAAACTTAAACTATAGTTCTCTTTTGGGAAATGAACAGCCAATTCAGCTACTAAAATTTAAAATTAAAAAATGACATGAAAATAAATCAATCTGCCAGATACTTTAATGAACAAATCAATGTTAAAGTAGATAAATGAATGTATGGTGCTATAAAACATATCTACTAGGTAACTTGATAATTTTTTTTAAATGAAACTTAAAAGTTATACTAAAAAATTTGAATTTGTACACACTATCACTTTAATTTCTATTCCAAAATGGTCATCCTAGTTCATGGGGTAATATTATCCATATAGAATTGTACATCTAACATCAGCCACCAACAATAAATCATGTTATTTTAAAACAATGCCTTATGAAATTTCTTAAGATAATTAAGAAAAATAGTCATTCAGTTATTTTTCAAAAGGCTATTTAAATATTTTATACAGAAACAGGCATTTCATTTCATTGTTTTCTTTTAAAGACTTAAGCAATCTTTGTATTAGTTCCTCCCAGTGACTTGTAAGGTAATTATACATACCACAGTCTGATGATTAACTTGAATCACTTCATCGCCAGCATGGATCTTCTTGCACCGATCTGCAGGTGACTAAATTAAACATAAAGGAAATGATAAAGAACGTAAGTTTTATCAATCACTTCCTCTCTATGGAAACACTATCATAAGTTCACTCCTTTAAATTAGATCAAGGGCTTAATTATAATCTTCATAAAATTAAACTAAAAAAATGTTACTAATATTTGATATTTAATTCAGATGACCATTATATCTACTACTGTAGGCAAGAATCCCTTAGAATAAATGGAGTAGCCCTCATAGTCAACAAAAGAGTCCGAAATGCAGTACTTGGATGCAATCTCAAAAATGACAGAATGATCTCTGTTCGTTTCCAAGGCAAACCATTCAGTATCACAGTAATCTAAGCCTATGCCCCAACCAGTAATGCTGAAGAAGCTGAAGTTGAACGGCTCTATGAAACTCCAATACTTTCGCCACCTGATGCGAAGAACTGACTCATTGGAAAAGACTCTGATGCTGGGAAAGATTGAAGGCATGAGTAGGGGACGACAGAAGATGAGACAGTTGCATGGCATCACCAACTCAATGCACCTAAGTTTGAGCAAGCTGCGGGAGTTGGCGATGGACAGGGAAGCCTGGTGTGCTGTAGTCCATTGGGTAGCAGAGAGTCGGACAAGACTGAGCGACTGAACTGACTGAATATTTGATATACTATTTGTATTCTATGTAAAACTAATAACAGAAAGTAGGAATGTAAGACAATATATAGATATTTATGTTGTAAAAGACCATTATGTTTCTGAGATCATTAGGGAAAAATAATAACGGCAGATTGTAAACAGGCAACCCTCTCAGTAGTTCTACTGGGCATCTGGTTCAAAAATATATATGTTAAAACATAATCTTTTAAAACTTTGGTCTTTTTCATTTAATACAAATAATTCACATTAATTTCAGCAAATATTTTCAAGTACACCTTTATGATCAGCACCAAAGCTTTGTCAACTAATGATTATATTGCTAATTTATTTCATCATTAATACCATCAATTCTGAATAAATGAGAAAAGCAAATTGAAAGGATAGCCATTAGGTCAAAGTTACATTAAATAACATTCTTTTCAGTATCTAACTACAAGAGAGTCCTATTTCTAATGTTTCACGCAGCATAATACATTGGCAAAACCACATTAAATAAACTAAAATGCCAACATTTATACAGGATGTAACAATTTTATCATTTTTCCTCTTTATTCCCCAAAGAGATTAAAAACAAAAACAAACAAGAAAAAAAAAAGACTAGTAAACTAATATTGCCAAGTTTTCTGAAGTTTTTAGGAAACTAAAATGAGATTTAAGATAGAAATTTCATAATACTGTAAGAATTTAAAATACTGTTCTATTCTTTATTTTTCCCTGTAATGACTATTGATTATGTATATTAGACATTTTAATGATAATATGCATATGGGCTTTTGAATAGGCAGAAAATGTATTTTATGAAAAAAATGTATTTGTGTATTTATATGTGTGTTAATTTATCAAACACAACTATAAATACTGTAATACAATTCATTATTATCTATTGAAAGGAAAAGAAGGATGATATGGTGATGGAACTTGCAAAGTAAAATGCTACTTTTAAGACACTGGAATAGGATTTTCTTTAAAAATTATTTATAATAGGCTAGAATCCAAGGTTAGATGGTATCTCAGGGAATTCCACTTCTTGAAGGAGTAACACAGCCACACAATTAAGAGGGTAGTTCACCTAGGATGTGAACTTAACTTTAAGAATAGTGTCACAACAAGAAAAAAACAAGCATTTATTTCACAAAACCTACCAAATCAGACAAGACCATGTAACATTTCTGAAAAGTTTGTAAATAGAGCTGTAACTATAGAGTCAGTCCCAGCGCTATTTGGCTTACAATTGATCCTTTTAAATGAGTGAATGAAAAGAAAAATCAAGTCAATGGCTCTAATTCATAATGTAAAAGAGCTTGATAGCTGCTACATAAAATTCAAAGAAACTGAAACAACTTTTTGCACAGGGAAGTGAAAAAGGAAACAATTCGTACAAAGTATAGACTTTCAGTGTTAAAATTTATCCTAGAAAGAGTTTATCCAAACCCCCTAATTTTACAAAGGAAAAACTAAGAAACTAGGGTACAGCAAAACAAAATAACTTATCCACTTAGTGAGCAGCTTTACTAAGACTCAACACAGATCTAATGATAAATGATTTAGGGTACCAAAAATAGTGAAATACTTTCAAGAAAAAAGAATTAAATGATGAACTAGTAACATACCATTTATATCTGAACTACTCATAGAATCAATCCTTCTTTGGTCACTCATCCATTTATAAAATATTACTAATTAATATAAACAATGCATAGTGCTCAACTTTTTTTTTTTAACAGACTCCATACAATGTAGAGAGATTGTTTTGATCAATTCTTCAAGATACAGTTAGTTCAAAATAACCACTTCTGTGATTCCTTCCTTGTTTTTATTTGGCAGCATTTACTATTTTTTCCTTTGTCCATCTATGCAGATTTCAGTACCTGTTTACACAGATAAATCTGTACTTGTATGCCTTAGGGGCAGCAAGTTAGTTTAATTTAAAATTTTTTTCAATACCTAGTTTCAAGTCTGGAACACAACAGACATGAAGCAGAGTTTTGCTAAATGAACAAATGATCAAACAAATGATCAGAGGAATGTACACACGAATGAAAATGATCAATCAGTGACAAGAGTATAGTTTATAAGTATCTCACTGCATTTAAAAATGTTAAACAGTTGACAATATGCAAATAACGTATTCTTGATCTCATTTAACTCATATTTAATAACAATGAGACGCCAGCACAAAACTGCAACTTCAATGTATCTCACCATTCACAAGAAACTAAGTGAAGTGGAGGGGGAAAAAATCAACAAATGGTTAAAGTAATAGGTGAATTAGATGAAATAATGTTGTCTTTTTAAAAAGAAAACGCTGGTAAAATGTTGAGAACAATAATAACTTGAGATTTAACTAATTTCACCTCAGTCTTCTTTGAAGGAACATGTTATAAATGTGATTTGTCAGAATTTCTAAAAGAAAAATATTTGAAGCTCAAAACCTGCTTAAGAGAGTGGGATGGAAATCTAGGACAACCAAATGCAGAAATAATGACTTATTATGCAACTCAGATCTGTTATAGTGATCATGTTAATGTCCAACACAATCATTTCACATTTCTGTAGCTCTTTTTTTTATAGTACAGTCTTTCATATTTATTATCTTATTTAATTTTCACAATAACCTAGTGAGGTATGCAGTACAGATGATATATTATTTATGATTTATAGTTGAGGACGGAGAAGGAAATGGCAACCCACTCCAGTATTCTTGCCTGGAGACTCCTGTGGACAGAGGAGCCTGGTGGGCTGCTGTCCATAGGGCTGCACAGAGTCGGACACGACTGAAGCAACTTAGCATGCATGCATGCATGCATAGTTAAGGAAATCAAAGCAGTGAGAGTGTAAATGACTCATCAGAAATTACACTGCCAACAAAATCAAAATTGGGTGTACAGCCTAGACTTAGTGACTCTGACCTACTGCTTGCAGTGGAGCATGTCTCTAAAACACATTTTTTTTAAAAAATATAAATTTATTTATTTTAATTGGAGGTTAATTACTTTACAATATTGTATTGGTTTTGCCATACATCAACATGAATCCGCCACAGGTATACACGTGTTCCCCATCCTGAACCCCCCTCCCTCCTCCCTCCCTGTACCATCCCTCTGGGTCATCCCAGTGCACCAGCCCCAAGCATCTAGTATCATGCATCGAACCTGGACTGGCTATTCGTTTCATATATGATATTATACATGTTTCAATGCCATTCTCCCAAATCATCCCAGCCTCGCTCTTTCCCAGAGTCCAAAAAACTGTTCTATACATCTGTGCACCTTTTAAAAGAGAATCTCTTATTAAAAAACAGACTGGTCTCCAGAGCTAATTCAGTAGGTCTGGGGTGGGGCATTCCCAAAGGAAGCTGATGCTGCTGGTCCAGGGATGGACTTCACTGTGAAAATGGGCCGATCTATACCATGCTGCCTCTTTACTGAATAAAGTTCAATTATACTTCAGGTATTCAGGAAACCTAACTTATCTGATGTTTCTTTCTTACACAATTTAAGTTTCCTAATAAAACTACACTATTTGTCAGATGGAGGTGGATTCTTTTAGATATCACAATAACTTGTCATGAATCAGAAAATACTTAACAAATTCTGGCTTTGAATACAAAACATCTGATTTACTTCAGATAAATAGCTATTCTCAACTAACAAAAATAACTGAAATTCTCCCCAAATCAGTGCTTACTAACTCAGTATGTCTTTTTAGTTGTATATTTTAATCTGTTTATTTCCTCAGAAGTCAACCGGAATTATGGAAGTGCCATAAGTTGGTTAACAATAAAAGACAAAACATACTCCAAAATTTGAAATGTTAGAATACTTACATTTTCTGTAGTTCCAGTAATTACATGGAGGCCATCATATGTTGATTTAATATACATACCCTAAAAAAAAACACAAAAAGACAGCATAGGAAAACAAATGAAAACTGAAATATTTTCAAGGATATTATAACCTCATTTACAAAAAGAATTGCCCTATCAAGTTAAAATTGCCATTGCCGCAGGGATGAATCCATGATTCAATAAGGCTGTCTTTGAACTTTAAGAAATTCCTATCTGAATGTTCTGGCTTCTAAAGTTTGCCTGAAGAAGCCTGTACTCAGCTTAATCAAATGATTACTTGAATAGTGAACTTACAAAATGCCTCATGGGGATTCAATATCCTGAAGAAGATAGTTCACTCTCCTCAAAATCCATACTACATGTGCTGTGGCAAAATAAAAGTTACAATGGGAAATTCAAATATTGGGATATTGTTAGTTTATTATACTTGATACATATTATACAATAAAAAGCAGGTTTCCATAGAGCCACTACAGAACCACCGGACACAGAAGAATGAGAAGATATTCTTTATATCAACTTGTTTTCTGTTCCCCTTTTGTGGTATCTTACACATTCTGTCTTAATCTTATTGCTGAAGTTTTAGTAATTACATCAATGACCGATCAATAATTAAGAGGTGGAATTCCCTGGCAGCTCAGTGGTTAGGGCTCCACACTCTCATTGCTGAGGGCCCAGGTTCAATCCCTGGTTGGGGAATTAGATTTCACAAGCTGCACAATGTGGCCAAAAATGAATAAATATTTAAAATGAAAATCATAATATTAATTTAGAGGTAATGTGTGGCACCCCTCCTCCCAATAAAGAAGAAATTCCGTTTCCATTTAAACAAAGTGATTTCAGAAAAAGCTTCATTAAAGATAAAATATTATCTAGAAATCTTCAAATTATTCAAGTTTTAAGAACAAATGAAACCTTTAAGTTATGCCAGTTATGACAGGACCCTAAAAGAAATTACAAGAAAGGATTCACATTTTAAATACTGAAATATTTTCACTTAAATAAATCAGAAAAAAAAAATAGATGATTCTCTGAATGGCCTTTTTTCCTGAGGAATATTCTGATAAAAAATTTACTGAGTTTTACTTTGAAACTAATTTGCATCTCAACTATTGACTTCAAAAATTAAAAAATACTAACTTTAAAATAAACCTGAAGCCTGAAATATAAGGGACTTAATAACTAAGAACAATCATCTTGGAAAAAGAAGACATTTAAATAATTATGTGTAGACAATTGCAGTGTTAATTTCCTATACCTGGATGTTAACATTTTGATATCTAAATGTACTTGTGTTTTCACTAAAAATAACTAAGAAATAAAAACAAGAAGCAATAAGCTCATGGCATGGAA
Source organism: Oryx dammah (assembly GCF_014754425.2). Taxonomy (NCBI): domain Eukaryota; kingdom Metazoa; phylum Chordata; class Mammalia; order Artiodactyla; family Bovidae; genus Oryx; species Oryx dammah. The sequence continues at coordinate 113,062,332 of NW_024070207.1, forward strand.
TTATTAAGAAGTCATTGGGTAGGTTTTAATTCAGAAAAGTCATTTGAGTAATGTCATATGTCTAAGATGTTGGTATCAGTTCAGAGATTGTTTAAGCCTGGATCTCTTACTGTGAAACAAAATAAATGTAATTTTACAAGATGTTCATTTATCTGTGAATTCTAATTTCTTATATGAAAGTTCATCATTTTATATGAAATACATAACCTCAACAAACATAAAAATGGAAATTAATTAAGAAATTGGTTAGTTCTTGGCTATAACCATATGGTAATATTCAACCTTATACAGGTGACAAGTATATAACATACTTTATTTAATCCCATTATTTATTGGAAGGTAATACAACAGTGCTACATAGAACGGGACAAGATTCTTGCAATCATTTCCCCCATGGGAGTTACCAAATGACATCAAATTAATAAAGGATTTTTAAGTACATTTGTAAGAGTGAAACACTAAATTTTGTTTTAGTTTTTTTACATAGAAGGATTGTGAGAGGATTAAGTGGAAAAAAAAAACAGTGAAGTAAAACAATATAGCAATATATAACTTGGACATATACAACAATCATCACTCATCATTATCTATCACTATCATCACTAACAGCTACTTGTTACAATCTGCTAAGGACTGTGTTAGTGTTTGACATTTATTTACAATAGTCTGTGTGGTACACACTATGATTATCTCTGTTTCAGGAATAAGGAAACTGAGTTACTGATAGACTGGGCAGGTCTGCCAAAGGAGGTGAAGCTGCGTTTCGAGCCCAGACAATATTCTCAACCATGAGGCTCCTAATTTACAGATTTATTAACAGAAGGGTTGTTCACCTTCACTTTCCTTATTAGAACAGAATATTTGGGAATTGTAGATACTGAGTCAAACAGTCACTGTTTAACATCCATTCTAAAAAGATGAAGACCTCTCTAGCACACATATACTAAGTTCAATGTGGTTATAAAAGAATAACTGGGTTTGACCTTTTACAAATTTATTTTAATCATCCATCTCTTCTGACAACTGCAAGTAAAAGTTGATTATATTTCTTTCCACACTTCTTTCAACAGTGCATTACTGATTATGAATTAAGGTGTTTGACAAGAGCTCTATATAATTTCTTAAATGATTAGGTCATAGAGAAAGTCTGGTCTCCTAAAATAAATATTTAGAAAAATCATTATATTCATCAGGATAATAGGAACTCATGGAGATAATCTAGTTATGACTCAGGAAATGAAATCTGTATGCAATTACTACACATACCGGGAACTTTTAAAATGGCAATTGTAAGCTAAAGCAAGTTATCAATTAGTTATAGGAAGAGGATTTCATCATTATATATAATTAAATGTGTAATTTATATTAAAGCTAATTTTTTTTCAGATGGACAAAGTATATTTTTTAAATGCTTAAATAAATAAGGATCTAGCTATGTATACAGAGTTCAGTTTTTGCAACTTCATAGTTATGAGCAATAAAACAAATAAAACATATTTTTAAAATGCCACATAGAATAAGATATTTTGTTTTATGCAACAAACCATTCATTGTAACTGCTTTTCATAATCAAGACTGACTTCTTCAGCTTTTTCATCTTTCTGGTGGTACTAACAAGGAAAATGGCCCAAAGTCAGGCACAAACAGAAAGTAAGAGAAGAAACAAGTTACTTGGATGCGTTTCAAACTAATCATCTTCTGAATAATGAAGAGTTCACAGAAATACATCTGATCACTTGGTCACCTCTCAGAAAAGGTCAAACAGCAGAAGGACATGAAATTCAAATGGTTCTTTTTCTGGGACTGAGACAAATCTGGTTTTCCATTTCATCAAAATCTTCATTCTTCCTTCCTTCCTTTTCTCTTTTAAAGCAATTAATTAATTCTGGAGCTGACTCCAACAGCTCCCTGTCTTCTGTTCAGCTTGCCAAAATGACATTTGCTTTACTGTCTTCAAATGGCGGTTAACCAATGGAACCAAAGCAACCTCACAGTCAAGTCAATGGAATAAAGCACTTTAGGAGCGAGTCCAAGTGCCTAAACAGCAAAAGAACTCTCTAAAGCAAAGAGGCTTCCCCAAGGTTGCTCCCTAAGCCCTTTTCCTCTCTATTCTTTCCATCTCTTGGCTCTGATCTAGTTTGATATGTTCCAATAGTTCTCATTTTCCTTTCTTTAACTTTTTGCTAATTATTGTTATTTAAAAGTGTTTTAGAAGTTAGCTTGATATATTTTAACCATTACTAAGCACAATGCCCACTATTCCTTATAATGCTCAGGACTCTCAAAACTAAGAAATCCTAGGACTACTTTGACTACTTAGGCAGAAAGTTGATGAACAATCTATCTAGTTTATCAGTGCAAGAATAAAGCCCGTTACCTTTTACCTATGAGAGATGTTCTGCTTTGAAAGAGGCAGAAAAGATCATCTGCAGATGTTTTAAACTGATTAAACTTCATTAAAGCTTGGTATTCTCCCATGTTTTTCTGTTCCTTTCCTTCATTTAAACACTTCTATGGCTAAGCTCATGCTAAATGTCACCCAAATCCTCAAATCTATTTCAAATGTGACTAAACTTAAATCAAGTGACTGATTTTTAAAATGATACCTTGAGTAAAGTTACGTAAGATTTTTATTCAGTCATCTCCCCTTTAACATGAATCACATGAAATGGTTTTATACATAACTCCTTTTATTAATATTCAACATGTTAGCTTTTTCTTTTTGTCCCTTGGAAATATTTTCCCAATGAAATGGTGCTGATTACCCTTTTAAATGGATTCCTCTAAGTAGTTCTAATTTTAAAGTCATCCTCCTAAACTTCTCTTACCTCCTTTTAGCCACCCCAAGTTTAACTGTGGGATAATGGAACAAACTTTGGTAAACTGCACCTCATTTAGATTTACCTGGATTTAATCTCTGCCTCTATTGAATGTTACCTTAATGTCATACACGGCAAACTGGTGAGGATCTATGATACCATTTTCTCATTTTGCAAATACCTACTCTACAGAGTTGTGAGGATGATACCTGGTAAATGGTAGGTACTCACTCCTTCCTTTTCTCTACCAGCTCTCTTCCAGAATAACTGAACCTGGTTCTCGGCATTTTAAGTTCATGACTATTCCAAAGAGCACATCCAGCTCTACGTACTTGAAATTTAAAAAATAAAAGACCCCTGTCCAGGGGGTCTTTTGAAAATAAAAATCAAGGTTTCACCAAGTCCATAAATGAGCAATGTGTTGACTCACTTCACATGGTTATTTTCACCTCATTATTTTAGTGGAAATTAGAGGGAAAAATCAGGCTTTTTTCTCAGAACAATACTGTCCTCAGAACTGCAAATTCATAGAGCTACAGTGAACTTTAAAGAGGATCTAGTCCATCCCTTAGCACTCTTGCCTGGAAAATCCCATGGACGGAGGAGCTTGGTAGGCTGCAGTCCATGGGGTCGCGAAGAGTTGGATATGACTGAGCGACTTCCCTTTCATTTTTCACTTTCATGCACTGGAGAAGGAAATGGCAACCCACTCCGGTGTTCCTGCCTGGAGAGTCCCAGGGACGGGGGAGCCTGGTGGGCTGCCGTCTACGGGGTCGCACAGAGTCGGACACGACTGAAGCGACTTAGCAGCAGCAGCAGCAGCAGTCCATCCCTTCCTGCCCCTCACATTCTACAGATGAAAATATCACAGCCAAGGAGGTTTAATTTACTTCCTCACCTCTCCCATATCCCACTCACAGCTCTATTTTATGGAAGTGATTTGTATCCAGATTTTCTGTCTCCTAGTCTAATATTATATAGTAGCAGTTCATAATTTCTCACAGTGCAAATCACACTTAAAGAACTTTCTTTCCTTCAGAACTACTAAAAGGGGAGATTTTAAAGAAGGAAAATCTTTAATACTACGGGTAGAAAGATGCTTTAAATAAAACCGGACTTTGTAAAACATAACTAAAAGGAAGTAAGAATTAAAATCATAAATATTACTTCAAATAAGTTTATAAACATTAAAATAAATTCTAAAACTAATCAAAATATAGCTAATAACACTTATAGGTTACAATGATGACATACTTTGGCTATATTTGAGATGCTAATTTCCATCTTTCCAGGAAAATACAGATACAAGCCACAAAAAGACAGGGAACTATGATTACTCAAAAGTAATTTGTTAAGCATCCAGAGAAAAGTCATTCTATAGAAAACAGGACTTCAAGCCAAAAAAATCACTGGTGACCAATGAAGGCATTGCTCCCAGAAACCATTTTTTATATACACACACACACACACACACACACACACACACACACACACACACACACACACACACACACACACACACACACATATATACACACTTACACATACACCACACACACATATTCAGTCGAAGAAGGAAGGTCACATAAAAAGTTAAACCTGCACAGGAATCTATAAGAATATATTATCTGAATTACACTGTGAACAGTAGTTTTTAAGACTTCTATTTTCTAAAATATCCTTATTAGTATTCTTGGAAAATTCACCTATAGGGAGAGTAGAAACACTGTAGCATCAAACTATCATGAAATAGTTGTGTGGTAGGCAAGATGTTCTCCAGTCAGTTTCCTGTTTTTTTTTTTAATCTCTCACTTATTAATAATAATATTATATGCTTTCTTTCTAGAGACTCATTAAAAGACAAGGTATCCCTTGGGTTAAATTTAGAATCAATACAATTTTTAATCAGGTGAACAAAATATAGAAGATTATCTTTATTATGACATAATAAAAAATACATCTCATTGATGTTAGCCTAGTTTTAGTGATATCTACCTGCTTACTTACCCTTAAAAGAAAGAAAAGATGTGAATTATAAAGAATATTGGGTTTATTTAGCTTATACAACCTAAGGGAAGAGAGACCTATTAAAACGAACAAACAAAAGCAAAATAAAACACCCAGTTGCATCAGCAGATAACACTGCAGTTTTTATTACAAAATTCTTAAATTTCCTGTAAATCTAAGGAACTTTGACAGAGAAGGCAATGGCACCCCACTCCAGTACTCTTGCCTGGAAAATCCCATGGACGGAGGAGCCTGGAAGGCTGCAGTCCATGGTGTCACTGAGGGTCGGACCCGACTGAGCGACTTCCCTTTCATTTTTCACTTTCGTGCATTGAAGAAGGAATTGGCAACCCACTCCAGTGTTCTTGCCTGGAGAATCCCAAGGACGGGGGAGCCTGGTGGGCTGCTGTCTATGAGGTCGCACAGAGTCAGACAAGACTGAAGCGACTTAGCAGCAGCAGCAAGGAACTTTGATAAGGGTTAAAAATGTAACTAAAGCTAATTTATTTACCAAAGTAAACAGGCTAATTCAGAAATCACTATTTTAAATTTTCTTTCATCTTTATAAAACTTTTTATCATGACTAACTCCCACCACTTCAATTCCTCTAGGAGAGAAAAAAAAAAAACCTATTCATTCTGTTAAAATTAATGGATTCTCATATTTGGGGGCTGCCCACCCATACTATTAGCTGTCTGTTGATGGACGGTAGCTTTGATAAACATGGTTTCTCTTACCAGCCCTTCACTTGGTTTGATGTTTGCCAGCTGAATCACTTCAAGGTGGGCAGACTGTGAAACTAGAGGATCTGATGACAGGGATATGATGTGGTCACAGACTCCAGAAAGAGTTTTACACTGAAAACAAACAAACAAAAAATTATGGTCAATACATGTTGTAAATAACATAAATCACTTTTTATTGTAATACCTTTTACAAGGAAAAAGAAAAAATAGAAGAAGGTACTTGGCATTTTATTTTATAATATCTGTATTAAAAAGATACTCAGGTTAAGAAATACACACAAAACACATCTATATCTAAATTATAAACATAAGAAAGTGAAGTCGCTCAGTCGTATCTGACTCTTTGCGACCCTGTGGGATTCTCCAGGCAAGAATACTGGAGTGGGTTGCCACTTTCTTCTCCAGGGGATCTTCCAGACCCAGGGATTGAACCCAGGTCTCCTGCACTGCAGGCAGACCCTTTAACCTCTGAGCCACCAGGGCAGACCCCAGTAAATATAAGAACTACACATCAAAATTGGAAGATCTCCTGGAGAAGGAAATGGCAACCCACTCCAGTATTCTTGCTTGGAGAATCCCACGGACAGGGGAGCCAGGCGGGCTACAGTCCACGGGATTGCAGAGTCGGACTTGATTGAAGCGACTTAGCATGAATGCATACATAAAAATATTCAAGAAAGTTATGGTTATGTTTTGTTTCTATTATTTGATTCATCAGATCTAAAATGAAATGATTGTTTCAAAACAATCTTAATAACCTGAACACTTCTTGATACCAGCCACTGGATGGAAGAGAATTCAACAACTTCAAAGACCTTGAAGGTTTTCTACTTCATGATCAGAAAAGATTTAAAAAAAAAAATATCCAGCCAAAATCCAGGGAAAATGAATCTCCCAAATCTGCTTGGTGAACTCCTCCCTCTCATTTGTCTAGACTTTCCTTCTCAAGGTTACTCTTCTGCAAAGTTCCCCCTTCCTCCAGGCAAAGTTTGGCACTCCCTCAAACCTGCTTTCTCAACGTTCTATGAACTGTCCAAAACTGTATAACTTCATTCAGAAGCCCTCTAAGGCTGGGACCACGTCCTACTCATCTCTGACTTCTCTTCCTCCCCTACCCCTGGGAGACAGATCCTAGAACATTTGTTGTTGTTGACTGAAGACACAAAATTAGTGCTTAAATTAGGATAAATCTATTCATACCTTCTATCCAACATGTTACATTTGTTCTGTGACCACTTCATTACTCTACTTAAGGGGGTCAGTTCCCTCAGGGCTCTTTATTTGCTGCATTCTCTACATGGTCCACGACCTTGGTCTCTGCTTGGTTCAGCTTTCTCACCCCACAGAAACTGCCTGGCTAAATTTCTCCCCCTTACTGAAGCCCTGCCATTTGCATCTGCTTTTCATGGCTGCACGTTTACTGTGGCTATCAACCCCTAAGGATAGACCATGGACAGCATGGAAAGCATCAGCTTGGTATGAAGAGATGTGGGCAATCACCACACTGCCAGCTACTTGCTGTGTGTCTGTGAGCAAGTTATCTTATATCCTTGAAGTTCAGTTTACACATGTAGAAAGTGAGGTAATAAAAATTATTTTATATGTTTTACATGACAAATCAGGATAATGAATATATATTTTAAAAGTCTAATACGGTTTCTTTCCAAAGAAGACATCAAATAAATGTTTATTCTTCCCTTGTTGCTTTCTGTAAGCTCAAAGGGCTTGGTTCTCACTCATGGGATGAATTATCTTATTATTCTTAACTCCATGGCCTTGCTAATGATGTTACAATGACCAGTAATCATAGTGCATGGTCATGATGGGAAGTTCAAACCTCTTTACTCTCTCTGATGTTCAAGTTTCAATGCTTTCAAGAGATACCATGTAGGTATTTACCCTGAAGCTGCTAAGGAAAGTGCGAACAGGAAGACTCTCTCTCAGAACTACAGGGAACTGCACAGGGTGAGCGTCGTGGGCATATGACTTGTGCACAAGGGCCTGCATTTAGTATTATACTCTGCTGGTGCCATTTTGAACAAGGAGCTTCATATTTTCACTTTGCACTGGGTCTCACATATTATGAAGCCCATCCTGGGACGGTAGTTTCTGTGTTTTTAAAATTTCTTTTGAAAATATTCATCAGCAGCCAGGAGGAAAAAGACAGAATGGCAGCCCTTTACAAAAATGTCTACAGTTCAAATTGCTACTGTTTGATGGGAAGAAAAGCAACTGGGGCAGATTTAAATCTTTTAACTATTCCTTTCCTTCCTTAAGTGGTTTCATTTTCATTCTTATTTTCTCTCTGTCTCAAGAGTGGCAGGGGGCAGGACGGATAACAATGTTAATATGAAGGGTTTCTGTATAGAATACTTGAATTGCATGATAATCTGAAAATAAATAGGAAGGTAAAGAATATATAAAAATGGCTCAACATGTGTGTACTGCAACACTCAAGGCCTCATATAACACACTAGTAATGAGCAACAGTAGCTCTCCTATTCAAGTACTGGAAGCACTCAGAAGTGGAGTAGGAGGAAAAGAAGAAAAACTACATTGTAGGTGTTTTTACAAAAAAAAAAAAAAAATTAAATCTACCATACTAAGTTGCAAATCATTTTTTCAGATTTCTCTACTGAGTAATTTTATTTGTCAAATGCCTGCTATGTTCTAGGTCTGCTGGAAATACGAAAGATGAATAAAACATTGACTTTACTAGCAAAGCTATCAGGATTTAACAGATTAAAAATAATAAAAAGACTTAGAAAAGCAACTTGGCTAGAACCTTGCTCCCTATTTGAGAGATAACGTACTAGAATCTTTATATTGTAGCATTTGGCACTTGGTTCAATAAGCCAGTTAGAAGGGATACAAAATAGCTTGGTTTCATATGCTAATTCTACACTCATTACTGTATCATACACCAAGCCACTGCAGAAAACCACATTAAGGGTACTACAGAAAAGTTCCAAGGAAGTTAGCATTTTTATTTATTTGTTTACTTATTTACTGAATTTTAAGTAGGATTTAGAACTTTTTTCTTTTTTTAAAATAATTTTTAAGGGTCATTTTCCACTTACAGTTATTATAGAATATTGGCTAGATTCCCCATGTTGTACCACATATCCTTGAGCCTATTTTACACCTAACAGTTTGTATCTCCCACTCTCCACCCCTAGATTTCTCTTCCCTCCCCCAGTGGTAACCACTACTTTGTTCTGTGATTTGGTTTCTTTTTTGTTATATTCAGTAGTGTGAATGAAAAAATTCTGTCTGCCATATCCACAAACAAAGGATGCAGAGACCACCAAGCCCTTAGCCACTGCAGCCACACTCAAAGGTACACCCCGAGGAGACTGAGAATGGGAAAGAAGAGGGTGCTGGCTAAAGTGTGTATCAAAAGAATTAATTTCAGTGAACCCAGACTCCTGCATCTTCCCATACATGGGCAAGTACTAATTTCGTTAACTTGAGATGTTTGGTTTTCTTTAATTAACAGTGATCTTTTGATTTTCCCTAGTCTTTGTTGCAAAAACCCATATATACCCTGGTTACTCCCTAACCTCTTGGGAGCTGTTCCTCAGAACTATTTGAGAGGCTGCCTATATAGGACTTGAGTTCTCAGACAGTCTACCGAATAAACCATAATTCTCAACTTTTAGGTTTTGCATTTTATTCAGTTGACACTAGTCTGTTGTAGATTTTAGATTCCACATGTAAGTGACATCTAAAGTATTTGTCTTTCTCAGTCTGACTTATGTCACTTAGCATGATGCCCTACACGTCCTTGTAAAAAGTTAATTTTTCCCTTCAGTGAACACACAGTATTATCTATTGCTACCTAATAGTGTATCCCAGAGAAAGAAAATTAACTATAATATACTAAGAAAATACATTCTTTATTATTAAAAGTTAACATCAACTCTACAGAGTACCTACCATGTGTGCTGTACAACGCTAAATACCTCATTATTTCATGCATCTTTTTAACAACTTTCTGAAGTAGTTATTATTATAGTCAGTTTAGTAGGTGAGAACGGAGAAGGCAATGGCACCCCACTCCAGTATTCTTGCCTGGAAAATCCCATGGGCAGAGGAGCCTGGTGGGCTGCAGTCCATGGGGTCACTAAGAGTCGGACACGACTGAGCGACTTCCCTTTCACTTTTCACTTTCATGCACTGGAGAAGGAAATGGCAACCCACTCCAGTGTTCTTGCCTGGAGAATCCCAGGGATGGGGGAGCCTAGTGGGCTGCCGTCTATGGGGTTGCACAGAATCGGACACGACTGAAGTGACTTAGCAGCAGCAGCAGCAGCAGATGAGAAAGCAAGGCTAAACAAAGTCACTGTCTTGGCAACAAAACAATCTGACTTCTTAATCATTATGCTTACCATCTCTTCAATCCTTAAATCTCCATTTGTTGCTGATTAGTTTAATTTTTTTATTGTTTAAAATCTATGTTAGTATTAAAGGGATGTTATATAACATGTTTAAATTACATAGTATAGTGAAATATAAGCTGTGCCTACAAGTGTTCTTGCAATTTATAATGCAGTTTAGATAAGAACTAGTAGACTTGGGAGTATGAAAGAAGCAGCTCTCTGGGAAAACTTGCAATTTTAGCAACAAAAAAGACAACTCTATTCTAGTTAGAAGATAACTGTAGCCACTTGCATAAAGGAGATTCTTTCACTATTTTTGCAATATTTATATCAAATAATTTTAAATTCTATTTATCTTTAGTTCTAAAAATAGAAACAATTTTTGAAATTTTAAGTTAAAGCCTAGTAAAATATGTCTTTAGTATAAAGGAAACATAAAATGGCAATGAGTATTATAACTGATCCTCTGGATTCTGTTTATACTATGCAAAATGGTGAGAAAAGATTAGTGACTGAACAACAGTTAACAGATATGGTTAGCTAGTATTTAAGAAACTTTTAAAACAGAAGAGTGTCATGGGCTGGATTTAATGGTATTAGCATTTTTTTCCTCTCCAGTTATTTATATAAATTTCAAATTTGAATTAATATAATCATAGAGTATATTTTCAGGAAGAAATAGGACCTTTTCATCCTCTATCCTATACACATAGTATATTTTATATAGGTTTGCATATAGTGCATGGCTGGTTCACCCAAATCTAAAAGTTCTTAGGGGAAAAAAATATCTGAACATAGCACGTTTAGTATAAAATAGTGGTTTTTAAAAAGTCATAAAAGCAAAGTTTCAGCCACTGTGAAGATTCGAAAAACAGCAATCTTACATTAATATACTAACCAATAACAGAGCATTATTTCAGTATCTCTGATGAGCATTCTTTCATTATCACTGAACCTGTCAGACACTTTTTAGATTAATATGTGAAATAAACTATAGTATTTTTAAAAGGAAATGGAGAAAGCATTGAAAGTGCAAACAACAGTGAATAGGGAAGGAGTAAGTAAAAAGTTTTAAGTCAGCCTCTTAGCCTGGGAGCACATTCAGCCAGACATGATTAAGCTACTTAAAGTATTTTTATTTATGCTTCTCTAAATAAGTAAAATACTGGATACTTATTCTTCTGAGTATACTGGAGGAAATGAATGGAAATTATCTTTAGATTTAAAAATAAGAAATTCATTTCACATAGAAAAGAACCTCAGGTTCAGAAGTTTAACAAAAGGATTTATACAAGGAAATTTCTACTTTCAGGTATACACATATATAAAAGGGACAACAGTGTAAAACTAAGATAAAATGAGGAAACAATAAACAGATGAATATGTATTTTAAGATGGGAAAAATGATGTGAAAGCTACAATTTAAGGACAGCAAAAATAATTCAGGTTTCTTATCAATAATATGAAAAACATTAACAACAGTTTAGTTTTGATAAATAATATATACATATTAAAATAGTTATTGATATATAAATAATATTTCAACTAAAATAGTCTAGAGGACAGAGCATATTTTTATTTTGTTTGGTTTATATATTATTATACCTCAGTATTATTACGGAGAAGGAAATGGCACCCCACTCCAGTGTTCTTGCCTGGAGAATCCCAGGGACGGGATTCTGGTGGGCTGCCATCTATGGGGTCACACAGAGTCAGACATGACTGAAGCAACTTAACAGCAGTATTATAAATCATGTAACTGCCAATTTAGTATATTTCCAATATAATTGGTAAATGAGAGGCTTTGTTTTCATAAAATAGTACAAATTTACTCCAATATTAAATAGTGAAAACTCCAAATTATATAAGCTTCATTTAGAAATACAGTGTTTATAGTACTTGCCAGATCTATGCTGAGTTAGCAACTGTGCACTTACAATGGCTCCCTAAACCTACTTTGGGCTTCCCAGGTGGCACTAGTGGTAAAGATCCTGCCTGTCAATGCAGGAGACTTAAAAGATGCAGCTTTGATCCCTGGGTCAGGAAGATCCCTTGGAGGAGGGAATGGTAAACCACTCCAGTACTCTTGCTTGGAGAATCCCATGGACAGAGGAGCCTGGTAGGTCACAAAGTCCATAGGGTTGCAAAGAGTTGGATATGACCGAAGTGACTTAGCACACACCAACCTACTCTATAGCACAGGGAACTCTACTCAATATTTTACAATAACCTAAATAGGAAAAGAATCTGAAAAAGAATAGATATATGTATAACTGAATCACTTTGCTATACACCTGAAATTAATACATTGTAAATCAACTATGAAGTGAAGTGAAAGTTGCTCAGTCATGTCCGATTCTTTGCAACCCCATGGCCTATACTGTTGATGGAATTCTCTAGGTATCCCACACTGCAGGTGGATTCTTTTACAGCTGAGCCACAAGGGAAGCCCATAAATCAACTACACTCTAATATAGAATAAAAATTAAAACAGGAGTGAACAATTAATTTAAATTGATATTAAAAAGTATTAATACATCTGTGTCTCTTTTGCTGTCTTGCATACAGACACATTCCCCAACATAGGAAGAATTTCTTACTCATATGAGTAAAAAGAACTGTTCGAGAAATCTTTTTTAAACTTTAAAAACTAATACAATAGAATAAAATTTCAATTTTAAACCAATATAAAAATTATTTTTGTATATAACAAAGATTAAGAGTCTCAAAGAGCTTCAGAAAGCAACTGTATTTACAAATAAACAATAAAGGTCATATGAACTTTGTTCCAAAAAGACCTAGAAAACTCTCCAATCCCTTTAGGTTTCAGACTCTGATGGTGGGGGAAAAGCACAACAAAACTATTGGCAAAATGTAAAGAAATCACCACCACCACTGCTTTATTAAGCCATTCATTCATTCAAAAAGCGCTGAGTATCTGTTACATGATTTAAATGTCACTGCTACGTTTAAGGATTTCTCAAACTGAGACAGTGTTTCTGGTGATGTATTTGGCTTGTTCTTAGTATCACTGACGTTAACCATGTTGTCCTTGTGTTCCTGATGACAGAGAAGGAATAACCCTTTAAAATAATAATCATCGAAGAATGATGAGGTCAGTACCTACCAGTGAGAAAACCTCAGTCCCAAACGTATACCTACTTTGATGAGCAAGAAGTGGATCCATGATACTTCCAACTTACTTCCAATTACTTTCATGAGGCATCCTGTTGTTATTCAGTCATTAAGTGGTCTGTCTGATTCTTTGCAACCCCATGAATTGCAGCATGCAAGGCTTCCTTGTCCTCCACTGTCTCCTGGAGTTTGCTCAAACTCATATTCATTGAATCGATGATGCCATCCAATCATCTCATCCTCTGTTGCCCACTTCTCATCCTGCCCTCAATCTTTCCAGCATCAGGGTCTTTTCTAATGAGCTGGCCCTTTGTATCAGGTGGCCAAAGTATAGCAGCTTCAGCATCAGTACAACTACTTTCCTGAGGCATCCTGGTCTGAATTAAAGCTGGGACATGAGCCTCCATTGCTCTTTCGTTTTCTGATAGGGAAACAGTCAGATGGAAACCAGAACTGAATCTGGGAAAATCTCCACCCTATTCACCTTCTCTCTCTGAGGCAGAAAGTAGAGCCAACAGGCTTATAGGGAGTTCCCAGGCAGATGAGAGGGGTACTCATTAGAATGCACAGTACTTTCCAGGCTAAAGATTAACAAGAGTCTGGAAATACCAGTGGTTCAAGCAAGATGTAGGTTATCAGGAAGATGATTTCATTTTATTTCAGAGTCAAATAGCAAGAGTGAAACAGTTCATTATGTTTGGATGAGCTTCTGGAAAATCCAGGCACTATATATACAGTTTATGGACAAATGGGGAACAAATAGCAGAGACCTGGGAGCAATGTCTTTACTTTTAGTAGAGAAGTTCAAAGTTGCCATATGTGATTTTATGGAGAAAAGAGTTAATCACATTGGACCAGTTATTAGTTCATGGGCTCTCAGCTCCAAATTCACCCTTCAGTGTTTGCTCTAGGAACAGGCAGGACCTTTGTGCTCTACAGTAAGGACAATGTTAAGTTTGTATCAGCAGAGGGTGCTGGAGGGATAGGGAAAGGAGAGGGAAGCTTTTCTTCTTTCCTTTGGGCAGTGTTTTGTTTTATTTGCTTCTGGTACAAGGTCCATTAGCAGAAGTGTGAGGGGACATCCATGATGCCCAGACTATGTAGTCCCTCAGTGACCTCATAGCCTCAGTGTGGGCTCACTGACTACCATGCTATAGCCCTGTCAGCGTCACACTCACAGCAGCAGCTTCCCACTCCCTCTGTGAGGACTCTTACCAGCATCACTTGCCTGTATCCTGGAAGGTTGTTTCCTGCTTGTCTGGACCAGCTCTGGTTAGGCAACGTGGTGAAGCCGCAATGTGATTGTTCTAATGAGCTCTGGCCCTCAGCGTGGAGGAACGGTGTCCACTTACAAGCTGTCCTTCCTTGGGTACTCTGTCTTAGTCCTAGGGCATGCTTTAGCGGTATTCTTCCACCACCGTTTAATAATTATTTAGATTAAACTTCCCTTGTTTAAGCTACCGTGTAATTTCTGTCTCCAGATGGATTCAATTATCTTTTTGAAGAAATCTTTACATTTACAGTGACAATAACTATAGTTTTTTTAAAAAACATAGTGTCTTTGATCACATAAAGAATGATCTTAGATTAAGACAGTCCTTCAATCATCTCTTTATGTGGCCATATTGTTTTTTACTGAGTTTGTGAGTCACCAAAGATTTATGGCATTTAGATCTTTGAAATCAAACACACTCCACTACCCCAACTTAATCTGAAAGGCTAATTTAGTTTGTTCATAACTAGTAAGTGCCAGAATGGGGTCGGGACATAAAATCTTTTTAACTCTCAAATTGCTGCTCTTTCTACTACATTATTTGGCCTCACTTGACTTAACAACTGAAACAAATACTCTTTGATAGAGAGGATTGTACATTCAGAGTCAATCTGAATATGAAAGCATTTTACAATGCATAATGCATTCAGCAAATGTGATGTTAGCAAAAACATCCATAAATATACCAACTTACATACTGTGTATCCAAATCATAAAGACAAACTAAAAAGACACCGAATACAAATCATTTTAATTTTTTATGTGTGGTCACACTCCCATTAGTATATACACATTTTTTTTTTTTTGCCCCATAAAAGACTAATAATATCTTCTAACTCCATCATATTCTAACTAGATTTCTTCATTCCTACATGGGACATCAGCTGTGGAGAATTTAATTTTATAGTTAAAATAATTTATAAAGCACCAAAGTGCCAAAAGCTGGAGATAATCTAATACAACACTCAAGAAATCAATGCCTATTTCAGTAATAGAGTTAATGTGCTTTTTTAGGGTGACCACAAAGATAGTGAAGTGGGCCAAAATGGAAGGGTCACATTAACTTTCAAAATAAAGAAGCATCTTAATGCTTTCTATCTACAAAACCAGTATTAGAATTCATGTTTTAATGAGATTGACCATAAATTGTATGTTTAAATGCTCCAGTTACAACCACAATGTCAACCATACAAAAACATTCAGTTTGCAATGGCTCAGGATCACAGATTTAAGAGAAGAGTCTATAATTGGGAAAGCTGCCATTTTACAGCATCAGAGACCCAATATAAAACTATTTTTATAAAGTCATTAGACTGTCACTGTTTTGAAGAAATCTCTAAAAATAAAATATTAACACAATGACTTTTATTTTATTATGGAGCATGCTGCTGCACTAGTACTGACATCTGCAAGGTTTGGGGAGATTAGAAGGAAACTATGCTTAGATAAATGACATGCTATAGATGGTGGGCAAAGTCTAAAATGAGCTTTTAATTTTCTCCTCCAGGCTCTTCTCTTAACCTAACTGTTGGTTCTATTCAGTTTTAGCCATTTCTAGTCTAGATAGCAGAGAAGGGACAGTAATATCACTTCAAATGGAGTTTAAGCGTAAACAATGCATAAATTTAAAGGAAGGAATAAAATATGCACGAAATATTTGTGAAATAAAACAAATAGTTAACAGGCCAAAATAAGCCTAATTCATGATCAAACTTAAATAACAAATGAAAAAAAAATTTAGCTTAGAGAGAAAAGAGAGGAGAGAGAAGAGACAGCATTCATAACAATGGCCTGTAAACTGTAAAGTACTATACAATGAAAAGATAGTGTTAACACTAAAATGATAAATAGGCATTTACTTTATTTATTCCTCTCATCTTTATAAAAAAGATGGGTGCAAAAAAATGCTAGTACAAAGCAAGTGCGATATATAAGACCACACTTCTGGTTAATGTAAAAGGTGTATCTGAGCTCAGTACAATCTGATTTAAACAATGTGACTTTAACAATCAATGCCTGGCCTGGGATTTTCATGAGTTTATCAAAGCTGACATGTGTTTCCAGCTCACCAAGGAGAGAAGCAGAGCTGTGACAAGCAAAATAAGTCTGCTAAAGCACAAGGTCTGAAATGGCTTCTCAGGAATACTCTCCAGTTTTTACAGATTATAGTGAAAGGTGGGAGTGAGGAGAAAGTAGGGCACAAAACTGAAGAGATTTCCAGATTCCCTGCAACTGATTTACTGTATGAAACAAGGATTCATGCAGAGGAAAAACAGATGGGCTCCAACATGCCAGGAAATGTGTGCCTAGGGACAAAGCCTCACTGAGAGGTAAAGATCAAATCAAGAGAGGTGAAATAAATTACTCTTTTTCATCAGGTGACAATCACTCAGATATATAGGACACCAATACCTGCATTTCCTTTTGTCCTTTATGGTTGCACTCTGCTATCTGTATCTCTATATTTAATGGCAAAATTCCAAGGAAATCCAAGCTGTCCCATCTCCTTTTATTCAGTCTCACTGAATAAAAGATAGCTCTGTCTACCACTGAAACCAACCAATGCTCTTTTCTACCCAGCTTTTTGGTTTTCAGAGTCTATTACTTTATCATTTTAAATATAAACAACTCTCTCCAATTTTAAGGATAAAAAGGTGGATAGGAAATCTAGGCGAAGGGTTGTCCAAATCACTTTTGACAATCTCACAACATAAATAATAAAATTATCCATTAAAGGCCATCAGGATTATAAATATAATAAATATTTACTTACATATAAAAGTAACACTAACTGAAGGAACTTGGGATGACATTTGAAACAAAAATCAGCTATTATTTTATCAAATAAATAAGAAATATTAATAAAGAATATTTTCTATTTCAAATTAATAAAGAATATTTTTATTTCAATTTTCAATGGTGATTTATTCTGTGTTTATAATGCTTTTAGTCTGGATTTTAGTTAACATTATCATTTAGAATCTTTCCATGAATATTTTCAAAAGATATTTTTGGTATATTAATAAAATTTAAGGAAAATTTATTCATAAATCATATATTCACAAATACAACTTCAAACAGTATGAATAAATATTTCATCCTTTGAATGCACCATCGTGTACTGAAGCGTTAACCTATTATTGCCCATTTTTCATTATTACGTATAATGCTGCTATAAACACTTTCCATAGAAAATGCTATTGTGTTTTAGAATTTATTTTTAGACTAGACTCTGTATAGGAATACAGACTCTGGGGCCAGAATGCCTGAGTTAAAATTCTGTCTTAAATCCATTCCAACTATGTCACTTGGGGAAAGTTGTCTAACCTCTTAGTGCTTTAGTTTCCTCAACTGTAAAATAGAGAAGACACTAATAATAACTACCTCATAAGGTTGCTATGAGGATTAAAGGAATTAGTTTATACAGAGCATTTAAAATAGTGCCTGAGGCATATTTTAAACACTACATAAATGTTAGAATTAATGTTTGTGAGTCTTAAAATTAACTAAAAATGGTTTTTATGAACTTACATGCCTAGCAGCAAGGTATGTCCATTCTCATTACATCAGATTCTAAGTACCATTTGGATATTTTTAGTGTGCTACTACATAAATTTGTGTGTTCATGTTTACGAATCTACAGATGAAAATTTGTATTTCGTTAGTTTTACAGGAAATCCTTATTTTCTGAGAATAACTGCCACTGGAAAGTAATGGTAGTCTTTGTGGTTTAATTTAGAAATAACAGAGCTTGTCTCTTTAAAACATAAGTTCAATGATATTTGTATTATTTTTTGATCTATCATTAAAATTTTTCATTTGAAAATAGTAATTAGAACTCATATACTTTTTTATTCCTCACCATCTGTTACAGACTTAAAGTATGTATTCCTCCCAAATTCATACTGAAACCTAATCCTCAATATGATGGTATCTGGACGTGGAGGCTTTGAGAGGTAATTAGATCATTGGTTTAGAGCCCTCTTGAATGGGATTAGAGTCCTTACAGAGAAACTCCAGAGAATTCCCTTGCCTCTACCACTATGTGAGGATCCTCTATGAATCAGGAAACAGACCCTCACTAGATACTAAATCTGCTGGTACCCTGATCCTGGATTGCCCAGTCTCCAGAAGAGTGAGAAATGTTTGATGTCCTTCTATATTACAGGAAACCCAGAAAGAGACTTCTCTGAAATTTTAGTTTTAAAGAAAGCATTCCATTGTAAAGTTAACTTTGTGTCAAAAAAAAAAAAAATAATAAAGTATTCCAGCATCATATACCAAGTGGTACACTACACATTTTGTTATTTTCTTAAAAAAATAATTCTTATTGTGAGAAAAGCAATATACAAGTATACAACCTTCTAGTGAAGGCTGGGCCATTCTTGCATAAAAAGGCCAAGACAGGAGGTAGAATAGTAACATGAAAATACAAGTGCTTTCTGAGGTGAATTGATCGGTTAACGCCAATCTCTGTCTCAAACATTATCAGCATACATTCTCAGTTACTCAGCTGTGTCCATGGGACTTTCCAGGTAAGAATACTGAAGTGGGTTGCCATTTCCTACCTCAGGAAATCTTCCCGAACCAGGGATCGAATCTGCGTCTCTTGTGTCTCCTGCATTGGCAGGTGGATTCTTTACCACTGTGACACCTGGGTTGGATCCCTGGGTGGGGAAGATTCCCTGGAGAAGGGAATGGCTATCCACTCCAGTATCCTTATCTGGGGAATTCCATGGACAGAAGGGCCTGGCAGGCTACAGTCAATGGGGCTGCAAAAAGTCGGACAGGACTGAGCAACTAATACTACTACTACTACCTGGGAAGCCGCAATCATTATCAGACAAAATCTTTAAATTCTCACTAGCTGAAATGGAAAATAATCAAAGTAAATATTATACTACATTCATTTCTAAACTTCTTCAATGTTATTTATGTTGTCACTCATTTCTAATAGAGGTGAAATTATTAGGGCAGATGAGCATCAGCCAAGAAATGGATTTACAAAGAAAAACAGCAAACTTCATTAAGATGCCTTTTTACCAAGTATAATGTACTCATACTCAACATTTTTAGTAATAAGATAAAACACATGCAAAGTCATTAGCTGATTCAATAAATATGGCCAAATTAAAATTTAGAAGGTTGGTGAATGCAGAATCAGAGTAAAGGCAGTTTGATCATTTTATGAAGTATTTCATCCAAATGCCAACAGAGGTGGATCATCTCTATTATAAAACCAAACGTTTTACTCTGATCTCCTTTTGTCACAGATCAAGAGTGAAAAATTCTTATTTCAAATTTCCTTTTCTCTAGATTCTTTATTTTATGGCATTTTAACCTTGCTACATACTATAGTCTTAAACCACTGTATAATATTTTTCTATTAAGTTAAAAAAGAATGATTATAACTAATACAACTTATTATGTTTTGATTCTTTTGTACTTTCCCTATAAAATATACAGGGCTCACTATTTCACAGGCTGTAGACAGGCTGTAGCTTTTTACTTAATAACTAGTTAAGCAAAGGAATACATACTTTGCAACGAAGGTGAAAATAAATCCAAGTATACTTACCACATGAAGAATTTTATTCTCTGTTTCATAGACAGTACAATCCTGAAAAAAGAAACACATACATTAATTAAAAAAAATTAAACATTCATTTTAAAACACTTTCTTAGGAACTGTACTACAATTTGAAAAAGTCTTGAAACTTAAGCAAAAACAGCAGTTAGAATGGGAAAATGCCTGGAATACTGTATACCAAAACATTCACACTGATTTGCTCTGATGGTCAGTTATAGGGTTATTTTAATTTTTGTTTAACTGTGTTTTCTAATTTTACTAATTTTAAACACACAAAATAAAGGACAATATACATTAAGTAGATGTAAAAGCAACTAATGGAAAAATAACTATAATCATTTCTTGTCTAAACTTATACATGTAATAAATATATTTTGCTGAAATATGTCCAACATTTCAAATACTTAGTTATTATATATTGGAACATTAAGAAAAAATATTAACATTAATTTCAACAGTCATATAAACAATCTCAAAAATATATAGTATATTAAACATATTTATATGCAATTAAAATTAATGTACGCTACCAATGAATATTAAGTTTATAGTTCTTCCCTAAATTTGTCTCTGAAATAACAAAAAATTATTTTAAAAAATTCTCCATTGTCTTTATAGCTGCAATTGCTAGACTTACAATAAACAGTAATATAGCAAAGTGATCATTGCTTAGAAACTCTGTGTTTCTATGGTACAGTTTACTCAAGGAATTTATAAAATTTACTGCATGATAATAGCAGTAAACCAATAGCAATGTGTGAGAATCAAATGAGGAAATGAAATAAATGGCTCAGCACTATCTGACATACAGTAAATGATGAGTACATTTTAACTATGAATTATTGTGCTCTGCACGATTTAAGAATTTTAAACGAATAACTTTTACCTCAAGATATAAAGTTAACTGATTATAATTTGGCTAGATAATTTTGAAAAAATATATATATTCCAAAGTATTACATATTTCAAGGAATGAGAATCCATTTCACTTTCCCCCTGAATTTAATTTTGACAAAAAGGAATCTTGTTCAACATAGCTTTTGGTAACACCATTTCACCACAATACCTTGCCAGAAGAAGCACATATTTTTGGGGGGGCTAATTTTTTTTAACATTAAATTTGGTCTAATTCATTTCACAAACTAATAGAAATACTTAAGGACTGGGTCTTGCCATTTGGAAGGGCTCCTGTGCCAAAGGAGAGGTCTGTTACAATCACATCTATGTCTATATAATCATATAAAGTCAATTCTTTATTAAGTATGAATGAATTATGTGTACAGAGGAGGCAAGGTGTAGATAAAACATTTATATTTGAAAAGTGCTTGTGTACTTACATCTGAATTTGGAAGAGTCCAATTTTACAGAATTAACTTCAAACACAATTACACTGAGACGATAACTTGGGAAAAGCTGGGAAGTTGCCCAGTTTCCCCATGCTGCCTCTATAGCTAGCTTCAGCTGTACTGGATGCAAGTTTCATTAATTACCTACCTTCCTAGAATCAATATGGATTAAATGTTCACAATTCAAAAGGATTCTTATCAAGGAAAAAAGTAAATATGATTTAAATGTATATTCTGTTGTGAGAGAATAATCACACAGAGAATAATTATTTCAAGGTTCTTTACAATATACTTTATTTGTACATCCCTAGTATGATATAAAAAAAGAATTGTTAAAGAAAATCTTATACTATTTTCAGGCTTGGACAGTATAGTCCATGGGGTCACAAAGAGTTGGACACGACTGAGTGATTTTTACTATTTTCACTTATACTATTTTCAATAACCACATTGTTGGTAGTAGTGTTGTTAGTTTGTTACTGTTTTATTGAAACTGGTGTCTTACAGGATGAAGCCAGTGAACAATTACATGACAGTAGTCAAGTGGGCCTTAGGAAGCATCACTATGAACAAAGCTAGTGCAGGTGATGGAATTCCAGTTGAGCTATTTCAAATCCTAAAAGATGATGCTGTGAAAGTGCTGCACTCAGTATGTCAGCAAATTTGGAAAACTCAGCAGTGGCCACAGGACTGGAAAAAGTCAGTTTTCATTCCAATCCCAAAGAAAGGAAATGACAAAGAATGTTCAAACTACTGCACAATTGCACTCATCTCACATGCCAGTAAAGTAATGCTCAAAATTCGTGAACTGTGAACTTCCAGATATTCAAGCTGATTTTAGAAAAGGCAGAGTAACCAGAGATCAAATTGCCAAAATCCGCTGGATCATTGAAAAAGCAAGAGAGTTCCAGAAAAACACCTATTTCTGCTTTATTGACTATGCCAAAGGCTTTGACTGTGTGGATCACAACAAACTGTGGAAAATTCTGAAAGAGATGGGAATACCAGACCACCTGACCTGCCTTTTGAGAAACCTGTATGCAGATCAGGAAGCAACAGTTAGAACTGGACATGGAACAACAGACTGGTTGCAAATAGGGAAAGGAGTATGTCAAGGCTGTATACTGTCACTCTACTTATTCAACTTATATGCAGAGTACATCATGAGAAACGCTGGGCTGGAGGAAGCACAAGCTGGAATCAAGATTGCCGGGAGAAACATCAATAACCTCAGAAATGCAGATGATACCACCCTTATGGCAGAAAGTGAAGAACTAAAGAGCTTCTTGATGAAAGTGAAAGAGGAGAGTGAAAAAGTTGGCTTAAAGCTCAACACACAGAAAACTAAGATCATGGCATCTGGTCCCATCATTTCATGCCAATGGGATGGAGAAACTGGAAACAGTGGCTGACTTTATTTTGGGGGGCTCCAAAATCACTGCAGATGGTGACTGCAGCCATGAAATTAAAAGACGCTTACTCCTTGGAAGAAAAACTATGACTAACCCAGACAACATATTGAAAAGCAGAGACATTACTTTGCCAACAAAGGACCGCCTAGTCAAGGCTATGGTTTTTCCAGTAGTCACATATGGATGTGAGAGCTGGACTATAAAGAAAGCTGAGTGCCGAAAAACTGATGTTTATGAACTGTGGTGTTGGAGAAGAATCTTGAGAGTCCCTTGGACTGCAAGGAGATCCAACCAGTCCATCCTAAAGGAGATCAGTCCTGGGTATTCATTGGAAGGACTGATGTTGAAGCTGAAACTCCAATTCTTTAGCCCCCTGATGCAAAGAGCTGACTCATTTGTAAAGACCCTGATGCTGGGAAAGATTGAGGGCTGGAGGAGAAGGGGATAACAGTGGATGAGATGGTTGGATGGCATCACCGACTCAATGGACATGAGTTTGCGTAGGCTCCAGGAGTTGGTGATGGACAGGGAGGCCTGGTGTGCTGTAGTTCATGGGGTCACAAGGAGTCAGACACGACTGAGCGACTGAACTGAACAACTGAACTGATTTGAACATTTTGTCACTCTTGGTGACACTGGTAAGTAATTTTAGCATGGGAGAAAGCAGACACATACACAAGAAGATCAGTAAAAACCTTAGAGTCTCTTGATGTATTATGTATGTATATATATGTATGTATGTATCTCTTAGCTCTGTCCACTGAAAAAGCATAGAAACAATGATCCATTTAGTAGTAAATGAACCCTCCACAATTGGTGGTATTCAAATACCATTTCACAGGCTTTCTTGGAAAATGGCTAATACCAAACTGGGATAGGAATTGTACAAGAGGAGCATGAATTATATTGTGACACAAAATAGAAAGAAGCTATTAAAGATTACAAGGACTGTGTCAGTAGGATTCAGAAGTCAATATGAAGAGAATTCTCCCTGGGCAGAGATGGAGCAGTTTGAGTATCTAAGAGGATAACTATAATGAAGTTTAATAATATTGAATATATTAAACTAATTGGATAATGTATGATAGATGTATACAGCTATTTATCTGTATAGCTCTTGATTCAGCAAATATTAATCATCTGTTTTAAGAATATAAAGATGAATAAAACATGGCTTAGAGAAGTGCAGTTTAAGAAGACAGGCATTCATCTAAATAAGTTACAATATGTAAAACTCTACACTATTCAAGAAGTTTTATATTTTAATAACTTTAGGACTATGAAAGCCACAAAAATCACACAAATCAACATATAAAAGGTTAATTAGTTAAAAATTTAAAGTATTAATATATTTCTTAATAAAATTCAACAAAACCACTGTGTTGTGCTATGAGGCATCCCAAGTGGTGCTATGGTAAAGAACTGGCCTGCCGATGTAGGAGACGCAAAAGACATGGAATCAATACCTGGGTCAGGAAGATCCCCTGGAGGAGGAAACGGCAACCCACTCCAGTATTCTTGCCTGGAGAATAACATGGACAGAGGAGCCTAGTGGCCTACAGTCCACGGGGTCGCAAAGAGTAGCACACGACTGAGCACACACACATGGCATACATACAGCAGGTACTTTGGGGGTCTCATCTCATCAGTAAGTCATTTTATTTCCATCAAATGTGATTTTAAAATATTTGCTTCTGAAGTGGGAGTTTTATTAACACTTGAGGCCAAATCCTGTCCTAAAAGATCATACCCCAAGTTTTAAAAATAAAATTGCACTGGATATGAATATACCTCCATTTTCTGAACTTATGCACACTATGGAAAGGTACACCGCTGACGTTCTAGTTATTTTTAGGTTAGGATTAAATTTAGATTTTTAAAATTGGATTTAGAGCTGTACCACTATATACTCCCAGGAATTCTCTTTAGTATTGATGCTGTCTTTTACTATACATGCAAAATAACACTTGAATTTCTTTATCCTTTTTATGTATAACACTTTTTCAAATGATGTGATGCACATTTAAATGCATCAAATTCTTAATAAGACAATATTTATAAAATGAGGAGTGTTTCTTCAGTTTTGATCACTTTTTTCCTTAGGAAAGTAAGATCACCCCACAGAATCATAATCAGTTATCCTTTTAGTGAAACCACGATCCAACTGCTAAACTGAGCAGAATACATAAAAAATTTCTATCCTGTATTTTACCATAAATGCTAAATACTTTGTCACTTGGGGATTAGAATGTTCAGTACAGATAATACATCTCATCAACTGTGTATTATAGATAGTCACAAGAACAGTACATAGGTCATTAATTGCTTTGCTTTCAACTAATATTTAAATAAGCCAGCCATGCAAACCTTTGATAAGGGTATTTACATACAAATACCTCACATATTCTATTTTCAAGGTATCAAAATTTCTACACTATGTTGCTTCACTGATTAATTCATGTAATGAGTTAGTGTTATACTCTTACTCAATCATTCACTCACTCAAGTCACAATGTTGTTGCTTAGTCGCTAAGTCGTGTCTGACTCTTGCTACTCCATGGACTGTAGCCTGCCAGGTTCCTCTCTCCATGGGATTTCCCAGGCAAGAGTACATTTCCTCCTCCAGGAGATCTTCCTGACCCATGCCTCCTGCATTGGCAGTCGGATTCTTTACCACCGAGCCATGAGGGAAGCCCCAAGTCACAATGCCATTCACCAGAATTTTTTTTTTTTTTTGGCATCTTCTAAATGCAATTCACTATAAGGCACTATTCGGTGATCAAAGATAAATTAAACTTGATCCTTGGCCATCATTATTTCATTATTTCCTAAAGAAGTAGGTGAAACAAATAATAATACAAGGTAAACAAGATAAATGCTAATAGGCGATCCTATAAAAAAGGAGATAAGTTCTGACTTCTTAACTCTGGAATGATCTTCTGAAGGAGATGGTATTTAAACTAAGCTTAAATAGCTTTTAAGTCTGGAAATTCGGGGTTTGGGGGAAAGATAGTGCCAAATTACATGAACACACTGAACAAAGGCACACTATCAGGATAAGGAAATCAATTTGGCTAGAGCCTAAGATACATGAGGTGAGTGCAATGAGAAAGAAAGTCTAGAAAATAAAGAGTCATATTGTGGAGAGTTACCAATGATAGGCTGGGGGAATTTTGTTGTTTTAAAGGGAATAAAAGCTTTATTTTTATAAAGCAATCTATTTTGAAGCTCCCTCTTCCCTGGTACCTCAGTTGGTAAAGAATCTGCATGCAATGCTGGAGACCCTGGTTTGATTTCTGGGTCAGGAAGATCTGCTGGAGAAGGGACAGGCTACCCACTCCAGTATTCTTGGGCTTCCCCGGTGGCTCAGCTGGTAAAAAAAACTGCCTGCAATGTGGGAGACCTGGGTTCAATCCCTGAGTTGGGAAGATCCTCTAGTGAAGGGAAAGGCTATCCATACCAGTATTCTGGCCTGGAGAATTTCATGGACTGTATACTCCATGGGGTTACAAAGAGTCAGACACATTGAGTGACTTTCATTTTCCATTGGGATGGCAAAGACTTACCTCAATCACTTGACAATTTCTTGTGACTTATTTGGAAGAGGCTAAAGTCAGGATAGCTTACACTTAGTGCCATGGTTGGTATTAAACAGCAGTGTGAATGGTAAGCATGAGTGTGTGTGTGTTTTAACAAAATATGGGGGTGGTGGGATGAAACTATAGTTCAAATTATCTGGTCTAGCTTAACAACTCAAACAGACATCTCTCTTTTCTCATAGTTCTTTTTCTTTGTTCCTTTCCTTTAGTTACAAGAATAACTTTGGTGCCATGTCTCAGAGGGAAGAAACTCTTCAAAGTTGTGTTATCTTCCAAAATATACCAAGTAGACATTTCATCTCTGGGGAAGATGAAATATGCAATTTACTCTGCTAAAGGAAGTGCTCACAAATGTTTGAGTATGGGAAGACTGTGATCAAAGGTATGTTTCATGAAAACGATGAAGAAGTAGTCATGGATTTGGAAGGGAGCAAAACTGGATGCAAGGAGGTCAGTTGGAATACTTTTTCAATAGAAAATATGATATGTGATCAGGGCTTGAACTGAGGTGATGATGGCAGAAGGGGAGATGTAAAAAGGTAGATGAGATACATGTAGTCCGCAATGAGCTAACTTGGTAATTAATTGATAGGTACAGAGAATAATGGGGAGGGGAAAGTTAAACATTACCCTGGGGTTCAAGTCTAAGCAATTGGATGAATAACACTGTAGAGATGATAGGAGAGAATTTAGAGAAAATAAAATAATTCTATTTTGGACATGTAAAATTAGAAGTGGCTGAAAGGCCATATATTGGGCTGGCCAAAAGTTCATTTGGGTTTTTATGTAAGATGTTATGTAACATCTTACAGAAAAACAACTTACGGAAACCCAAACTTTTTGGCCAGTCCTATACAAAGCTGCTCAGCAAGTAGCTGAAAAAAAAGCTGAATTGGATCTAGAATAGAATCCAAGCTGGGAAATATTTACATTAAAGAGAGAGTTAAAGGTACAAGAAAAATGAAACAACAATGAATTCATCAACAAAGAATATGTGTAGTGAGAAGACAGCTATGGACAAGATCAGATAATGTTTAGGAGTCAGATGGTGCTTGCTTTGGCAGCACATATACTAAAATTGGAACAATACAGAGATTAGCATGGCCCCTGAGCAAAGATGACATGCAAATTTGTGAAGTGTTCCATATTTTTTGGCTAATTCATGTTGAGTTTTGACAGAAAACAACAAAATTCTGTAAAGCAATTATCCTTCAATAAAAAATAAATTAAAAAAGAGAGATGGAGGAAGTTAGTTATGTGGTCAGGAGTAACTGGAGAAAGTGTTGCGGAGACATCTAATAAAAGTTATAGTGATAACAGAGTTACAGTAAAATAGTCTATGTCTGTGCTAATTCAAGTCATTAAACATGTGTGGCTATTAAGCACTTTAAATGCCTTCAGTGCGAATGAGGAACTGAATATGTAATTTTCTTTAATTTTAATTAATTTGCATTTCAATTGCCACATTCAGGGAATACCCAGGTTGTCCAGTGGTTAGCTTTCCATGCTTTCACTGCCTTGGCCTGGGTTCAATCCCTGGTAATGGAACTAAGATCCTGCAAGCCACACAATGTGGCCAAAAAAACACCTGCCACATGCAGCTAGTGGTTACCATATTAGACAGCAGCACAAGTCTAGAGAAATGTACTTAGTCCATCCAACAGCTGGAGTAGCCATTTGTTCTTTAGTTGCTAAGACATGCCAGACTCTTTGCGATCCCATGGACTGTGGCGCATCAGGCTCCTCTGTCCATGGGATTGCCCAGAGAAGAATACTGGAGTGCGTTGTCATTTCCTTCTAAAGGGGTCTTTCTGACCCAAGGATCAAACCTGCATCTCCTGCACTGGCAGGTGAACTCTTTACCACTGAGCCACCAGAGAAGCCTGGAAAAGCCATTTACCAAGAAACAAACAAACAAACAAAAAAAAAAACAGAAAAAGCAATATCTGGGAAGAAAGCATGAAGGGATTGAATTCCCAGTCATTAACCAGATACTTCATTTTTTTCCCCTTCAGCAAAGGGCAGAGTCCAGTCTACTACGACATCTACAGTAGCCCACAGTACAATAACACCAATTCTCTCTGTAAGACAAAATACAGAAGAGCATGAAAAATGAATTCCAAGTACCCATCACATAGTTTTGTGGGCACAGAGAAAGCAGTGCCAATGTTAAATGATTTGCAATGGATGAAAGATAAAAGTTCAAACTAAATTAGGTTCATCAGAGACTGAAACTGACTGAGTACTTCAAGTGAAAAGAAGAATGTCCACGGTGAATGGACAGGCATTAACATCCTTCCTGATATGTTATCAAAATGCCATAGTTTAATTCTCATTTCACATAAATGTCCTTGGCAAACAAGGCAGAAGTATAATAACCCAACAATTACTTCCTTGGCAGTCCCTTCACCATTGTGACTGACTCAATGATCACAAACTTGTTAGTCTTCCTGATGTTATTTCAGAAATGAGAAGTATGTTCATGAAGGCTGGGATCTACTGAAATTTTAAAATGACCCATTTTAAAAATTGGCTAAGGTTTTCATTAGGTTAAATATGGTTATGAGTTATAACAAAAAATGCAATAAACCAAGAATAGGAGCAGAATGTGGGTGGGCATGACCTTAGAGACCATCTTAGTCTTTCTGTTGGTGAACATAATTATATTCTTCTGTATCTTGGATCATATTCCTCTCCAAAGTTCTGTTCCAGTTCTCCCACAGGAGTTCATCTAAAATGAAACCACACTTGACTCTAATCACTCATCTTTTACTTGACAATGAAAGACTAATGTTCCAACAGTTGGATGAATGTGGAAACTAATTTTTTAGCATATACAGACGTGGAGGTATAAGCAGAAGTGAGTTTTTTTCAGCATCTAAGTGGCTCTTCAACAAATCCAAAAACCATCAAGGCAAATCCAACAAATCCAAAATGGTCCTGAAAGGCCAATCAGATAACTCTAACTGTATGCATTTTATGTTTCTATCAGTGATCTTAATTTTTGGTCTTTCCCATTAGACTGTCAATATTCTCTCTTTAATATCTCCAGAGGCTCTGTATATGCTATAAATGTGAATTCATCAGTTATGATTATTTTATTCCATTGAGTCTCTATTTTCATATTCCATAGTAAGTATTTAACATTGGTTTTATAGCTTAGGTATAAAAACAAAACTTTAAAGCTATATGTTAAAAACAAAACTAATTGCTAAATAAACTAGCACAGTACACTTAGTTTCTTCACACTCCTATTTTGTACAAAAAGACTGAGTTTCACAGTTTTAAAATCATTTTAAATATGAATTTGGTATTAGACTTCAATTTGCATGATCTCAACAGATATTTTCAACAAAAATAATTGGGGCTTTCTCAGCACAAAGATTAGCATTATGTAAAAGATATCAAGAATTTTATATTTATTCAATGAAGTTAAAATTTCTTTGTAATAATAAGTCTCTCTAGCTTCCACATATTCAAGTTACTCACTATAATGACCATCTAATATATCACAAGGGCTTCGTGGTAGCTCAGCTGGTAAAGAATCTGCTTGTAGTGCAGTTCAAAAGCATCAATTCTTCGGTGCTCAGTTTTCTTCACAGTCCAACTCTCACATCCATACATGACTACTGACAAAACCATAGCCTTGACTAGACAGACCTTTGTTGGCAAAGTAATATCTCTGCTTTTTAGTATGCTATCTAGGCTGATCATAACTTTCCTTCCAAGGAGTAAGCGCCTTTTAATTTCATGGCTGCAATCACCATCTGCAGTGATTTTGAAGCTCCAAAAAATAGTCTGACACTGTTTCCACTGTTTCCCCATCTATTTCCCATGAAGTGATGGGATCAGATGCCATGCAAGACTTGGGTTCAATCTCTGGGTTGGGCAAACCCCTTGGGGGAGGGCATGGTAACCCACTCTGGTATTCTTGCCTGGAGAATGGAAAGAAAATCTATAGCGTCTAAAATTGGGAGAGAATTTTTCCCTTGTGATAAATCCAACTGAAGAGTTCAAGCAAAGATTAATACCACACTCCCCTGGAAATAAAGATATCAATTAAACATTAATTCTTTAATTCAAGACCATACATCTGACTGCCAGAAAATAAATGGAAGTTATAATATATGTGAACAAATTCCAAGTATTAGTTTAAAAAAATTCCTTAAGCTCATGCATCTTTGCCCTATTTACCTGCTTAGATTGCACTTTCATAGACAAAATGGAACCTTTTCTTTTAGTAACTATGTCCAGCATTTGAAAAAGTGACATCTACCCAAGCATTCAATAAATATTTTTAGATCAATGATGATGATATTTGAATCATAACAAATACTAAATTGTTCAAGTAATAATACTAGCTTATGCAGAGGCTGAATACTGTACACCCTCAAAATAGATATTACATGGAATCAGTATCCATTTGGCATTTCCTAGTCATAACACAGAGATTATTGGGTAGAATTTTATGCTTCGAAAAATTTCAAAAGTCTCCCCCTCTCACCAAAGTCTCCCCTTCCCACCAAACTTCCCACCCTATATTCCAGTAGACTATACTTCAAATACCAAGAAACACACACATGCATACAAACATGCATACACATGCATTGAGGGAAAAGAAGAAATTCTTCAAATTCAACCTTTACCAAGCTGTTTTCTTGATATTCAACATTTTAGCACCTAGTTTCATTGCCTCTTTCCTTATATTCAAATAAACATTGTTGTCCTTAAAATTCTAGTAAATGTTATACTGAAATTCATTATAGGTTCAATATTGTAGCAGGTTTGTATTATGATTTCTAAATATATACTTTCTTTTCTTAAGGGAAAAGTAAATTTCCTGGAGCCACCAATGTTGGCCATGGACCTATGATTTATTTTGTTCAACAAAATGTGAGTTGAAGTGCTATGTCTTATTTCCATGCAGAAACTTTAGGTACCAGTTCATAGTTCACCAGGCTCTCTTTTCCCTGTGCAAGCAGTATTCAAGAAGAGGCTAGTCTGAGCTGTGAAATGAAGAGGATGTGGAGAAGAACTAAAACAACCCAGGATGGACATGGAACATGAGCACTGGACATGAGCATTATTAAAAGCCACTAACATTTTCAGGTTGTTACCACAGCATAATCAACCTTATCTTGACTGATAAAATCCTCCATCAAATAACAAGGGGAAAAAACAGAACTCTCACTCAAATGAAGACCTAACCAGCACAGAGTTTAATGCAATAACTATTTTATCAATTTTACTGGTTGTACTTCTTCATTTCAGGAAATATGAGGGGCTATGTCACTCCTCACAGAATGTAATTCACAACTAACCTCAGATTACGTTCTACTACCTTCATGCAAATCTAGTCTTTTCCCATCTTGTACTTTAGAGAATTACCTCATTTTTTTTCAGTTTGATTTATGCTCACTTGTCCTAATTACTTAATTCTGACCGGTTCTTCAACCTGCCCCTGTTGATTACAATTTCAATCCATTATTTTACTTGTGTCAGGGTCTAATTTCTTATGAATTACCTATCTAACATCAGTGGTTATTCTGACCCAACCCAAGAGGCCATGGTTATTAAAAACTACATCAGCAGTTGGGCAAAATATCTCAGAAAACCAGTGCCTTTTGTAAGTAATTAACCTCCAATTAAAATAAATAAATTTATATTAAAAAATTAAAAAAAATAAAAAGAGCAGTTCTATATTTTCTTTGATTTCTTGCTTTCATCCAAGGTAGGTATGAAATCTGTGTCACAGATTTTGTGTAATGATTCAACAATATAACCCAAATAAGGCATAATATGGTTTATAAAAATGCTAATATTACTATTCCTTCTTGTTTCAGTAAGTCTAGTTTCTACCTCTGTCTGTTGATACCACATTAGTTTCTAGCATGGGTTCTCCCACTATTATGAATGCACAAGGACCATTTTTGTTAATAACATATATATTTGATGTTTTGAAGAACAAGTCTAATCCTTTTGGAAATGCATTTATGACCCAAATAAACTATGAACTAATAGCAACAGTTGTATATTCAAAACTTCAGCCTGTTTTATAAAAGTGTGGGCTCTGGGCTGATATCACCTATAAATAGTTGGACCTCCTGATCCATTGTTCTCAACCATTCATACCATAGTGAAGTGCAAGAAATCTACATTTTAAACAAGCTTCCCTGGGTGAATCGGTGAATCATAGTCCTTGGACCAACCATTGGGAAGCACTGTTCTTGATCACATACATTTTCTTCCTACCTCACGTTCATCTCATTAAAGCAGTGTGACTACATCACAGTGGTTATCAACTTTGGCTCTATGTTAGAATCAACTGAGACATCATTAAAAAAAAAAAAAACTGATTACAACCCTACCAAGAGAGTCTAATTTAATAGGTCTTGGATGGGACCCAATATCTGTGTTTTTAAATAAAAAGCCCTTTACTCCATTCCAAGGTGAAGCCAAACTTGAGAAACAATGAGCAGGAAGTATTACAAACCATGTCAAAGCAGCTGGACCTAAGTCCTGGTCATGTCACTAACTGACCATGTCACTGTCCCTCTCTAAAATTCCATTTATCCATTTACAAAATTGAGATAATGACATTTAGTCTACCTATTTCACCTGATTATTGTGAGGGATAAATCTGCTAAGTTCTAAAAGCATTTTGCCAACCTCAAAATAGAAATAATACCATTGCCTGCCTATTATACTTTATATAGCCCTTTTTTCTTGCTAATAATTTTTAAATGTCATAAGATATAGGATTTATCCAGATGACATGGCTTGAGGGAGGGGTTATAAAGGTGAACTGAAGAGCCAAGGGCAGAATACATTTCAATTTTAAAAAGCAGGTAGGGAGATGGGACAGGAAAGCATTCATGCAGATAGTTTAAATGGGAAGAACCAGGAAGCCTAGTGAGATATTTAGTTGGGTATGGAGAGCTGTGGAAAACAGTGAAACATTAAAAGGGAAATTAATAATTACAGTATTAATAACTGCTGCTTAGTGCTAGGGTAGACATTTCAAAAGGATTTAAAAACTTTGCAGATAGCACTTAAATAAGAGCAAGATACACAACAAAATATTTACAGAATCAGAACCAATAATTTACCTAATCAAACCTTTTGATTTTTCCCTTTAGATACTTTGATAACTACTGCTTTGACAGTGCATAATCCAATAATATCACGTTCTATATTCTTTTATGACTCAGGTTTTCAAATTTGCTATCAGATCAAAAAATGGAATTTTTAAGCTACAAAGGCATTCTAAACGATACTCGGAAATGTATCCATGGATTTATTTGGGGAGGGTGGGAAGCAGAATGGACAGTAGTAATAGGAACTTTTTTTAGCTTCCAAACCAACTCTCCCCTCCAAGTTTCTGATTCCTATCCACTATAATTTTTAATTCACCAGCTTATTACCAGTTTCACAAGGAGACAAGTGCCATTAACACTGTTCCCGTCCTGCCCCCACCCAACTCATCTCCCTGGAGTTACAAGCATTAAAAGGAGAAGAAACAGAAGCAGCCTCAAACTATTCTTTAATTTATTTTTAATTGGATAATTGCTTTACAATGTTACGTCGGTTTCAGCGTACAATGATGTGAATCAGCCATAAACATACATATGCATACCTCCGTAGGCCAGCCCTAAGCATATCTCCCTCTTAAATTTTCCTCCCACCCCCACTCCCATCCCACCCCTGTAGGTTGTCACAGAACACCAGCTAAGCTCCC
Organism: Oryx dammah; assembly: GCF_014754425.2. NCBI lineage: Eukaryota > Metazoa > Chordata > Mammalia > Artiodactyla > Bovidae > Oryx > Oryx dammah. The sequence goes on from NW_024070207.1 coordinate 113,096,379, forward strand.
TGTGTTATATAGCGACTTCCCACTAGCTATCTATTTTACACATGGTAATGTATATGTTTCAATGCTACTTTCTCAATTTGTCCCACCCTCTCCTTCCCCCATCGTGGCCACAAGCCTGTTCTCTATGTCTGCACCTCTATTCCTGCCATATAAATAGGTTCATCAGTACTATTTCTCTAGATTCCATATATATGCATTAATATACTGTATTTGCTTTTCTCTTTCTGACTTACTTCACTCTGTTTAACAGGCTCATGTACCTCACTACAACTGACTCAAATCTGTTCCTTTATATGGCTGAGTAACATTCCAGTATATATATATTTATATATCTGTCAATGGACATATAGGTTGCTTCCATGTCCTGGCCATTGTAAATGAACACTGGGTTACGTGTATCTTTTTGAATTATGGTTTTCTCAGGGTATATGCCCAGTGGTAGGGCTGTGGGATCATATGGTAGTATTATTCCTAGATTTTTAAGTAATCTCCATACTGTTCACCACAGTCAGTCTTAAAATATTAAGGACTATATCTGTAATAATCATGACATACCTGGATTTTATCAACTTTGAAAAAAGAAACCAGTATTTTGTTTAGTTCTCTCTCAGGTTTTCATCAGCCTCAGAACTAGTTACAGTGATTACATTTAAAATCCTGTAACCCCTTTTCCAGTGAAATTTTAAAGAGAAAATGAATCCTTTCATTTTTTCAACATTTATTTGCCTGGCACTGGAGACACTCAAGTGCAAAAAGCAGAAAAGTTGCCTTTACCAAGTCTCCTACAGCAAATCTTTTCTTAAATGGATTAGTGTTACATTTGGCTTGATTCTTTAAAAAGAATCACCACAGTAGATTACAAATGGGAGCACATCAAGGATTCTCTTCTGAAAACCTGACCACCTAAAAGGGTTAAGAATTGTGTAATCCCTCTTTCTAGTTCCTTATATATAATAGAGCAATAATGCTAAATGTTCTATCTTCTTTGGGAGAATAGTTTAAAAGCCTCTTGAAAGGTGAACTGTATAACAAAGGTGACAGTATGACAAAATGTAGTAATTCAGAAAATAGGAAGGCAATTAAAGTATATTCCATAAATAAGCAATAAAACTTTGAGAAAAGGATGTGGTACATTTCTAAAGATGAGCATGTGTATACTGTATAATCCTCCTACATACATAGTTAAATGTAAGTATATATTCAAATATTCATGGTCAGGAAAATGAATAAACACTGAAGTATATACATATAATTAAGTATTATACGTATTGAAAGTGAAAGAACTACAGTCACTAAACAAAACATGAATTAGTTCAGAATACACTATCAAATAAAAAAGTAATATGCAAAGTGATACTATTTGTACAAAGCTCAAAGTCAAGCTTAACTAAATGAAATGTTCAGAAAGTGTATGAAATTACTTTACAGAAAAAAAAAATGAAATAATAAACACCCTTAGAAGAGGCAGGGTAATGAGAAGAGCACAATTATAACTAAGACAATATTGGTAATGTTATAGCTATTAAATGACCAATTTAAGAGTATTTATTTTTATGCCTCATAACATATATATGACATGAATTTCTTTATTTTTTTAAATTTGAATTTAATTATTTTAATTGCAGGCTAATTACTTTACAATATTGTATTGGTTTTGTGTATATATATAACATAAATTTTAAAATATAATAGTTAGAAAACAGATGTCTGAAAAATAGCATCTTGTTATTTACTACCTAAAAGAATTTGATTAGTATACTAATGGCACCATGCATCCATTTCTTCTGATATTATTACTGATGATACTATTGAATATCTACATCTTTAAAAGTGTCTTGGTAAGACGCTCAGATAATATGCAACACAGTCTAGGTTTGTAAAATAAACCTGTAAAAACAATCTACTTCATTTTATATGTTTTAATTTTTTTTTTTTACAAAAAGTGTCAGAAAGCTGGAAGAATAAAAATTATTATGTCCAATATTCTAAATAGTGCTTTCCTAAAGTCTTATTAGCATGTAATAATTTCATTACTTATTTACTTTTCGTTCTGAGCCTTCAGAAAATTTGCAGATATCAATAATCATTTTTTAAACATCAAGAATGAGGATTTATTTTTTCTCTGTATATTTATATCTATTCTGATTATAATGTTATATTCCAGGCCTTAAAGGGATACAGGCACATACGTAGAACATAATCTCAGCTTTGCAAATTTTCTAAATTTTTGGTTTCATATTTGTTTTCAGAAAAAACATTACTCAAGCTATCTGGGTACTATGCTTAATAGTTGTATATCTACTATCTAATTCATTATATATTAGGATCATAAAGAGAAGTTTAAAAAGATAATGGTTTGCTTCTCATTGTCAGCTAAAACAACTGAAGAAAACTTAAAGGAGTGAGTATTGAACTAAAATATATTCCTTAAATATAAAATAAAAAAGAAGCATCTTTCATATTGCCTTCAACAGGTATGCCAAGTAATGCAATTCATATTGTTTAAAAATTACATATAAAGTTTGTCCTGGTTTTTGGTCTGAAGTGTCCCAGTTTCAAATCCCAAGAGCCAAGTCCAGTTTTCAGGTCACCTAGAATGTCTGTTTCAAGAAGGCTTAACCACTAACCCCTGCTGCTGCTGCTAAGTCACTTCAGTCGTGTCCGACTCTGTGCGACCCCATAGACGGCAGCCCACTAGGCTCCTCCGTCCCTGGGATTCTCCAGGCAAGGACACTGGAATGGGTTGCCATTTCCTTCTCCAATGCATGAAAGTGAAAAGTGAAAGTGAAGTCGCTCAGTCGTGTCTGACTGTTAGTGACCCCATGGACTGCAGCCCACCAGGCTCCTTGGTCCATGGGATTTTCCAGGCAACAGTACTGGAGTGACTAACCCTGAGAATACAGCAAAAATAATATGGAAAGCCATGTTTGAGATGAGTGATAGTCTACCTTGGCTGAGCTTTCATATGGTTTAATACTTACTACATGAACCATAAAATATGTAGCCTGCCTACCCCAGTATACATGTATCTCACTACTACTTGAATCTTGATATCCCTTTTCAAACACAAACTCTGTATAACTTACTATTTATTATACACTCGCCTTTTACCTTTACCTGTTTTGAATTTTCAACTCTAGGTTACTTGAATATGTGGATAGGGAGGGCAAATTCACAAATAATCAAAATTAACTTCTGTATTCCATTTGAACATAGACATTTCAAAATATCATTCAGAATATGAAGCATAGTTATCAATCGCCTTAAATTCTAAAAAACATCTGAAATTAAACCAAAATCCTTTTTTAAAAAAATCACTCATTGCACGTATAAAGAAGACTTTAAATGGGAATGTATAATGTTAAGACTAACAATAAAACTTAACACCGCTGTTAAAAAAAAAAAAAATCACTCATTTCAGAACCAGGTCTTTCTTCATTGCCACTCAATACCAAAAGTAAGCAGAGAAACACTCCTTTAAATTTTGTGTGAAACAACAAACTGACTTGAGGGTTTCCAAAGATCTTTTGCTATACAAGAGAACTAAAATTGCCTTTTATTAAGCTCCCACTAAAATGCCAGATCATGAACTAGATCAATTTCCAATATTCACAGAAATTCACCTATAATAATCCAACAAAGTGATCCACCTTATAGATGAAGACAAAATTATGATATGAAGTAATTTGCTAAAGTTCATACTGTTTGTAAAAAGCAGAGCCATGATGAATTCATATCTGCTGCTGCTGCTAAGTTGCTTCAGTCGTGTCCGACTCTTCGCGACCCCATAGACGGCAGCCCACCAGGCATCCCCATCCCTGGGATTCTTCAGGCAAGAACACTGGAGAGGGTTGCCATTGCCTTCTCCAATGCATGAAAGTGAAAAGTGAAAGTGAAGTCACTCAATCGTGTCCGACCCTCAGTGACCCCATGGGCTGCAGCCTTCCAGGCTCCTCCATCCATGGGATTTTCCAGGCAAGAGTACTGGAGAGGGTGCCATTGCCTTCTCTAGAATTCATATCTACTTTATGTCAAAGCCCACTATATTATTTTGCCATAAAATAAAAGAGTAAATAATATAAAAGGTCAACTAGGAAGGTAAAGGAGGTAATACTTATATGGATAAAATATAATGAAGTTAAATATGATAGCTATTGTCAATAAACTTACAGGCCAAATTTTTTTGTATAACCTTAATAAAACATTAAAAATCACTTCTAAGCCTATTTTTACAAAATTCCATAATATTTTAATTTTTTTTAGTATTTATAAATACATGCCCTAACAATTTAAACCATAAATACCAATTCAATTAAGTCCTTAAAAACCTCTTATTTTCTCCTGGGAATTTACCTTGAGTAAATAGCAACCGGATCAAGATAAAACAAGTTAGATTAAATTCAAGCATGCATTCTTTTCAGAAAGGATTATATACTCAATATGTTCACATACATCTTTATTTAAAAATGTATACTTAAGAACAATTCATAAGTAGTCTACTGATTTGTATTTAAAACAATGTAAAGGTAACAAAATTGATTAGAGAGCACACACACATAATTTAGAGGAAGATGTCCATCAAAAAGAAATATTACTAATGTTGACTTCTGAAGATGATTTTTCCATTTTCTTGAATGAAGATTTAGAAAAAAAAAAAGAAAATGAATTAGATAGGTAAATATGGGGAAAAAAATCAAACAAATGAACTGGCAGAAAGCCAGAATAACAAGTTAATTAAAAGACACTTATTATCTGTTCAGTTCAGTTCAGTCGCTCAGTCGTGTGTGACTCTTTGCGACCCCATGAATCGCAGCACACCAGGCCTCCCTGTCCATCAGCAACTCCCGGAGTTCACTCAGACTCACATCCATCAAGTTGGTGATGCCATCCAGCCATCTCATCCTCTGTCGTCCCCTTCTCCTCCTGCCCCCAATCCCTCCCAGCATCAGAGTCTTTACCAATGAGTCAACTCTTTGCATGACGTGGCCAAAATACTGGAGTTTCAGCTTCAGCATCATTCCTTCCAAAGAAATCCCAGGGCTGATCTTCAGAATGGACTGGTTGGATCTCCTTACAGTCCAAGGGACTCTCAAGAGTCTTCTCCAGCACCACAGTTCAAAAGCATCAATTCTTCGGCGCTCAGCTTTCTTCACAGTCCAACTCTCACATCCATGCATGACCACAGGAAAAACCATAGCCTTGACTAGACGGACCTTTGTTGGCAAAGTAATGTCTCTGCTTATGAATATGCTATCTAGGTTGGTCATAACTTTTCTTTCAAGGAGTAAGCGTCTTTTAATTTCATGGCTGCAGTCACCATCCGCAGTGATTTTGGAGCCCCCCAAAATAAAGTCTGACACTGTTTCCACTGTTTCCCCATCTATTTGCCATGAAGTGATGGGACCGGATGCCATGATCTTCGTTTTCTGAATGTTGAGCTTTAAGCCAACTTTTTCACTCTCCTCTTTCACTTTCATCAAGAGGCTTTTTAGTTCCTCTTCACTTTCTGCCATAAGGGTGGTGTCATCCACACTTATTATAGGAAAGACCATAGCAGTGGCACAGTTGCTTCTGGTGCTTAAATTGACATGGCAATAACTATTCTTTAAGGTTTTCTGTATTTTTAAAACTAACAAGTATTACTATCTTATAAACATTTTTAAAGGACAGAAAAGCTAATAACTGTGCATAAAATTTTTAAAAAATTATCACACAATAGTAAATGAAAAAGACCATTTTCAAAATACTTATGCATATGTATATGCATGAAACAATGGGGCTAAGCCTCAAGTCTCCCAGGACTCATCATTCCCACCCTCTGTCCCTTGCCCCAAGTATTCTAAGTTCCACCAAAGTTGAACCTTGCAAACTGATACTTTTATGACCATTTCTTAACTATATGACAATCTAATTAATCATTTTTTTGTGTTTGAACTGGAAAAAATTTTAGATAGAATAATTTTAGGTTAAGCTAATACCCATTAGAGTAGGCATCATGGCAAGTATTTCAGTGCTGAGAAGTGCGTGGGTACCTGTCTCACTTTTCTGTTTCAGGTGCTAACAGTGCTCTAAATATCTGCAGCTTCAGTTCTTTGTAAGAATTCTTTCCATTTAAGATTTTAAAACCAGTTTCCCTTTTTTTCTCCAATGTGTTATTATAATCAATCTTATGTGGGAAAGAGGTGCTGGGGGAAGAATCTCTTTTAAAGACTTCAACTATAACGGTCTAAACCCATCACAACTGGAAATAAGAAAAACAGATATAGTAAGATTAAATAAATTCTTCCAAGCAGAACTTGTTAAACGAAATGTATCTTTCTCCTTTACTGTTTACATTACTTAAAATATAAGTAGCTAATATCAAAAGGCACTTTCCACTTACTTTACAGTAACACCGCTTTGTGTTAAGAAGGGAAAAAAAATCTATTTGTGACAGTTTATTTTTAGATATTGATCATCTCATCTTGCTGCAAAGGGAATAAAAATAATTAAAGTTGAGTGAAAAATAATTTCAAGTACAGCATATTTCAAAGCATAACTATCATCATAACTGTTCAGATGAGATTTCTTGAAAGCCTAGTAATAAATGCATGCCCTAGATATATTTTTTTAATCTACACTTTGCTTATTCAAATTGGCCTCTTTTACTGGCAGCTTAAGTTTAATTCAGTCTTTAGATACTGCATACAAGTCCAAGTGAATGCAACGATTACTGTGTATTTAATGGCTGAATGAGACCATTAGATGGACACTGGCTGTTTGTAAACTACAAAATTTATTTCAAAATATAATAAGTATTCATCTATGCTGTGCTCTTCTATCAAACTTAAGCAGTATTTCTTCAATGTACATAGCATTCTTTTCATATTTTTCTAACTCAAATTTGTTTTAGAAAATTTGAAAAAGACAAAAAAGTAGTCTAAATAAATTAAAATTACCCATATTTTCATCATCAAGATGCAAACAATTAACTGTTTTATTTCATTATTTTAATTATCATCCTTTAACAGACAAGAGAGCCCAGAAAGACCTTGTATCAAAGATAAGTCATCACATAACAGAAGAAAACAGTAGATTATTTAAGAGATGATTTATAAACATTCATTTCATGACTATAATTAAGTTTCCTCTAAAAATATATTTTGATAGCATTATATAAAAGCATATGGTGTTTCTGAAGTTTTGTTCACTTTCATTCTAGCATTGGAAAATGGTTATGAGGATCAGTAATTTTAATTAATGTATAAACTGAGATGCAAAGTGATGGGTATCTCTGGATATCTCTGGGGTTCTTAATATGAGTAGCAGAGATAGAACTGCAGGTTTTACACAAGAGGTGAAATAAAAATGAGTAATAATTCAAGCATTAAATTCTAGACTTTTCTGGAAGAGCATAAATGAGCACTGCTAAAGCATATAAGATAACTGGGGCTCAGGTCAATTTATTTTAACAAGTAAGTAATGAGCACACATTGTTCCTGTCCTCAAGGAGATAACAATCTAATGGAAGTAAGGTAAGTATGATTCACAGCAGAATATAACTGACAAGATATAAAACGCATGTAAAGTAAGAGATTTACATCTTTGCCCACACAACAAATAATTAGATCTGAGAAGTTAATAAAAAGGACAAAATGGAATCATATAAGATAATCAATGCAGAAAAAAGAACAAAGACCAGACTGGAGACAAAGAAGACAAACAGCAGGGTGGTATATTTAATTTAATCCCAACCACATCAGTTATTATATTAAATATAAATGGTCAAAGTAGGGGAATATAAACAATTATGAGAAATGGTAAAAATTTCACAAGTGAGGTGGTATTCCCTAGAAGCCTTAAGGGATGGGACATGATTTTGGCAGGCAGAGATAAAAAGATATATGGGGAATGTTCTGAAGCATCCTCAAAACATAAAAAGATGAAACTACAAGATCTATTTTACCAATAACTCATCCACATGAACTAGAGTACAATTAAGATACAAAGGAGAATTAGAGAATAAAATCAAAATTATGTTAGAACCATACTCGGAGTCCTTTGAATTCCAAAGAGAGGAATTTGTAATCAGTTTGGAGATTAGGGGAAAATTGCTGAAAACGACAGAATCTGAGCAGGGCTTTAGGATGACTAGTCTGAACGTGATCCATTCAATACTTGTAAGCAGATTAAACCAGAATGTCATGAAGATGTGCTTTATTAAGAAAAATTCACATCTAATATTTCCTTTAAGGTACAACAGAAAAGAGTTAAAGTAAATGAATTATGACATCAAGTCAGGTACATACTGGGATGGGGTAGGCAAGGAAAGAACCAAGAACATTCATGTACAGAGAACTTTCTGTTTGGAAACATCTTAAAAGTGACATGTGGAACAGGACATGTGATCAGGAAATGAGGGTGAGATAGAAGGAACAATGACAAACATTATGAGCTACTGAACGTTAAAAAATAAATAAATAAATGGGTTATATCAGGGCAAAATGTCCTAAGAAGGGCAAGGCATCCTCTTCAAAACAGTGTACAGTGGGTGGAGGGTACAGCAAGTCCTTCTATGTCCTCAGCATACTTGGAGTATTTCAATTATTTGGGGATAATTTCAGTAATTCTGCATTTGTTCAAGACAAAATGTACTTAAAGTTCAAGCTGTAAAAACATCTCTCTCTATTCTACCTAATGTTTCCTGATCTGTAAACAGCAAAACTCAAACCCATTATGTCTTGAAGTAGGCTTCCTAAAGAGAACGTTGAGCCAAATAGTGTAGCTGTTAAAAGGTCCTGTTGTGAGCATGAACAAGCCGCTGAGGGCAACATCAGAATGGCATATGTTTTCTATGAAGTAGATGTCTATAGCAGGTGTTCATACATTCTGGAAATGAGAACTGCATCACTTGTTACTTAGATGGTAGGTTCTTAAAATAGCGGAATGGGTGGGTTAGTCATATTCTACACAAACTGCACTTCCACCCCTGCACATGCCTCTACAGGAAATTTTAAGTCACTGAAAATCATTTCAGCCATTCTGAATGTAACATCTGAAGGTTATCGTGACAATTCTAGAACCTGTGAATTCTAAACATATAAAACTGTCCATTTTTGACTTTATAGGTAATATTAAAAGAAATGTAACTTTTTAAAAGATGAGTTCGTTTAAATCTAACAACATAAGATTATTTTAATATAGGAAAAAATTAGGTATGAATGAATTCAGTGAAAATGAATACACCTGATTCTCCTTCAATATTTTCAAGAAAACTTTTCAAAGATGCCATTTAGAAGAATTGCAGTCTTTGTTTACAAGGCAACAATGGGCCAGTTACTTAAAAGTTAACCTTAAACTGGCTATCTAGATTCAGATGTTTAAAAGAGATACAAGAAATTAAAAACACCCACTTTCTGTCATAATTATGTATGGAAATTACACTATTTTAGAAGGTGACATTAGATGGACTGCATTCTCAACTGACAATAAGTATGAGTTTCTCATGTATAAAAGTTAAAAAAACAAACTCTTAAATCGCCCATTTAATTCCACAGTATTTGAATTGTCTTGGGTCTCATGCATAAATGAAAACATTAAGAAATACACATAATATGATTATCACAGATCTTGTCATGTAGCAGACAATAATCATTTGCAAATTATTATATGTATATAATTATATACATAAAATGCAAAACAAGGATTATTTGCATATAGATTACTCCTGAACACATACCTAATATACTATGAACGATTATCATAGAAATACTGTACAGTAGGTACCCTTAAAGCAGAGAAAATTGTTTTCATAGTAAAAGAGAAGAAACTAATAGTCTGCTATCCATATCTTAAGTCTCTGGTCAAGTTTAATGGCTTTAAAAGTCACTTTAGAAAACATTCTTTTGAAGCAATGTCACTGATAATACAGAACTACAGGAAAAATTACCCATAGACTATATTACTGCTTTCTCATTCCTATGCCCTAGAACAGTGTACGAGAACCAGAATCACCTGACAAACTAGTTAACATTCAGATTCCTGGGCATTTCCCACAGTAAATTTGGGAGTGTGTGCCAAGGATCTGAATTTCTAACAAGTTTCTTTGTGATAATGCCACTAGTCCATGAACCACACTGGACACACTGGACTAGCATAGCTCTAGAACACAAGTCAGCAAACTGTGGCCCAGGGTTGAATTCAACCTGCTGCATGTTTTTGTAGCACAAGTTTTATTGGCGCACAGCTATGCCCATTTATTTCACATACACACTGTCTGTGGCTGCTTTTGCAGAGTAACAGCAGAATTGAGCAGTTGGATCAAACACCATATAGCCTATATCATAAAGCCTCCAAAACCTTAATACTATTTGGCCTTTCACAGTAAACATTTGCTGACCCTCACCCTCAAATGCCACTCTCCTCCCTATTATCCAGAAATCTTTGACATTCAGAAATAAAATTCACTGATATCAAATATGAAGACATGTACAATAGTATTTCAAAGCTCATAAAATATTTATCATCTTCATCAATGTCTGTGACTAATAGCAATGAGTTACTGACTTTCTTACTGCTATGACAGAATGATGAATGTCTCTTATATTCCACAATTAAAAGTCACAAACTTAACTCTCCTTTCTATAGACCTGCAGTTTCAGAGAAATGGCGCTAATAAAATCTATATAGTACAACAGAAAATATACTTGAAACATTAAAATTTGTACTGATAAAATTTCTTATTTGAGAAAATATAGGCAATATAGGAAATTCTTAATTATCCTTGGTAATAAACACAGGGAGTAAAAGGATAACTTAAATCATTAATTTCCTCAATAATCTTCTGTATCATCACATTTTATCCTCTGCTTTACCTATTTCTGCATCACTGGATAGGTTAACAAATAATGAGAAAGTAGCAGCAGCACTATGTTGACATCAGGCTTCTACAGAGTGGTGCGTGCTGGCCTTACACCTCTCAGATATGTTTTGCTAGATTTAAACAAATTTTTGCAGTATATGTACTAGTCAATTCCTTCCTCTACCATTTCTTCATATCTTATGACAGGACATTTGTATAAGCTGCTGCACTCCTGGACACATTTGATTTGGTGGTTCCTGGTTTAAATAATTGGAGAAGGAAATGGCAACCCACTCCAGTATTCTTGCCTGGAATTCAAAGTAAAAAAACTGGGTCATGTAAACAGATCACTTAAATGGTAAGTATAATGAAAGGCTATTATGTATATTTATTATGTATACCTATATAAATAAAACTGTAGTTAGTTGTATTAATAAGGAACTAATGGCATTTGGAGCAAAAGTCTCAGATTGCTATCCAAATGGGGCAATTTAATTTTGTGAAAGCCAATACAGTTTATTCATCCCCACTAAAAGTGTAAGACTAACAGCCTCAATTATTATTGATATAATACTGTCTCTAGAGGTTCAGGTTACTTTTATATCTACTGATAAATAAAACCCTTGTTTACTGGGCTATTATATGCACAGTTTTCCAATGAATTATGTATTTGATTTCTAATGAACCATTTGCCTTTGAATGAGAAAAATCCCAAATCAGTATTTTATAAACGCTTGCTAAATAGGCAAAACCAGTACAATATTATAAAGTAATTAGCCTCCAATTAAAATAAATAAATTTATATTAAAAAGAATATGATACTAATAAATTAACAGAAGGAAATTTTGCCAGTTAATACCTGTTGCACGATTGTTGTTAATTCCAAGCAGAGCTGTATGACATTATTCCTTGTAACTGAATAGTCTGTGACAGCAGCAAATGGTGATCTATAAAGGGAAAAGGAAAATTGTGATTAATCGGAACAGCTTTCGAAAGGTCTCCAAATACAACAGTGTAAAATAAGGTTTTGAATAATGTGAAATGAATTGTTCTTAAGATTACATAGTGATAAAAATATTCAGAAGGTACTTAAGGAAAAAAATTTAAGAGAAATGCTTGGAAGAGAATTAAATATAAGAAACAATGCTTGCTTTCCATTATACTACTCTCTTTTTTAAATTCTTAATACTTAAAAGTTCTCTGGTACTCACAAAGGCTCTTTACTACATCTAAAATAAAATAAAAAACGGCATACTTAAGCAAAGACATTTTGGGTTATTTTCAAATGAAACTAACATTGTTGATTCCAGTATCATCTAGAAATAGTCACAATCTAGAGCTTAGTCTCATGACAGCTATCACTTACTGAGGACTTATGTGCCAGTTAGTCTTCTAATTGCTTTACATGTACTAAATAATTTTCACAACTCTTATAGGCACTATTACTGTTGTTTGCTTAGTCACTAAGTCATGTTCGACTCTTTGGGACCCCAAGGACCGTAGCCCACAAGGGTCCTCTGTTCATGGGATTTCCCAGGAATACTGGAGTGGGTTGCCATTTCCTTTTCCAAGACACTATTATTTACTCCCATTTTACATATGAGACACTTGAGGTACAGCAAACTTAAGTGAAAACTAGTAAGTAGTGAAGCTAGTATTCAAACAGAAGAAGGCTGACTCCCAGATTCCACATCCCAGAGTAAAACACTGATATACCAACTGCTGTGAGTTTGAGTAGCTTTTCACTTGTACTAAACTAATGGCTTCTGTCACTTCACATACTTTATCAAACAGTTTGGCATACAAATAATATATATTGGTACAAGGCTTTGCTGGAGCAGCCGTGAAGAGATATCCCATGCCCAAGGTAAAAGAAACCTAAGTAAGATGGTAGGTGTTGCAAGAGGGCATCAGAGGGCAGACACACTGAAACCATACTCACAGAAAACTAGTCAATCTAATCACACTAGGACCACAGCCTTGTCTAACTCAATGAAACTAAGCCATGCCCATGGGGCAACCCAAGACGGGCAGGTCATGGTGGAGAGGTCTGACAGAATGTGGTCCACTGGAGAAGGAAATGGCAAACCACTTCAGTATTCTTGCCTTGAGAACCCCATGAACAGTATGAAAAGGCAAAATGATAGGATACTGAAAGAGGAACTCCCCAGGTCGGTAGGTACACAATATGCTACTGGAGATCAGTGGAGAAATAACTCCACAAAGAATGAAGGGATGGAGCCAAAGCAAAAACAATACCCAGTTGTGGATGTGACTGGTGATAGAAGCAAGGTCCGATGCTGTAAAGAGCAATATTGCATAGAGACCTGGAATGTCAGGTCCATGAATCAAGGCAAATTGGAAGTGGTCAAACAAGAGATGGCAAAGGTGAACATCGAAATTCTAGGAATCAACGAACGAAAATGGACTAGAATGGGGGAATTTAACTCAGATGACTACTGCAGGCAGGAATGGGGGAATTTAACTCAGATGACTAGTGCAGGCAGGAATCCCTCAGAAGAAATGGAGTAGCCATCATGGTCAACAAAAGAGTCTGAAATGCAGTACTTGGATGCAATCTCAAAAACAACAGAATGATCTCTGTTCATCTCCAAGGCAAACCATTCAATATCACAGTAATCCAAGTCTATGCCCCAACCAGTAACACTGAAGAAGCTGAAGTTGAACAGGTCAATGAAGACCTACAAGACCTTTTAGAACTAACACCTAAAAAAGATGTCCTTTTCATAATAGGGGACTGGAAGGCAAAAGTAGGAAGTCAAGAAACACCTGGAGTAACAGGTAAATTTGGCCTTGGAATGCAGAATGAAGCAGGGCAAAGACTAATAGAGTTTTGCCAAGAAAATGCACTGGTCATAGCAAACACCCTCTTCCAACAATACAAGAGAAGACTCTAAATATGGACATCACCAGATGGCCAATACCAAAATCAGACTGATTATATTCTTTGCAGCCAAAGATGGAGAAGCTGTATACAGTCAACAAAAACAAGACCAGGAGCTGACTGTGCCTCAGATCAGGAACTTCTTATTACCAAATTCAGACTTAAATTGAAGAAAGTAGGGAAAACAGCTAGACCATTCAGATATGACCTAAATAAAATCCCTTACGATTATACAGTGGAAGTGAGAAATAGATTTAAGGGCCTAGATCTGATAGATAGAGTGTCTGATGAACTATGGAATGAAGTTCATGACACTGTACAGGAGACAGGGATCAAAGGACAAAAATGGTATAGACCTAACAGAAGCAGAAGAGATTAAGAAGAGGTGGCAAGAATACACAGAAGAACTGTACAAAAAAGATCTTCACGACCCAGATAATCACGATGGTGTGATCACTCACCTAGAGCCAGACATCCTGGAATGTGAAGTCAAGTGGGCCTCAGGAAGCATCACTACGAACAAAGCTAGTGGAGGTGATGGAACTCCAGTTGAGCTATTTCAAATCCTGAAAGATGATGCTGTGAAAGTGCTGCACTCAATATGCCAGCAAATTTGGAAAACTCAGCAGTGGCCACAGGACTGGAAAAGGTCAGTTTTCATTCCCATCCCAAAGAAAGGCAATGCCAAAGAATGCTCAAACTACCACACAATTGCACTCATCTCACATGCTAGTAAAGTAACACTCAAAATTCTCCAAGCCAGGCTTCAGCATTACGTGAACTGTGAACTCCCTGATGTTCAAGCTGGTTTTAGAAAAGGCAGAGGAACCAGAGATCAAATTGCCAACATCCGCTGGATCATGGAAAAAGCAAGAGAGTTCCAGAAAAACACCTATTTCTGCTTTATTGACTATGCCAAAGCCTTTGACTGTGTGGATCACAATAAACTGTGGAAAATTCTGAAAGAGATGGGAATACCAGACCACCTGACCTGCCTCTTGAGAAATCTGTATGCAGGTCAGGAAGCAAGAGTTAGAACTGGACATGGAACAACAGACTGGTTCCAAATAGGAAAAGGAGTACGTCAAGGCTGTATATTGTCACCCTGCTTATTTAACTTATAAGCAGAGTACATCATGAGAAATGCTGGACTGGAAGAAATACAAACTGGAATCAAGATTGCTGGGAGAAACATCAATAACCTCAGATATGCAAGTGACACCACTCTTATGGCAGAAAGTGAAGAGGAATTCAAAAGCCTCTTGATGAAAATGAAAGAGGAGAGTGATAAAGTTGGCTTAAAGCTCAACATTCAGAAAACGAAGATCACGGCATCCGGTCCCATCACTTCATGGCAAATAGATGGGGAAACAGTGGAAACAGTGTCAGACTTTATTTTTGGGGGCTCCAAAATCACTGCAGATGGTGATTGCAGCCATGAAATTAAAAGATGCTTACTCTTTGGAAGAAAAGTTATGACCAACCTAGATAGCATATTCAAAAGCAGAGACATTACTTTGCCGACTAAGGTCCGTCTAGTCAAGGGCTATGGTTTTTCCTGTGGTCATGTATGGATGTGAGAGTTGGACTGTGAAGAAAGCAGGCTGAGAGCCGAAGAATTGATGCTTTTGAACTGTGGTGCTGGAGAAGACTCTTGAGAGTCCCTTGGACCGCAAGGAGCTTCAACCAGTCCATTCTGAAGGAGATCAGCCCTGGGTGTTCTTTGTAAGGAATGATACTAAAGCTGAAACTCCAGGACTTTGGCCACCTCATGCAAAGAGTTGACTCATTGGAAAAAACTTTGATGCTGGGAGGGATTGGGGGCAGGCAGAGAAGGGAACGACAGAGGATGAGATGGCTGGATGGCATCACGAACTTGATGGACATGAGTCTGAGTGAATTTCGGGAGTTGGTGATGGACAGGGAGGCCTGGCGTGCTGCGATTCATGGGATCGCAAAGAGTCGGACATGACTGAGTGACTGAACTGAACTGAACAAGGTTTATATTTTCAAGAATGTTACAGACAACAGCAGTCTTCCCAAGCAACTGTTTTGCCACCAAATGAATTTACAGTGGCCTTCCCTTGTGGCTCAGCTGGTAAAGAATCCTCCTGCAATGTGGGAGACCTGGGTTCAATCCCTGGGTTGGGAAGATCCTCTGGAGAAGGGAAAGGCTACCCACTCCAGTATTCTGGCCTGGAGAATTCCATGGACTTTATAGTCCATGGGGTCGCAAAGAGTCAGACACAACTAAGTGACTTTTACTTCCATTATTCTTTATCCTCTTTCTTGTCTATGAATGCCAATTAGGTTTTTATGGGACCAGAGGTTATATGGGAAGCCCATTTTAAAGAAAACAAGAACACAAAAAGAAAAGATATGGGGGTAAAAATCTAGTCAGATTAACTAGAACTTCAGTGCTTCGGATAACTCTTAAGGCAATTTATATAAAACTGCTTCCTGGTTACAATCTGAATGTCTCTCTTATAGAAAAACTCTAGAACTCAAGCACGTCCCATTGTCATAGGGGTCCATATGAGAGGCTCTTTATTAGTTATAGTTTTAAAAATCATATTTTTCACTTACCTATTTTGGCCATTCTAATAGCTATAGCCCCCGATATCACAGATTTAATTGGTATTTTCCCAAAGTTATATGTATTTTCCCTATGTATTTATTATCTATATTTAAGAGCTATCTAATTTCCTTGATAATTTTCCAACTGGTTTAGGTAGTTTGTGTTTTTGAAGGAATTGAGTCATATCATCGAAGCTGTCAAATGTATTTATAAAGAGTTATTTGCAGTATTTCTTGTTATCCTTTTAATTTTGATTGACTTCTCAACATACTGTGTTTCCATTTTCATTCATTTAGTTCTTTGATCATTATTATTTGCTCCCTTCTGCTGCTTTGGGCTTATTTTCTATTTTAATTCTTTTAAGCATACTTAACATGAGATCTAACCTCTTAAAAATTTAACTGTAAAAGACAGTGTGGGGAAATTAAGAAGATGGCGCCAGTCAGTCTCTCTCACCCCCTCGCCCCATGTTCTGTAAACAGTGGCTTCCCACAGTTATGTAACAGCTGAGATCACTTATAGTACTGCACACACATGCCACAAGGTACTCACCTGGTCAACGGCTACCTTGTGCAGTACGCCTGTATGAGCTTCACCATGAAAGCCCTGGCTACTACAGCATTGGGGCTACACGGGAGTGACATCATGGCTATGTTACATGAAGTTATCTTATGGCTACGCTGTGGCTACATTATGGTTATGTTATGGCTATTGCTATGGCTGCTGTGTCAGGCAGGAGAGAGGCTGTGTTATGGCTGTCATGCCAGCCAGGAGGGAATAAACACATCTGCAGTTCCTATGGCTCCTCAAGTCTTCTTCCAGTCTCTTAGTGCGTACCTTATCTACCCTAAGCTCAGTGAACAGTACAAACAGTGTGAACAGCAAGACAACTGGAATCACAAAAAGGACCAGCTAAAGACAGTCACAAAGAGTCGGACAAGACTGAGCAACTGAACTGAACTGAACTGAAAGACAGTATTATTATCTATAGGTACAATCTTCTACACCAGGTATCTAGAATTTTTTCATCTTGCTTAACTGAAACCTTATGCCCACGCCTGTTGATTTTTCTATTTTCTTGAGAAGAGAGCTTAGATAGTGATTTGAGATCTTTTTTCTCATATAAGCAGTTTTTACAAATTTCCCTTTCAGAACTCCTTTAGCTGTGTCCCACAAAAATTGCATTATTATACTGTCATATATAAAAATTGTATTATTATAATTATAATATTGTCACCCTTCTTATTTAACCTAATATGCAGAGCATATCATGAGAAATGTTGAGCTGGATGAAGCACAAGCTGGAATCAAGATTGCCGGGAGAAATAACAATAACTTCAGATGCACAGATGATACCACCTTTATGGCAGAAAGTGAGGGAAGAACTAAAGAGCCTCTTGATGAAAGTGAAAGAGACTGAAAAAGTTGGCTTAAAACTCAACCTTCAGAAAACTAAGATCATGGCATCTGGCCCATCACTTCACGGCAAATAGAAGGGGAAACCGTGGAAACAGTGACAGACTTTATTTTGGGGGGCTCCAAAATCACTGTAGATAGTGACTGCAGCCATGAAATTAAAAGACATTTGCTCCTTGGAAGAAAAGTTATGACCAACCTAAACAACATATTAAAAAGCATAGACATTACTGTACCTACTTTACCAACAAAGGTCCGTCTACTCAAGGCTATGGTTTTTCCAGTGGTCATGTATGGATGTGAGAGTTGGACTATAAAGAAAGCTGAGCACTGAAGAACTGATGTTTTTGACCTGTGGTGTTGGAGAAGACTCTTGAGAGTCCTTTGGACTGCCAGGAGATCCAACCAGTCCATCCTAAAGGAAATCAGTCCTGAATATTCATTGGAAGGACTGATGATGAAGCTGAAACTCCAATACTTTGGCTACCTCATGTGAAGAACTGACTCATTGGAAAAGACCCTGATGCTGGGAAAGATTGAAGGAGTGAGGGAAGGGGATGACAGAGGATGAGATGGTTGGATGGCATCACTGGCTCAATGGACATGAGTCTGAGTAAACTCTGGGAGTTGGTGATGGACAGGGAGGCCTGGTGTACTGCAGTCCATGGGGTCGCAAAGAGTCGGACACAAATGAGCAACTGAACTGAACTGACAAAAATTGTGACTTACCATAATTTTCATTCTGTTCAATGTATTTCTTTTTATTTCCCTTGAGATTTCCTCCTTTTATCTATAGATTTCTAGAAGTCTGTTGTTTGATTTCTAATTTGACTGCATTATGGTTAAATAAGACATTCTGATTTAAATTATTTTGAATGTATTGAAGTTTGTTTTATGATGCAGATGTGGTGTACCTTCCTGAATGTTCCATGGACACTTGAATTTGTATTATACATTTGTTGGATGAAATGCTCTAAAAATGTCAATTATATCTTGTTACCTAGTGTTGTTCAGTTCTTCTAATCGTTATGTTCTATTTTCAGAGAGGAGATGAAGTATCCAATTGTAATTGTGGATTTATCTATTTCTTCTTTTAGTTCTGACAGTTTTTGCTTCAGGTACTTTGAAATTGTTGCTTGATATTATACAACTTAGCAGTTTGTTTCTTCCTCTTCTTTTTAATGTGGACTATTTTTAATGTCTTGATTTGTTGCAATATTTCTTCTGTTTTATGTTTTGATTTTTTGGTCCCAAGACATGTAGAAATCTTAGCTCTCTGACCAGGGATAAAGCCCTCACCCCCTTCATTAGAAGACAAAATCTTGACCACTGGACCATCAAGGGATCCCTGTCTCTTCTTTTTTAAATTGTTTATTATAGGCTCATCTACTGTACTTTGGTGTTTCATTTTTTAATGTAAATGTAATATTCACATAGTACACATTAACCCTATACTTCTCATAACTGTTTGCTACAAGTATTTTTCCAGTTTGTCATCTATCTTATACTTAATCATATTTTTCAATATTATATAGTCAAACAGTATATTTCTTTGCATTTAATTGCACATTTTAAAACACTTAATAAGTCTACATCTAGAAACCATTTTGTCTATATTTTCTCCATTTTCATTATGAACTAATGCTTCTCGCTTAAATAAATAATATACCTAAAATTACTTTAGTGAACAGGTAGTGCTCCATCATAATTTATTTTAGAAAGGCTTAATCAAGTGCCCCAATTCCATTTATTTAATGACCCTTTCTTTTTCCAGTGAAAGTGAAGTGGCTTAGTCGTGTCCGACTCTTTGAGACTTCATGGACTATACAGTCCATGGAATTCTCCAGGCCAGAATACTGGAGTGGGTAGCCTTTCCCTTCTGTAGGCGATCTTCCCAACCCAGGGATCGAACCCAGGTTTCCTGCATTGCAGGCGGATTCTTTACCAGATGAGCCACAGGGGAAGCCCTTTTTCCAGGAGTTTTAACATATTGTTTTCTAAATGATTCTATATATCACAGTCTACTTTGTGCTGTGTTCCACCACTGCTTATTACTATTTCAAAACAGTATATTTTTCTAACAAAATTTACTAAAACTTAAGGAGTCATTAAGAATTCAAATAATGTTAATTAGAGCAAAATATATGCAATTAATTAATCTGTGTTCTCTGTTAAAAAAATTAACCTCTTTAATTGTAAGCAGGATCCAGTTTTAAACAAACCTATACTGATGGAAATTTTCTAAAATGTGTGATTGTAGAAATCATTGCATAGCTATATCTAAATTTATTAAAACTCATTAAACTTAAAGGGGATAAATTTTATAGAATGTAAATTAGGCCTCAATAAAACTATTTTTTAATGATGTAAGATTTAAGTACTTGTAGGAAAACATCATTTTAAAAAAACCACCCAAGACCATTTTTGCTGCACTGAAGCATAAAAATTGGCATTTCAATTAAGAATTCAAAGTGCTTCTGGCATGATTAGAAAGAGCTTGGGTTCCTAGTTTTACAAAGGTCAAAGACTGTTAATAAAATCTAAAACTTCATTCAGAAGTGATGAAGTACAGCATGATTTTCCCTATAAATTCTTTAAAAAAAAAATGCTCATTTGATCTTTAAAATGTACCAAAAGAAAAATCTATTTGATAACTGAATGCCTGTAGCAAACTGAATTCTAAGGCATGTTTTCCACTTTCCTGATCATTCACATTTCAAGTAGGACCACTTTCTCACTCAAGATTAAGTGTCCAAAAAAAATAATCTAAACATATAGCAAGGAAAACATAAATTTTATCTTGTAGTGAATCCCCCTAACGTTTTCATTTTAAAGGTAAATCACATATAACTATAATAACAACCATTCTTAGCTAGCAGATATTAATATTTGGTATTATGATCTTGGCTATACACATACATAAATAAAAGAAGGCTGACAGGTTCCAATCTTTGTGAGTTACCAAAGGTGAATGCTCAATCATGACTTAATGAGATAAAGAAATGTATCATTACAGAATTGCTGAACACGATCAGTTTGAAAACAAAATTAAGAGAGGAATTTCTCAGTCTCAAGAAACCCCGAGAGCTTAGGCTACTTGGAAAAAAAAAACGTGGCTGACTTAAAGGAAATTAAATTCATGGCATGAAAACTTTTCGATGCCAAAAGTTAAAAGTTTTTTAAAAAAGATAAAATACTTGGCTCATTAATAAATGGCTATTACAGGAACTATCCTATTTAGATCTTAAAATATGCAACTATCCTCAAATCTTATGGATAATATAATGCTTATACTTCTAATGAAAAAGTTATTGATACTACAGAAAACTTATTGTACATTCTTTTCAAACAAAAGCATTTATGGAAAGGTTATTGTTTCAGAAATCCTAAACAAATTAGAAGCTAATAAGAAAAGCTAAGAGTTAATCAGGAAATCTGAAAGGCCTTAATATTTCTCAGGTTGACATTGCTGAGCCTGAGGGGCAGTCTGTGAACAGCAGCCTTGCTAACATCACTGCTCATTTCTGGAACAAGAGGTGCCAAGTGGGAGCAGTGAGCACACAAGAGGAAATACGACCAAACAGCAAGCATCTGGTAGTGTTTGGGGTTTTGGGGTAGTTTTCTCTGCCTTTATAATTTTTCCCTGGTATAGAAATAACTTTTGTCCTATATTTCCTTATCATGAAAGAAGAAATTAGTTCAACCGCCTTCTTAGATAAAGGAAAAGATCTCAAAAAATACATTTCTTTCCTTAGCATCCCAACCTTTATGCCTTAAATATTTAAAAGCTTTTCAATGATATAAAGATATCTCATTGATCCCTTCAAAACAGAATGGTCCTAAAATGTAGAAACAATTAGAAATAGGTATTAATGCTAAAAATGAGAGAAAAGATTAAACTTCCACTATAAATAGTAAAATAAACTTTTTCTATAAATAATACTTTTGAACATTTTTAATAAGGTTATGGCACAACATGGAACATAAATTGATTTGTTCCCTTGTGGCTCAGCTGGTAAAGAGTCTGCCTGCAATGCGGGAGACCTGGGTTCGATCCCTGGGTTGGGAAGATCCCCTGGAGAAGAGAAAGGCTACCCACTCCAGTATTCTAGCCTGGAGAATTCCATGGACTATGTAGTCCATGGGATCGCAAAGAGTCGGACACGACTGAGCAACTTGTTAAAAAAACAAAAAAACAAAAAAACCCCTCAAAGTATAGATTCATTTTGGCAAAGCCATAAAAAAACGTAAGAAAGATGAGGTGTGAAAAATAGCAGGATGTATGTTAAAAATAGACAAGTAAACCATGAATTGAAAATAAACAATAAAGATATTAACCAACTGTGATTCCTATCTGAGGCTTTTCCTCTGGGAAAGTCTGTTGTTTCATTCGTTGATATTTAAAATAAGAAGAAAAAAAAAGGATTTTGTTAGCCTTAGATTTTATTTAAGAAATGTTAGGAGCTGGTTTTTTAAAATAAGTGTTGTTTATTTCAAAAATTTTAAATATTATTTAAATAGAAGCTCCACTGAAATTGCGGGTTTTGTGATTTGTAAACATTTCCCCTAGCATTCTTTCAGTGATATTAAAATATATCTCATTGATGTATTTAAAGTAGAATGAGAAATAAACCTTCTAGAAATAAAATTCTACATAGCAATTTGACGTGTCAAGGCCAGAAACAGAAAAGTGGTATTCTTCTTTAGCATTTGAAGAGAAACACCCAAGTACAAATATATGTTTATATATGCTGCATTCCAAAGAATTACTTCCTCAAAATTCTGAAGAATCAGTCCACATTCAAAAGGAAATGTAGTATAACAAAGGAACAAGATAAAAGTGAAACAAGAAGGGCTTTTGTATTACAACAAACATAGATTCAAATGATAATTTTCATACTCGTGAATAACTTTAGGCAAGTTACTTCATGTTTCATATGTAAAATGGTGATAAAGATACCTGTTCTGTGAGAACTCAATGAGTCAATACTTGCAAAGCATCTAGTTCAATATGGAACTAAATTAAAGATTTTTTTCCTATTTTTCTTTTCCTTTCTTCTCCTTCAAGTGACATAAAATAAAAATTGCAATAAAGTCATCACATTGCTGTGTATGAAAGTTCCCCCCAAAATGTAAAACAGGTGTAATGCCAGAAGTCAAATTTTAAAAATTAAGCCAGTTACTTAGCATCAAAATAACCATACTCAACTGATAGAATTTATTTTTCAACCAGAGCATTATATATATCAGAGGAATAAACCAAGTTTAAAGTCCAATGCTTGGCAGTATTTGACTGCAGTGACCATTTCAAACCCTCCAAATTAATCTACAATGACAAGTCAATATAATTTCTATGGAACTTTTATAATTAAGTACTTAAGCTCTAAATTCTTCAAAACAAAAATAAAAAAGACAAGATACATTCTTAACTTATATAAAGAAAGCACAAAAACAGATCAGTTTGGGTCTAGAACTTAATATGAACTAAATTTAATCAGAGAAGAGACAGTTAAATCATGATTTTACAAATCACTAACAAATTTTGTTAGTATTTTGTTCTTTCAAATTGTGTAAAGGGAAATAAAATGAATATATTTTTCATATCACTTTGGTGAACAAGGTCAAAGATTTACGGAATATTAGTGCTTATAAGAGAACTTCAAATTCTCCAGATCTTACATCCTTATTCTAAAAAGAAAAGCAGAGGTTAAGGTTCAATATTATCCAGGGCCAGAGGCAGAACTGAAACTCATCTCTTTCTTATTAGCCCCTTGGTCTTTTATACTATTTCATGATGAGTTTTGGCAGGGATTCACAACAGCAGTCATGGAGAATACCGCTCTTTTGGCTTTTCTAGTGTTGATTAATGTGTCTAGCTTTCGGTGTAGTTTGTAGGATACAATGAAACAAGAGGGCATGTGGAGTGTTGTGTTGTGCTTTGGCTACTACCTAGAAGACATTTTTTCCTTGAAAGGAATAAAAATATAACCTAAATACACATCTGTTAACAATCTCTAATAAAAGTCAGAAAAACTTTCCTGGGCTACTTGTCAGGAAAACAAATGGTGTAAATATTTTACCTGGCACAGTTACAGATAAAATCCTATTACATTTATATTCGACTTTGGGACCTTTCGAAATTTATATCGGGCTTCCTTGGTGGCTCAGATGGTGAAGAATCTACCTACAATGCGGGAGACCTGGGTTTGATCTCTGGATTGGGAAGATCCCATGAAGAAGGGAAATGCTATCCACTCCAGTGTTCTTGCCTGAAGAATTCCATAGACAGAGGAGTCTGGCAGGCTATTATCCATGGGGTCTGAAAGAGTTGGACGTGACTGAGCGACTTTCACTCTTCACTTTACTTTTATGGCAGTGGAAGAAGCAAAGTCAAGTTTCCAAATACAGAAGTTGTTTAGTTGCTTAGAAGAAGTTGTTTAGTTGCTACATCATGTCTGACTCTTTTGTGACCCCATGGACTATAGCCCACCAGGCTCCTCTATCCTCAGGATTTCCCAGGCAAGAATACTGGAGTGGGTTGTCATTTCCTTCTAGCACTCATCATTTGACTTTCCTCCTTGGCAACACCTCTAAAAGACTTGAGTCTACAAAAAGTCAAAGTCTGATATTATGCAAAACTATCGTGAACTACTAACCATTTCACAGAAAAATTTCTTCAGAGTTATCACTTACATTTAACTCACAATCAACCCATGAATTCCAGCTTTCATTAATTCTAAATAAAAAGACTAAACTGTTGCTTGTAAGATATATCCTGATTCCCTAATTTACCACATACTTTCAGTC
Organism: Oryx dammah; assembly: GCF_014754425.2. Taxonomy (NCBI): domain Eukaryota; kingdom Metazoa; phylum Chordata; class Mammalia; order Artiodactyla; family Bovidae; genus Oryx; species Oryx dammah. The sequence goes on from NW_024070207.1 coordinate 113,120,925, forward strand.
TTACCCTGCCTAAACTGTCAGCAGCATTTGACTTTATCGACCACTTCACTTTTTCCCTAAAACTCTTTTTTCCCATCTTAAATGTTCTCACCACATACACAAAAAAGGTAATTATGTGAGTTTATAAATTATATTAACTAATCTTATTGTGGTAAGCATTTTGCAATATGTATGTGTATCAAATCATCACATTGTACAGCTTAAACTTACACAATGTTATATATCACTTGTATCTCTATAAAGTTAGGAAAAATACAAAAATATCAACACTCCCTCTCCCCAAATATACCAAAAAAACTCAACAAACTGACACCACTCTCAACAAATTCTAGCCTATGGAGTCTCTGGTTATACCTTCTTATTTTTTCCCCATAAGCTGAACTTATAATCATCCTTCAATTGGTGGTTGTCTGCAGCAGTCATTCCTTATCTCAGTTCGCTTCGTTCACTCAAAAAACTTCATTGAGTACCTACTATAGGCCAAGAACTCTTCCAGATAACTGTGACTGCAGTGAACAAAGCAGATGAAAATCCCTGCTCTCTTGAAGCATACATCATGTATAGAGTTGTCAGATAAAAACAAGACTAACACATAGGCAAATTATATAGCGTGTTAGAAGGGTTTAAGTGTTATGGAAAACAAATAGAACAGGAAAAGAGGAATTCATTCTAAAAATCTCCTTCAGTTCAGTTCAGTCGCTCAGTCACGTCCGACTCTTTGTGACCCCATGAATTGCAGCACGCCAGGCCTCCCTGTCCATCACCAACTCCCGGAGTTCACTCAAACTCACATCCACTGAGTTGGTGATGCCATCCAGCCTCTCATCCTCTGTCGTCCCCTTCTCCTCCTGTCCCCAATCCCTCCCAGCATCAGGATCTTTTCCAATAAGTCAATTCTGCATGACGTGGCCAAAGTACTGGAGTTTCAGCTTTAGCATCATTCCTTCCAAAGAACACTCATGATCTATCTCCTTTAGAATGGACTGGTTGGATCTCCTTGCAGTCCAAGGGACTCTCAAGAGTCTTCTCCAGCACCACAGTTCAAAAGCATCAATTCTTCAGTGCTCAGCTTTCTTCACAGTCCAACTCTCACATCCATACATGACTACTGGAAAAACCATAGCCTTGACTAGATGGACCTTTGTTGGCAAAGCAATATCTCTCCTTTTCAATATGCTATCTAGGTTGGTCATAACTTTCCTTCCAAGGAGTAAGCGTCTTTTAATTTCATGGCTGTAATCACCACCTGCCATGATTTTGGAGCCTAAAAAAATAAAGTCTGACACTGTTTCCACTGTTTCCCCATCCACTGCCCACGAAGTGATGGTACCAGGTGCCACGATCTTCGTTTTCTGAATGTTGAGCTTTAAGCCAACTTTTTCACTCTCCTCTTTCACTTTCATCAAGAGGCTTTTTAGTTCCTCTTCATTTTCTGCCATAAGGGTGGTGCCGTCTGCATATCTGAGGTTATTGATATTTCTCCTGGCAATCTTGATTCCAGCTTGTGCAAAAATCTCCTTACACCACCATATTAATATATTTAGGACTTTAACTACCACTCATATTTTAATGATTCCCAAATCTCTATCCACCATGTATCTTTTCTGAGCAGCAATATTCTAAAGAACTTTTCACAATCATGGCCAACACTCAGTACTTGTCCTCCACCATAACTCGTTCCTCCTATTTTGATAATGGCTTCACCATCCACTGGATGAGCCAAGTCAGATACCTTTATTCACCCTAGATGTCTCCCTTTTCCTTAGTCTCTATATCTATCTCTAATATTCTTCTATCCCCACTCCTGCTTCTCCAGTTAAATATCTCAGTCAATAGCAGCTCAGAGAATCAACTCTGTGGTCAGATGCCTGGAATGAATCCTGGCTCCACCACTTACTTCCTATTTGGTTTTGAATATAACTTTTGCCTCTGAATGTTGTATTTTTCCTATCTGCAAAATGAAGACAACTCTTCTAGGTTTGCTTTAAGTGAATGTGGCTGGCAGCATCAGAATCACCAATAGTAGCAGTAGCATGATTAGAGTTGGCACTCCATATTGGCAAGTTCCATATCTATGGCTGCAGCCAAACTTGATTCAAAATATTTGGGAAAAAAAGATTGCAGAGAGCTCAAAAGAGTAAAATTTGAGTTTGTTGCACAAGGGCAATTATGTACATAGCATGTATTAGGTATTATAAGTAATCTACCAATGATTTAAAACATAAAGGAGGATGTGCATAGGTTTTATACAAATAGTATGTCATTTTATATACGGGACTTAAGAATCCTCAAATTTTGGTATTTGAGGGGTCCTGGAACTAACCCCTGGGCAGGTAACAAGGAACAAATACTCCTAAAACAACCTCTTAACTGGTTTCCCTTCTTTTAGCCTTATTCTTCACCTAATATTTCCCAACACTATAGCCCAAGGCATCATCCAAATTCACAGGTCTAAAAACAACAGTGATCCTAAACAGCTCCCTATATGCCTTCAGCATGAAGACCAAATGCCTTAAAATGACAAAGAATTATTTTTGTTCTTCTTCTTTCCTTTTTAAAACTTAATCTGTTAAAGCATAATCATTATAGGCAAGCCAGCCTGGAGCTGAACTTTCCTTAGAAGAATCTTCAAAATATAAACTTCAGTTTCTTTTTTCAACTTATAGTCTAGTCAGAAGATTTTTAAGATTATCATAAAGTTGTCTCTTTGTTTCTTCAAAGTATATATTTCATTTTTATGGCCAAAATGTTAAATGGCCTTTGATTTAATTATCACTGTAGTATGATATAATTCAAAATAAGCATTATGAGGACCTTTGCAGCAATGGAAGCCTAACAGATGAATTAAATTATTTCCTTCAGGCTTTTTCTCACATTTTCTTTACCTATGAAACAACACAAAACACCACTGATTATATAAATTACTATGTATGTGTGTGTATGCTCATGTACGTTTGCAGATAAACTAGCATTTACTAAGGATGTGGTCTTAGATGATACAAATAATGCAACCATAATAAATTATATAATACAATGAAATCTCGGAAATTATTATATAATGTTCTAGAAGCCATTATGTGACTTTATAAACATTACTTGCCATTAAGAAGTAAACACATTCTCTAATCATTCTATTTATTCATTTCATATGTACTAGTGTAAAAAGAAAATGAAATTTACCAAATAAAATATAAAGGCTGAGCAAATTTATAATATAGGATAGGTGATATAAGAAGATATAACTAAAAACCAAATATATTTTCTATAAGTTTCCCAATTACTGAGAAGCTTCTTGAAACAAGCATATTACATTACTTAAGGATAAACTATAGTTTAAATATATTTACTAATCGATCATTATACAACTTGTAGAATCTATGTTTAAATGACAATTCATACAATTGATAAATGTGGGTTAAACAATTTAAAGAATTTAATGGTGTCATAAGAGAAATATGCTGTCTACCAATTAATTACCCAAAAAGCTAACAATATACAGCCTACTGTTCAGATCCGGATTTACTATTATCATGTTATATGTTTGGAGAAGGGAATGGCAACCCACTCCAATATTCTTTCCTAGAGAATTCCATGCACAGAGAAACCTGGTGGGCTCCAGTCCATGGGGCTGCAAAGAAAGAGTCGGGGACAACTAGCGACTAACACTTTCAACTTTGTTATATATTATTAGTAATATATATATATAAATTTAGAAATTATAGAAATAAGTAAAATTACCTTAACTTTTACCTTAGATATAAAAATACTTTATTTTTAATATAAAGTATTATATTTTTTAAAAAGGAAAAAATATAATACAGTTGAACTTCAAACAACAAGAGGGTTAGGAGTCCCAACCCTGCACAGTTGAAAATTCATGTGTAACTTTATACTCAGCCCATATTCGCAGACTCATTCAATGGACGATTATGACGTGTAGTAATGTAATGCATATTGATTGAAACAAACAAACAACTATATATAAGTAGACCCATGCACTCCAAACCCATGCTATTCAAGGGTCACTGTGAATATATGTATATATGTGCATGTGTGGTAAGTCGCTAAGTCTTGTCTGACTCTTTGTGACCCCATGGACTGCAGCTAGCTGGGCTCCTCTATCCATGGAATTTTCCAAGCAAGAACACTAGAGTGGGTTATCATTTCCTTCTTTAAGGGATCTTCCCAAACCCAGGATCAAACCCACGTCTCTTGAGTCTCCTGCATTGGCAGGTGGATTCTTTACCACTGAGCCACCAGGGAAGCTCATATATATCTGTACATGTATGGAAATTCTACTGACATTTATTCAAAAAAAGATTCTAGTAAACTTCTATATATCAGAGTTTCTCAGACAAAATTTTTTTTTGATTATTTAACCATTATAGCATAGTTCACATCCTGGTGGACTATAGTCCATGAGGTCACTAAGAGTTTGAACAACTAACATTCTTATATCCCTCACAAAAAATTTTCAAAAATGAAAACTTCAGTTTTAATACTTGTAATGTTTCACAATTAAAATGTTTAATCACATATATAATTTTAACCTAATCTTTTTCATTTTATAGTATGAAAACTTTTATGTTATTTTATGTGTTCAAAACAAGTGAAATTAACTAAACTAGCAAAAAAAGGACCAAAATTGTGTCTGTAATATCCAAAATTGACTGTGCAATGTGAATAATAATATAGAATGGATAAAGCAAACGTAATGATACAATGCATGCTATGAAAATGTCAGTGTCTAATTACCCATTTAAAACAGTAAATAGAATCTTGATGTTTGCTTCTTTAAACATGACCAATGAATGAAAAGTACATAGAAAATCAAGAGACAAAGCAAGGCAGTATTACAAATCTTGTGACAGTCAAAAATGATTTTGCTTATAAAGCAGCAAATGTATTTTAAAACTGTCAGGAACTAATGACTAATTAGCTACTCAGTTGAATATAAAATCTTGCAAATATAAAATTTTGCAAATAATTAGTATCACAATGCCTATATTGTGGTAAATCATAATTAGACTTTTTTACTTAATATTCCTCTACTTATCAATTTATCTATAAACAATCTTTTCACAAGAAAATGAAATAATGTTATATTCAAACTGACATCTGAAGAGGATAACTTATGAAACATGTAAAAGATTTTACCTGTCCAACCAAGCAAGCAGGCTCTTGGCTGCTCCAATCAGATCCACAACTGAAGTCAGAAAGTCATTTGGCAATTTTCGACTGGTTCTCCCATCATAATGGCCACTCCTTCTCCTCCCTGTTATAAAGTTCTGTAGATTTTTGGCAGATGCATTCAACTTGTGAGAAAGAGTTTTTAGATTTTCTGTTTCCAAGCCATAATTCTGAATTATGAAAAGAGAAAAAACAAATATACTTAAAATCAATATTTTATTCAGTCAACATTTACTGAGTATTTTACTATATGTACAGGCAATGGAACAAGTATTAAGAGTTAAATATGACTAAGGTAGGATTCCTGGCCTGGCAGAATTCATAGTCAAATGAGGATTTGAGGAAATATCAGATAAACAAATTACAATAAAATGTGTAAGTACTAACATGAACATGGAGAGATGAGGGCACTGTATCTTGGAACTAAGGCACCCAAGACAGAAAAATTATAAGGACTCATAAGCAGTTTCTTTTTTAAGCAAACCTAAGTTCATTTACTTGTGAAATTCATTATTATCAACAATTATTTTTGATTATCTATTCTATTAGCATATGTATAGTCATGAAAGTAAGCACTAGGAAAAATTCTGTTTCCCCAAAATGAGCAAAGTAAGCACAGCCCAACCATAAAATACATCATATAATTTTCCTTCTGTGTCCTCTTCATAATGACTCACATAGGAAGTTTCTTTTATGATATGGTATACATAGTAAACCTCTGCATCCTCAGGGGAACCAATATAGCTTCTCCTTTTTATAATACAAACTTTAAAACTAAACTTTTAATTTTGTCATGGTTGCATTAGCTCAGTCAAGTATGAATCGCATCTAAAGAAATCAATGATTTTTTTGTAAGTATAATTGTTCTTCTTTTCCTTGGTCTCAGTTTTCAATTTCTAGAAATATACAGTGCATGTGTGCTAAGTCACTTCAGTCGTGTCCGACTCTTTGCAACCCTATGAACTCTAGCCCACCAGGCTCCTCTGCCCATGGGATTCTCCAGGCAAGACTACTGGAGTGAGTTGCCATGCCCTCTTCCAAGGAATCTTCCCAACCCAGGGATCAAACCAGCATCTCTTATGTCTCCTGCATTGTCAGGCGGGTTCTTTACCACTAGCACCACCTGGGGAGCCCACAGTAATATATAGTACCTCACCCTAAATGTTTCATCTATAAACTATTCCAAGAAAGATTTTTATTAATAAATACAAATAATTTTTTTAAACCATATTCAATAGAGACATATTATAGGATCCTCTCAAATAAACTTCAGTGAAAGATTTCCCAAGTTACAACTAAAGTTTAAAACAGGTAATTGTGAGTTATAAAACACTTCTAAGAAAGGCCAGTTAACCTGATCAGAGGATGACCTTGATCAAACTACTTGGCAACATGTACATTATTTTCATGTGTAAAATTAAAAGTATTATTAAATTCTAGAAAATTATGAACGTCGAAGAATGTTAGATAGTCTCTGAGGCCCAAACAAATTCTAACTTTGATTTAGCCTTTCCTTTTACAGTTAAGTAAAGTGAGGGAGACTTTTTGATTTGCTTTAAAGAACTCAGAGCTTAGAGCAGACAGAAATCAGAATGGGACTATAAGTTACCAGGCCACCTATGAGAGAACACCTCTACACCCACTCCTTTGCACCACTAATCTGTTCCTGTTCAAGCAGGGTAGGAGAAACAAATGAAGCAAAATGGAAGAAAGTAAAGGGAAAATGAAAAAGGGAAGCAAATGTAACGACAGATTTAGCTCTATTATCAAGTCAAGAATTATTGCGTACCTAAGTTTATATGAGAAGGCAATGAGAAAGGGAAGCAAATGTAATGACAGATTTAGCTCTATTATCAAGTCAACAATTATTGCGTACCTAAGTTTATATGAGAAGGCAATGAGAAAGGGAAGCAAATGTAACGACAGATTTAGCTCTATTATCAAGTCAACAATTATTGTGTACCTAAGTTTATATGAGAAGGCAATGGCAACCCACTCCAATACTCTTGCCTGGAAAATCCCATGGACGGAGGAGCCTGGTAGGCTGCAGTCCATGGGGTCGCTAGGAGTCGGATACGACTGAGCGACTTCCCTTTCACTTTTCACTTTCCTGCATTGGAGAAGGAAATGGCAACCCACTCCAGTGTTGTTGCCTGGAGAATCCCAGGGATGGGGGCACCTGGTGGGCGGCTGTCTATGGGGTCGCACAGAGTCAGACACAACTGAAGCGACTCAGCAGCAAGTTTATATGAAATTCAGGTTTATTTTTTTTCTATGGTAATTTAAGGAAAGAAATAAAAAAGGGAGTAGGGGAGAGGATTTGGATGCATAAACATTAATACCAACTTATGTATGTTACCACTAAAGATTTAATAATGATAAAAATCTGACTGTTCTTGGCTGAAAATTCATAGTTTTACTAAAAGAACAGTTTTAGAGCCATAGATTAAAAAAAACACACACAATATATTATATATTCACTGCTAAATTTGAACTGCAATAGTCTTGTCAAGTTAAAAGGTTTGGTTTACACAAATAAAACAACATTCTATTCAAATTCTATCGCATTTGAGCATGAATTATTTGTGAGACATTTAGGAGATTTTATCCAGCATGTCTGTATGTTATGAAGAAAATCCTCGTGGAAGAGATACTCTAATGACTAAATTAAAAATTATATCAACTAAACTTAAAATGAAACTTCTGAAGTACTTAAAGTATTTTCAGAAGTTTTTTCTGTGTTAAAGCATTTTCCCTGAAGTACAACAGTGTCTGCTTTTTTCATTTCTGTATATTAATCATTTTAATGAGAAAATATTTGCATTTGCTCAGAGAAGCTCAAATTTAAGTAGTTTATTAATGAGGAACCTAATCAATCTGGTAACATAACTTGAACTCTATAGCCATTAGTGCCCACAAAAGATCCATTTAAACTATCTCCTTATATATATATAATCATCTCAAATATTTTATTAGAAATGGTAAAAATGATTTTAAAAGAATACAGATTCTCTCATAAATAAAAATCTGAAGACAAAGTAAAACTACTTTGAGGCTTTCAAACTTTAAGATAGTATTACATTAAAACAAAAAATACAGCTCAAGAATTAAGATAATCCAAAATTCTTCTGGACAAAATCTGGTAAGATACAGAGGTCTTCTAAGTTGGAAGCCTACTAAAGAAATACCCTTTATGAAGGAAATTCAGGTAAAAAATGTGGGCAACAGAGTAACCCAGTAGCGAGAATAGACAAAATATGCATAGTAGAAGATGGAGAAGGAAATTCTTAAAACTTATTCTAGTTAACAAATATAACTAGTTGAACTATTACTAGTTAAACCAATAATTCAAAAGCATTTAAGAAATTCTAGAGGACTATAAAAATAGTTTAGCAGCTTATCTGTATATAACACTGTCTATGTGATACTATTTTAACAAAAGAGGTGGGTTAGTTGATCCTGCAAGTTAACTTTTATCATCACAGAACTCAATTCTAAGTAGCTCAAAATCAATTACTGACAACACAGATACCATTTTGCCTTTTCCTTCGTGAAAATGGATGGTTTGTTCTGACTCACAAAGTCACCAGTAAATCACACTCCCCAGCCTACCATGTAAAGAAGCAACAAGTAAAAGAACTGCCTCTTTGTTTTGGCCAAAGGTATGCGGGTAAGAGTTACTGTCCTGACAATTTTAAAATGCAGGTTTATTCACTGCAGGCTTGCTTTTACTGGATACTCATGGGACAACTAGGCATTACTATTGGTATGCTGCTGCTAAGTCGCTTCAGTCGTGTCCGACTCTGTGCGACCCCATAGACGGCAGCCCACCAGGCTCCCCCATCCCTGGGATTCTCCAGCAAGAATACTGGAGTGGGTTGCCATGTCCTTCTCCAATGCATGAAAGTGAAAACTGAAAGTGAAGTCGCTCAGTCGTGTCCAACTCTTAGCAACCCCATGGACTGCAGCCCACCAGGCTCCTCCATCCATGGGATTTTCCAGGCGAGAGTACTGGAGTGGGGTGCCATGTATAGAAAGGACTAAATCAATTAAACAAAAGCTTGGACATGAAATGTACTTTGCTATTTTCTTCATCCTATGTTACCTATGTGGCCAACAACATTCATGCCAGGAATCAGGTGTGACTCCACAAGGATTCAACATAGTCAGTCTAGTCTTAAAGAACTGGTGCCAGGTTTCTACTGTTCTCTCAACTATATGCATGGAAAAGCACATGAAAGAAAGAAAACATTTTAGAAAGTCAAGTTGGCTATACCCTACTAGTGGCAAATTCTCACTACACACTTAACTGAAAATATTATTATAATACATTTTACAATGTCAATGCTATTTTCTTCACAGCTCTTAATTGAATGCATCATGTAATACATGTTTAGGTTTTATAATACTTTATAAATACAAGTGAGTCCTAAAAGGATTGCTTTAACAAATATTTTCAGAAATAAATTATTTTGAGATGAATGAACTAAGCAATTATGCTGCAAAGAAACAAATCCTAGTGACATCAAATTTTTCACAAAATACCTATTACATGAAAAGTATATGAAGAATGAAATGAAAACTGTTCTTATCCTATCATAAATGATTCACTTATACTTCTCAATAAAAGTTGTATTGTCAGAACATAAATTGAGGACTATGCATTAAACTATATATATGCTCTATTATTTTAGTTAATACAAGATGCTCTCTACTGAAGCACACCAAATGATAGCATAACAGCTTGAAAGAGTTAATGTAATTCCAAATCATGAAAACCTTATTTCTTTCTAAGATAACATTGTACAAACAGTATATGAAAGTGAAAGTGAAGTCGCTCAGTCGTGTCCAACTTTTTGTGACCCCATGGACTGTAGCCTACCAGGCTCCTCTGTCCATGGGATTTTCCAGGCAATAGTACTGGAGTGGATTGCCATTTCCTTCTCCAGGGATCTTCCCAACCCAGGGATCGAACCCAGGTCTCCCACACTGTAGACAGACGCTTTACCATCTGAGCCACCAGGGAAGTCCTTACAAACAGTATATAGATGGAGCTTAATAAACCTATGTTGCATAAATGAACAAGTTACTAAATATACTTTTGATTTTCATTAGCTTCCATGACATTTATTTCCCATCAGGACTAATTTTAAAACAAGGCAGAAAAATATCCACTGCTTAAATGAAACAATGAAATTTGGTAAGCTGAGCACCGAAGAATTGATGTTTTTGAACTGTGGTGTTGGAGAAGACTCTTGAGAGTCCCTTGGAATGTAAGGAGATCCAACCAGTCCCTTCTGAAAGAGATCAGCCCTGAGATTTCTTTGGAAGGAATGATGCTACAGCTGAAATTCCAGTACTTTGGCCACCTCATGCAAAGAGTTGACTCATTGGAAAAGACTCTGATGCTGGGAGGGATTGGGGGCAGGAGGAGAAAGGGACGACTGAGGATGAGATGGCTGGATGGCATCACGGACTCGATGGACGTGAGTCTGAGTGAACTCTGGGAGTTGGTGATGGACAGGGAGGCCTGGCATGCTGCGATTCATGGGGTCCCAAAGAGTCGGACACGACTGAGCGACTGAACTGAACTGAACTGTGTCTTCCTTATATTTCAGAGTCAGAGACTGTATTGGCAAGAGAAAAAAATTACACAGTTCTCTAGAGAATGGTGGAGAACTTCATTCAGTAAGATAGCATTCATTTAATATCCTCTATGTGTTAAACACTAGGCAGAAAGCACACTGAGGACCAAAAAACCAAAGCAAAGATTTATAATGTGATACAAAGTGCAAGGTGCCGTTCTTCCCATCACTTCCCACACTTCAGCAGCTAAATCAAAATTCTTCCTTTTCTCTGAACACCCCAAGCTCTTTCACAATTCTGTCTTTACACATATTTTTCTGCCTAGATAACTTTTCTCCAACGTTTTTATCTGGCAAACACCTACTTATCCTGCAATTCCCAATACAGATCCCACTTACATTTCCTGGATCCCTCAGTAGTGTTTATCATCTGATTCTGCTTTCCCCTGGGATTTTTTTTGTTTTATTTTAAATCTATATTATCTTTTAACTACTCTTGTCTTCTTTACTGGACTAGAGACATTTTAAGAGCACAGACTATGCCTTTTTCATCTTTGTATTCCCTGTGGTAGCACTGTATGAGCATGAATATATAATTGTTAAAAGAAGAAATAAATATAATAGATGTAGGAAAAAGTAGAAGAGTCAGTAGAGACATTACAGATTTTTTTCTCATTCCCAACAGCACAACTGCTGTTGCAATCAACTCAGCTTGCTGGAGGGCTCTCACTTTCTGATTTTATAATGGCATGGAGAAATAAATCAGGATTCATTGCTCAAATATTTACTTTATATTTACTGGAAAACATCTACTGCATAAAGTGTAAGCTATGTCCACTTTTAAGCTGCTGATGTATAGCCATTAGGAAGCAGTGAAAATGTTTAACATTTGACCTCTTTGAGGAAGAAACATAGAAAGAATGAATTTAATGTTTTCATTTTTTTCCCCAAGAAAATGATGCAACACTAGAGTGCTTAAACCCAGAACTGCATGGCAGTGGTTTATATCTCTGATACCATCATTTTAAGTAAGTCGAGGTCAGCAGAGTTTATCATGGGCCAAACTCCAAAGTCTACAGGTCTAGACGATCTGTAGGTAGTTCCATAATTACCAATCTCATTCTCTTATTCAAAGTGGCAGAGTGGAGCTCAGCATGTGAATGGTTCATTTATGAGAAGACCTGCTTATGACACATACACTCTAGATTTCCAGCTCTAACATGCTCAACTTTACTGTTATAGATAGGGGACTGCTAGGTCAGATTCCCGTCCCTGAGTCACTTAGATGATACCTTTATGACCATTCTGACTCAGATATGGAAACCATTATGCAAAAACACTGTGGACTCTTACCTAACCCTGAGTACTAGCTTTTATTTCAGGCATGATTTCTGCGATCTGATTAGTGCAAGTGTGTGTTCTGGTCTGAATTAATTTTCTTATCTCAGGAATAAGGAAACAAGAGGATCTCTAAATTATCATGTGAAAAATATGTCATCTCTTTCATCACCACTTTCAAAAAATGTTTATTCAGCATTTACTATTGCCAGGCATTTGTGCTACATATTAGGTGTTCAATAAGCAATGTCACTTTCCCCATATAGCTTATAGTCTAGCAGAAGAAACAGATACTAAACTAAAAAAAAGCATATAAATATGTAATTACAAAATGAGATGAAGATTAAGAAAGAGAAGAACAGTGAGGGGATGATTTTAGACCCAGTCAGGGTGAGGGAGTGAGTGATCAGGGAATGTCTCTGACGAAAGGACAATTAATGTTAAGACTGAAATGTGTAAGTGGGAGGTACTATTCAACCAATCTGGTTTTAGATTCTTTAAAAAATATTTTCAGTCAGTTCTTTTTTCTTTGCTTATTCTATTGGCTTTTTGTGAAATTTGATGACATTATTAATGTTCCTTAATGGAAATAACAGTTCCCATTGCTTTTGTGACCACTCTTTCATAGTTGTCTTCATGCTTCTCTGACCACTCCTCTCCAGCCTCCCCTCCCCTCCCCTCCCCTCCTTCCTTCCCAGATGGAGTGTCAAGGTTTTGAAGTCTATAAACCTTCCCTGAATGATCTCTCTCTCTCTCTATGGATTCAATCCCTATGTCCCTGAGACTCCCAAATCTCTGTCTTCAGTCACTTCTCAGCTCCAAATTCATAAATTCAATTGTCTGGTGGAGTCTCTCTTTCTGGATAAACCAGAGATGCCTCAAATTCAACAAATATAAAACTCAATTTATATTCCCACCTAAATCTATTTTTGCTGCTATTGCCTATCTGCATCACTGTAAAATCTACTCTGTCTCTGCAGCTAGAAGGATGGAATCTTTCTCAGCTTCTTCTATGTCACTCACTCCTCCTATTTACCAGTATACTCTATTCCTATAGCACATCCACAGTTCAAGCCATTCTCATAGCCTAAGTGGATTATCTTAAATATTTCCTAATTGTTCCCCCATCTTCAGTCCAGTCCAGTCCACCCTTTTCACTACCATCAGTTACCTTTTTAAAGCAAGTATTTGATCATTCTTGCATGGTTCTCCAGTGCCCAGACTAAGAACTACAAATCTCTTACCAGGATATTAAGGTACTCTACAGTCTGATCTATCTTTTAGAGTCTAATTTTATGCCCACTGCTTTCCACTTATTTGTGGTGGGAAAACAGCTTACCATTTTTCATACATACCAGGCATGCTCTTTATTCTGTGTGCCTGTGTATATGCTGTTTTATCTACCTGGAAATTACTTCCCTCTGTTTCTCCACATCTTAAACACAAGCTCATATTCCAGTAGGCTGTTAAAGATGACATCTTTTGCAGTATGAACCCATTTATTTTAGTTAAAATTTCTGTGTCCCTTAATATTTAGCTCATGCTTTTATTTTAGTAATTTGATTATATCATGCTTTGTATGTCACTCTCCCTCCACTAGACTTTTCAAGATGGCAGGAACTAGATCTTACATTTGACACATACAGTGCTGAGTATATGGATGCTTGAATCACACATTTATTATTAATCATCATCTTAATAATAGCGACAACTTATTGAATGTCGACTGGGTGCCAGGCAGTGAATTAGGAACTATTCAAACACTATCTCATTTTCACACCACCACCAAGAGGTAGTTGATATTGTGCTAAGTTGCTTCAGTCATGTCCGACTCTGTGCGATCCCATGGACTGTATGTAGCCCACCAGGCTCCTCTGTCCGTGGGATTCTCCAGGCAAGAATACTGGAGTGGTTTGCCAGGCCCTTCTCCAGGGGATCTACCCGACTCAGGGATCAAATGTGAGTCTCTTACATCTCCTGCATTGCAGGGAGGTTCTTTATCACTAGCACCACGTGGGAAGCCCATAAAGTGTTAGTTGCTCAGTTGTGTCTGACTCTTTGCATCACATGGACTGTAGCCCACCAGGCTCTTTTGTCCATGGAATTCTCCAGGCAAGAATAATGGAATGGGTAGTTATTCCCTTCTCTAGGGGATCTTCCCAACTCAGGGTTACAACCCAGGTCTCCACATTGCAGGTAGATTCTTTAGTGGCTGAGCCACCAAGGAAGCTCTTTTTTTTTTTTTAATAAAATATCTCTTGTTTAAATAAAATATCTCTATGTTAAATAAAAGAACTAAGGCAATCGTGAAATGATTTGCCTACAAATGTCATTCACTGACTGAGTCAAATTTCAGTCCCATATTATTATATTACAAGACTCATGTTCTTTCTCATTGTAGTTCTAGCCCCAATCATGCTAGTGTCATTTTAGCTAACACAGGAGGGAAAAAATCTATATTCTTCTCAGAATATCTAATGTACTATCAAAATCTTGCAGGATTATTTTGATATTGATTTCTCTTGCCTTGACTAGGCACTGCTCTTATAGCATACATAAGCAGACATAAATAAATTATTCAATATTCATTGATATACATACAAAGAACACTAAAATAATTGATTATTTTAAGGATGATTTTTTTCTAAAATAGGATTACTTTAACATTTGGGATACTAAATCAAACTTTTAGAAGGAAATGAACTTTATAAATGATTGTATGCAACTGTACATCCCAATTGCTACTGTGAAAACTCCCTTGGTGAGCTTTTAGTTTTTCAAGCAGCTAGATAAAATGCCACAAATTGAGTTAATAAGCCTCCTTAATTTGTAATTTGCCATGGCATAACACATCATATACAATGAAGGAGGAAAATACCACATCCAGTTGACTGATAATTAGGTGATTTTTTTTTCTTCTTGCATTGAAATTATTTTTGTAAAGAGAAGGAGAAAAAGAAACAAAAAAAAATTTTAGGAAAAAATTTTAAAAGGAAAGAAAACAGGGAGAAAAAGCAAAGTTTCCCTTCCCACCAGTTCCATGATGCCCTTACCAGTGCACACAGAAGGTCAACCGCTTCCAAAATCAGCTCCTGATGGCCGATGCGGCTGACTCCCAGGTCCTCTAGTTCCTGATGTGTGATGCGCAGCAGCTGGTCCCCACTGATCTTCTCCCTCTCGAAATTCTTGATATACTGTTGCAAACAGTCATCAAGACCTGCAGAAGAAACATATTGAAGACCAGAATGAAAAACAACAACAACAAAAAAACCCAGTAGAACCAAACAAATTTTTAAAATAAAGCAAGCATTAACTACTACCAAGTCACAAATTGAGTCCATTTCAGCTCTGGACTAGTTCAGTCATCCACCTTTTCTCAACCTATACATGGGCTTCACTGGGGGCAGGGGGCAGGGGGCAGGCGGTGGATAATCACTTCCTCTTATCCTTAGCTGTTAGGTTCCTATTTGAATTTTCCTCAGCAATTACTGGAAATCTTTACCTCTCTTCTCAGCATTCTCTTTGTGGCCTCTTTCACAAAATGTGTTAATGGGCATATTCCCCTACTTCCAAATTTATCTCCAGCCCCTCCTCCTTTCTTCTTTAATTCCATTGCAGAGGGAGAGGTATCCTTGTTTCAGTACAAGGCTATTCAATCTTCCTCTGCCACCTTAACACTACTTCAACAATTAAAAAATTAAATGTTGAAGTAAACCATTTCTTTTTTATTGACTTCTATATTCAAACCTCTGTCACCTTAAAAAACAAAATAAAACAAAATTCTTTCCTTGATTTCCTTGATGCTGTGTTTCCCACTAGTCTGTTATTCCCTTCAAAGCCAAACCCCTTACACATTTATTTCCTCACCTATAATGCACTCTTTAATCTGCCATCATTTGCAATTTACAGATCCAAAAGCAGAAATCCACAATGTATATGGTTTTCAAGATTACTCAGGGCACTTCAGTAAGTGATTGGCCAGGCTACAGATTGAGTGGCTTCAATAACCTATGAAACAACTTGATATAAATGTTGAACTGGACTAATAAGATTTTTAAGTAAGAAATACCAAGAAAGTGAGGCAATTCTCAATATCTAAAAGGTCTTGATTATATGTCAAGGCAGGAAATCAAAGGTAATAATGGGCTACAACTCAGCTGAAATTATGATGGAGCAGATATTATAAGAAGAGAAAACAAAGACAAGATTAGAAAAACTTTGCAAAGTGAAGCAAAGTTCCATAACAGAAATTATGTAGCCATTGAAAGAAGAATAGATACTCCTAAAAGCTACCTGGTTCCTGGTACAGTAGTCCAGTATACCAGATCACACATGTCTTCACTAAATTTCAAAAGTAACTTGAGTTGCCCTGCAGTCTCTCTATACTATCTACTCTTTCTTTCACCCTCTACTGGTATGTGTACATTGCTCTTTCTTGGTTCTCTTTGCCTATTGGTTGTCAGTTCCCTTTCAGGAAGCTTTCTTCAACTGTCCTAAAATATTGTTGCTCTGCACTCCAGAGACCCCTTCCTACTTGCCTTACCTCTCACTCATTACATTCTAACGGAAGAATTTCATTCACATCCATTTCTTCAACTTCCATCTGAGATCTTAAATATCCATTTCAGATTTCCCTCATGAATGCCAAACCTACATATCCATATTTTGTAACACGTCCACAACACAACTTCTCATTTTGCCCTCCAGAGGAGTCTCCTGTAATCACCGTCTCAGTGAATGGCACCACCACCTATCCCAGTATAAAAACTAAATACTGTATTCTAATCAGGGGAAAACTAACCAAACTACATCAATATATACGGTACTTTACAGATACCTAGAATATCTAATAAATCTAGACACATGATTTTGCTCTAAAACCTATGCAGTTAAATGTTCTTTTGACAATTCTCATATAGCTGTGAGATGATATCAGTTCAGTTCAGTTGAGTCGCTCAGTTGTGTCCGACTCTTTGCGACCCCATGAACTGCAGTACGCCAGGCCTCCCTGTCCATCACCAACTCCCAGAATTCACTCAGACTCACGTCCATCGAGTCAGTGATGCCATTCAGCAATCTCATCCTCTGTCATCCCCTTTTCCTCCTGCCCCCAGTCCCTCCCAGCATCAGAGTCTTTTCCAATGAGTCAACTCTTCGCATGAGGTGGACAAAATACAGGAGTTGCAGCTTTAGCATCATTCCTTCCAAAGAAATCTCAGGGCTGATCTCCTTCAGAATGGACTGGCTGGATCTCCTTACATTCCAAGGGACTCTCAAGAATCTTCTCCAACACCACAGTTCAAAAGCATCAATTCTTCGGTGCTCAGCTTTCTTCACAGTCCAACTCTCACATTCGTACATGACTACTGGAAAAACCATAGCCTTGACTAGACGGACCTTTGTTGGCAAAGTAATGTTTCTGCTTTTCAATATGCTGTCTAGGTTGGTCATAACTTTCCTTCTGAGGAGTAAGTGTCTTTTAATTTCATGGCTGCAATCACCATCTGCAGTGATTTTGGAGCCCCAAAAAATAAAGTCTGACACTGTTTCCCCATCTATTTCCCATGAAATGATGGGACCAGATGCCATGATCTTAGTTTTTGAATGTTGGGCTTTAACCCAACTTTTTCACTCTCCACTTTCACTTTCATCAAGAGGCTTTTTAGTTCCTCTTCTCTTTCTGCCATAAGGGTGGTATCATCTGCATTTCTGAGGTTATTGATATTTCTCCCAGCAATCTTGATTCCAGCTTGTGCTTCTTCCAGCCCAGCGTTTCTCATGATGTACTCTGCATATAAGTAAAATAAGGAGGGTGACAATATACAGCCTTGACGAACTTCTTTTCCTATTTGGAACCAGACTGTCATTCTATGTCCAGTTCTAACTGTTGCTTCCTGACCTGCATATAGGTTTCTCAAGAGGCAGGTCAGGTGGTCTGGTATTCCCATCTCTTTCAGAACTTTCCACAGTTTGTTGTGATCCACACAGTCAAAGGCTTTGGCATAGTGAATAAAGCAGAAATAGATGTTTTTCTGGAACTCTCTTGCTTTTTCAATGATCCAGCAGATGTTGGCAATTTGATCTCTGGTTCCTCTACCTTTCTAAAACCAGCTTGAACATCTGGAAGTTCACGGTTCACATATTGCTGAAGCCTGGCTTGGAGAATTTTGAGCATTACTTTACTAGCGTATGAGATGAGTGCAATTGTGTGGTAGTTTGAGCATTCTTTGGCATTGCCTTTCTTTGGGGTTGGAATGAAAACTGAGCTTTTCCAGTCCTGTGGCCACTGCTGAGTTTTCCAAATTTGCTGGCATATTGAGTTCAGCACTTTCACAGTATCATCTTTCACGATTTGAAATAGCTGAACTGGAATTCCATCACCTCCACTAGCTTTGTTCGTAGTGATCCTTTCTAACGCCCACTTGACTTCACATTCCAGGAGATGTTATAGCCATCTTATCCAGTGAGATGATATAGCCATGTTAAATTCTTGATTTACTTCAGAGATAAGCTAGCCATCACTCTTAATTTGTAAGTAAAAGCATATTTACTCTTTGCTCTGTTTTTCCTCTATTCAAATTTAATTTTATTCAACCAAAAAAATATGAAAAAGTTTTCTTCAAAATCCTTTATGCCACTAAATAATTCTAAATTGCAACAAAAGTTAGGCAATATCTTATTTAACAAATGGAACATACTATGAACAAGAATAACAAACAGTGGAGCATCCATGCCATGGAATACTGCTTAGCAATTAAAAAGGAACAACTGACATATACAATAACTTGAATGGAGCTTATTATGCTGAGTAAAAATGACCAATATGAAAGAGCTTAATGCAAGATTCCATTTATATTATATAGTGAAAATAATGAAACTATTGCAGCAGAAAACACATCAGTAGTTGCCAGATACTGAGTATATGAAGAGGCCATCACTATAAAGCAGCAAGAGGGAGATTTTGGAGGTGATGAAACTGTTTTGTGCCCCAACTGTGATATGGTAATGCAAATCTATATACATATTAAAACTTATACAACTGTAATGCCACCAAAATCAATTTTATTCTGAAAATTAAAAAAAATAAAATAAGAAATATTATAAATGAACTACAGGCAATACAATATTTGGAAAATACTAATTTTGGAATATAATTTATTACTTGGAAACTACCAAAATTTTTACAGAAAAAATTTCCTTCTCATATGATTTTATCATAGTGACTGATATAAAAGACCCAGACCAGGGAATAATGTTTCCAGCATTCCTTTCAGCAACTATTATTAAGTACCTACAGACTGGAAAAGGTCAGTTTTCATTCCAACCCCAAAGAAAGGAAATGCCAAAGAATGCTCAAACTACCGCACAATTGCACTCATCTCATACGCTAGTAAAGTAATGCTCAAAATTCTCCAAGCCAGGCTTCAGCAGTACATGAACCGTGAATTTCCAGATGTTCAAGCTGGTTTTAGAACTGGCAGAGGAACCAGAGATCAAATTGCCAACATCTGCTGGATCATAGAAAAAGCAAGAGAGTTCCAGAAAAACATCTATTTCTGCTTTATTGACTATGCCAAAGCCTTTGACTGTGTGGATCACAATAGAAAGAGATGGGAATACCAGACCACCTGACCTGCCTCTTGAGAAACCTATATGCAGGTCAGGAAGCAACAGTTAGAACTGGACATGGAATAACAGACTGGTTCCAAATAGGAAAAAGAGTATGTCAAGGCTGTATATTGTCACCCTTCTTATTCAACTTATATGCAGAGTACATATAAGTTCTCTTACATGCAGAGAAATGCTGGGCTGGATGAAGCACAAGCTGGAATCAAGATTGCCGGGAGAAATATCAATAACCTCAGATATGCAGATGATACCACCCTTATGGCAGAAAGAGAAGAGGAACTAAAAAGCCCGTTGATGAAAGTGAAAGAGGAGAGTGAAAAAGTTGGCTTAAAGCTCAACATTCCGAAAACGAAGATCATGGCATCTGGTCCCATCACTTCATGGCAAATAGATGGGGAAACAGTGGAAACAGTGTCAGACTTTATTTTTGGGGGCTCCAAAATCACTGCAGATGGTGACTGCAGCCATGAAATTAAAAGACACTCCTCAGAAGGAAAGTTATGACCAACCTAGATAGCATATTAAAAAGCAGTGATATTAATATTACTTTGCCAACGAAGGGCCATCTAGTCAAGGCTATGGTTTTTCCAGTAGTCATGTATGGATGTGAGAGTTGGACTCTGAGGAAAGCTGAGCACCAAAGAATTGATGCTTTTGAACTGCGGTGTTGGAGAACTTTTGAGGGTCCCTCGGACTGCAAGGAGATCCAACCAGTCCATCCTAAAGGAGATAAGTCGTGGGTGTTCATTGGAAGGACTGATGCTAAATTGAAACTCCAATACTTTGGCCACCTCGTGCAAAGAGCTGACTCATTGGAAAAGATCCTGATGCCGGGAGGGACTGGGGGCAGGAGGAAAAGGGGATGACAGAGGATGAGATGGCTGGATGGCATCACCAACTCAATGGACATGAGTTTGAATGAACTCTGGGAGTTGGTGATGGACAGGGAGGCCTGGCGTGCTGTGATTCATGGGTTCATAGAGTCGGACATGACTGAGCGACTGAACTGAACTGAACTAACTTTGGGACAGTGTGCATTCATGCATTTAACTACCTTTGAAAAGTCTCCTTCACCCTGCTAATTGGCAGAGCTGAGAGATTATAAACAGAATTCTAAGAAGCTTATATAATATAGGATGCATAGAGTGATGCAGTAGAAAACCACTCAGTGACTGTGGTCTCTAGAAGACTTCTTAGACGGCCAAGATCCACCATAGGGACCACCACCATTTCTACTTTTCTCCCCAAAGCCAAGTTCTTTCTCTAAAAATTTAATGTTGTCTTCAGTTCAGTTGCATCTGACTCTTTGCAACCCCATGGATTGTAGCACATCAGGCTTCCCTATCCATCACCAACTCCGGGAGCTTGCTCAAACTCATGTCCATCGAGTCAATGATGCCATTGAACCATCTCATTTTCTGTGGTTCCCTTCTCCTTCTGCCTTCAAGCTTTCCCAGTATCAGGGTCTTTTCTAATAAGTCAGTTCTTCACATCAGGTTGTCAAAGTACTGGAGCTTCAGCATCAGTCCTTCCAATGAATATTCAGGACTGATTTCCTTTAGGATGGACTGGCTGGATCTCCTTGCAGTCCAAGGGACTCTCAAGAGTCTTCTCCAACACCACAGTTCAAAAGCATCAATTCTTTGGCACTTAGTTTTCTTTACTGTCCAACTCTCACATCCATACATGACTACTGGAAAAACCAGAGCTTTGACTAGGCAGACCTTTGTCAGTAAAATAATGTCTCTGTTCTAATATGCTATCTAGGTTGGTCATAGCTTTAGCTTTTCTTCCAAGGAGCAAGTGTCCTTTAATTTCACGGTTGAAGTCACCATCTGCAGTGATTTTGGAGCCCAAGAAAATAAAGTCTATCACTGTTTCCATGTCTATATGCCATGAAGCGATGAGACCTGATGCCATGATCTTAGTTTTCCGAATGTTGAGTTTTAAGCCAGCTTTTTCACCTTCCTCTTTCACTTTTATCAAGAGGCTCTTTAATTCCTTTTCGCTTTCTGCCATAAGCGTGGTGTCATCTGCATACCTGAGGTTATTGATATTTCTCCCAGCAATTTTGATTCCACCTTGTGCTTCATCCACTCCAGCGTTTCTCATGATATACTCTGCATATAAGTTAAATAAGCAGAGTGACAATATACAGGCTTGTTGTACTCCTTTCCTGATTTGGAACCAGTCTGTTGTTTCATGTCCTGCTCTAACTGTTGCTTCCTGACCTGCATACAGGTTTCTCAGGAGGCAAGTCAGGTGGTCTAGTAGTTTCATCTCTTTAAGAATTTTCCACAGTTTGTTGTGATCCACAGTCAAAGGCTGTAGTGTAGTCAAAGAAGCAGAAGTAGATGATTTTCTGTAAATTCTCTTGTTTTTTCTATGATCCAACAGATGATGGCAATTTGATCTCTGGTTGCTCTGCCTTTTCTAAATCCGGCTTGAAATCTGGAAGTTCTCAGTTCATGTACTGTTGAAGCCTAACTTGGAGAATTCTGAGCATTACTTTGCTAGAGCCAAATTGAGCAAGTACAGCAAAGGAGGGATGAAAAAAAAAAGAGAGAGAGAGAGAAACAGGTGGTATCATGAAGAGGAACCAGAAAAAAAGAAAAATTTCAAGACTAGCAGTACAGGACTGTGGTAAAGGAAAACTCCCAGTCAGCTGACCACAATTCAAAGCCCATTCTTAATCTGATAACAAGGAGACTTTAATCAGAATATCATATTAGTAAAACCAGAAATCAGACAGAGCATGGAGCTGAATGGTAAGAAATTAGAGGCCTGCATATAGAATATTCTTTTAGGAGATTGTATGGTATTGATGAGGATGGAGAGTTGATAAGGAGGTATCACATGGGGACAAAGGGGCTATTGTTATACCAACAAGACTATATGATGAAAGGATCTAAAGGTGAATAATGTCACCATTTATCCATTTGCAAGTTTACACAGTAACTGACTGACAAAGCAAGGATTAAAACCTAGTGCCAAAGGATTCTAAAGTCCAATCTGTTTTGATTGGACTACATCAGATCATTTCAAGGTTAAAAAAACAGACCTCAACAATAATCTGTATGCATGCAGAAAGAGATAAATGGAGATAGAAACATGCAGTTATTAAAATGAACAAAGGACAACATAGGACAGGGGCTATAAAATCATATTCTTCCAGACATACATGGAAAAATTATTTAAAACTACCAAGTCATGAATTCCATGTAAGTATACTCTGATAAATTGAACAGAATAGGGGACTTGTTTGGCATTTGATCTGATGCTGTGTTTAAATGAATGAAAGGACAAACACTGCAAAGTTTTTAGATATCACTGAAACCAATGCAATACATGCTGACTTGAGAAATCCTTGTCCTTATGTTCTTCAATGCCATCTTTTAGTCACTCTCCTTCTACAAACCAGCAGTTTCTCTACAACAAATAGTATATGATTTCCTTTTACATGGATTCCCAAGAAAACCAGATAAAATAGAAAAAGGAAGGTCAATTTTCTTCTGAGTCTGTTCTAATTTATTTTGTCCTAATTTCTTCTAGAAAATGTTAAGCTGCCAATACTTTTCCGTTATTTCCAAGTAGAAAGATGATTCTGATTAACAGTAATACCTTCAATTTATTTATTTATTTATTTAGTGCTGTGTGCCAAGCACTGTTTTAAGAACTTCACAAACATTTTCTCATTTAATCTGTAGGATACTCTATGGATTACATATAATTATCTTGATTTTACAGATAAGAAAATGGACATTTAGAGATCATGCCCTGGATCCCACAGCTTAATAAATAG
Source organism: Oryx dammah (assembly GCF_014754425.2). Taxonomy (NCBI): domain Eukaryota; kingdom Metazoa; phylum Chordata; class Mammalia; order Artiodactyla; family Bovidae; genus Oryx; species Oryx dammah. The sequence goes on from NW_024070207.1 coordinate 113,144,469, forward strand.
TAAAGTCAAATCTAAAACCAAGTCCATCTGACACCAAATCTCTACCTTTAAAGCCCATGCTAAATTAGAAGGAATTAGAATTCTTCCCAAAGTGATCATCTATAACATACTAGAAAGACATTATACCAAAAATATTTTTTCTATTTTCCACTTGAAACTTTAAAGACATTGTTTTAAAATCCCTTTATTTAAATTTTACTTTATATCAAAAGGGGTTTAAGTATGTCATTTCTGCACACAAGCACACACAACTCAGCAGGAGAACACAAATTAAAAAGTAGATGAGAAAAATATGGTTGAGAGAAAATATGATTAGTCATTAAATGGGATCCAGAAATAATGGTAATATACAAACTTCATAACAATGAAAAATATTAGACTTGCTAAAGTATGGGAGGAGATAGAACACTGCTTGTAAATTGCCTAGAAGATAATAAAGAAGAAAACTGGATCAGGTACACAGTTAATACTCATTAGAAAAGGAAACCAACATCTAAGAGAAGTTCACCTATTCCTGATTTGTTGTTGTTCAGTTCCTAGGTTGTATGTGACTCTTTGTGATGTCATGGACTGCAGCATGCAAGGCTTCCTGTCTTTCATTATCTCCCAGAGTTTGCTTAGATTCATGTCCATTGAGTCAGTGATGCCATCCAACCATCTCATCCTCTGCTGCCCCTTTCTCCTTTTGCTTTTGATCTTTCCCAGCAACAGGATCATTTCCAGTGAGTTGGCTCTTTGCATCAGGTGGCCAAAGTACTGGAGTTTCAGCTATAGCATCAGTTCTTCCAATGAATATTCAGGGTTGATTTCATATAGGATTGACTGGTTTGATCTCCTTGTAATTCAAGGGACTCTAAAGAGTCTTCTCCAGCACCACAGTTCAAAAGTATCTAATACTGAAGCCAAAAAAAGATTTCCCATTGGAAGAAATTCTTGTGTGATGTAATGAATACCGCCTTCAATAAACCCCTTTAATAAACACAACTATAGGTTCTAATTGGAATCTCTTACAGCAATGTTGAAATACATTTTTCCTAAAATTTTATTGTCTTGTATGCCAAATAGTAACTGATTAACACAAAGACAAAAAATACTCATATTTATTGGCTTTAAAGATGTTACAATTTCTCAACAGAGGTTCTAAGGAGAAAATAGCTAGTAGAGTCTCACTTTTATAATAAAAATAAATGGGTGAGTTGGAGTTGAATCATCTTTGGAAAATCGATAGTTTATCAACAGGTGTTTAAAATGTTTTGAGGATACATACTGTATATTCATTCAATGACAATTGAAAATAAAAGACTCCTACTGTCATACTTCTAATCTTGAAAAGCACACTTACAGATTTTGACTTAAAAAAGTACAAGTCACAGGCAATAAAAGAAAAAAAAAACAAATAAATTGGACTTCATCAAAATTAAGTAGTTTTGTTCTTTAAAGCACGCTAAACTATTAAAAGGCACTCATGGAACTGGAGAAAATATTTGCAAATGAGAATTCTGGCAAGGGACAGAATAGATAAAGAACTCAAGAAGAACTCACCTGTAACTCAAAAACAACAACAAAAGGTTGATTAATAAATTGCAAAAGCCTTAAATAGACATTTCTCCAAAGAACAATTGTATACAGATGTCCAATAAGCACATTAAAAGATGTTCAACATCACTAGTCACTAGGGAATACAAGCCAAAATTATAATGAAATACTACCTCATATCCATTCAGTTCAGTTCAGTCACTCAGTCGTGTCCGACTCTTTGCGACCCATGAATCGCAGCATGCCAGGCCTCCCTGTCCATCACCAACACCCGGAGTTCACTCAAATTCGCGTCCATTGAGTCAGTGATGCCATCCAGCCATCTCATCCTCTGTCATCCCCTTCTCCTGCCCCCAATCCCTCCCAGCATCAGAGTCTTTTCCAATGAGTCAACTCTTCGCATGAGGTGGCCAAAGTACTGGAGTTTCAGCTTTAGCATCATTCCTTCCAAAGAAATCTCAGGGCTGATCTCCTTCAGAATGGACTGGTTGGATCTCCTTGCAGTCCAAGGGACTCTCAAGAGTCTTCTCCAACACCACAGTTCAAAAGCATCAATTCTTCGGTGCTCAGTTTTCTTTACAGTCCAACTCTCACATCCATACATGACTACTGGAAAAACCATAGCCTTGACTAGACGGACCTTTGTTGGCAAAGTAATATCTCTGCTTTTCAATATGCTATCTAGGTTGGTCATAACTATCCTTCTGAGGAGTAAGTGTCTTTTAATTTCATGGCTGCAGTCACCGTCTGCAGTGATTTTGGAGCCCAGAAAAATAAAGTCTGACACTGTTTCCACTGTTTCCCCATCTATTTGCCATGAAGTGATGGGACCAGATGCCATGATCTTCGTTTTCTGAATGTTGAGCTTTAAGACAACTTTTTCATTCTCCTTTCACTTTCATCAAGAGGCTTTTTAGTTCCTCTTCACTTTCTGCCATAAGGGTGGTATTATCTGCATATCTGAGGTTATTGATATTTCTCCCTGCAATCTTGATTCCAGCTTGTGCTTCCTCCAGCCCAGCGTTTCTCATGATGTACTCTGCATATAAGTTATATAAGCAGGGTGACAGTATCCAGCCTTGACGTACTCCTTTTCCTATTTCGAACCAGGATAGCAATGATCCAACAAAACAAAATAATCAAGATACAAAACAACAAGTGTTGTCAAGGATTTGGATAAACACCATTAACAGGAATATAAAATGGTACAAACGCTATGGAAAAGAGTACAACAGTTACTCAAAAAAATTGAAAAAAACAACTACCATGTAATCCAGTAATTTCACTTCTGGAGCCAAAAGAAATGAAAGCAAGGTCTCAAAAAGATATCTGTCAATCACAAATTCCTGAAATATCTCTCCCCCTATCTTTCCTCTGGTAACCAAAAATTCATTCTCCAAGTCTGTGAGTCAGTTTCTGTTTCACAAATAAGTTCATTTGTTTAATTTTTGGTATATACTGCTATATTTAAAATGGATAACCAATAAAGATTTAATGTATATCATAGGGAACTCTGCTCAATATTATTTAACAGCCTAACTGGGAAAATAATTTGAAAAAGAATAGATATTTGTATAAATGAACCACTTTTTTGTACACCTGAAATTAACAAAACATTGTTAATAAACTATACTCCAATATAAAAAGTTAAAAAATATGTATACCCATGTTCATAGCAGCATTATTCACAATAAACAAAAGGTGGAAATACCCAAGTGTCCATCAACAGATGAACAAACTTTGTTCATCTTTATTCAATCTTAAAAAAAAAAAAGGAAAGAAATGCTGACACATGCTATAAAATGGATGACGCCTGAGCACAGAGTGAAACAGACCATTCACAAAAGGACAAGTACTATATGACTGAAATTATATGAGGTACCTAGAATACCTAGAATTCATAGACATAAAGTAGAATGCTGGTTGCCAAGGGCTGAGAGAGGGAGTTAGTGTTTTATAGGTAAAGAGTTTCAGTTTTACCAGATGAATTGTTTCATGGATAGATATTAGTGATGGTAGCTTAACAATGTGAATGGACATAACATCACTGAATTGTACATTTTAATATGTCTAAAATTGTAAATTTGATGTGTATTATATAATTTAAAAATTTTAATGATTAAAAATGGTGAATTTTACACTATGCATATATTAAAAAGTACAAGCTAACTAAAAAATTCAGTTCAGTTCAGTCGCTCAGTCGTGTCCGACTCTTTGCAACCCCATGAACTGCAGCACTCCAGGCCTCCCTGTCCATCACCAACTCCTGGAGTCCACCCAAACCCATGTCCATTGAGTCAGTGATACCACCCAACCATCTCATCCTCTGTCGTCCCCTTCTCCTCCCGGCTTTAATCTTTCTCAGTATCAGGGTCTTTTCAAATGAGTCAGCTCTTCGCATCAGGTGGCCAAAGTTTTAACCTTAGCCTAAATTAACTTCTTTCAAATTTTAAATAGACTTAAGCATTTGGGGAAGTATATGTGTTTATGAAAGCCACGCCTGTAATTTACTATTTTATATTTGATTACAAATGTTATGTTCCTGTGTAATTAAGTTTCTCTAACAGAAACACAACTCTTCTTTTTGTTGACTTCAAAGAAACCATCAAAAGCAATGATTTACTAAATTCAGGGAATCTCACATGAAACTCATCAAAATATCTCAACCAAGCTAATACATCATAAAAAAATAATTAGCCTAATCACAACAGTATTTAATACAGCTATCTTTTGTTTTTTAATATTTTCATTTAATGTCTAAACAGTATTGTTGAATGTGAAGACACGCCAAAAGTTTCAGCAATATGTGGATTTTGAATTTTACAAAAAATTGTACATAAGCTATACCAAGGGAGGAAAGTAATTTTGTATCCAAACACCATTCACATAAATGTTGAAGGAATAGTAGCAGAAAGGATTGATCAGTCATCTTTAAGTGCTGGGAGAGATCTCCTTCTCTAGGGAGGAAGGGAGGGAGTAGGCAGTGTTTGCCCAATGTTGATGTGGGGACACCTGGATCATGCCATTGTAAAGGGAAAAACCTGTTGGTCCAACCTTACTTCTGGAGAGTCATCTAATCTTGCTTTATCTCAGCCCCAGGCTTCCCTTAATATTCTTGATTTTCTTCAGATTTAAATCAGATTCATAAATCAATAACTATTCCTTAGCACAGACTTATATATGATTTTCCTCTGATCAACTAGCTTGCTGAGCTAGGAATATCTCCCTTTCTGGCTCAATATCAGGATCCCTCCCAAGTGCTTTTCCATTTCCTGATATCAACTTTCATTTATTCATTCAACAAGTATTTATCAAATGCCTAGTTATGATCTAGGTATTATTCTAGGGAATATGAATAAAAGGTAAGCAGAAATAGACATGGTCCCTTCCTTCATGGAGCTAACAGTTTAATTGGAAAGAAGACCATTACATAAAGAATCACACAAGCAACTCTGACATATAAATCAAAGGAAAGGTTATCTTTGAATGGTGCTTCAAAAGCCTGAAATAGGGGGATATGACCAAATTTGACAGTTCAAGGGTGGTTTTCTGTGAGAAGTATGACAAGAGGAGTGTGAGCCAGTTACACAAAGGGGGAGGGAAGAGCATTAGATACTGGGAACAGCAAAGATCCAAAGGTGGGACAGAGCATGGAGAGTATGAAGCACTGAAAGAAGGCCAGCATTACTGAAGGCTGCATTCAGATTTGTACTCGCAAAAGCTCCCACTGGCTTCCATGTGTAGCACAGTGACTTGTAGTTTACCTTTTGCCAAGAAAAGATCGTCTTTGGCAGGAACTCATCTTCCTCCTCAGTACCTTCACTTCTCAAGTTATTCTAGTCATGGGAGTTGAATAAGCTTTCCCAAACTTGTCTTTTCTTGGGCTATTTCCTTCCTCCATGCTACCTACACCACACCTTCCCCCCGCACCACAACCTAGTCTCCTCCTGGTAACAAAAAGTAAGGGGAAAAACCCTAGAAGTACAACCTAGCCCATGTTATTTATACCTGAAAAACAAATCAAAAATCAATGGGAAAAAAATGCAATAAAGGTAGAAACATCTTTTAAAATGGTGGTGATTCATTAAAAAAAAAAAACACACACACACAACAGTATAGTAATAGAAAGTAAAAAACTGTCTTTAGAAGTTACAGCTGATCATTTTAATCTGCTACTGCTGCTGCTAAGTCACTTCAGTCGTGTCTGACTCTGTGCGACCCTAGAGACAAGGCTCCCCCGTCCCTGGGATTCTCCAGGCAAGAACACTGGAGTGGGTTGCCATTTCCTTCTCCAATGCATGAAAGTGAAAAGTGAAAGTGAAGTCGCTCAGCCGTGTCCCACTCCTAGCAACCCCATGGACTGCAGCCCACCAGGCTCCTCCGCCCATGGGATTTTCCAGGCAAGAGTACTGGAGTGGGTTGCCATTGCCTCCTCCGCATTTTAATCTAAACTTATGCAAATCATTAATTCTGAGTGAAATAACTTTCCCAAAAGAAAACTCTAGCATTAAAGTAATAACTGTAGAAACAAAGGGTACCATCCACTAGTAAACCTAATCTCAATACATCTCGTATGATGCTTCCCTAATTACAAATCTTATACAGCATTCCAAATTTACTGTGTGCACCCTCTGCCTCTGGTACACACACACACACACACACACAAACACATTGACATGATAAATGTCTATAATAGACAACAGCTAGTCAAGAAGAACATTTTGTTAAATTTACTTATTTTTTAATTGCAGGATAATTGCTTTACAGAAATCTGTTGTTTTTTGTCAAACATCAACATGAATCAGCCATAGGTATACACATATCCCCTCCCTCTTGAAACTCGCTCCCATTTTCCCTCCCCATCCCACCCCTCTAGGTTGATACCAAGATGGTTTGAGTTCTCTGATTCATAGGGCAAATTCCCATTGGCTATCTGTTTTACATATGGTATGACTCCTAAAACAGGTTATAAAATATTAGACTCAATTTAATTTTCAGTCCCCTTCATGGATCACAGCCTTGTCCTGGAGAAGGGGCTTGTGTAAATCAATGAAGATATGAGCCAAGCCATGCAAGGCCACCCAAGACAGATGGTTTATAGTAGAGAGTTCCAACAAAACGTGGTCCACTGGAGGAGGGACTACGCTAAAGCCTTAGACTGTGTAGATCACAACAAATGGTGGAAAATTCTTAAAGAGATGTGAATACCCGACTACCTTACCTGTCTCCAAAGAAAACTGTATGCACACCAAGAAACAACAGTTACACCCTTACATGGAACAAATGACTGGTTCAAAATTGGGAAAGGAGTACAACAAGGCTGTATACTATCACCCTATTTATTTAACTTATATGCAGAGTACATCATGCAAAATGCTAGGTTGAATCATAAGCTGGGATCAAGATTGCCAGAAGAAATATCAACAACCTCAGAAATGCAGGTGATGTCACACTAATGGCAGAAAATGAAGAGGATATAAAGAGCCTCTTGATGAGGATGAAAGAGGACAGTGAAAAAGCTGACTTAAAACTCAACAAAAAACTAAGATCATGGCATCTGGTCCTATCACTTCATGACAAACAGGGAAAAAGTGTAAGCAGTGACAGATTTTATTTTCCTGGTCTCCAAAATCACTGTGGATGGTCACTGCAATCAGGAAATTAAAAGACACTTCCTCCTTGGAAGGAAAGCTATGACAAACCTCAACAGCATATAAAAGGCAGAGACATCACTTTGCCGACAAAGGTCTATCTAGTCAAAGCTATGTTTTTTCCAGTAGTCATGTACGAATGTGAAAGTTGGACCATAAAAAAAGCTGAGGACTGAAGAATTGATGCTTTTGAATCGTGGTGCTGGAGAAGACTCTTGAGAGTCCCTTGGACAGCAAGGAGATCAAACCAGTCAATAAAGTAAATCAACTGACGCTCCACCTGATGTGAAGAGTCGACTCACTGGAAAAGGCCCTGATGCTAGGAAAGATTGAAGGCAAGAGGAAAAGGGAGCGACAGAGAATGAGATACTTAGATAGCATCACAGACTCAATGGACATGAATTTGAACAAACTCTGGGAGATAGTGAAGGACAGGGAAGCCTGACCTGATGCAGTCCATGGGGTTGGGAAGAGTAAGACACCACTTAGCAAATGAACAACAAAGACAGGCTGCATTCTGCCCTGATTGCCCTGATTCACTGCCATCTAGTCTGTACTTTGCTCTGATTGGCTGATTAACACAGCCTGTACATTGCCATGACTGGTTGAATTCTAGTCTGTACTGTGCTCTGATTGGCTGACTCCGAACCTATATGTTGACTTGATTGGCTGACTCCTAGCCTACACATTGCCCTGATTGGCTGGCTACTAGCCTGTACTTTAATTAAGGAAAGTAAGGAAAAGGACTGGGTCATTCACATATGGTCTAAATCATTATACAGTGAAGGTGACACGTGGATTCAAGGGATTAGACCTGGTAGAAAGAGTGCCTGGAGAACTATGGACAGAAATTTGTAACACTGTAGAGGAGGCAGTGACCAAAACCATCCCAAAGAAATAGAAACTGCAAGAAGGCAAAGTGGTGCCTGGAGGCTTTACAAATAGCTGAGGAAAAGAAGATAAGCGAAAAGCAATGGAGAAAGGGAAAGATAGACCCAACCAAATGCAGAGTTCCAGAGAACAGCAAGGAGCAATAAGAAGGCCTTCTTAAATGAACAATGCCAAGTAGAGGAAAACAATAGAATGGGAAAGACAGGAGATCTCTTCAAGAAAATTGGAGGTATCAAAGGAACATGTCATGCAAGGATGGGCATGATAAAGGAGAGAAATAGTAATGACCTAAGAGAAGCAGAAGAGATTAAGAATGGTGGCAAGAATACACAGAACTGTACAAAAAAGGTCTTAAAGACCTGGATAACCATGATGGTGTGGTCATTCACCTAGATGCAGACATCCTGGAGTGTGAATTCAAGTGGGCCTTAGGAAACATTACTACAAACAAAGCTCAAGTGGAGGTGATGGAATTCCAGATGAGCTATTTCAAATGCTAAAAGATGATGCTGTTAAAATGCTGCATTCAATATGCCAACAAACTTGGAAAACTCAGCAGTGGCCACAAGACTGGAAAAGGTCAGTTTTCATTACAATCCCAAAGAAGGGCAGTGCCAAAGAATGTTCAAACTACCAGACATTTGCACTCATTTTGCATGCTATTAAGGTTATGCTCAAAATCCTTCAAGCTAGGCTTCAGCAGTACATGAACCGAAAACTTCCAGATGTACAAGAAAAGGCAGAGGAACCAGATAACAAATTGCTAAAATATGTTTGATCATAGAAAAATATAGGGAATTCCAAAAAATATCTGCTTCACTGACTATGCTAAAGCCTTGGACTGTATGGATCACAACAAACTGTGGAAAATTCTTAAAAAGATGGGAATGCCAGACCACCTTGCCTGTTGCCTGAGAAACCTGTATGCAAGCCAAGAAGCAACAGTTACAACCTTACATGGAACAACTGACAGGTTCTAAATTGGGAAAGGAGTATGATAAGGTCGTACACTGTCACCCTGTTTATTTAACTTACATGCAGAGTACATCATGCGAAATGCTGGGCTGGATGAATCATAAGTGGAGATTAAGATTGTTAGGAAAAATATCAACAACATCAGATATACATATGATTCCACTGTAATGGCATAAATTGAAGAGGAACTAAAAAGCCTTTTGATGAGTGAAAAAGCAGACTTGAAACTCAACATTCAAAAAACTAAGATGATGGCATCCAGTCCCATAACTTCATGGCAAATAGATGGGAAAAAGTGGAAGCAGTGATAGATTTTATTTTCTTGGGCTCCAAAATCACTGCAGATGGTGACTGCAGTCATGAAATTAAAAGACACTTCCTGTTTGGAAGGAAAGCTATGAGAAACCTACATAGTGTATAAAAAGTAGAGACATCACTTTGTCAAAAAAAGGTCCATATAATCAAAACTATGGTTTTTCCAACATTCATGTATTGATATGAGAGTTGGAACCTAAAGAAGGCTGAGTGCCTTAGAATTGTGGTACTGGAAAAGACTCTTGAGAGTCCCTTAAACTACAAGGAGATCAAACCAGTCAACCCTAAAGGAAATCAACCCTGATTATTCATTGGAAGGACTGATGCTAAAGTTGATGCTCCAATACTTTGGCCAACTGATGCGAAGAGCCAACTCATTGGAAAAGGTCCTGATGCTGGGAAAGACTGAAAGCAAAAGGAGAAGAGGCTGGCAGAGGATGAGATGGTTAGATAGCATCACTGCCTCAAGGGGCATGAATCTGAACAAACTCTGGAAGATAGTGAAGGACAGGGAAGTCACAAAGAGTCAGACACAACTTAGTGACTGAACAACAACAAATTTTCAGTCAACATTTACCTTCCATTTAATGTTTGTATCACTTAGTTTTACTGAATATTGACATTTTATTTTTTAATATAAATTTGTTTTAATTGGAGGTTAATTACTTCACAATCTTGTATTGGTTTTGCCATACATCAACATGAATCCGCCACAGGTATACATGTGTTCCCCATCCTGAACCCCGCTCCCTCCTCCCTCCCCGTACCATCTCTTTGGGTCGTCTCAGTGCACCAGCCCCAAGCATCCAGTATCATGCATTGAACCTGGACTGGCGATTCATTTCATATAAAAGCTATGAATTTTGACCTTTAACACAAAGCTAAAATGTATTCATAAGAATTTATTTTCAAGATTAAAAGAATCCAGTCATTTCTGGGTTGTCTATTAAAAACATAAATTCTGATATTGAATTTTATATATGTTTTCCTTTATGTAGCAGAATCAATACATAATATCATACAATTTTACTAAAAGCTCAATATTTTTATTTGCCTAGATGTAAATTTTACTTTGCCTAGGAGAACAGGCTATTTGGAGGGGCTGATTTTTTTCCCCTAAAATTCATAAGACCTTCTCAAGATAATTCTACAATTATAACACAAAACAATGTCAGTTTTTCATTGCTTCTCAAACTTCAGGTGCATATAAAAGATCTAGGGAGCTGATTAAACTCAAGATTCTGATTCAGTTGCTGTAGGGTGGGGGCCGAGATTGTGTATTTTTAACAAGGTCCCAAATAACAGATTCAGTTGCTGTAGGGTGGGGGCCGAGATTGTGTATTTTTAACAAGGTCCCAAATAACAATAGCCATTACTACAGCCAAGCTTGTCAGGTGCAAAAAGAGAAGAGTTTTTCAATAAGTGATGAGGTCATTATCAAATAGGACAATAAAGATAACTGGCAATACACATAAACAGACACAAGTGGGCTGCTGTGCTGTGCTGTGCTTAGTCACTCAGTCATGACTTTTGCAACGTCATGGACTATAGCCCACCAGGCTCCTTTGTCCATGGAATTATCCAGGCAAGAACACTGGAGTGAGTAGCCATTCCCTTCTCCAGGGGATCTTCCCAACCCAGGGTCTCCTGCAGTGCAGGCAGATTCTTTACCATCTGAGCCACCAGGGAAGCATTTATAGGCTTACCAGTCCTAATTAGGAAATATATTTATTATGATACCCACGGATCAACAAATATTCACCATAAATTTATAAACCACACAGTAACAAATTCTCATACTGTAACCTAGACAAATTATTTTAACCAAGCGGAAAGAAAAAAAGGTATTCAAAACTAATCGAAATTATGTTTATTCGAATAAATCCCTAACTGCATCTTTTAAGATTGGTATTTAGAAAACATCCTAATTTTCCAAAATATGAAGTCCAGGGAGAAACTCACCAGCTTAAATTATTCTCATCCTTCACAATATTATCATAAATTATAAAAGAATGCAGTGCAAGTTTTGTTTTTGTTTTTTTTTAAATAAACAACAAACGATACAAACTTTTATTCCCTATTGGTATCCAATCCAAGTTTGTTTTGGGGTTTGGAGCAGAGAAAGGTTTATTGTAGGGCTAACTAAGGATAATAGGTGTTAAAAAACTGGAACTCCCAGATGGTTTTCAGGGGGAAGTTTTTTTGGGGGGGGGGAATCAATCTTATTTGCAATTAGTATTAACCAGGTACAACCGTTGTTCAGTCACCAAGTCCCGTCCCACTCTTTGCGACCCCAGGGACTGTAGTGTGCCCGGCTTCCCTGTCCCTCAACACCTCAGGGACAAGTTTTTATGGGCAAAATTGGGGGTGAAGGCTGCAGGGTGTGTGACTTTCTTCTGATTGGTTGGTGGTAACATAAAGGGTGGTGCTCCAGAAAAAGTCATGTGCTCAGTCTGGTTTCCATTTTCCACCCGGGTGGGGGCTTTAGCTTCCGTAGAAAAACTCAAGAGATATGGCTGTGTATATCCCTTGAGAAGGAACCAGGACCTATCTTTCATTGCTGTGCTATAATTTCTTGAGGGCTCCCCCTTTGTCTCTGCATTCCCTCACTTCACTGATTTAGCAACCCTTTGAAAATACCCTTTGGAACTCAAGGAAAGTCTAGGGGGCTGAATGAAGCTCATTTCCTACAAATAAGAAAGGGAGGACACAAAGGATTTGTACTGGAGAGGGCCCCACAGGGTCCTGCTTGGTTTCATTATCATTAAGCAGTTCTCAAGGAGCTCCAAGGATATGAGAATCTTCTAATATTTCTCATAATTCCTCTCTGCTTAGTAAAATTAAAATTTTCTCTCACTGTGATAACATTCTACTGCAATCACCATTGGTTAGGGAAGTGTGGTTCCTCCTTTTAACAAACTGGAAAAAAAAAAAAACAGTGTTAGTGAGTACTTTGTTCCCTCCAGATGCCAAATTCCTAACTGGGGACCAGAATCAGAAATACTAATAAATTAGAAAGGAAGGAGGATAAAGTTCTACAGAGATGCATATCAATGAGAGAAAAGAGGGGAGCCAGGAGACAGGGAGGGAGAGAAGAGAACTGAGAGAGAGGGGAGGAGGGAGATGGAGGGAGCACATCAGGGACTTGGCTAAATATTGAGTAAAGGAAATAATCTGATAGACCTGCTTTTTTTTAATCTTACCCTCACTCCTTACCACAGAGACAACATTGCTTCTCTAGTCACAAATTAACCTCCACCACATCTGTTTCTTAGCAGATGGCAAGTGCCTGCCAGGAATTTAAGAATTAACTTTTAGATGACATTTGCAAAGTTCCAAGTCATAATTTAATCCTAGATCCATACTGTTGGCAACCCAATAGTTAATGGAGCTTAATGTTCTGATTCCTTTGATTAAATTACTACTCAAAACCCTAGTTTCATAGACAGCAGGTTATAAGATAAAGATGCATGGACATCATTTCATTCAGTTCTCACGATTTAAAAACTGTCTAACATGAAATTTAACTCTAGATCACTATACACTGATGTCACATGAGACCATGATTTTTTAAAAAAATTACCTCCACAGGACACAAAGAATAAACAATCAGCTCTTCTAAGGAAAGGAGACTAAGGAAAAGGCGGGGCAGGATGGGGGGAATGTGAGGGCTGGGGGAGGTTAGAGCAAGGGCAAAGATCCAACATATTAATGACTTTATATTATGCAAAGCACGACTCAAAAACTTCTGAGTTTGCTCCAACAAGAGTGTATTCACTCACTCTCCTGAGAGACTTTGGTCACTGCCTAAAAGCAGCTGCGCAAACAATCCTTTTAGCAAGCTTTTATTTCAATTCAATCCCAAATCTCTCCATTGGTTAATTTCAGTAAAAAGACCCTGAGGGATGCAAGATTTGCATATATATAAATATGCTACCACTGACTGCAGCACAGGCCTATACTCAAGACAGCTGTAAATCAACCTGTGAAAGGAACCAAGTGCTTACCAAGGACCATCTTGAGCAGCCACAAACTAAGCTATTTCCTGAACTCTTTTGCAAATGCTATAAATATACAAAATAAAACTAACTGTGATAAGCATTACAAACAACCCTGGTGAAAGCTACAGAAATACTGGCAGACATGCGTCAAAACTGTTCCTTTCTCAAAGGCAATAATTCACTACTCATAACTTTTAACAGCCGACTGGAATTCAAGGTATTTTTCCAGAAATGGAAAAAGTCTTGAAGGAACCTATGGTGAATATGAATTTTTCATTTCAAGAAAGGAAATAGGAATTATACTAAGATATGTAACAATGCAGGAAAAGCTACAATTACATCTGTATTGTCAGCAGCCTCCCAGGAAATATATTCTTTGGCTATAGCATCACAGATTAAAGTCATTTAGGAAGAGTGTGATTCATGGAATAATGATAAAGGCAACTTTAAGTTCCTGTTAAAGTTTTGGACACTTCTAGTTATGAAAAAAGCACTTTGATCCTGACGTCCAGTGCTGTTAAATATTGAATAATATTTAAAACATTAATATTTAATATTAATATTAAATAATATTAAACCAAAAAAAAGGTAAAGAGTTCAAAATAAAACCGTGCATTCCTATCTGAAACTGAATCATGTCAAAAGCTGATTTCATTACTTTTCATAGAAACCCCATACCTAATATCCCAAAAAGGAGAAAAAATTATTTCTGCTTGAACAGGAGGGGCATGCAGTTGTTATCTTGTAACTTGTCTTGTAAGTTGTTATCTTGTAAGGATACAACAGGAAAAATAAACTAACAAATGACTTAAAAGACTACCACAGGAAAGAGAATACAGCTAATCTGGAGAAACTGGTCCTCTCTGCAAGGAAACATGGCCCACATGCTTTACTATGGCATTTTCTCTTCAATACATACAGTACATTCCAGCCCTGAGGTAAACTTTAACGAGTTCAACCTGGTGCAAGCTAATGAAAACCTAAATTAGGGGCAATTCTTCTGGAATAAGATTTATTTATTTATCCTTCATTTAAATATTCATATAATTTTTTAAGACTACAATATGAACTACAGGTTTACATGTGCTTCAAAATATCTTACAGCTCTTAGATTTATTTCAAAAATAATAAAAGTTCTACTAACGTTCCACAATTAAAAGCTCTCATAGTCTGTCAAATAGGAAGAGGAGTGTTACTCTGTGACTATGACCTGGTAAAGCCACAAAAGTGAAAGTATTACGAAGAGAACCAATAAAACTTTTCACTTTAGGGTTCTTACACGTTTTGATCTTTTAAGAACAGAAAAGGAGGATTACACAGACAACACTTACCTTCCGTTTTTTAAAAATACACCTTATATTAGCAACAGATTAATATTCCTTGGATATGTGGAAGACCTCAAGCCTGTACACTTGTATTTTAAATCACTATCTCTATAAACTAAAGAGAGACATGACAATTAATCTCCTACTCCCATTTCTTCTTGTCTTGACAGGAAGGAATGAAGAGGAAGATCAGAAACAATGGAATACTCTTTGGTCCAACAGGGAGTGGTTCAGTGGTTTCATATCTTCACTTCTTTATTCAAAGAGGCTTGCTTCAGACAGGCAGATTCTTTACCAACTGAGCTACCAGGGAAGCCCTTCATGCATTTCAGAGAAATACAACAAAGTTTTCTGGAAATGTATAAATAATAATGGGTGCAGCTGCCCTAATGGTTCAACAATTAAAATGTTAATGGCATCATCAGTACATATAAATAAACTTAAATAGCCTTAAAAGAGAATGTTTACATTCTCTAAAATTATATTTTTTTATAAAATATGAAACCAAGTTACTTCATAAACTAAGTTATGTAACATAAATAAAAAATCTTCCTCAACATATATTTGCTTCCTAGAAGACAGGTAGCTAAATCCTTAAGCCTCAGAGACCACTAATAATCATTTCCTTAAACTAACTTTTCTAAGCCAATTGTTATGATTTATATAAATATGGGGGTATTTATTTAATTAAAACTTTTGATTATAAGTATAAAGGTGAATGTATCAGTTTACCAGACCTTATTAAATAGAGAGACACATTTAGAACAATTTAGAATCATATGATCAACATAAAAGTTAAACTTAAGCATTCTCCTTAAGGATAAGAATAATCAACGGTGAGCAGGAGACCAAGCCAACACAAAAATGTAACAAAAAGTAGAAGAAAAACCATCAAAATATGTATGTATAATATATATTATATATGTCTACTTAGAAAATTCAAGAAAATCAACTGAAAAACTATTAGAATAAGCAAATTTTGTTAAAGTGGCCAAAAATAAGAGCAGTATACAATAACTTCCCTGGAACAATTCATGCAAAGATGGGCTCAATAAAGGAGAGAAATGGTATGGACCTAACAGAAGCAGAAGATATTAAGAAGAGGTGGCAAGAGAAAAGATCTTCACAACCCAGATAATCATGACAGTGGGATCACTCATCCAGAGCCAGACATCCTGAAGTCAAGTGGGCCTTAAGAAGCATCACTACGAACAAAGCTAGTGGAGGTGATGGAATTCCAGTTGAGCTACTTCAAATCCTAAAGGATGATGCTATTAAAGTGCCAGCAAATGTGGAAAATGCAGCAGTGGCCACAGAACTGGAAAAGGTCAGTTTTCATTCCAATCCCAAAGAAAGGCAATGCCAAAGAATGCTCAAACTATCGCACAATTGCACTCATCTCACACACTAGTAATGCTCAAAATTCTCCAAGCCAGGCTTCAACAATATGTGAACTGTGAACTTCCAGATGTTCAAGCTGGATTTAGCAAAGGCAAGGAACCAGAGATCAAATTGCCAACATCCATTGGATAACTGAAAAAGCAAGAGAGTTCCAGAAAAACATCTACTTCTGCTTTATTGACTATGCCAAAGCCTTTGACTGTGTGGATCACAACAAACTGGAAAATTCTGAAAGAGATGGGAGTACCAGACCACCTGACCTGCCTCTTGAGAAACCTATATGCAGGTCAGGAAGCAACAGTTAGAACTGGACATGGAACAACAGACTGGTTCCAAATAGAAAAAAGGAGTACGTCAAGGCTGTATATTGTCACCCTGCTTATTTAACTTCTATGCAGAGTACATCATGAGAAACGCTGGGCTGGATGAAGCACAAGCTGGAATCAAAATTTCCAGGAGAAATATCAATAACCACCACTTCCCTGGTGGCTCAGATGGTAAAAGCATCTGCCTACAATGGGGGAGAACCCACGTTCGATCCCTGGGTCGGGAAGATCCCCTGGAGAAGGAAATGGCAACCCACTCCAGTATTCTTGCCTGGAAAATCCCATGGATGGAGGAGCCTAGTAGGCTACAGTCCATGAGATCGCAGAGTCAGACACGACTGAGTGACTTTGCTTTGCTTTCAAATATGCAGATGATACCACCCTTATGGCAGAAAGCCAAGAAGAACTAAAGAGCCTCTTGATGAAAGTGAAAGAGGAGAGTGAAAAAGTTGGCTTAAAGCTCAACATTCTGAAAACAAAGATCATGGCCTCTGGTCCCACCATTTCATGGCAAATAGATGTGGAAACAGTGTCAGACTTTATTTTTTTGGGTTCCAAAACCATTGCAGATGGTGACTGTAGCCATGACACTGAGGACGCTTACTCCTTGGAAGAAAAGCTATGACCAACCTAGACAGCATATTAAAAAGCAGAGACATTACTTTGCCAACAAAGGGCCTTCTAGTCAAGGCTATGGTTTTTCTAGTAGTCATGTATGGATGTGAGAGTTGGACTATAAAGAAAGCTGAGGGCTGAAGAATTGATGCTTTTGAACTGTGGTGTTTGAGACGACTCTGGAGAGTCCCTTAGATATCAAGGAGATCCAACCAGTCCATCCTAAAGGAAATCAGTCCTGAGGTAGGACTGATGTTAAAGCTGAAACTCCAATACTTTGGCGTCCTGATGCAAAGAACTGACTCATTTGAAAAGACCCTGATGCTGGGAAAGATGGAAGGCCAGAGGAGAAGGGGATGACAGAGGATGAGATGGTGGGATGGCATCACCGACTCAATGGACATGGGTTTGGGTGGACTCCAGGAGTTGGTGATGGACAGGGAGGCCTGGTGTGCTGCAGTCCATGGGGTCGTAAATAGTCGGACACGACTTAGTGACGGAACTGAACTGAAACAGAGGAAAATAAATTAGAAAATATAATGAAAAATTCCATTCACATAGGAATAAACACAAAGTACCTAAGAAAAAACCTAACAAAAAATGTAGCAAACACTTATTTTTTTTTAAAGCTTTCAAATTTCATGGAAGTATATAAAAGAATATCCAAGCAAATAAAGAAGGACACACATTCCAGGATGAGAATACCCAAGAGTGAACAGATATTAACTTTCCACAAATTAACCTATTCAATTCAATTTCAGTCAAAATCCTAATGGGATGTTGTTTTGTTTGACCTGACAAACTGAACCCAAATTTCATATAAAAAAAAAGTGAGCAATAAGCAAGAAATATCTGAAACAGCATTAACATGGTGCTGGGGGAGAGGACTTGTCATTCAGATAATAAACATTCTATAAAGCAACATCAATTCAAAACTGCCCTGAATAGGAAATACACGAACCCAAAAAAGAGAATCCAGAAACAAACCTATCCATGTGAATTGTTTACATGACTGAGGATTTATCAACTGATTCTTTCAACTAATTAAGCTCTTCTTGAAATCTAGTTTACACTATGTACATATTGCTGCATGTTTCTATTTATGAATATAGAAGCTACTATGGAAGATTTTATGAGGAATAGTATTTTTTTTTGTTTGTTCTTGCTCAGTCACTAAGTCATGTCCAAATCTGCGATCCCATGGACTGTATGTAGCCAACCAGGCTCCTCCGTCCATGGGATTTCCCAGGCAAGAATACTGGAGTGGGTTGCCATTTCCTTCTCCAGGAGGAACAGTATGTTACATAATGCTATTTTCTGGAAGCAGTTTTTCTTTAATGTACCAGTTTACCATTTGTTCTGACAAGTAGCATGTGGTTTAAGTGAAATATACAGCAGCTGTATAAAGAATGGAAACTCATATACTGGAGTCAATATAATAACCTTTATTTAGAATTAAGACTATACATTTAATTCCATATACTTAGTAAGACCAGCTTTGATACTATATGCTATTTTTATACTTCCAGAACAGAGTGTATTTAATACATTTACCTAATAAATATCTTTTGTTTTAAAATTCAACAGATTTAAAATTCATTTCAAGGTTTTTTTTTTTAATTTTATGAGATTTTCTCCTTCTAAAATCTTTATGTAATGAACCAGTTAACTCATTTTTTCTCTATAACTGAAATTTACACTCATCAGTCATAGTCACGAGTTTAAAATACTTTTCCTGTCTCACCATCACAAAATCTGAGTTGCCATTGATATTTTATAGTTAGATAAATTCATCCTAAGGTAACAGGAAAAAAACTGAGGACAGAATTGATAATGTATATAAACATATTATGGTCACTGAGAGTGAATCTATTCTTACATAATATAAGTATAAATTGATAGTGATTTTTTAAATAAAACAATCCATATACGGGATGATAACATTGAGAGCACAGAACAGATATTCCCTATGCCTGTTACCTGCAACTGATCATATTTGCAAAATGAGGAGAAGAAGGTATCATTTTAAAAGGAAATTTTTCCATTGTGTGGAAATTTTCTTTAAAAATGGAGACCGCTATTAAAATTGGGTTCTTCTAGTATTTTTACAGTTTCATTTTTTACATTTAGATCTCAAAACCATCTTGGGTATGGTAGGAGGTTAAGGATCTAATTTTACCTTTATCATAAATTTCTGTATGTGCTGACATCTAGTTATGGGCTTTATATTCTATTCCACTGGTATATTTGTCTGTCTATGGGCCAACATCAAGTTGTTTTTATTAGAGAAGCTTTATAATGTTTTCATATCTAGTAAAGATAATCCTACTTTATAGTTTTTCTTTTTCCAGGTTTTCCCAGCTCTTCCTTTTTTTATATGTTTACAAGTTTGATGATTGATATACTCAGTTGTGAGCTGAATTCAAGAGATTAAAAATTATGTCTTAACCATAATCAGGATGGTAAATCAAGCACAAAAAATTAAATTATGTCAAATAAGTATAAAAATTTCAATGCCTATAATTTTAACATGATCTTTTGCTTTTGTATATTTTAGAGCTAACTACATGTCAACTATTTGCATGTTCCAGAATACTAAAAAAATGCATTTTTATTTGTAAGATAGAGTAATTTATAGTAATTTATTTGTAATCATTTGCCATTTAAATTTCAGATTAGATGCTAGATTAGAAATGGAAAAATCATAAACATAAGTTTTCTTTAAAATTATTAAGCCTGTTAAGTATCGTCATAAATCCAGACATAGCCTTTGCCATAAGCATTCAATTACCCAAACTGAAAATGAACATAAACTAAATCATTCTAAAATATTAATCATTTATTCTAATATTCTCAATTTTAGATAAGCAAAACCAGAAATTTTATGAAGTTTCCCTTTATTTGCTCTAGGTTTCAACTCCATATCCTTACTTATCCAAGGACACCACATAGATCCGTGCAGATTGGACAATACATACCTGCACAGTCATATATAGGATAGTAAAAAGTTACACAAGTGAATGAATGTGGCAGCCTTATTTTTGAACTTTTTGCTATAAGAGTAGAAAACTACTCCTTCAAAACCAGGAGGGTGCCTGACAATTCAATTCAACTCAATTCTGACATTATCAGAAAGTCCAGGTTATTTGTGCTTTTGACCCACCACTTACAAACTGGAGGATCCAAGGATCCCCTCTAACTCAGGGTGCCAACCACAAGTCCAGATTGTTACTGAAATAGAGCAAGACCCTGAAGGTCCCTCCCAGGCACAACAACCCCTCTGTGTTTCTTGTTTGTAGAAAAAGGCTTTAGTCTCTTGGGCCTTTCTGATTCTCAAAGAACAGGCTCAAACAGTTACTAATTAGGGAAGTGAGTAAATGCAGAAACATAGGAAAAGCTGTCAAAAAAGAAAATAATAGCTTAAACAAAAGTTCAGAGATATAACAGGGTACTAGTTCCTCCTCAAGGGATATACACAACAATCAGACACAAATCTTTGAGTTGTTCTGCAGAAACAAAGACATCCACATGCCAGGTAGAGGATGGGGACTACATACTAAACAAGCACATAGATCGCAAACTGGTTGGAACTAGGCTGATGATTAAGATTCCCAAAATATCACCCTGTTATCTCACCACCAACCCATCAGAAGAAAGTCATACACCCTATAACCCTCACCCTAAATGTTGCCTTTAAAACTCTTTCCTGAAAGTCATAAGGGAGTACAGTCTTTTGAGCATGAGTTGCTCATTCTCCTTGCCTGGTGCCCTTTCAATAAATGCTGTATGCTCAGTCACCACAACCAGGTGCCAATAGACTGGCTTTGCTGCATGGTGGAAGAGTGGACCCAAGTGTGTTTCAGTAACATTACCTCTACTTCTGATCAACTAGCTATGAATCAAAGGTTCCCACAACCCTATACTCAGGTTCCATTAATTTGCTAGAACAGCTCACATAACAGAAACATTTCACTAACCAGACTACCATTATTATAAAAGGATATAACTCAAGAACAGCCAAACAGAAAAGACGCACAGGGCAAGGTACCAGTAAAGGGCAAGGGCACTTCCAAGCTCTCTCCTCAGGGAGAGAAATTTACACTCATCAGTCAAACATTCTTAGGTGTAGTCCAAAAATCACCTCATTAAAATAACAAGACACCTTTATTAATCCCCTCATTTAGGAAATTCCAAGGCTTTTCAGTGCTTCCAGTCAGAAACTAAGGGAAAGGAAATATGTATTTATTATATATCAGAGTCTCTGAACCCACAAGTGGTACTTTTCTGGCTTTGAAAAGGTCAAAATGAATTATCTCTAAGCCAGATCTTAGTAGTTTGTACCATCACCTTAAGGGTTTATAGAGTTAGATAAGTATCAAGAAATACGAGCATGTTATTTCCAATTTTAAAACCCTCTATTTTTGACAATAATATAAAAAGTCAACTTGTTGCTGTCTACACTTACGACTATGCCAAAGCCTTTGACTGTGTGGATCACAATAAACTGTGGAAAATTCTGAGAGAGATGGGAATACCAGATCACTTGACCTGCCTCTTGAGAAACCTATATGCAGGTCAGGAAGCAACAGTTAGAACTGGACATGGAACAACAAACTGGTTCCAAATAGGAAAAGGAGTATGTCAAGGCTGTATATTGTCACCCTGCTTATTTAACTTATATGCAGAGTATATCATGAGAAACGCTGGGCTGGAGGAAGCACTAGATGGAATCAAGATTGCCAGGAGAAACATCAATAACCCCAGATAACGCAGATGACACCACCCTTATGGCAGAAAGTGAAGAGGAACTAAAAAGCCTCTTGATGAAAGTGAAAGGAGTGAAAAAGTTGGCTTAAACCTCAGTTCAGTTCAGTTGCTCAGTAGTGTCCGACTCTTTGCAACCCCATGAACTGCAGTACGCCAGGCCTCCCTGTCCATCACCAACTCCCAGAATCCACCCAAACCCATGTCCATTGAGTCAGTGATGCCATCCAACCATCTCATCCTCTGTCGTCCTCTTCTCCTCCTGCCCTCAATCTTTCCCAACATCAGAGTCTTTTCAAATGAGTCAGCTCTTCACATCAGGTGGCCAAAGTATTGGAGTTTCAGCTTCAACATCAGTCCTACGAATGAACACCCAGGACCAATCTCCTTTAGGATGGACTGGTTGGATCTCCTTGCAGTCCAAGGGACTCTCAAGAGTCTTCTCCAACACCACAGTTCAAAAGCATCAATTCTTCAGTGCTCAGCTTTCTTTATAGTCCAACTCTCACATCCATACATGACCACTGGAAAAACCACAGCCTTAACTAGACAGACCTTTGTTGGCAAAGTAATGTCTCTGCTTTTTAATATGCTATCTAGGTTGGTCATAACTTTCCTTCCAAGGAGTAAGCCTCTTTTAATTTCATGGCTGCAATCACCATTCACAGTGATTTTGGAGCCCAGAAAAATAAAGGCAGCCACTGTTGCCCCATCTATTTGTCATGAAGTGATGGGACCAGATGCAATGATCTTAGTTTTCTGAATGTTGAGCTTTAAGCCAACTTTTTCACTCTTCTCTTTCACTTTCATCAAGAGGCTCATCAAGAGGCTTTCATCAAGAGCTGACTCATTTGAAAAGACCCTGATGCTGGAAAAGATTGAGGGCAGGAGGAGAAGGGGACGACAGAGGATGAGATGGTTGGATGGCATCACGACTCAATGGACATGGATTTGGGTAGACTCCAGCAGTTGGTGATGGATAGGGAGGCCTGGCGTGCTGCAGTCCATGGGGTTGCAAAGAGTTAGACATGACTGAGCGACTGAACTGAACTGAACTGACCAGATTCCTGCTACTGGACTATCCTTTTAGTGGACAATCCAACCTTCTTACTTTTTCCTGATCATTTCTTAACCCACTTTTCTAAGCTCATCATTCTGTTAGTATTACTAACATCCTGGCTTATAAGAGAACCCCTAATTCAGCAAATCACTGCTTAGAAAAGATACATCTTGGCCAAAAGGCACTAGCTTGAACAAGGTATAGCAGTAGGTTTAAATTTGAGTGTTCTTAAAAAGAAGGACTAAAAGATTTTAAAATGTATTTGCACACTTCTACTACTATAAAAAAACTTGTAAAGAGCTAAGGAAGAAAGAAGTGACTAAAACACCTAAAAGTTTAAAATAGTCTTTCATCTACTCTTTCTTATCATTCATAATGACACCCCCAAGTTTAGGTAAGCTTGCCCAAAAACAATTAAGAAAATTTATTCATTTAAAAATATTTTCTTTATATATTTTGATTTGGGTTCTTATTCAGGCAACAACATTTGAACTTCTAGTTCATAAAAGAAAAGCTTTCGATAAAATACTTAATTTACACAAACCAATAAAAAGAAAGTCTCTGCCCTGAGATAAGATAAAAATTTATCTTTCTTAATTCTTAAAAGGGTGGAAGAAAAATATTCTTTGTGCTGTAGCTAAATTTACATATGAAATAGAAGTTAAGAGCAGTAGTTATCTTAGATCAGGTTTTATTTATTGGGGTGATATTACTCATTAGTTCATTCAAAAATATTTATTGTATAAATGTGCCAGATACAACTCTGAAAGTCTTTTGAAACTCAGACATTGCTAAGTCTGATTTAAATACTATATTTTCACCATATGAAAATATGTGGAGCTTTACATTTCAGAAGTATGACTATGACTTTAAATTCAAGTATATTAAGGCATGAGGCATATAATCAGAAATTATTCTATGAGTAAGCCATGTTGAACTGAATGGTCCATTCCTGGCAAAGAGTCTTAATTCTGACTGAAATGTAAACTGTTTATGGAATCTTTATTTTTATCTTCTCAGTAATCTTGTTTTCCAGCTTCATACTTACAATTCATTTATTATTTCAGTAAAATTAAATTGGAGTAGCTCAAAAGATACTTGATGGTTTACATTCAGCATCAATTACAGTAATAAATTATTTGTAGGCTAGCGTGGTGACTTTGTGTTGTTAGTGGTAACAATAATAACCAATACTTTTCCAGTTTCTACTATGATCTTTGCATATATTAGCACTCTCAGACTACAACCCTCTTTTATAGGTGGTATTAGTGGTGGTAATAATAACAGCCAATGTTAGAACCTACTAAGTACCAATAATCAGTATATCATTTGCATAGATTACTTCATTTAAATCTCAATGGTCTTTAGGGTAGGTGTTGTTATGTCCTCATTTTAAAAAGGAGAAAATGGTTATTATGTGCTCAAATCCATACAACCAGTAAGTAGCAAAACTGGAATTTAAATCTAGGTATATTTAGCTTCAAAGTCTACATTTCTCCCACTGTAATAAAGTGACTACTGGAATAGACTGTGTAATACTGTGACCACTGAGCAGATTACTGGAGGTGGTTATACAATGGTGATGGTGGACAGGCCTTACGGGAGTTTAAGTTAATGTGATTAAATGGTAAAAAAAAATATTCTGTCAAAACTTTAATTTAGAATGGGGACATTCTGATTATCCCTGAGGGGAAAAATAACTGAACTATCCCAAAAGGTTTTCATGTTAGATTCCAATGTTCTCAGAGCAACTTTTAAAAATACCTAATTATGTAGGCAACATATGTTGTATTTTACTATTAAAAAACTCAACGGCCCACGGACAAATAAAAATACTACTCAACCATACAGAATTAGCTCTGATATACTTATAAAATTACATGTTTCAAGTAAAACTACAAAAAGAGAAAAATGTAACTAAAACAAACTTCCTTTCATTTGAAGGATATACATACAATTAACTTTCACATAAAAAATGTAAGGTGCCTTGAAGATGTACATTAACAAAGACATTCAATTAAAGGTTTTATTTTTATAAGGTGCTTATTTTAATTGTACTAAAACTCATAATATTAGTAAAATACTCTAAAATAGAATTTATGCTTTAAGGTTGTTTGAGTAGGTGGAAGTGGGTAGTTTTTGGTACCAAACTTTACTGGTGTTTATGCAGATAATCAATGAAGTTTTCTATTATTCTATTACTGTTTACATAACTGCATAAATACTTATATGTCAGTCCAAAAATTTCTAGGTTAATTTAACAGCTGTGTATCTATGACCAATATACAGTAAAAAAACATTTATGGTCACATTCTAGTGTTATCTGAGTTGTTGAGATGGGTTAATGGACAAAAAAATATATAGGAACAAGATCTAATTCTTTAGCTCTTCACTATACAAGGTGCTTTAGTTTTACCATTTCAAGTTCTAATATGAATTTAGTTAAAACACAATTACAAATTTGGGAAACAAGCATAACTAAATTAATAATTCAAATCTGCTGGTTCAAAAGCAGTCACAGAATTAAGTTTTACACTCCTTAACATTAATTTTTCCTGAGACTTAGACATTTGAGAAACACTTCAGTTACACTATGTGCCAGTTTGCCATTTGTCATGGAACATGAAGAGCCCAGGCGGCTGCCAATGATGTGAACTTTTCCTACTGGGCCCAGAGTATGACTCAGTGCTTGTCCTGAGGTGACCACATGTCTCATGGTGGCAGGAAAAGCATTATCATTCCATCTTTAACAGCAGCTATCAGAAAACGTGCATTAACTTACAAATTTTTGCCATTCTTAAAAGGATGACAAAGCTTGAAATATACAATATCAAAAGATTAACACATAAAAGAAAGTAATTCCTAAAGGACAGTAAATGCCATTAGAAGGAAATTTAGAATAGAAAACACAATGGTATTTCAGTGGTGAAAGAAAAAATACTTTATGTTTTCATCTAGTTATTGAATACGTGACAGCACACCTAATACAAGAGACCTACAAGTTTCAAACTTGAAAAAAATCCATTTATGTGTTT
Organism: Oryx dammah; assembly: GCF_014754425.2. Lineage (NCBI taxonomy): Eukaryota > Metazoa > Chordata > Mammalia > Artiodactyla > Bovidae > Oryx > Oryx dammah. The sequence goes on from NW_024070207.1 coordinate 113,170,364, forward strand.
GTTTCCATTTTGTTAAATACTTTTATTTACTCACATCTCCCTATTTGGCATTCATATACTTATCAGAGACTCCAACTGTGTGGCTTTTAACACTGAGATACAGGAATGTCGGAAAAAGAAAGCAATGAAAACAGCATAAATTATGCAATATCTACCACATAGAAGAAGAAAGCAATGTTTAAAATAGGTATCAAGGAGGACACCACAATAAGTCAACTCAACAAACAAATCTTAAAATAATTCAGTGGTCCTGATCTTTCAAATGTACTTTTCTGATGTATCAAAGACAGCTATTTGTGTTTGGTTGGAACCAATTTACTCTATACTAATTCTAGCAGAATGCTGAGGTTATTTAAATTATATAGTTAAAGAATATAAAGCCAAAACTTATTCTACATTTAGAGATTCAGGAACATGTATATCATTCATAATTAAAATGGCAAATAATTAAAAATAAGTGAATTGTAATAGACAATTCAGCAAAGTAAACCATTTACAGCTCTAAACAGACCACAAAATCCACTGTGTTCAGACTTGGATTTAATCCTGTTGCCCTGGACTATACTAACAAACAGCATTGCCTTAGAAAATGATATTTAAAAATCACTGAATCACAGCACTCAGAGATTTGAAGACCATCAGAAGTGTTTCTAGCAGTTAATAGCATTTTTAACTCCTTACAAATGGGGTCTGGCATTCTCTGAATCTTACATTTTATTTATGATCAATGAAATCTAAAGCAAACATTCTTAATGGGGGATTATTGTATGAAGTAGGCTTGTTGCATGTGTTAATCAAGGCATGTTCTAGCTTTGACACCAGTGATCAAAAGAATTAATTTTGTTCCTAACAGAGATGTCCTTATATTAATAAAAAGATGTATGCCTCACACTTTTTCTGAGCTGTCTTTTTGTAATTTTGTTACTAGAAAGATATGTGAATCTAGACAAGTCCTTAACCAATCTAAGCTCAGTTGGTTACATGTAATAAGAGATTTCTACAAGTTCTTCCTTATCAATTTATTTCACAGAGAACAAGTGTGTCAGTGTACACACAAATTAAGCATGTTCTTTTATTAAAGAAATGTTACAAATTGTTTTAAAAAATGATGTGTTTCAATAAAGGGACCTAAGTAAGAATTTCCCTGTCAAATATAATTAATACCATAAATGTTAAAGGTTTATAAAAATATCTGTAAAATTTGCTAAGAATTTAAGGGACATATTTGCACTATATCCATTAATATAAATCTGTTTGATTAATTTGCACATATCTAGAAATAACTTAAAAGAACATTACACAGACCCTGATTTTAAAGGGATGATTTAAAAATGAACACCAAGAACAAAAAGCATTGGGTTTTTTTGTCAAGATATTCTGTATTAACTTGCATATACCACATACTCTAATTTATGCTTTCCTTGGTCTTGTGAGAGCATTTGTAATTCATATTTTTATTTTATATAGTATGACTTCTCAGCTACCTGAAAAAAAATTTTAATACTACCAAGAAGTAGGCAAAGAAAGAGTGTGAGGAGTTAGTCTATCCAAGGGATCAGAAGGTATTTGCTCAATGACCTTCTTGCAAAACTTGTTACAGTTTTCAGTAGTGAAAGATTATAGAAAAAGGGAGAAAGGGGAGAGATTTGTAACCTACCATCTGAGGAATCTGCTAACCAGAATTTGTAAAAGTAATCTGGCAATGATGGCACAGACTTGAAGGATTCAGATCCACCTACAAGATCAAAAATACACCTTCTGCTTTTGTTACATAACAACTCTTTATGTAAAGTACATGAAGTTTTATGCCTGACATTCAATTTATAGGATGGAAAAAAATTAAACCTTCTAAAAATTCAGAAGTCCCAACTGTCACTAAAGTAGACATAAAGAAAATCAAGAATGCTCATCATTCATTGCTTCTAAACCAAATATAAGAAGGAATTTAAAATTTATAATCCAGTTTTAAAGGAGAACGTGTCACCCAATATTCTTTTAAGGCAAAGAAAACCAGAAGTCCAAATTATTTCCCTAGGTAACTCTGATAGCTATCTTAACTACATGATCTCATTTTTCAAAAGTTATTTGTTTAATTTAAAATTTAATGGTTTTAAAAAATGAGCTATAAATGGCTCAGGGGTGACCAAAAAAGTCCAAATGATCTTCAAAGTTTGAATGAAAAGAATAAAATATGGCATATTATTGTCTTCTGTCATTTATCACACAAAATCAAAAAGATGGAGGAAAAGTAGTAATAACAAAATCATGGAGAAAAATATTTCTCAAAGGTTTTAAAGTCAACATTGTTACACTGTTACACTGATTAAAAGGAAGCTCTTAATTTCTGTATTTTAAAAATTCTTCTACACTAAATTTTATATGTGAGCTGACATCATTTACACAAGTATACCAATTTGGATATATGGAGCATTTTCCCAAGGGAAACGCAGATGTGAAACATAAGGAGAAAAACAAAACTGTTGGTAATTAAAAAAATATATAGCATACTAACATTGGGAAAGTACACTTTCCAACAACCATTCCATAATATAAAACATAGGAACTAATTTGTAGTCTTAATGCTTCTCAATTGTCCTCCATCCAAATACCACTTGTGATACATGAATGAGAAAAGGCATTGTTTTGTCAGTGATTCTCTCTTGTTTTCAGTGATCCAAGCTCAACTGAATTGGTACATTTGTTCCTTACAACTGACTGTTTCCCCATGAAAAGTCAGTACATTCTTACCACTTAAATGGAGCTCTAGTGTTCATAAGTGCCTGTTATTTTCATTGTACAGTTTCAGTATTTAGTGATTTTGATCAGCATGTATATGCCTGTGTTGATAAAACTTATATTCCAATCTTCTGACAATGTCTGAAAAATGAAATTTCTGTGATCATGAACCTTTTGGTGAAATAAAGCTGAGAAGTGTGAGGAATCATGATATGCAGGATTCCTACTGAGATGAGGCTCATACGGGTGAGACATAGACACGGATGGTAAGGCATCAACAGCAATGCCTTTTGGACCTTAGTATTTGGTTTCCCAGCATGAAGAACGAGATATACCATTCTAATAATTAGACTGAATTACTTAAGTGATCATTTGACTCACATATGGAAAAAATTGTTTGGAAAGGAAGATTCCAATAAAGCTGTTAGAGAGAAGTGGCTACACACAAGGCAGAGAGAAGCTAATAACAGGAAAAGTTTCCAAGAGAGAGCCAGCCACTTCATACTCCAAATATATTTTAAAATCAGTATAATCTTTGTCTTAGCTTCTTCGTATATGTGAGCTATATACAGCAATTTATTTCTAAATTGGAATACTTAATTCTTTTTCATAAATATCATTTAAAAATATTGTTCAATAACTAATAAACTACTTTTGCCAGTGGAAAAATGTTACTCAGTTTCTAATCAGACTACATGTTGATTGTTCTTCAGAAATCTCTATAAAGCACATTTTCCTTACCCTCATTTTTAGAAAAAGAAACTGAGGGCTTGAGAAATGAGGAGGTGAGTTAAAAACACACAATGGAACAGAATTTAAGTTGGACCAAAACTGGAGATTTTCAGTTCCAACTCAGTCCTACAGATAAGTTGTATTGTTTTCACTAAACAGTGCTTCCTACTAGATATTTTTCCCTTTGATTATCTTTTTATTCATCTTTGTATACATTTATGACATGTAGAGATGGGGGAAGAGTGGGGTACAAAAGGTGAGTAAGTCTTTTGGTATGCCTACAGGTGATAAAGATGTTTTCAGCAGCCTTAAATCCATCATCTGGCATTTTTATTGGGGAAGGTAGAAGATCAAATTCATGGCAGCCTACAAGACAGTAGTTACTATACAATGATTACTCTTAATTAACTTCTGTGAAGAACTCATGTCCATCTGTATTCTGAAAAAGCTTCCAAGTCTTCTTCTTGCCATCTGTATTTCATAAGTCATGAAAATCACACTATTTGCTGCTAACATTCTGTTTTTAATTATTATGAGACTGTATTACTATAATAGCTAGTCATCCTAAATCTATGTACTTCTGTTATGAAAAGTATCATTGGAAAGTTATGGAAACAATTTCAGTCTAAATGTTGCTCACCTACCTTGGGACAGATTCTATCCTGTCTATGATACAAGGAGAATCTTGGAAAGCCAACCCATCATTTCTAGTCACATATTCAAAGATGGCTTCAAAGCTTTGATATTTAATTTACAATCTACACAGATTTTTTTTTAAGTTTTCTTAAAATGCAAAACATTGTTACCTTACTAAAACAAAACAAAGCAGAAAAAAACAAAATAAACTTACTTTCATTCACGTGAGCATAGTTTAAGAAACACTTTGCACAAAAAACAAAAGTATTTCACAGATAATACATTAATGTATATCTAGGCTGGTAGTCAGAGCATGAAGTCAGGAAAAGAGAAGAACATTTAGCAGCAAGACAGGGAGACAATTCTCAGATATTCACATCAACATCAGCAGAACTTCACACTTTCATAGATGTGGATTAATAGCAAAGAATCAAATAAGCTGAAATTGTGATCAATATAACATTTCAATTTATTGTGGCCAGAAAAAAACAAGTTAATGCATCAAACTCCTGGTCACAGTTTTACCTACTTATTACCAGACCCTACTCCTTTCAGAAAATTTTCATGCCAGTAAAATAGAAAACAAGGATAATATTAATTAAAAAAAAAAGATACAGGAATAAAATGCAAGTGTTAAAGTAGTTCTATTTTGAAATCAAGTATAATTTCTCAGAGACGGGACCAAAGGAGGTATTAAGTTACAAACACTCTCATACCCAAAACTCAGCTGCTAAACATACTGTGCTGTGCTTTGCTTAGTTGCTCAGTCATGTCCTACTCTCTGCAATCCCATGGACTGTTGCCCACCAGGCTCCTCTGTCCATGTGGATTCACCAGGCAAGAATACCTGAGTGGGTTGTCATGCCCTCCTCCAGGGAATCTTCCCAACCCAGAGATGGAAACCAGGTCTCCCGAATTGCAGGCAGAGTCTACCATCTGAGATACCAGGGAAGCCCGCTAAACACAGGACATGACCCCATAATACAATGAAAATAGTATTACCTTTAGTGACAAAAAGAAAAATGGTGATTTCCTTGAAGAAAAGCAATGATGAAAGTTTATTTGGTTATATTCAATTTCAGCAAATCTACCCTAGGCAAATATCTTCTCTAAGTAAACATGAATGCATATTTATATACACATTTATATATTCACTTCACTTATATATTCAGCTTAAAATCAATTACTATAAACCACATTTATTTGCTAAAAATGTTCATGCCTTGTTTAACATTTCTACACAATGTCTGTAGGAAACAGAAACTACAATTAGAAAGTGTTGGGAATCAGGCTTTATTAACAAGGTTTAGAATAGCACACTCTTCTGTCCAACAGTTTAACTGCAAATCTGTTATAACTGAGGTAAAATACATAAGGAGATGGAGCTAAATTTTGGTGGTTTCCACCCTATTCCATGCACATTCAGTTTCCTTCTCTTAAATACACTTACTCATTAGCAAAACATTAAAAACAAAAGCTAATCAAGTAAAAGATTAATTTCAGTTGAAGGGAAACCACGTATAACATTCATTCAAAAAATTATTTTTTCACATGTGGAAGAGCATGAGATTTACACTGGAGCAAAGAGACAGGCTGGAGAAGGCAATGGCACCCCACTCCAGTTCTCTTGCCTGGAAAATCCCATGGATGGAGGAGCTTGGTGGGCTGCAGTCCATGGGGTCGCGAAGAGTCAGACATGACTGAGCGACTTTACTTTCACTTTTCACTTTCATGCATTGGAGAAGGAAATGGCAACCCACTCCAGTGTTCTTGCCTGGAGAATCCCAGGGACGGGGGAGCCTGGTGGGCTGCCATCTCTGGGGTTGCACAGAGTCGGATACGACTGAAGCGACTTAGCAGGAGTAAGAGACAGGCAAAGGTTCTTGTAGCCAGGTCAGGGCCAATATTGGCCCTTGGCTGCACTGTGAGTATCGTGAGGAGTTTGGGGTTATCACAATGACTGGGTTACTGAATGACTGCTAGATCAATGAATGCACCACTCCCACACCGTAGAACTGCCGTAAACCACACGACTTTTTCCTTACATTTGAAAGAGTTTATTATTAACGCAAAATGGTAAACCAAAGCTTTTTCATATGAGATACTGTTTACATTTTGACATAACCAAATTTCAAAATAAATTTAACTCTAATTTTTAAAAAACTATTTCAGAATAATTTTAGGTCTACAGAAAAGTTGGAAAAATAGTACAGAATTTCTGCATAGCTCTCACTCATATTCTGCTGGTAAAGAATCTGCCTGCAATGCCAGAGACCTGGCATCAATCCCTGGGTTGGAAAGATCCCCCGGAGAAGGGAAAGGCTACCCACTCCAGTATTCTGGCCTGGAGAATTCATGCCCTGTATAGTCCATGGGGCCAAAAAGACTGGGATACGACTGAGCGACTTTGACTTTAAGGGCTTCCCTGGTAGCTCAGTTTGTAAATAATCCGCCTGCAAAGCAGGAGACCCTGCTTCGATTCCTGGGTCAGGAGGATCCCCTGGAGGAGGAATAGGTTATCCACTCCAGTATTCTTGGGATTCCCTTGTGGCTCAGCAGGTAAAGAATCCACCTGCAATGTGGGAGACCTGGGTTCCATTCCTGGGTTTGGAAGATCCCATGGAGAAGGGAAAGGCTAACCACTCGACTATTCTGGTCTGGAGAATTCCATGGACTGTACAGTCCATGGGATTGCAAAGAGTTGGACATGACTGAGCAACTTTCACTTCACTTCATTTTATATTCTATTATTAACAGCTCACATTGCTGTCACACATTTCTCACAACTAAGGAACAGCACTGTTATACCACTATTAACTAAACTTCACAATTCATTTACACTGGAGCAAAGAGACAGGCAGAGGTTATTTGATTTCAAATAATTTTTTCCTATCAGGCTGTTTATGTCCTAGGATCTAAATAATCCTCATGTCTCCTTAGCCTCTTATGGTGTTTGAGTTTCTCACATTTCCTTGTTTTTGATGACTTTGACAGTTCTGAAGGAATACTGGTCAGTCATTTTGTAAATATGTTCATAGATTTGGATTTGTTCAATGTCTTTCTCCTGGTTACACCTTAACGACCCAGATAACCACAATGGTGTGATCACTCACCTAGAGCCAGACATCCTGGAATGTGAAGTCAAGTGGGCCTTAGGAAGCATTACTAGGACCAAAGCTAGTGGAGCTGATGGAATTTGAGCTGAGCTATTTCAAATCCTAACAGATGATGCTGTGAAAGTGCTGTACTCAATATGTCAGCAAATTTGGAAAACTTTCAGCAGTGGCCACGGGACTGGAAAAGGTCAGTTTTCATTCCAATCCCAAAGAAAGGCAATGCCAAAGAATGCTCAAACTACCACACAATTGCACTCATCTTGCACGCTAGCAAAGTAATGCTCAAAATTCTCCAAGCCAGGCTTCAGCAGTATATGAAGTAGAACTTCCAGATGCTCAAGCTGGATTTAGAAAAGGCAGAGGAACCAGAGATCAAACTGCTAACATCCATTGGATCATTGAAAAAGCAAGAGAGTTCCAGAAAAACATCTGCTGCTGCTGCTGCTGCTGCTGCTAAGTCGCTTCAGTCATGTCTGACTCTGTGCGACCCCATAGACGGCAGCCCACCAGGCTCCCCCATCCCTGGGATTCTCCAGGCAAGAACACTGGAGTGGGTTGCCATTTCCTTCTACAATGCATGAAAGTGAAAAGTGAAAGTAAAGTCGCTCAGTCATGTCCGACTCTTCACGACCCCATGGACTACAGCCCACCAGGCTCCTCCATCCATGGGATTTTCCAGGCAAGAGAACTGGAGTGGGGTGCCATTGCCTTCTCCAGAAAAACATCTACTTCTGCTTTATTGACTATGCCAAAGCCTTTGACTGTGTGGATCACAACAAACTGTGGAAAATTCTGAAAGACATGGGAATACCAGACCACCTTACTTGCCTCCTAAGAAATCTGTATGCAGGTTAAGAAGCAACAGTTAGAACCAGACATGGAACAACAGACTGGTTCAAAATTGGGAAAGCAGTACAACAAGGCTACTTATTGTCACCCTGCTTATTTAACTTATATGCAGAGTACATCATGTGAAATGCCAGCCTGGATGAAAACAAACAGAAATCAAGAATGCTGGGAGAAATATCAATAACCTCAGATATGCAGATATCACCCTTATGGCAGAAAGCGAAGAACTGAAGATCCTCTTGATGAAAGTGAAAGTTTAGAGTGAAAAGTTGGCTTAAAACTCAACATTCCAAAAAAGAAGATCATGGCATCTGGTGCCATCACTTCATGGCAAATAGATGGGGAAACAATGGAAACAGTGACAGACTTTATTTTCTTGGGCTACAAAATCACTGCAGATGGTGACTGCAGCCATGAAATTATAAGACGCTTGCTCCTTGGAAGAAAAGCTATGACCAACCTAGACAGCATATTCAAAAGCAGAGACATTACTTTGTCAACAAAGGTCCGTCTAGTCAAGGCTATGATTTTTCCAGTGGTCATGTATGGATGTGAGAGTTGGACCATAAAGAAAGCTGAGTGCTGAAGAATTGATGCTTTTGAACTGTGGTGTTGGAGAAGACTCTTGAGAGTCCCTTGGACTGCAAAGGAGATCCACCCAGTCCATTCTAAAGGAGATCAGTCCTGAGTGTTCTTTGGAAGGAATGATGCTGAAGCTGAAATGCCAATAAACTTTGGCCACCTGATGCGAAGAGCTGACTCATTGGAAAAGACCCTGATGCTGGGAAAGATTGAAGGCAGGAGGAGAAGAGGACGTGAGAGGATGAAATGGTTGGATGGCATCACTGACGCAATGGACATGAGCTTGAGGAAGCTGCTGGAGTTGGTGATGGACAGGGAGGCCTGGTGTGCTGCTGTCCATCAGGTAGCAAAGAGTCAGACATGACTGAGCAACTGAACTGAACTGAGACTGGAATTACAGGTTTTGGGGAAGAAGACTACATTGGTCAGGTGCCATTCTCACCACATCATGTCATATCAAAGGTACTTGCGATGAACATCACTTATTACTGATGATGCAAACGGTGATCAGGTGGCGAATAGTGTTCACTCGGCTCGTCCACTGAAATTGTACTTCCCCTTCCCACACTTTAGTCTTCAGAAACAGGTCACCAAGTGAGTTCAGGATCAAAAAGTGTGGAGTTATGTGCCACTTCCTTGAGAGGGATGTTTCTACATAAATTATTTGAAATTATCTGTATGGGAGATTTTTTCTCTCCTCCCTCATTTCTTTGTTTATCCAGACATTTATTTACATCAATATAGACTCCTCAATACTTACATTATACATTGAGTTAAAATTCAAAACTACTTTCACTGCTCAAATTGTTCCAGCTTCAGCCACTGAGAGCTCTTTCAGAAGGGCTTCCAAGTCTTTGACATGCTCTTATCATTGTGTTTTTTAAGCACTTCCTTACCTTCTGGCAAAAGATGCTCCACACTCATCTTAAATTTTCCCTCCTCAGCTCTAGAATCTACCATTTCTCCAAAAAGCTGAGGTTCCTTTCACTAAATGTTGAACAGAAAGTATTAGAGTGACATATCAAGTACGTCTATCCTGATACTTCTTCTAATACTTATTCTTATTCCAGTGTTTATCAATTCACCTGCTCTTTTATTTTCTTATACTTATGGAATGACTTCTGAACTTACTGCTTGCTTAGCTTGAATCCAGGCATTCTTATTATAAATAGGCACACACTGTTTTTTTCTAGTACAGTCATTAGAAGCACTTATATATAAAAGCCTATCTTATTTTTAAAAATTGTTTTTAAATTATCCTAAAGGCATTACAGTGAATTTTTTAATTGTGGGAGAGGTAGGTTTTATTATCTATGAATTTTACTTCAAGTGACATTAAATAATGCCTGCCATATAAAGGGATTACTGAATCCAAAAGGATTGATGTAGGAAAAAAATAAGGTAGACTACAATGTGTGAGCTTTATTTGGATCCTGATTTAAGAGGAAAAAAATTGTACAAATGTTTATGACATTTATGAAACTAGAAATTTGAACTAGATACTTAATATTAAGAAATGAATTTTGGTGTAATAATAGTGTTGTAGGGGTATGTGTCATATATATATATATTTAAGCCCTTATGTTTTAGACACACAGCAGCCTTTAATTTTTTGTGATCTTATTACTGGTAAATCAGTAAAAAGAAAAATGTTAGTAGATCCCTAGGTATTATTTTGCTGTATTTATTATTTCTGTGTGTGATGATCGCAATTGTAAAAACAAGCCGACAAAACAGCCTCATTACCTCAAAATTAGAAACCATGTTGTTTAAACATTAGACGTATCTTAAGTTAACGGAGACGGAGACTCGTTGTGTTTCTGTATTTTAAAGTCTATCTTTTACCACTTATCAACATAAATGTCAACTTTTTCAAAGAAAGTGATGAAATTATCAACAACATACCCAAACAAAATTAATTTTAATTTGTATGGATTTTCAAAGATAATGAGCACATTAGGAGAGAAAAAATGCTTTACAGAATCAAATGGACATTAAGCCAACTTCAAAATTGTTAATAATTACTACAGTTCATAGTTGACATTAATTTTTAAATGTCTATTGTCCTGACTATTGTAGCTTTCATAAAAACTGAGAGACTTCAAATCATTCTTTCTACAATCAAAGGACAATTTAAGTTGTTTTCACTTATTTTAAAACTTCAGCCTAAAGCAAACTCACCTCAACTCTATTAAAGGAAAACAAAGAGAAATAGAAACTATTATGTTTGTGCTTCTATGCTGGACAAAGTTTAAAGTTTCAAAAATACATGCTAGAACATATATTTTACACACACATGCAAAACCACATGTATCATTTAAAAACATAATGTGGATACCACTTTAGCTATCATTCAGTTCAGTTCAGTTCAGTCACTCAGTCGGGTCCGACTCTTTGTGACCCCATGAACTGCAGCACGCCAGGCCTCCCTGTCCATCACCAACTCCTGGAGTCCACCCAAACCCATGTCCATTGAGTCGGTGATGCCATCCAACCATCTCATCCTCTGTTGTCCCCTTCTCCTCCTGCCCTCAATCTTTCCCAGCATCAGGGTCTTTTCCAAGAGGTCAGTTCTTCATATCAGGTGGCCAAAGCATTGGAATTTCAGCTTCAGCATCAGTCCTTCCAATGAATATTCAGGACTGATGTCCTTTAGGATGGACTGGTTGATCTCCTTGCAGTCCAAGGGACTCTCAAGAGTCTTCTCCAACACCACAGTTCAAAAGCATCAATTCTTCGGTGCTCAGTTTTCTTTATAGTTTAACTCTCACATCCATATATGATGACTGAAAAACCCACAGCTTTGACTAGACAGACCTTTGTTGGTAAAGTAATATCTCTGCTTTTTAGTATGCTGTCTAGGTGTGTCATAGCTTTTCTTTCAAGGAGCAAGCATCTTTTAATTTCATGGCTGCAATCACCATCTGCAGTGATCTTAGAGCCCTCCAAAATAAAGTCTGTCACTATTTACATTGTCTCACCATCTATTTGCCATGAAGTGATGGGACCAGATGCCATGATCTTAGTTTTCTGAATTTTGCATTTTAAACCAACTTTTTCACTCTCCTCTTTCACTTTTCTCAAGAGGCTCTTTAGTTCTTCTTCACTTTCTCCCATAAAGGTGGTGTCATCTGCATATCTGAGGTAATGGTACCATTGTATAATACAAGTATTCAACTGATCAAACATCTTTAGCTCAACTTCACCACTCTGTATTTAACAATGATTTCACAATAGAATTTTTGATACATAACAATTACATTTTCTCCAGCATGTAAGTTTTTTTGTGTGATTCACTATGTCTGGTGGCTCAGACAGTAAAGAATCTGCCTGCAATGAAGGAGACCAGGGTTTGATCCCTGGGTCGGGAAGATCTCTTGGAGGAGGAAATGGCAACCCACTCTAGTATTCTGGCCTGGAGAATTCCTCGAACAGAGGAGCCTGGCAGGCTACATACACTCCAGGGGGTTGGAAAGAGTCAGACACAACTGAGCACAGGAAACCAAAAAATTCATGTGACTCAATTTATTGCAATATTTGCTGTATTCCTACGGTCTAGAACCAAACCCACATTATCTCCAAGTAATGTCTGTATTTGTAGTAAAATGTAACACTCCTTAGGAACATCTATTACAGGCACCATTACTTCTGGGGGAGGGGTGTTTTTTTCTTTAATTTATAACAGTATATTAAATATACTTAAAAAATACTCTAGATGTTTATCCATACTCACTGAAAGTATAAGTAAGTTAAAGTCACTCATTCATTTCCTACTCTTTGCAACCCCATGGACTATACAGTCCCTGGAATTCTCCAGGCCAGAATACTGGAGTGGATGGCCTTTCCCTTCTCCGAGGGATCTTCCCAACCCAGGGACTGAACCCAGGTCTCCCACATTGTAGGCAGACGCTTTAACCTCTGAGCCACCAGGGAAGCCCTAATATAAGGAAAATTTATTATTATTATTTGTTATTAAAGTATAGTTGATTTACAATGCTATATTAATTTCAGGTGTACAACATAGTGATTCAGTATTTTTACAGATTATATTCCATTTAGAGGAATTATAAAATAATGGCTATATTCTGTGTCATATATTACATCCTTGTAGCTTATTTTATCTCATACATCCTTTCCCCTATCAGTCCTTCCTCTGACTCCTCTCCCCACTGATAACCCACTAGTTTGGTCTATGTATCTGAGTTTGTTCCTGCTTTTGTTATATTCATTCATTTTTTTTAAAATTCCATACATAAGTGAAAACATGCACTTTCAAGTGACTCTTTCTCTGTCTGACTTACTTTATTAAGCAAAATACCCTCTAGATCCATTCATATTGTTGCAAATGGCAAAATTTCATTCCTTTTTATGGCTGAGTAATATTCCATCGTGTGTGTGTATGTGTGTGTATACTGCAACTTCTTTATCCACTCACCTGTTGATGGACACATAGTTGCTTCCAAATCTTGGCTATTGTGAATAACGCTGTATGAATGCTGGGGTACACCTATCTTTCTAATTAGTATTTTCATTTCTTTCAGATATATATCCAAGAGTAAAATTGCTGGGTCATATAACAGTTCTATCAATTTAATTTTTAAGGAATCTTCATATTGTTTTACACAGTGCTGTGCCAATTTACATTCCTACCAAGATTGATCTAGGATTCCCCTTTCTCCACATCCTTGCTAATATTTATTATTTGTGGTATTTTTGATAACAGCCATTTTGAAAGGTGTAAGGTGACAAATCATTGAGGTTTTGATTTGCATTTCCCTGATGCTTAGTGATGTTGAGCATCCTTTTTCATGAGGTACCATGCACTTTCATTAGCAATTCTTCAGAATAAAACATCTCAGCACTGAGTTGTTAATCAAAGTGTTGAAAGTGTTAGTTGCTCAGTTGTGTCTGACTCTTTGTGGCCTTATGGACTGCAGCCTGCCAGGCTCCACTGTCCATACAATTCTCTAGGCAAGAATACTGGAATGGGTTGCCATTTCCTTCTCCAGGGCTGGTAATAGCAGTATCCTAAAGCAGATCTTTAGCCTAGGTCGCTTCCCTCATAGCTCAGTCAGTAAAGAATCTGCCTGCAATGCAGGAGACCTGGGTTTGATTCCTGGGTCAGGAAGATCCCCTGGAGAAGGAAACGGCAATCCACTCCAGTGTTCTTGCCTGGAAAATCCCATGGACAGAGGGGCTATAGCCCATGTGGTCGCAAGAGTCAGACACGACTTAGTGACTAAACCACCACCGCCACCACACTCAAAAGAGGAGAACATCAAACTCCTGGAGTACACTTAAAAATAAGAAAGATGAGGGACTTCTCTGGTGGTCCAGTAGTTAAGACTCTGCACGTCCACTGTAGGGGGCACAAGTTCAATCCCTGGTCAGGGAGTAAGGTCCCACATGCTACACAGTGCAGCCAAAAAAAAAAAAAAAAAAGATGTCACCAATATTATAGTCATATATGTGGCATTTTTGTCACTGGCTAAAGTCTTGAGGAGAAACTACCACCACCAAACAAACGATACACACACACTCCTACAGAGGTCAAGAGAACTCAATAACCACAGCCCACCTTATCACACACTAAAGAAAGTAGGTCTGATGGAGAGGACATCCACCTGTTTGCAAGGATTCCCAGGATTCCTCTCATGTCACATCTACCTCTGGTAGAAAGGGAAGGTAAACATATTATGTTTCAGAACCAGTTAGGAATTCATTCAAACTCTGCTTCTTGCACTTAATGTTTATTCATTCTTCAAAATATTTATTGAACATTTGCTGGATAAACATTTGGATATATAGGGAAAAGTGACTAAGCTTCTAAAAAAAAGTTTCTTCATCTGTAAAACAGGGATAATTCCAACCTTTCAGGGTTAGGTTAAGCATAAGATGATGCAGGAAAAGCACCTAGCACAGGACATGGTATATAGTACACAGTCAATAAATATTATCTATTAACAGTTCTGCCTCTGAAGATTACCAACAGAATTAAACTTCCACCTTAATTAAAAAAAAACTGACATTTATCATGCACTCACTATATACTAGGCATTGTTTTAAGCATACCACAACCCTATGAGGTGCATAATGTTTTCACCCCTATTTAACAAAAATGAGAAAATCTGGCAAGTTACTTAAACTCTCCCTCACTAAGATCACATAGCTAGGAGTAATGGAGCCTCAATATAACTAAGCCAGGCATGTGATTTCAAAGTACTCTTTATTATATATACTAAGTTGTGCCAATTTTTAAAAGATAGAAAATTCAGGCAACTTTTAAAAAGATAAAACAAAAAAAATAATTATGTATAAACTTGAACTCTGTTCTTCATTCACGAAACTATAAGTCCAATCCTGCTGCTACTGCTAAGTCACTTCAGTCGTGTCCGACTCTGTGCGATCCCATAGACGGCAGCCTACCAGGCTCCCCTGTCCCTGGGATTCTCCAGGCAAGAACACTGGAGTGGGTTGCCATTTCCTTCTCCAATGCATGAAAGTGAAAAGTGAAAGTGAAGTTGCTCAGTCGTGTCTGACTCTTCGCAACCCCTTGGACTGCAGCCTACCAGGCTCCTCTGCCCATGGGATTTCCCAGGCAAGAGTACTGGAGTGGGGTGCCATTGCCTTTTCTGAATCCAGGAGGCAGAAAAAAGAGTTAATGTTCAACCTAATTACAGCTGCACATCTTTTTTAAAAATTAATTTATTTTAATTGGAGGCTGATTACTTTACAATATTGTGGTGGTTTCTGCCATACATTGACATGAATCAGCCATGGGTGTACATGTGTCCCCTATCCTGAACCACCCCCCCCACCTCCCTCTCCATCCCATCCCTCAGGGTCATCCCAGTGCACCAGCCCTGAGCACCCTCTCTCATGCATCAAACCTGGACTGGCAATCTATTTCACATATGGTAATATACATATTTCAATGCTAGTCTCTCAAATCATCCCACCCTCGCCTTCTCCCACAGAGTCCAAAAGTCTGTTCTTTACATCTGTGTCTCTTTTGCTGTCTTGCATATGGGGTCATTGTTACCATCTTCCTAAATTCCATATATATGTGTTAATATACTGTATTGGTGCTTTTCTTTCTGACTTACTTCACTCTATATAATAGGCTCCAGTTTCATCCACCTCATTCTTTTTAATGGCTGAGTAATACTCCATTGTGTATATGTACCACAGCTTTCTTAACCATTTGTCTGCCGATGGACATCTAGGTTCCTTCATGTCCTAGCTATTGACAGCTGCACATCTTTGTTGAGCTGCTTAACTTTTCTGTAACTTATCAGGGAAAAGGGTGTTAACAACTGTCCTTTATTTCACTTTTAAGTATTACTACTACTAATAGTTGTGAAATGCATGAGACTTTCCTAACATGTGCCAATGAGGGGAAGAACCAAGCTGTACTACAGGATGTTTGCAAAAATATACCAAAAAAGTAAAAAACCATGATTCCAACCAATCATGCTAAATTCTAACTAAAAATATAACTCATTCCTAGCTTGAATATTTTCAGTATAGAAACGGCTCCTGGCAAAGTACGATACTTGAAAATACCACATCCTCTAAGGTCAAACAATTTCTTTCCAATCTTGATTACATTATTAGATTGATCAGCAAGCCCTTTCTTCACAGGTCAAAAGTAAAGTTCAGTGGGAACCCACTCAAATTGATCACAAACATCAAATAAATGGAATCTGAGTTAACAAGTTTTTATCATAAATAGACTTAAAACATTATATCCAGGGACAGATTAGAAAGACAAATTCAGTTCAGTTACTCAGTTGTGTCCAACTCTTTAAGACCCCATGGACTGCAGCACGCCAGGCTTCCCTGTCCATTACCAACTCCCAGAGCTTGCTCAAACTCATGTCTCATCAAGTCGGTGATGCCATCCAGTCATCTCATCCTCTGTCATACCCTTCTCCTCCTGCCTTCAATCTTTCCCAGGATCAGGGTCTTTTCCAATGAAGAGTCAGTTCTTCGCATCAGTTGGCCAAAGTATTGGAGTTTCAGCTTCAACATCAGTCCTTCAATGAATATTCATGACTGATTTCCTTTCGGATTGACTGGTTGGATCTCCTTGCTATCCAAGGGACTCTCAAGAGTCTTCTCCAATACCACAGTTGAAAAGCATCAATTATTCAGCTCGCAGCTTTCTCTATAGTCCAACTCTCACATCCATACATGACGACTAGAAAAATCATAGCTTTGACTAGATGGACCTTTGTTGGCAAAGTAATGTCTCTGCTTTTTAATATGCTGTCTAAGCTGGTCATAGCTTTTCTTCCAAGGAGCAAGCTTGGAGAAGAAGCAAGCTTCCAAGGAACAAGCTTGGAAGGTTTCTTGCAAGGAGCAACCAAAGAGAAAGACAAATTATCTAGCTTTAAATATTCCATAGAAATAAGCTTCTCTCTGCTTTGACAAACCAACATCCCAATGAAAGCCTCTAGAAGGGAGTAGCCTTCTAGATAAGGAAAGCTGCCATTAATTTAATGCAAAGCTGGTACCAACAGGGACTGTCACAAAACTCACAACACCACCAATACAGAGGGAAATGGGGAAGAAGCACCTAGCCTTGCCATCCATGTGTTGGCTTCCACCAAACTGAATTTGGTTTTTCCATATAGGCTCTGGAAAGCAGGGAGGAAAACTAGAAACTGGACTGTAATGTCTATTTTGAGC
The DNA here is from genome assembly GCF_014754425.2 of Oryx dammah. NCBI lineage: Eukaryota > Metazoa > Chordata > Mammalia > Artiodactyla > Bovidae > Oryx > Oryx dammah. The sequence goes on from NW_024070207.1 coordinate 113,187,709, forward strand.
ACCAGCAATTCTGCAACACTTTCTCTTGTTTTATATATTTTAAAAGCTTAGTAGCTCGTTTGCATAGTCAAAATATAAGTGAATTACACAAAATTAAAATATGAATTTTCTGCTCAGTCAAGTGGAAAAAAACCCACAAGTCCCCAGAACTATCAAACATTTTGAAAATAATATGGATAGTTGGGGGAAAATGTATATGAAATAAACTCCCACATACACATATAAAACATATCAAAATTATAATGAGAATTCACCTAACGTTGAAATTACTCATTCAGCGTAATTATTTAAAACCAGTATTTAAAAGGTTTTTAATTAATAAATTTAGTACATGTCTAAGACCACCTGACCTGCCTCTTGAGAAACCTGTATGCAGGTCAGGAAGCAACAGTTAGAACTGGACATGGAACAACAGACTGGTTTCAAATAGGAAAAGGAGTACATCAAGGCTGTATATTGTCACCCTGCTTATTTAACTTCTATGCAGAGTACATCATGAGAAACGCTGGGCTAGAAGAAACACAAGCTGGAATCAAGATTGCCAGGAGAAATATCAATAACCTCAGATATGCAGATGACACCACCCTTATGGCAGAAAGAGAATAGGAACTAAAAAGCCTCTTGATGAAAGTGAAAGAGAGTGAAAAAGTTGTCTTAAAGCTCAACATTCAGAAAACGAAGATCATGCCATCTGGTCCCATCACTCCATGGGAAATAGATGGGGAAACAATGGAAACAGTGTCAGATTTTATTTTGGGGGGCTCCAAAATCACTGCAGATGGTGATTGCAGCCATGAAATTAAAAGACGCTTACTCCTCAGAAGGAAAGTTATGACCAACCTAGACAACATATTAAAAAGCAGAGACATTACTTGGCCAACAAAGGTCCATCTAGTCAAGGCTATGGTTTTTCCAGTTGCCATGTATGGATGTGAGAGTTGGACTATAAAGAAAGCTGAGCACCGAAGAATTGATGCTTTTGAACTGTGATGTTGGAGAAGACTCTTGAGAGTCCCTTGGACTGCAAGGAGATCCAACCAGTCCATTCTGAAGGAAATCAGTCCTGAGTGTTCATTGGAAGGACTGATGCTGAAGCTGAAACTCCAATACTTTGGCTACCTCATGCGAAGAGTTGACTCATTGGGAAAGACCCTGATGCTGGGAGGGATTGGGGGCAGGAGGAGAAGGGGACAACAGAGGATGAGATGGCTGGATGGCATCACCGACTCGATGGACATGAGTTTGGGTGAACTCCAGGAGTTGGTGATGGGAAGGAAGGCCTGGCATGCTGTGATTCATGGGGTCACAAAGAGTCAGACGTGACTGAGCAACTGAATTGAACTGAACATCTTGCTAAAAAACATATTCTTTGGTAATCTTTGGTAAACAAGTTGGAAAAAAGTAAAATTCAGGATCTAAGTCTGCCCTCTATTGATTTTTTGTAGATATTACTTCAGAAACCATGTTCCCAGCCCATTTAAAAAATAGCAGATATAGCTAAAACAATATAAGTAGTTCAAACACACAAAAGGATACTAGTTAACACTTTAAAAGCAAGTAACAAATTTTCCTCTTCTCTATTATCTTATTAGAAGATGATCCAGCCTACCTAATAAGACTAATTTCCAAGAACATTAACATTAAATAAATATAAAACAGACAAGTATGCTACATTTTATATTAGTTATGCAACAATGTTTTTACTGTGGCAAACTAGGATACATTAATGCCATTGTGAGTTTTGGTTTATTTAATAAATCTTGGTTTTTAAAACAATTTTATGTTGTGACTAATTATTCAACAGATGAATACAGAAAACTAAAACAGCAGTTATTGTACTTTAGTAAAATTTAAAATTCAATGAATTTATGCAAATACCCACAACCCTTTCTTTCCTGAAATTGCAAGAGTAAGATTAAGATAATGAAAACTATTAGAATTAATGATTGTAATTTAAATTGAAATTGAACAAGAAATTAAATACATCTTTCAAGTTAAAAAAAATTCTAGCATGTTTAATGGTTATTTGTAATTCAAATCAGGGCACAATTGCAATCCTTGGTTTTCAGTACTACCTAGGACACTGAAGCCTGAAGGTGTTGTTTTATTAAGAGTTAACAGGCAAAGTTATGATAAAGTTTTAATTTCACTTATTCTGACTTATGCTTTAACAATTCTAAATCTGGGTGGAAGGACACATTTCATTAGAAAAATCTCTGTAACTTGCCTACTAGTGATTATCCAGTAGCATGTAATTCACAAAAAGTCCACGAGGCACCTGTATTCAACAAGTTATGCTTTACAGTAACTTCCTACATAGATTCTTAATGAACACTCTTCAAAAAAATTAGTCCAAATAAATTTATATTTGGCTTAAACAATTAAAATTCCATTTTTCAAAATCAAAGTGAGAGATGAAAAAATATAGAGAAATGCTAAACTTAAGATGCAAATATAAATATCTTAATTTTATTCCTATTAATAAAAATGTAAATTCAATATTAAATATAATAGAGAAGATAACGGTTCCCATTAAGCTAAAGGGCTTTTTTTCATTTTATCCTCCAAATTAACAAATAAAGGGCATTTTCTTCTCACAACAGAAAAATAAATTTTAATTTCTTATATAAACTTTTTAAAAAAATTTTAAGAGGACAAATTTAAGGCATTTTTCTTTCAATTTCATTCTATCAACATTCCAAAATATATAGTTCCTTTAGAAACACCAAAATGAAGAAACAATTAGAAAATTTGTATGAAAGAAAAAAATGCTTAAGAAAAGGGGTATGTTTTCATTTTTTAAGCAGAAGTTTGCCTACTGTGTTGGCCTATTAAATGATTATCAGTAAATAATATTTAGAGCATAAAGACAGAAGTGTTACAGATTCATTGAAATTATTAATTCTTAACAAAATAAATCTAAACCATGATTTGGAACACTGAATTGACTAGATAGCAATGCAACTATGAAAAATAGACAAAGCAACTCTATTTCCACTGTATTCTGGCACACAGTATACACTTTGTCTCTGAAGTATCCATCAGAGCATTGTATTAATAAGAGCCTTTACGTCAACTGCCATTTAGGAAAGCAGTTTTGCCCACAGACTAGTAATCTGTGAATAAATTTATTTATTCGTTTACTCAGCAAATATTTCCTGAGTGCCTACTTTTCACCAGATATTTTCTTATGCATTGTAATGCAAAAAGATGGGTTCCCTGCCCTCATCAAATAACCACACAAATCAAGGTAAAAATGGCAAATGGAACAAAGAAGATATACAAGGCAATCAGATAACACGTAACTGAGGATCTGGTGTGATCTGGGGATTCAGGAAGGCTTTTCTAAGGTAGGGGATGGGAGGCCTGAGATCTGAAAGATGAGCAGGACTTAACTGGGTGAAGAAAAAGTGCAAAGGCTCAAGGGCAGGGTAAACAGGACTGAAAGAAGGCCAGTGGAGCTGGCTGTTTACCAGCTAGCTGATGCTAGCAATGAGGTTTACCGCATAGGCAACAGCCAAACTTTCAAGGGTCTTATAGGCCATTTTAAGGACCTTTTCCTCAAAACAGTGAGGAATCATTAAATTTTTTAAACTGAGGGGGGTGAGTGAGAAGTGAAAGGGTAGGATCAGAAGAGAATCATTCTTAAGTTCATTCTGACTACAGTTTTATGAATACAACAAAGATGCTATAATTATCATGACCTTGACTGAAATTTTATTTTGACCCTTGAAATAGAAAAAGAAGAAGCAGAGTACATAAATTTTAAGTTTTCTAAACCCAACCACCACTTCTCAAACTTTTCCACTGATGTATCCATAATTGCTAAATGGAGTACACTCATAACCCTGGGAGGTCTGGGAAATGCAGCTTTAAACAGCCTGCTGCAAGCTTAAGATTCCTGTTAAGATTCCTGTTAAGCCTCTGGTCTCATCTTTAAAATCCTGCCAATTTTGCTTTCTATAGCATGAATATAATATGTTTGTTTTAATGTAAAAATAATGTTCTAAAATACTTAGCAAAAATCAACTCTTTGGCTTCTTTTGATCATTTGGCTTCCACAACCATAGAAACATACCATTTTGGGGAGCACAGGCCTATGCTATGTATGAAAACTGAATTCACTCACTGAATGCTAAGACTACACTGGCTGTTCTTCAGCCAGACACTAAACTATGACAAACTTATAAAACTTATAAAACATAAACAAAAGATTCCATTATTTTTTTCCAAGTTACTTATCCTCCCTCGCCCCCACCTTTAAATCAGTACAGATGATCCATCCTTCTAGGACTCTTTGTAGAAGTTAATACTTCAGTTTTCACAATAAACCTTAAATGTGAAGGAAGTCACAGAGAAAGCTAAAAGTAGTCCTAATCAGAGGTCACTCTGCTATAAATGAAAATGATAGTTTATCATTGTTTTAAGAACAATGTCAACATTTAAAAGCCCATCTTCATTCTTCATGTAAGAATTTGGATCAGTAAATTTCTAAATATTCAACAACATAATGTTAATGATGTAATTAATCTTCAAAATAACTCATTTTAACATTATTTCCAAATTATTCCTGAGAAACAGATTTGAAACAGCTGTACCAATTCAATACACATTCTTTGTGGGCTTATTTTTGGCAGCCAAAGTTTTATAATGTGGTATTTATTTAAACTCAGGACACGATGAGAGTTTTATTGTCTTTGTGAAATGCAGATTTGTTCTTGTACTTTTGTGCCACCTACTCATGCTCCTCCCTCACTTTCCCTCTACTGCCCACCTTTCTCCTTCAACCAGACAAACCCAGACACAACCCCTCTGGTTAATCACCCTATCTCAACTCTACAGCCTCCTGATGTGCTTCTACATTTAGAATACATCCCTCTTAGAATATACCTTAATTAAATAAACTGCTTAAACCCCAGCGAAAACCCCAGCTACCTCATGGATTCTTTCCTGACTTACTAAAATCATCCTTTTCTCTTTCCACTCGTGCTTGTATACACATTCAAACTCTTAAAATTTACCAAATGTACTAATTGGGACCTATCTCTGTCTTGGCAAAGGTTTGTCAATGTCACTGCCATCCCTTACAGAGACTAATTTCTTCAAAGCAGGGAATTATTTAAATCCATCCATTAAAGAAGCTTCCATGCTGAAACACTGAGTAAATAATATGTAACGACTAGAATATATGTACATAAATATACTATTTTTCCTACTGTGCACTAGGAGTGTTACCTTAAGGAGCGAATGTTAATGACACTATAAATAAAATGTTTCTTGTGAACTCAACTCTATATATCAAAAAGGTAAATTTCCTCTTTGTATAAAATGACAAGAATTTCTGTTCCAAAAATGCCAAATCCAAAGCAGGTAGCTGTTGGTTACTACCTAGTCACATTGCAATTGGGGAAAAAAATTAATTTTCAAATAGAGGTGATAGCACCAGTTTGGTCATTTAACATATTTTTTTTCCCCTTATGGTGTATACTTTTCAAATTCCTGCCAGAAAATTATTTCTGATCTCTCTCTCTCAAGACAGTTAACTCAAAATTTTGACATTTTCCTGATTAAGATAAATTTCAACTTCAGGTCTGGTCCTATGAGAGAGAAAAGAAATTACTAAAGAGCACTGTACCTGTCGAAACTGCTTTCTGTTACCAGGCACATTTTCCCTTAGAGCATTTACACTCTTATATTAAATAGAGCTTATTTTATCACTGCATTTTCCTCTTTTTTAGAGCTGTATACAAAACGTTGGCTTTATCTATTTTTTAAGACCTAAAATAATGTATTTCATTTTCTATCCTCAAGAAGGCTGAGTCATCAGACAGAAATTAGAAGTCAATGAATGCTTCTTAAAGAAAATGGTTTATAGTAAACAGGAAAGACCAGAGCAGTTAATTGTGGGATGGTTTAAGAGGCTATCTTAAAAATATAGACTATTTTAGGAATCACAATAACACAAGAGTGGATGAAACTAAGTCACAGAGACCATAAGAGAAGATCAGCAAAGTGGGGCCTGTTGGTTGACTCTGAAAACAATAATCCATTTTATTTGATCCAGAAAAGGATTAAAGATCACTGGAAAAATGTCATAAAGGGAGCTGGTCCAGGAAAATAACTTTTATCTTAGTCATACGGATATTATGAAAGAATTTCAAAAGTCAGAAAAGGTGTGATAAAAAAACTGGAATCACTGGGTGTGACATGGATAAGGCAAATGAGTAATAAAACTAGTAATAGGGGTCCTAACTTGTTCAGGGGTTTTTATTATATTTCAGAGGGCAAAAAAAGTAGACTCAAGCAACTGCAGATTATGAAATATTTCCAGGCACTGCAAGTGAACAGACAGGAGCTGAGAAATAATGTACTTTAGAGTAATAGACTGAGCAAAAATTAGAAACAGTTACTGTACTGACCTACTTTTGTACCTTTTTCCAATAACTGCTTTGTTTTTATTTACTGCAAAAAAGGATTTGGTTTTAAAATTTTGTCAAAACTATGAGAGGACTGAATGCAATTTCCAACTGAAAAAGGTTAGTTTCAAACACTGAGTATTTGATTTTCTCAAAAAAAAATATATATATATCTTAGAGACAACAAAAGCATTTTTATTGCCATACTTATCACAAATCCCCTACATAATTTCGCCCCCCCCGTGGATGTACATTTATTTATTTATTTTTACTTTATTTTGCTTTACAATACTGTATTGAGAGATGATATGGGGTGGGAGGTGGGAGGGGGGTTCAGGATTGGGAACTCATGTACACCCGTGGCTGATTCATGTCAAAAAATATTTTTATAAAATTCATTTTTTAAATTAATTTTGAAGGCTATGAGACATTTCTAGATTGTGTGAAGTACTAACTATCAGGATAATATGGGACATAAATGCTTATTTTACTGACTCATGAGGAGTTCATATATTTACTGGAACTAACACTGACACCGTCTCATACCAAATTTTTATTGTCAGCGAAAATGCAATGAGTATTGGATTTTACAAATAGTGAAGTTGGGAGTGAGCAAAAAACATGGAAGTATTTCCTCATAGCACTCAATTAACATAGATTAATACTTAGGTGTCCTGAAATATATTTTAATAAAAAGAAATCAAAGTGAATTGCAATATATATACGGTCCTTGATAATTAAACTTGAATATATTCTATCAAAGCTTCATAATCTTGTCAGCTAGGAGTTTTTCCTTTCATTTCCCGCTCTGCTGACTGAGTTTCTATAGCACTTCTATAATTGTCTGGAAGCATTAAATACATGGCCATGCTATTTTTATATGCTTAGTGGTTCATTTCCTGTTTAGTGAAGAAAAAAAATAGCCTAGAAAGAACATAAAGCATATACCTTATTAAAGAGAGTTATATCTCACTATCTACAATTGTGACCAGGTGAAACCGTATGTTATATATATGCTTTAAATGTTAAGGATGATGAAACTGTCACATCAGGAGCATGTTTTTAAAGAACTCCCACAATGCTACAGTTGTTTGAAAGTCCTATTCATGCTTTGGTACTGCCTATATAACACTACATATAACACTAAATGAGGTTTAGCCATTCCAAAGCTACAGCTTGAATTGAGTTTTAAACATTAGTGCATCTGAAGAAAGGGTGAAAAGTATTTTTAAAGTGTATTATATAAAGTTTATTTGGGGAAAAGAATGGGAGGGATTAATTAAGGTAACAGTGTAAGTTACCTTAATTAATTTGAGGAAATATTCGTTTCATCAAACTACTTTTTTAAACCTTATTTTCCAATACTATTTGCAATCAAATTTATATGAAGATTATGGGAATTCAGCAGTAAGCAGTTTGGGACTTGAAATATACAGCTACATCAGTGATTCTCTTCTGCTTTAATGTATACAAAGATACATGAATTCTGGTTTTTCAAATAGCGCTAAAATGTATCACCAACAGGTAGGAAAATAAAGTATTCAACTTAAATATAACAATCACTTAAAATCACAGCAACTGATGTTAGTTCAACCTCAAAGAAGCTGCATTTTAGGCTGGAGAGATTTTTAAAGGACTAGTGTACTGAGAAACTAATGATGTGTGTCAGAATATGTACATCATATGTTCTGTATGCTTCAGCGGACCTAAAGTGTAGAGAGAGGGGAAACCTCAGAAATGTACTGAGAAGGTGGGAGGTGAAGAAGATGGAGTATGCAGCACTCACTACAAGCATCATGGGAATTTGTGAGAGGTAGTCTCTGAAGGTAATCTGACTCCCATGGAGCCAAGAGAGCTTTTGTTTGAGTACTTCAGTAACAAGACTGAAACTAAAGTAATTTAATAGGCAAATTCAAAGAAAGGATTTTAATTAAGCATTCTTGCTTCTTGCATGTACTCTGGCTCTTTCTTCCATGACTGAGAAACAGAGAAGACAGATGCTTGTCTGCATCTGACACTCCAAAGGGTGTTAAAATTGATGGGAATCTAGGAGAGTGGAATTTCAATAGCAAATATGAAAAGAGAAGAAGCTGCAGGAAAAAAAAAAATGAGCCACTGCAGGACTTTGTCTTAGTCATGGCACCCATGGCACCTTAGCACAATTCAGCGAACACAGGGGGGCAGTCGATAAATAATAAATTCGATTTAAGTCAATACACTCATTTGTACTGTGCTTTGCAGTTACAAAGCACTTTCCACATATTAGAAAAGAAAAAAGAAGTAAATGAAGAATAAAGGAGCAAGTAAGGGCATAAAAGGAAAGCAAATAGATAAAGGAAAATCCACAAGAACAAGAGGCGGAAAAGGATCAAGGAAAAAAGAACAACAAAAAAAAAAAAAAAATCGAGTTTCCCCCTGTCGTTCTCTATCCCTTCCAATCACCCTACCTTTCGTTCTAAAGTACCTGAAGCTTAGAAAGTCTGAGTGCTAAGCAAGCCCTAAGAAGGGGCTCCCCCATCTTCGGAACGTGCATTTTCTAATGATAAGCCTTGGTCCCTGACTAATCTACCCAGAGCTGGTGCCTAAGAATAACCACGGGCAAAGCTCTAACATCTCCCAAGTGTAGCGAGGAATCCTTTTTTTCCCATCCCATCCATCCCCCGTCAGCATTCCCCAAATCTTAGGAATCTTGAGGATGGGAGGAGGTGCAGTGGTCGTGAGGAGGGGGGTCCTCTACAGGCCCCTTAACTCAGACAACAGAGGGAGATAGTGAGGCAGGAAAGACCAGGGACTAGAGAAAAAGCCCACGTTCGAGATTAGGAAGGCGAATAAATTAAGTATGGTTATTAAAAATTGCAGGGGAAAAAGGGGAGCGTCTTCAAGATGGAAGAAACGAGGGGCACTTGACTGTGCATCATCTTACAGCTGGGTCGAGCCCCAAGTAAAAAGCCTTAAGATGCAAAGCCTCAAGCGGTCAGAAGAGGAGGAGGCAGAGGATGCGGGGTGAGGGTGGAGGGGGGATGCACAGGAGGGAGCCACAGACACCAGCGAAGATGCTGTCCCGGGGGAAGCATGTTTTCCTCTCCTCCAAAGTAGCGCATCCCTCGAGCATCCTCAGCCCAACCTGGGGAAGAGGGTGAGCTCCCCGGATCCAAACCCCTGCGGCCGAGTCTTGACCCCATTATGTGGGCTTAAAAGTTGCCGGGAGAGTTGGCGCAAGAAAAGGCAGTTGGCAGGGGCGGCCGCCAAGGGGGTGTCAGGATTCCCAGGAACAAAGAAGCCGGAGGAAGGGGCGACAGTTCCTGGGGCCTCCTCCCTGAGGGGGAAAACCCGGGTCGCTACATCCTCCCGGCCTGAGGGTAGCCAGGAGGCGGAAAGACAGGGATTCCGCCGCCGGGCTTCCAGCTTCCCATCGGGTTGCGCCGGCCACCCCCACGCTCTCCGCGCCCCTCTCCAGCTGGGAAGCCACTGACTTGGAGACAATAGGAGACCGGGATCCCGAGCCCCCAGCAGTCCCGGCGGTCCCCGGCCGCCCTCGGCGCCCCAAGATCAGCCCCAATGGCGGGCTCGGCCGCGGCGGGCGACCCTTCCCTCCTGCGCGCCGGGACCCCGCGCCCCAGGGCCGCCTCGCCGTCCGCACAGCGGGCATTACCTTTCATCCAGTCCACGACTTGACTCGGAGACCATTTGCTCACCGGTTCCATGATCAGAGCCATGGGCACGGGGTCGGTTCCGCGCGGGGCGCGGAGCTCAGACACAAAACGAACTCAGCAGCCTGAGCCGCCCTCAGGTGGGGTCCCTCGCTGGTCGCTGCCTCGCTGGACGGGCGGCGCGGAGAAGGCGGCTTTTGTGTATGGAGTCTCGCGGCTGCAATGTCTCGCAGGAAACGGCGGGCAGCAGCGGTGGGAGAGGCGACGGGGAGGGAAAGGCGCCGGGGTCGCGGCTCCGCGCCGGCTCTGCTCGCTCCCCGCTGAGGTGGCGGCTGCCGCCGTGGCTCGGCCACTCCGCTCGGGTCTCGGTCCCTTCGGGGCTTCAGTTCATGGCTTGCACTGCCGAGGGTCGCGCCGCTAAGGCAAGGAGCCGCCGCCGCACTCCCGAAGCCAACTTGCCCGTTCGCCTCGTGCGCGGGAGTGAAGCCCCGGGCACGACCAGCTACCCGGCGGAAATGACGAGGGGCCTCCTGCCACCCAAAATATCTCTCCGCAGCCCTCGGGTGCGGGGCGCGCGCGCCACGAGCCCCCCGCCCGCTCGCTGCCGCGCGGTCCCGCCCCCGGGGCCGACGGCAGGAGCGCGATGCGCGTGCGCGTGCGCGCCCGCACGAGGCCCGATCCCGGGGTCTGCCTGTCAGTCAGGCAGGTGCGGGCGGCTTCCAGCGTCGCGTTCCCGCCCTGCGGGCAGCCCCGGGACGGAGGCGGACGAGGAGCGCGTGCGCGGCGGCAGTGGCGGCGGCGGCGGCCTTGGGTCGGTCGGTCAGTCAGTCAGTCAGGTGCCGAGGCGGCGGGAGCGCGGCTCTGAAGGGCCTCTGAGCGGACGCGGCGGCGGTGGCGGGACGCCCTGCCCACCAGTTGAGCGCCCACTGCTGAGGCGGCTGAGGAGGTACCTGTGGCCCCGCCGCCGAGGGGAGGGGGATGCCGCTGAGCGCGGGGGTTAAAGCGGGAGCCCGGGCTTTCCTCGCTCCCGCCCTCCCGCTGCTGAGTGGGCTCCCGAGGTGATTCCCGAGCCCCGCGCACGCCCGCGGAGACGGAGGCGTGGAGTGCCGCGGACGGGGACCGGGCCCCGCCGGCCAGAGACGCAGCGATGACGAGGCAGGAGGGCCGGTGCTCGGGACCGTCCCCGGAGCTGCACCGGCCGCGGAAATCAGGCGCCCAGCCTGGAGCCTGCGAGCGCCGGCCGCGGCGATTCTGAGGGAGCTTCGGCCCCACGTGCCTTTTGAAGGGCTCGGTATGGGGTTTTCGGCCAACTCCACCGAGGCTCAGAGCGCCCAGTGCCCATTTTAAGGGATGTCCTTTTGTTTAAAGATATTCTTGTGTAAGAACCGAAGGGTAACACTGGGCTTGCAAATGAGTGACAAAGTGTGGAAAACGATTCTTCAAAACTCCCGTTCTTCAGAAACGTTACGCAGGCTCCCGTGCAATCCTTAGTAAAAAGCTTGCCTAGTGAGGCTCGATTTAAACGACAAATAATTCATCCTAGAATGTTTGGACACAAGCAGTCTGCCACCATTGTAGATGTTTTATCTTTGCCATTCTTAAATAGCTCCACTGAGTAAAAGAGAAACTCATTTTACTTGTATAACCATTTCAGGTTTACTTGTATAACCGTTTCAGTAACGGCAGTAGGTTTTGCCAGCCCCTGCAGTAACCCATTTTCTCTTGTTCAACTGCATGAGATGCAGAACTGCCACTTTTCTCAACCAACAGGAGTTGACATCTCCCCACCCCCCCCCGCCCCTCAAACACACAAAGAGCTGAAACCACAGTAAAAATATTTTTGATCTTTTCAGGCTAGTGATACACAAGAAGTAAAACTTAAGATGACCTGTCTGTAGGCTGTGGTTTATTTATTTATTTTAATAATACAAACTTTAAAGTATACTGAAAATTTTGGGAAGAAATGTAGATTATCTAGATAAGTCTACACTCAGGTGAGACAGATATAGCACCTCCCTTTCATAATCCAGACCGTGGTGTGATTTACAGTTTTTTTCTTGGCTTAACCAGGCATGAAAGGTTTATTTTGAAGTGCCTCCATTCCCGTGTTCTCAGAAGGCTGCATCAGTGTTTCTATAAAAGATCATTTCCAAGCATCAGTAATTTATGGAGTAGCTTTATATTCAGAAATGGAATGGATGCATTGTGAATCATTAGAGGTTACAGTCACAGAGAGATGTTGAAAGTAATTTGATCAAAATAATAGTGCTAATAATAACAATGAACATTTATTTAGCCCCGTGCTAAGTATTTTACTTATACTTTATACTCAAAACAGTTCTATCATTAGCAACATTTTATAGATGAGAAACTTGTGGCTATCACGTTTACTTCCTATCCCCAGAGCCTATGACACATAGTTCAATAAATGTTGAATAAAGTAATGAATAAGGCTTAAAGAGGTTAAGTAATTTGTCTGAGATCATGATGCATGATTGTAATACCAAGTTAAGGTGATTCCACAATATGAGCTTTTAAAACTAGTACAAAGATTGGTATCAGTGTCACAAAATGAACAGTACTTTGGAAGGGGAAGGTCTATTCATTGTTAACTGACCATGTCTCTCAGAAAGTTAAGGACACAGGAGGCTGAGAGTCACCATCAGTGTTCCTGAGCAGTACCAACTGAGAATACAGGAAATGAAGAAATTTGGCTGAAACACCCAAACAGTGTATCCTGGCTGTGTTTTTATGACAAGCAACCAGACTATCCATCATAGTGCAAGCAAGCTTAAAGTGAGATATTGTTTGTGTAATGAATGTAATATCAATCAAAACAAATGCTAAAGGCCAGGGTGCAGTAAAAATAAAAGACATGCATTTCATGAAAAGACAAGTGCCAGAGAAAATGGGGAAAAAAGGCCCTAGAAAAAGAGGATATTGAGAATTACATCACAGAATTAGGTTGTACACATTCTCCTATTTATGTTACATTAAGGAATTTATTTAATCTAATCACCTGAGATAACTTTCTACCAGTGGTATCCAGTTCCCTGACCAGGGATGGAACCCTGGCCCCTGGACTGAGGGCACAGAGCCTGAGCCACTGTATTCCTGAGGAAGTCTTTCTACAACTGTTCAAATAAACTACCTTTATATTCTTTTGCCTCTTATTCAAAATGTTAATCTCTTGCCCCATTTTTGTTAGTAAAACGTTATTACATGAAACTTCAGCCTCTTAATTTTGCCTTCTCAATGAACAAATCTCAAGGATTAGGGGAAAAGGTATGTTGTCATAAACTACATATCGCAACAGTGCACTAAATGATATGTGACAGATACTTCAACAGTCTAGATATAAAAGCCAAACTGATTCTTTGGAAGCAGCCTTGGATTCTTTTTGGAAGCAGATAAAGGAGAAACATTAAATTGCTTAAATTAATTGGAGATAGAACTTGTTAGATGTCTGCAACTATATCAAAATAAACCACTTTAAATCATCTTTTAATCCAATTATTATAGTTTTCTATTTTTGTCTTTTAGACCCTCTCGATTTCCATAAAAAATTAAAATGTCTTGACCAAAATATTTTCAGTTAAGATTTTGTAGTATATGTAATGAGTCTAAGTACTTCAGATACAAAATTTACAAAGGTCCTCTGACTAGAATCTAGGTGCTAGATGGGGAGAAAACCTGAAGCCTTTGTCTCTTTAGGGCCAAAGACAGGAGTAAATGTGTGAATGTTTCTTCTGGAGCTGCAAGTTGAAGATCTCTAACTGCCACATGTTCTAACCTAGATTATTTCATAGGGGCCTTAATCTTCACTTCCCATTTCTTCTGCTAAGAAGCTTGCTCTGCACAGACCTCAGACTTGCAATGTAGGACTTATTTTAATGTTTTTTAGTTATTTAATATTTACAGAATATCTTGCAGAGCCCTTTCTGGTATATTCCCAATTTGTTTAGATTGTGTTTCTGCTATAGCTCCCTGTTTAATATTTAGATTTCTTGCTTTTTAAATTGAGTAATATATTATCAGAAATTTTTTTCTCTTTTATCTTTCATTTTTGAATAATTAGTGAGGAGTGACCACACAGAACATCTGTGTGGGAAGCCCATGTCCTGAAAGAGAGGAAAGGATGAGAGCCCTCTTTTTTCCACTTAGTTGAGCCCAAACCTTTTCTATAATTCCAAAAGCAGGTATTCTATGTTGGCCCAAGTTGTATACCTTGATCAGAAAAATTAGCTAGCCAATTCAGATAAGACTAGTAATGATAAAACTAAATACAAATTATTCTCAAGAAGAGTATGTAAAACGTGCTCCAGAGAAAGTAAAGCAAAATTTCTGGAACAATGTTTTTATTTTCTTGCTGTATAATTCAACTAACAATATGAGTAAAGAACCAAAGCTTCTGAAAAAAGCAAATCTGTCTATGCCTCCAATAGTCAGAGAGGTGAGTAGGAAGATAGTCTTTGACCATAAACCGACCTTTAAGCGTGCTTCTCTGGGCCAAACTTCCCTTTATATTATCAGGGAGAAAGACCCTGAGACTATAATTAAATTAATAGAATCCTTTCTTTGCTGTTCTGCCTCAGGGGTAAACTGTATTAAATCAAGCCATGTCCTTTCCAGACCAAGACTCACAGCAATCATCTCTGAGTGAAGAAAAATTGGCTGAAGTTGAGATTATCCCAATAGAGTGTTTTTAGGGCTCTTTCCAGGTATTAATCACAGTCTAATAAAAATCCCAGAGCCCACCTAAGATTAGGAGACCTAGTTTTCTTGACTAGCCCTAGCCCATCAGGGAAGTTTCTGGTATACTTAGCAGCCATTAATGAAAAGAATATAAACTTATTATTAAACAAACATTTTTTTGAACACTACCAATGTGGTGGCCCAAGTTGTATCCTTAATCAGAAAAAAAAGAGCTTTATTTTGTAGATGCAAAGATGACCAAGATGCCCATTGACTAGTAATGGAAACAAACATTCACAATTAATTTGATAGCATAATGTGATAAGTACAGTGATAGATGTGTCTAGTACTATGCATTGAAGAGAACCTAACAACTGGGGGGAAGATAATATGTGTGAGCAGTTACAAAGCAACTGCCTAGAAGTGCCTGGATGGCTGGAGTTGAAAAGCAAAGCAAGAGGCAACAGGAGATGAGGTGGGAGGGGTGGATAATAGCCAGATCAGGGGAAAAATTTCAAACTAAAAGGTAACCTAAAACATAGCCTTTCGAGAATTTTAAGCAACTAAGTGATTTGGTCATATTTATGTATTTATGTTTTTATATTGACTGGCAGTCATGGAGAAGCACAGATGTGAGAGGGACAGGATGGAGGGAGAAGTCAATCTGGAGGACGTGGCAATAGACCAATGAAGACATGACTTGGGTCAGATGGATTTAATAAATATTCAGCAGAAGTTGGTAATTGATTGGATATGAGAGGTTAGGAAAACAGCAATATCAAGAGTGATTTGCATGATTCTAGCTTTGGTGAATGGGTAAATTATTTCTTCTCCATCTAAAATGTTTTTAAAAAAGAGGATTTGGGAAAGGAAAATGACCTGAGATATTTTGTGGACATTCTAAACATGAGGTACCCATGGGACAAGTGAGAAGGGCTTCTCAGTAGGCAGTTTCTGCATTCACATATAGGAATGTGAAGCTCAGTATGGACTGAAGATATAGACTTGAAAGTTACTCCTAAAACATAAATGAGGACCAGGAGAGTATGAGATGTCCATGGAGGACACCCACAGAAGAGAAAGAGAAAATAAAATTGTAAGAAGAACAAGAGAATGAAGTGTCATGGCAGCCCAATGAAAAAAGAGTTTCAGATAGAAAAGAGTGAAAAATAGCGTGCAGTGCAAAAATGATGTTGTTCTAGTAAGAATTCAGAAGAAAAATCTGGTGGTTTTGTCAGTTTAGATATCTTCACCTGCCTTACTGATATCTGTGGAAGAACTGGGTGTCAAAATGGGAAAACTTGGTATATACAGGCTAGCAGCTTTTTCGTAAGTCGATTTTTTTTCTTCTTCCTCATAACCTGTCTATGTGTATATCTTATTCAGATGGCTCCACGATGAATGGTAACAGTTCTTCAATTTACCACCATCACTTTCAGTACTATTTTCTGATGAAGTCTCATCCATTAATAATGATCCCTACTCTTACCTGATTATACTTTCACCACTTATACAATGATGTGTATGTGCTTAGTCACTCAGTCATGTTCAACTCTTTACGACCCCATGAACTGTAGCCCACCAGCTCTTCTGTCCATGGGATTCTCCAGGCAAGAATATTGGAGTGGGTTGCCATGCCTTCCTCTAGGGGATCTACCCAACCCAGGGATCTAACCCAGGTCTCCCACATTTTAGGCCATCTGGTTCTTTACCATCTGAGCCACCAGGGAAGCCCATGATATCACCTTTTAACTAGGCTGACTTTGAAATCCTCCCCTCCTCATCAGATTATAGGAGAACAATTTTACCATGGCATTCTGGTCATCTTGCACATCTCTGCATAGGCAAGGCTCTACCACAGTCTGACACATGCCATGGCAAAATGACCTGTGATCTTTCCTGGAACATGGCAAATGAACACTGTGAGGAGCTATCTCAAGTCCATTTCTCATCTGCCACCTTGGTTCCAGTGAGGAATGGGACTTGCCATCTCATAGGAGCTTCAGATACAACTTCAGACTTAAGAACTGTTCAGCAGTAGTTTAGAGTTGGCTCTTCAGTGACAGAATGACTTACCATTGTATCATCTATCATCTGGCCTCTCCAATTTGGTATCATCCTATGGGACTTGGGACGTGGGGAGTTGACACCATGCTGATGTTGTGTTGCTGTCTGTGTAAATAATAAATTTTCAAAATTCATTTGGAGTTGTTTTTGCCTTACTGACTGACTCTATGGAGGTGTGATAAACCAACCTAGCAGCTGCCACCATGCTGCTGCTTAGGTATTGCTTGACCACTTGGCACAGATTTAATCTTGGAAGTCCATAAATACTCCTCAAAAAAGTGAGCTCTGCTGAACCTCTGCCTGGATAAACTAGGCCAGTCCAGCCCTGGCCTAGTAAATTAGCAGCAAGAGCAGCAGCAGGAGCTGGATTTCAAATTCAAAAAGGATGTATTGCTTCAGTCACTGGGGCTGCCTAAGATAACTCCATAACTAATAAAAGAAAAATCCTATGTTAATATTGCAGGGTAAGAATAAAAACCTGATCTAAACCTTTTCTTCTGAGCTTTAACATTATTTATTTACAAAACATCTCACTCTTAGGGTATTCCCTTATATTCAAAATGTCAGGTCCATTTTCATCTGAACATTTATTAGTCTTATTGATAGTGGCAAATATGAACTGGCAAAATTGATGCTAGATAAGTTCAGACATTTTATTTATAAATTAGCTCAACAAATCAAAAATTTTAAACATAAAAAGTACTTAAGACACAAATTGTTTGATCTTTGACTAATAATTCACAGAGTATAGTAGAATAAAGATGGGGAGTGGGAAAGGAAGATTGCTTTCTTTCTCCATAGATAATTGTCATTTTTCTCAAATGGGTCTTATTACTTCTAGGAAGACTGGAAAATTAAAGATGGTCATACCAAGTAGAACAAATTTATTCCCACTGACCAAGAGCTGTATCCAGAAAGAGAGAGAGGCATAGACGTTTGTCCCTGCTTTTGACATTTTCTTGATTTTGAAAGGATACTTGGTTATTTGGATCATCTAAGTTATGAAAATATTTTGGTTTGTTTAGTTCCTCTTAGGAACTATTTCAAATACTTTGTAGCACATTGCAAAAGGTATCATTTATTGATTTTTCATCATGAGCATCTACTCGGTATAGGCCCTGTACTAAGCACTATACATACAAAAATGTAAAACATAGTTGCCGTCCTTGAATCCTTTAAACAGAACAAAGTGTACAAATAGATACTTTTGACATATGGTAGCAAATAAAATGAAAGAGACTGCAAACGTATTTTGGGTGTATTTCAAAATATGAAAATAAGAATGCAAAACAAATACATATATTTCTAGACTATAAAATGGCAATGTAATTTGTACGTTGTATAATGTTGTGTCTCCATTCATTCATTCAACGGGCATTTATTAAATGGTTACTGTGTACCAGGGACAAGGCTAAGCATCATGGATAAACCAGTGGATATAATGAATATGGCTCCTGAACCTATGGAGTTTACAGTCTAGTGAAAAGCATACAATACACTAGTAAGCAAACAAAATATGTGTATAAAAATGTAAATCATGAAAAATGCTGGCATGAAATGTGCAAAGTGTAATGATAGAGAACAACTATAGCAAGGGAGAGAGAAAATTCCTTACAGTAATCAGAGAATACTCCGAGTAGGTGACTTTCAGGCAGCGTTGAAATACACACAAAGAATACAGGCAGGCAAAGATCAGAGACAGCTCATTCAAGGGAGAAGTAAAGCATGTGTGAAGTCCCTGGGGCAATAAAGAATTTGACATGACTGAGGAACAGAAAGGAAGTCCATGTGACTGAAACAGAGAATGGGTGAGGGCATGAAAGGGGCTAGAGAAATAGGCTGGAGTTAGAAAAAAAAGTCTTCTATGTCCATGTAGTAACTAGCTTGGAGTGTAGTGCAAAACCTTTAAGACTTGAAAGCAGGTCAGAAACATGATGTGATTTTATATTTGTAATTTAAGGAGTTGAACTTTCACTTCTAGAAAGACTGAGGAGAGGTACTTTCCCCTAGTCCTCCCACGACATACAATTTAAAACCCTGGACATTATATATAAAACAACATAAGAAGGCTTTGAAATATAGAAGAAAGCAGACAAGCAAGGGAACTCAGACCCAAGGAATGACACAGTGATGAGTTCCCAGGTTGTTTATTTTTTGTTCATTACAGACATAGAGCTGAAGAAGCTGCTAAGTCACTTCAGTCGTGTCTGACTCTGTGCGACCCCATAGATGGCAGCCCACCAGGCTCCCCCGTCCCTGGGATTCTCCAGGCAAGAACACTGGAGTGGGTTGCCATTTCCTTCTCCAATGCATGAAAGTGAAAAGTGAAAGTGAAGTCGCTCAGTCATGTCCGACTCCTAGCGACCCCATGGACTGCAGCCTACCAGGCTCCTCCATCCATGGGATTTTCTAGGCAATAGTACTGGAGTGGGGTGCCATTGCCTTCCTAGAAAAATGAAGAGAATGAAAGGCACAGACAAAAATGTCCTAAAAAAAGCCTGAGCTCTCTAGTTAATGACCAGGAAAGAGGCAACCTCAGTTCAGTTCAGTCCAGTCGCTCAGTCGTGTCTGACTCTTTGCGACCCCGAGAATCGCAGGCCTCCCTGTCCATCACCAACTCCCAGAGTTAACCCAAACTCATGTGCATTGAGTCGGTGATGCCATCCAGCCATCTCATCCTCTGTCGTCCCCTTCTCCTCCTGCCCCCAATCCCTCCCGGCATCAGGGTCTTTTCCAATGAGTCGACTCTTTGCATGAGATGGCTAAAGTATTGGAGTTTCAGACTCAGCATCAGTCCTTCCAATGAACACCCAGGACTGATCTCCCTTAGGATGGACTGGTTGAATCTCCTTGCAGTCCAAGGGACTCACAAGAGTCTTCTCCAACACCACAGTTCAAAAGCATCAATTCTTTGGTGCTCAGCTTTCTTCACAGTCCAAGTCACATCCATACATGACCACTGGAAAAACCATAGCCTTGACTAGATGGACCTTTGTTGGCAAAGTAATATCTCTTCTTTTCAATATGCTATCTAGGTTGGTCATAACTTTCCTTCCAAGGAGTAAGCGTCTTTTAATTTCATGGCTGCAGTCACCATCTGCAGTGATTTTGGAGCCCCCCAAAATAAAGTCTGACCCTGTTTCCACTGTTTCCCCATCTATTTGCCATGAAGTGATGGGACCAGATGCCATGATCTTCGTTTTCTGAATGTCAAGCTTTATGCCAACTTTTTCGCTCTCCTCTTTCACTTTCATCAAGACGCTTTTTAGTTCCTCTTCACTTTCTGCAATAAGGGTGGTATCATCTGCATATCTGAGGTTATTGATATTTCTCCCGGCAATCTTGATTCCAGTAGCTTAGGAAGGCAGAAAACATTGAGACAGTAACCATTCTACTCCAGCCAAACACCACTCAGAAAACTAAACCCCACCCCACCTTAGCCAGCAAAAGGCAAAGTAGGGCACGTAAACTTCTTTAACTTCCCAAGGCTATTGCAAGGCACCTCAACACCCCTGCCATGGTGGTTTCAGAGAATGCCAAATTGGAATTAGGTCTTTCATCCTTGCCAGGCAGTATGACCTCCTCCATCCCACTTCCAGTGAGGGAGAAACCTGGATTACTTCCTCTGCTCAGCAGTAACAGAGTGTCCCCCTCTCTGCTCTAGTGGTGTCAGAGGAGTCCCTGTGGTGAGTAAAGAGTTTGAACACTGTCCAGCAGTAATGATACCACCTCCCATCCCATGATGTCAGCAGAGACCAAATAGTGAGCTTAAGTAATGAAACACTTCTACCCCTCTCAGCCTGGAAAATATTAGTGGAAGTCTGTAAGAAAGTCAGAAAGTCCAAATAGTGCCCAACAATAATGAGAAGCCACACCTTCAGGTGTCAATGAAGGCTGAGTGGGAAACCTGGGCTTTATGACACCTGGCTGAAAAAGGGCCACACCTCTGCTTCTTCTTTTGGAGTGGTGTCACAACTAAACACAAAGATTTATTTAAAATCCAGAGGCTCATAATACCCAAAATGTCCAGATTTCAGTTGAAATTCATTTGCCATACCAAGACCCACTAAGATCTCAAACTGAATAGACAAAGACAATTAATCCCAAAAAGATAACAGAAATGTTAGAATTATCTGACAAAGATTTTTAAAGCAGCCATAATTTAAAACTTCAATGAACAATTAAAAACACACTTGAAATATATGAAAAAATTTTTAAAAGATCAGCAGAGAAATAGAAGACATAAAAAGAAACCAAATTTAAGAACCCAAGAATAAAACAAGTGAAATAAAAATTCAATGTAGAGGTCAAACAGCAAGAATGGAAGTGACTCAGGAAAGAATCAATTAATTGAAAGATAGAATAGGGACTTCCCTAGTGGCTCAGTGGTTAAGAATCCACCTTCCAATGCAGGAGACATGCGTTTGATTCCTGGTCTGGAAGATCCACATGCCATGGGGCAGCTAAGGCCATGTGCCACAACTACTGAGCCTGCCCTCTAGAGCCCAAGAGCCACAACTACTGAGCCCATGTGCTGCAACCACTGAAGCCCCTGAGCCTAGAGCCCGTGCTCCACGATAAGAGAAGCCACTGCAATGAGAAGCCAGAGCACGGCAAGGAAGAGTAGCACCCGTTCGTTGCAACTAGACAAAGCCTGTGCATGGCAACAAAGACCCAGCACAGTCAAAAATAAATAAATTTTTAGACAAATAATAGAAATTACCAAATCTGAATAACAAAGAGGAAGCAGACTTAAACAAAAAAGAACAGAGCCTTAGAAACCTGTGGCACAAAAACAAAAGATCTAACATTCATGTCATTGGAGTCCTGTAGGAAAAGAGAAAAAGGGAAGTGCTGAACAACAACTCAAATAAATAATGGCTGAAAACTTCCCCAAAGTGGCAAAAGATACAAACCTACAGATTCAAGAGCTGAATGAATTCCAAATAGGATAACTAAACAAATTCAAACTAAGACATGTCACAGTCAAATTTCTGAAAACGAAAAGCAAAACAAAAATCTTGAAAGCAGACAGACATAAACAAGACTTAACCTATGGGGAAAAAATAATGTGAATGATAGTTGATTTCTCATCAGAAACCATGGAATCCAGGATGATAGCAAGATTGCAAACTAGGAAGCTTCATGCTCTTGTTCCTCAAAGAAATATTTTTTGAAAAAAGCAAAATGAAACAAAAAAACAAAAATCAGAAATTTACATGCAAGAAAATGAATCTGGACCCTTGCCTTATACCATATACAAAAACTAACTCAAAATGGATGCAACATATAAATGTAAGCACTAAAACTATAAAACTCTTTGAAGAAAACAGTGAGGACAATTTCCATGATATTGAATTTTCCAGTAAGACCCTGATGCTGGGAAAGATTGAAGGCCGGAGGAGAAGGGGATGACAGAGGATGAGATGGTTGGATGGCATCACCAATTCAATGGGCCTGAGTTTGCACAAGCTCCGGGAGATGGTGAAGCCTGGTGTGGTGCAGTCTATGGGGTCACAAAGAGCTGGACATGATTGAGCGACAGCACAACAACAACTGTGGAAAATGGTTTGGCAGTTCCTCAAAAAATCAAAAACAAGTACCATATGATTTAGCAATTCTACTTGTAGGTATATATCCAAATGAATTTAAAAATAGGGACTCAACCAAACTTTTACAGCAATGTTCATAGCAACGTTATTCACAATAGCTAAAAGGTGGAAAACACTCCAAATGTCCACCAACAGATGAATTTATAAACAAATGTGGTATATACATACAATGAAATATTATTCATCCTTAAAAAGGATTGGAGTTCTGATGCATGCTACAACATGGATAAACCTTAAGGACACTATGCTAAGTGAAATAAGCCAGACACAAAAGGACCACTATTGTATAATTCCACTTACACAGAGTACCTAGAATAAGCAAATTCACAGAGACAGAAAGGAGAATAGCGATTACTAGGGGCTGGGGGAGGGGAGAATGGGGAGTGATTGTCTAAGTGGTAAATTTTGGAAATGAATAGAGGTTGGTTGTGAAACACTGTGAATGTACTTAATACCACTGAATTTTATAATTAAAAATGCTTAAAGTGGTAAGTTTTATGTATATTTTATCACAATAAAAATACTTAAATAAAAGGAAAACCACAGAGTCCAAAAAGAAGTGGCACAACATCTTTCAAGCACTGAAAGGAAAGAACCCAGAATTTTATATTCAGCAGAGATATCGTCCAAGAATGATATGTAAATCAACATATTCTCAGATGAAAGAAAATTAAGAAATTTTGCCAGCAGATCCACCCTAACAAGAATGGCTAAAGGAAGTTCTCTAAATAGAAAGGAAATTATAAGAAAGGAATGGTAGAACATCCAGAAGGAAGAAAGAACATGGGTAAATACAATGTAATATAGACTTTCCTTCGAGTATTCTAAATTATGGCTGATGATTGAAGCAAAAATATAACAATGCCCGATACAGTATAAAGAGGACATATATAAGATCATTACAGTATAAATGAGGGAGAATAAAACCATACAAAGAATGGTACTGTTTCTAAACTTCAATTGAACTGGTAAAATGATGACACCAGTAGACTGTAATAAGTTATGTATATATATATAATGTATTGCCTAGAGCAATCACTAAAAGGCTATATAACAGACATACTCAAAAACTATCTGTAAAATGAAATTCTAAAAATATTCAAGTAACCTACAGGAAGACAGAAACAAGAAAAAAGAAGTGAAAAGCAGAGAATAAACAGAAAACAAGAATTAAAATGGCAGACTTAAGAGTGGATTTAAAAAACATGATGCACATATATTATTGGATATATATGGAATCTAAAAGGATGGTACTGATGAACCTATTTGCAAGGCAGCAGTGGAGATACAGACACAGAGAACAGACTTGTGAACACAGTGGGGAGAGGAGATGGAGGGAATAACTGAGCAAGTAGCAATGAAACATATACATTACCATATATGAACCAGATAGCCAGTGGGACTTCGCTGTATGACACAGGGAGCTTAACCTGGTGCTCTGTGACAACCCAAAGGGGTGGGAGGTGGGAGGGAGGTTCAAGAGGGAGGAGGTGTATGTATACCTATGGCTGATTCATGTGATGTATGGTAGAAACCAACACAATATTTTAAAGCAATTATCCTCCAATGAAAAAGAAAAGATGATGCAACTAACAATAACGTCCTACTGTATAGCACAGGGAACTATATTCAATATCCTATGATAAACCAAAATGGAAAAGAATATGAAAAAGAATGTATGTGTATAACTAAATCACTTTGCTATATAGTGGTAAATAACACAATATTTTAATTCAACTATACTTCAAGTAAAACAAAATCCTATTCATTATCCTTTTTGCTGAACCCTCATAAGCACAATAAAATAAAATATATCACAACCTGATTCTCCAAGTCATAAAGCATATTATTCCACTTAATATTCTATATACTGTTGAAGAAATAAAACTTTGTGGGGAAAGAAACATG
Organism: Oryx dammah; assembly: GCF_014754425.2. Taxonomy (NCBI): domain Eukaryota; kingdom Metazoa; phylum Chordata; class Mammalia; order Artiodactyla; family Bovidae; genus Oryx; species Oryx dammah. Next base: position 113,212,057 of record NW_024070207.1, read on the forward strand.
ATATAACTATATGCTATCTACAATAAACTTCAAATGTAGCGATATAGGCAGGTTGAAGGTAAAAGGTTGGAAAAAGATATATTGAGCAAATATTAATTAAAAATAAGCATAAGTGCCTATATTAATGTCAGATAAAGTGATTTCAAAGAGGGAAGAAAAGTAAAAAAGAAGAAATAGAAGTACTGGGAAACTCATTTTACATGGCAGAGAGTAAAGATTTACTTTATACTGTTGATGAAAAAGAAATAAACATTAAATATATTCCTTGGACTTACAATAGTAAGAAATATAAGAGCTGAAAATAATCACATTGGGAAGAATTAATGAAGCAGTAGATATGGTATGAGTTAGCTAAGTACTCTTCTGCCTTGGCAGAAAATCCATGGTAGTGTCTTGAATTAACAAGTCTATTAATAGTGACAATCAACTTACAAGAGTGAAAATGGGAGTACTTAAGAGTAGGGCAGAGGACTATGGTTTGCTCATTTGAGTCCTTCTGTACCATTAGATTATTAAGTCTTGTGCGTGTATTACTTTGGTAAACATTTTAAAATATTTTAATTAAAACCAGAAGTCTCTACTGGACTGACAAGGGCATAATGACTGAAATTACTTGCATGGTGTTTGAAATCATTTACAGGCTGACTCCAGTTTAGCTTTACCTCTATTTCTATCCATTGCCTAGAATACTTTGCTTTAGCCACATCAGAAAATGAAGTCTTACTTCTCTTGTTAACTCTTCCTCAGGTACCCTTCTCACCCAAAAAGGCCCTACTGAAATCTAAATTCCTCTGTGGAGCCTTTCTCATATCAAGCAGCCTCCACCCTCAAAGGTAGAATTATCTCTTTTATAGCATGCTTTTTTTAAATTCCATTTTTATATGCAATTGGTAATATAATATACCTTTTGAGTTCTAATAAGTAAATATTTAAAAACATGAATTCTGGAAATTCAATAGAGAAAGTATTTCACATATTCACAGGGAAAAAGTGGAAGAATTGGAAAGAACTGTGCATGTAATAAGAAAATATAGGGACAGTCACATTAAAAAAGGGACATTTGTTAGTGGGAAAGTACAGTCTGTCCCCCTGGCAATTCTAATGGAGCACATTTCATGACAACTCCTCCTCTCTCACTGACTTCATGAAGATTCACCATATGTCTTCTAAGTCAGAAACCTTATTTTTAGAACAATATATTACTTCTAAACTTGACTGAAGCCACATATCTTTTCTACTTAGAAGAGACATACAGTTTCCAATGTCATATAGTTATGTTAACCCACTTATAATGGGATTTGGAATGTGATAGAAGAAACAGAAATCAGTTGATAATGAGAATTTGACAGCATTTTCTTGCTTCCTAAGCAAATAACTTTCTGCAAAAGTCCCGTTTGAAGGCATAATTACCAAGCTTTTTTCCATTGGCATGTGGCTACTTTTAATATTCTATGAAAACAGTTTTATTTTGTGGTTTATTTCATGGCAGATTATAGCCATTCAAAGAAAGGTGTACATTATTATTTATTTTCCTTTGCATGTGTCCAGATTTTTTAATTATTATCAAGGATTGGTTGTTCTGATGCAATGACTCTTATGGTACCAGATGTCCAGAAATTTTGAAATAATGATTTGAGGTTTTACATATGGTTATGTATTAACCTAAATGTATAAATTCAAAAGGCAAAGTTAATGATGTTTTTAGCAGCAAACCTTAATTTTCATTGAAGTATGTCCTCATCAAAATTATAGAGCAACTATAAATTATATTATTATAAATTGTATGAAAAGAAATTTCATATAAAATTATAAGAAAAATAAACTTCCCAGAACATGTAGAATTGCAAAATATGATATACTTAGAAAGAGAGCTAAATTAGGAGTGAGAAGAGTTGGGCCTGCTGTCTAAACTTCAAGTTCAAGGCTCTGTAATATTGGGCAAATCACATGACCCCACTAATCCTCAGTATTTTCTTCTGCAATATGGGAATTCCCATTCTTAGAACTGTCATGAGGCTCAAATTAAAAAATGTGTTCACAATCACTGTAAACTTACAAACGTAAGCTAATGTTATCATTCAAATTGCATAGAATTTATAGCACCGTTTTCTAAACACCTTCAAAACTGACAAACTTTTTTTCTACAAGAATAACTTTGATAGTAAAAATTCATCTGAAACTATGTCTAACCAGTAAATTTGATGCCCCAATTAGCTAATACTGTTTTTGATTAAGGAAAAATAAGCTATAAAATATACATTATTATAAGCATGCTGCATAAAATTACTGAAAGCAATGTTTTAAAAGTTCCCAGAATGTTTGAATTATATCAACATCCCAAAGATGACTACTTGAACCTTTAACACTAATTGATTGCATTTCTTTGCTTATGTTTCTTAAAAGAATACATTTATCTGTACTTTAGGTTACTCTATTAGTATTATGGTTCTACATATTTGGTTTAAGATACTACTCTATAGAAGTTTAAAGTAGAGCAAAAGATAAGTAAGTAAATTTATGTTTGTAAAATGAGATATATGAAATATTCAGTTATTCTTGTGTGGCTATAGAAAGGTAAATAAAATGTCAGCTCCTATAAACTATTCCTTTTTTGTCAGGATTGTGAATAAAGATAGAAAAGGGAAGGGAGAGGAGTAGGGAGAAAAATGTTTGCACTACAAAAGTACCACTTCGCTATCAACATATTTAAATGAGTACCTGAAGAAAACAAAATTGGTTAAAAAAATTAAACCTTGCTTTTGTTCTCTATTTACAGAAATACCTTTTCGGTAGGCTAGATGAAAGTAAACTGCAGTTCAGGGTTCTCTCTCCCAAACCACATATCCGTGTTCCTACGTAGCATTGTTGAAATCCTCACATGGCAGGCAGAAGAAAAGGTCATAGAATTATTATATGTCTTTTTCTAAAAAAATAATAATTCTATGCCATGGGGAATTTCCTAGCTGTCCAGTGCTTAGAATTCTGCACTTCCACTACAAGGGGCATCTCCCTGGTTGGGGAGATAAGATCCCACAAGCTGTGTGGTGTAGTATGGTGTGGTGTGCCACCCCCCCCAAAAAAGGCCATACTTAGAAATTATAGAACCTTATTTCCTTAATGGCACAGCTTCTGATATGCATAATCTCATGGAAAAAGAGACTGATCACATGCAAAATTTATACCTGAACAAAGAAAATGAAGTTGTAGCTAATTGGGAAAGAGATTAGAAAGATGATGAAATTAACTAAATACAACGTTTAGTTTAAAAACACTATTCATGAATTATATTAGGTACCCAATGTGATCTGGCTTTTGGGAGAGTGATATTGTTTTCGTATATGCAGTGTTTTTCTCTTTTTTCATGGCTTTTTAATATTGTATTGATTACTCAATTTTTCTTGGTCCATTAGAACATAAATATGTAAAAAATAGCAAGATATCAAATCTCTTTCAAAGGCTGTTAGTATAATCAGAAGTGTCCTGTTACCATGCAGTGTACCTCATTTTTGGTATGAAAAATATACTTGGACTCTCATGGGATCTTATGTTTCAACAGTGATATCAAACTGAAAAATCTATTAATAGTAATTTATCTGTTTTAGTAAGTCACACAGAAGCAACCTCAAGCAAACATTAATACAAAGACTTCCCATACGCATTTGGTAAAGATGACTTCAGCTGATACCTGCCATTACACAGTTATATTTTGAATTTATTTTGAATACCTCAAAGAATTAAATAATTTGCTAACATTTTAGTTGTACTTCTTAGATATCAGTTTCTGTAGTATTAACATAGCTGCCATTATTACTGTGGTGGTGGTAGTGGTGGTGCTTTAGTTGCTAAGTTGTGTCCAACCCTCATGACCTCATGGACTGTAGCCCACTAGGCTCCTCACTCCATGGGATTTCCAGGCAAGAATACTGGAGTGTTGCCATTTCCTCCTCCAGTGAATCTTCCTGACCCAGGGATCGAACCCAGGTCTTCTGCATTGCAGGTGGTCTCCTGCATTGCAGGTGGATTCTTTACTGATTGTAGGGAAGACAAAATAATTTTTTCTCTACCCTTCTAAATTCTTAGCTGAGAATCCAATAATCAAAGATGGGTTAACAAGAGATGTGGCTTAGAATTCAAGATTAAAAACCACCTTCATAGGGAAAGGGGACAGTGATGGTAGGCTTCTTAGGGGAAATAAAATAATTTTTAGGGCTGATGAATGGGGCCTTAAAAGAATATGTGGGAAATATGATAGTGTGTGACAAAGTTTGTCTCGGTGTGGTATGGACTTTTAGTTTCTCCTGAGAAAGTCAGTCGTCTCTAGTTGATGAAACTCCTAGGGAGGGAATTTATGATAATTGAAATCCTTCAGAAGGATTTTAGGCAGATAAGGGGAGTTCAGAGAAAGTCTCTCCCTGCAATTGCTGTTTTTAAGTACCTTCAAGCTCAAAATAATCAATATGCCAAGCAGCATATGGTAGCATGCTTTGCTACCTTTCATTACCTTAGATATTATCATCTAGTCAAGGCCTGGAAGAAGTATAGTAAGAGTCGTAGAGAGAATCAAAAGCTCAAGGTAAGTGGAACTTATGCCACCTTCTCCATAAACTGGTTAGAAAAATATTTTCAAGGAGAAAATTTATGACAATTTGCCTTTGATGTTCTGTTTTAATGATCTTTCTTTCCCCAAATGAGTGTAGTCACAACATGTTTCCAAATTCACTAATATCTAAATGACTTCCTCAGTTTCCCTGGTGGCTCAGACAGTAAAGAGTATGCCTGCAATGGGGTTTGATCCCCTGAAGGAAATGGCTACCCACTCCAGTGTTCTTGCCTGGAGAATTCCATGGACAGAGGAGCCTGATGGGCTACAGTCCGTGGGATCGCAAACAGTTGGAGACAACTGACTAACACTTTCACTTTCACACTTTAACTAGTGACTTCCTCAGACATAGACATCAGCTAAGCTCTACCATCAAATAGTTCAGAAGGAGGACTAATATGATTAATGGTAATTTGAATAGGGATGGGGTGATTTAGCAGGTCAAAACACTTTTTGTTGCATAGATTTGTAATCAGATGCAGTGAATTCTCATGCCTCAGATCTAAGTAACATATATGGCCAAAACATTTTGCAATTCAGGAGAAATGAGTTAGTGCAGTGACATATCAGCATCATGAGCAAAATAAGGTTTGATTGTTTCAGAAGAAAAACTTGTTGCCATAGCATCAAAAAATTTGTAACCACCTATAGAAATACATAGAAGACTTTTCAAGAAAAAAATAAATCATTGAAGTAGAAGGTATGCCTCCTAGAGAGCTGTTTGCTACATGAAACCAAATGCAAGGTTTCATTGAAACAGAAGAAAATACCATGCAATCTGCTCCTCCCCTAGTATTTATCACATAAAGACTTTGGGAGGCGTTTGTAGCGTTTGTACAAGTATAATGATCAGTGAAAATGTTCGTAACAGGCAGCCCAAATTTTCAATTCAGTTTAAAGGTGTTGGAGAAATGAAGAATGTCTGCAGTTACCTAATGAGTAAAATTTAACATTGATACAATATTATTAACTAAACGACAGACTTTATTCAAAATTTACCGATTTTTCCCCACTAATGTCTTTTTTTCTGTTCCAGGATCCTATCCAGGATCCCACATTGCCATCACAACTTAGTGGGAAAAAAATCAGTGAATTTTGAATAAAGTCTGTCGTTTAGTTAATAATATTGTATCAATGTTAAATTTTTGTTCTTTATAATCAAACTGTGGTTATAACAATAGGGGAAGCAAAGTGAACTATAGAAGAGAACTCTCTCTGTACTACTTTTGCAAATTTTCTCTAAGTTTAAAACAAGTACATACAGTAAAAGAAGCTTTGCTTTTTATTTGACTAAGTGTATTCTCGTCTCAAGTGCCCAGAAAATTTTATCTAGTAACAGAAAAATTATCTATGTCCTAGAAAGTTTTATTTGGTCACAACCAGTAAAGTTTGTTACCTTTAAGATTTTTCTTAAAGAAATTCATAGGTTTTACCTTCTCCCCCTCCCCAAGGTAGATGTAAAGCTAGAAGGAAGCTTGAACAAATATTTAAAAGTTTCCATAAAGTAGGCGTATCTACTTGTTATGTTTAATTTGGTTATATCCTAAACTGACATCCTCTGTAATGTGACTTCTCCTGTTTAGTCCCCGGGCCTATGCCTGGCATGTTGAGATCTGAGTTTGTTAAAATCAAACTATATAGCTGTACATTCCTCTTGTTTAGTGATCATTAGTATCACCTGTAGATGTTTCACAAGTTCAGTAACTATTTCTCTGCATGGCTCCTCTCTAACTCTCTAGGACTTTCAGGTGCCATCCTACAGGAAATTCACTGGATTTTGTCTATTGTTGTTCAGTCACCAAGTCGTGTCTGACTCTTCGCGATTCCATGGATTGCAGTATTCCAGGACTCCCTGGCCCTCTCCAGTATAGGCACACAATAACAACCGCACTTTTAATGGTTTGAAGGAGTTTTCTTAAAGGCTTGCCTTCTCCCTGGTCTTTACCCAGGATTCGTTATACTGTCTCACATACTCACTTACAGCAGGATTCTGTGGAGCATCTGAAGGGAAGGACACAGCCCTCCCTTCCTCCACTACGTCTGGTTCTCTTGTTTTCTCTCTTCACATTTTCCTCCCTGCTTTGCCCTATATTGCTAAGATTTTTATTTAATTTGGGAGAGTAGAGAACTTATTTAGACAGTATACTTTCTAAGTCTTTTAGTCATATATGTGTGTGTATATATATATATATATATATATAAAGAGATAGATAGATCTTGACTTTTTGGAGTACAATTTAAATACAGCTGAATACTCTGGGTGTACTGTTCAGTTTTGACAAATGCATAAACTTGTACTAACCCATACCATTATTAAGACCCAGAACAGCCTCATCACCGCAGAAATCTCCCTTATGTCCCCACAACATCTATGATCTGATTTCTATCACCATGGATTATTAGTTTTGTCCATTCTAGAATTTCATGTAAATGAAATTATACGATGTATACTTCTTGTGTCTTGCTTCTCTTTACTCGGGATACTATTTTTGAGATTCCTCCATACTGACACATGGATCTATACTTAATTGTTTTGTTTCTGAAAAATCCCTGAAAAGTAATATTAGAAATCAAGTTTTCATACCTTCTGTTTAATTTTAATAACTTAATACATGATTTTAAAGGCATAGTTTTACTCCATGTATATAGCCGATCACTTTTGGTTTGTCTATGGTACATAATTTATATCCAAGAATTAAATTCTGTCTTGTAATTTTGCACATATAGGACATTAGGATAAGCTTTTGATGCTTCAACATATGACCATTGTCTAGGAACCGATTAAAAGTTGAATACTGCCTTATCATAATTTTTAAATATTTCTGGAACACTGAGAAATATAGAAGGCTTTAAGCAGTTGTCAAATGACATATAGAGGAACAGCATGTTGATGTCAGCTGAAACAAAATATTGGGAGCCACTTGGCTGAGCAGCTGCTCTCATACTAATATATCACACATATAAGTACTAAAATGGTTACCAGTAAAGTGTTATATACTTCTTTTTGAGAAGACTGCAGCTTCACTAGAAGACTCAGTACCTTCTAGCCTTCAGTTACATATCTTAATAACATCAAATATCAAAGCCTTTAGTACTCATTTCAGGTTCTCCACAAAACTGGCGAATTTCAAAGTCTGCTTTTAAATTTAAAAGGTTGGTGATCAATAAACTGTTTTGCCTTCTGCATACGGGAAAAAAAAGTTTTGGCCATCATGTGAAGTTTTCCTAAGTGTCCATTCTAACCCTAATCAGTAGATCAAAGGTCAAAACACAAATCAATCTCCATAATACATGAAGGAAAAATTTTTGGTAAAATATTCAATTCCTATTTTAAATAAAATTCTAGTAAGGAACAAACAGAAAATATTGTCTTCTTTAAATTATTTTTGGGGAGACTTCTGGTTCTACTCCATTCCTTCCAGGTTCTCCCTCTTACAAGTACAAAGTCATGGCTTAAAATAGCAAATGATCATAGACTTTGAAAGGTTAAAAAAAAAAAAGGCTGACAGTATAGGTAACTTGACTTGAGAAGAGACACAGTGATGCGTTCCCTGGGTTTCCTTGTCTCCCATACATTCTTGACAGAGTATGGCAGAGGCCTCCAACCCAAAACTACCAATAGGCAAAGACAAAACAAATTCCCACTGTCTAGCCAAAGCACTAGAAACAGGATTTCCTAAGAACAAAAACCCTTTCTGGCAAGACCCATCCTATACCAGACAAACATCAAGGGAAAAAGTATGCCTCATCCCCCATGTTTCAGTGGTAGTCCTCTTGGCGCAAGTAAGTGGCACTCTGATTTCTCCACTAGGTGGTGTTAGCAAGCTAAGTGGGGATCTGAAGTAGACACCAGTTATCTGATTTCTCCTGTGGAGATAGTAATGATTGGACCAAGTGGGGAGCTGATTGTCCATCCCCTGCCAGGTGGAAGTAGGTGGTGCTCTGACTCCCCTACCAAGGTTCTATTGGTAAGGATGAGTGGGGAGCCAGTCTTTTATTCCCCACCTGGCAGAATTAAGCAGTGTTCAGGTTCCTTCAACCAGGTAGTTTCAGTGGGGTTCAGAGGTGAGCTGAGCCTCTAGTTGTACCTAGCAGAAATGAGATTTAATGAGGTGATGGGAGGTGGGGCTATACCTGCTGTCCAATGTCAAAGGGCTCAGTGAGAAACTAAGCCTCCACCTTTTCTGAGATCAATGAGACTAAGTATTAATAAATGGTGTGAGTCAAGCCTAGTAAGCACCCAGCATTCCAGCTACCTCTGATGTCAACAAGGCCAGTGCAAAGTTGACCTTCCATACTTACCCAGTAACAGTGAGACTGAATGATGTGGTACCAAGAAAGGCTAGATAGCATTTCTGTTCTCTCACTCGAAGTTGAGTCTCTATACCCACCTGCCAGAATCCTAGTTTCACCAGGAAGGGGTCAGCAGGACTGAAGGACAAGATTACGTTCCATCCCACCTATCTTCAATGAGACAGTGTGAGTCATAGCCCTACTTTTGCTGAGGTAGTGTTTGCAAACCCCAGCAGGAAACAACATAGACTCCACCTGGTATGGGAGCTACACCTCAACAGGTGGACTGGCTGATAAAATAAAGATTAAATAGGATCTCTAGTCTCATAATACAATTTCCAAAATGTTGAAGCTATAATAAAAAGTCACTCAGCATAGTAAGAACCAGAAAAATCAAACATGAATGAGAAAAGAAAATTACTAGATGTCAGCATCAAAAGGAATCAAATATTGGAATTATCTGGCAAAAATTTTAAAGCACCATCACAAAGATGATTTAATGAATTTTCATTAAAAAACTCACCACAGAAAAATGAGCTATAACAAAAAATAAATGGTGATGATAGAGCCAAAAACACAATAATCAAAATGAAGAATTCACTCAATGGCTCAATAGTAGAGTAGAGAAAATAGAATAAGTGAACCAGATCAGTAGAATTTACCCAATCGAAACATCAAAGAGAAAATAGATTGAAAAAAAAAATTGAGCAGAGTCTCAGGGACCTATGGGACAATAGCAAAAGAGAATATTTGTATCATCAGACTTCCAAAAGGAGAGGAGAGAGATAGTGAGACTGAAATATTATTCCAAGGATTAATAGCTAAAGACAAACCAAATTTGCAAAAAGAAATAAACCTACAGATACAAGAAACTAAACAAGTCTAAGATAAGCCCAAAGAAGTCTATGCCATGACATATCATAATTAAACTTCTGAACACGAAAGACAAGAAATGTATCTTGAAAACAGCCGGAGAGAAATGCTGCATTTCTTATAGGGAAGCACTGATCAGGATGACAGCAGATTTCTCATCTGAAAATATGGGGTTAAAGAGTAAGTGGCAGAATATTTTTTGAGCACTGAATTAAATTCTCAACAGCAAGTTTTATATCTGACAGAAATATCCTTTGGCAATGGAGGATCAAAAATGACATTCTGGGCAAAGGGAAACTAAGATAATTATTTGCTAATAAACCTCCTATTAAAGAATGGTCTGCTGCTCCTGCTGCTGCTAAGTCACTTCATTCATGTCTGACTCTGTGTAACCTCATAGGCGGCAGCCCACTGGAGTGGGTTGCCATTTCCTTCTCCAATGCATGAAAGTAAAAAGTGAAAGTGAAGTCGCTCAGTCCTGTCTGACTCTTAGCGACTCCATGGACTGCAGCCTACCAGGCTCCTCCGTCCATGGGATTTTCCAGGCAAGAATACTGGAGTAGGGTGCCATTGCCTTCTCTGAAAGAATGGTCTAAGTCCTATCAAATTACCAATGGCATTTTTCACAGAACTAGAACAAAAATTTCACAATTCATATAGAAACACAAAAGACCCCAAATAGCCAAAGCAGTCTTGAGTAAGAAGAATGGAAATGGAGGAATCAACCTTCCTGACTTTAGATTATACTACAAAGCTACAGTCATCAAGAGAGCATGGTACTGGCACAAAAACAGAAATATAGACCAATGGAACAAGATAGAAAGCCCAGAAAAAAAAAAACATGCACCTATGGGTACCTTATTTTAGACAAAGGAGGCAAGAATATACAAAGGGGCGAAGACAGCCTCTTCAATAAGTGGTTCTGGGAAAACTGGACAGCTACATGTAAAAGAATGAAATTAGAACACTTCCTAACACCATACACAAAGATAAAATCAAATTGGATTAAAGACCTAAATGTAAGACCAGAAACTATTAAACTCTTACAGGAAAACATAGGCAGAACACTCAATGACATAAATCAAAGCAAGATCCTCTATGACCCACATCCTAGAGTAATGGAAATAAAAGCAAAAGTAAACAAGTGGGACCTGATTAAACTGAAAAGCTTTTGCACAGCAAAGGAAACTACAAATAAGGTGAAAAGACAACCCTCAGAATGGGAGAAAAAAATAACAAATGAAACCACTGACAAAGGATTAATTTCCAAAATATACAAGCAGCTCATACAACTCAATAACAGAAAAACAAACAATGCAATTGAAAAGTGGGGAAAGGACCTAAATAGATAGTTCTCCAAAGAAGACATACAGATGGCTAACAAGCACATGAAAAGATGCTCAACATCGCTCATTATTAGAGAAATGCAAATCAAAACCACAATGAGATATCACCTTACACCAGAAGAATTCAGTTCGGTTCAGTCACTTAGTTGTGTCTGAATCTTTGCAACCCCATGAACTGCAGCACTCCAGTCTTCCCTGTCCATCACCAACTCCTGGAGCTTAATCAGACTCATGCCCATTGAGTTGGTGATGCCATCCAACCATCTCATCCTCTGTCATCCCCTTCTCCTCCTGCCTTCAATCTTTCCCAGCATCAGGATCTTTTCAAATGAGTCAGTTCTTTGCATCACATGGCCAAAGTATTGGAGTTTAAGCTTCAGTATCAGTCATTCCAATGAATATTCAGGACTGATTTCTTTTAGGATGGACTATTTGGATCTCATTGCTGTCCAAGGGACTCTCAAGAGTCTTCTCCAACACCACAGTTCAAAAGCATCAATTCTTTGGTGCTCAGCTTTCTTCACAGTCCAACTCTCACATCCATACATGACTACTGGAAAACCCATAGCTTTGACTAGACAGATCTTTGTTGGCAAAGTAATGTCTCTGCTTTTTAATATGCTGTCTAGGTGGGTCATAAGTTTTCTTCCAAGGAGGAAGTATCTTTTAACTTCATGGCTGCAGTCACCAATTGCAGTGATTTTGGAGCCCCCCCAAATAAAGTCTGACACTGTTTCCACTGTTTCCCCATCTATTTGGCATGAAGTGATGGGACTGGATGCCATGATATTAGTTTTCTGAATGTTGAGTTTTAAGCCAACTTTTTCACTCTCTTCTTTCTCTTTCATCAAGAGGCTCTTTAGTTCTTCACTTTCTGCCATAAGTGTGGTGTCATTTGCATATCTGAGGTTATCGATATTTCTCCCGGCAATCTTCATTCCAGCTTGTGCTTCATCCAGCCTGGTGTTTCTCATGATGTACTCTGCATATAAGTTAAATAAGCAGAGTGACAATATACAGCCTTGATGTACTCCTTTCCCGATTTGGAACCAGTCCATTGTTCCATGTCCAGTTCTAAATGTTGCTTCTTGACCTGCATACAGATTTCTCAGGAGGCAGATCAAGTAGTCTGTTATTCCCATCTATTGAAGAATTTTCCACAGTTTGTTGTGATCTACACAGTCAAAGGCTTTGGTATAGTCAATGAAGCAGAAAGGCCAATCAGAATGGCCCTCATCAAAAAGTCTACAAACAATAAATGCTGGAGAGTGTGTAGAGAAAAGGGAACTCTCTTGTACTGTTGATGGGAATGTAAATTGATACAGCCACTATGGAAGATGGTATGGAGGTTCCTTAAAAAACGAGGAGTAAAACCAGCATAAGACCCAGCAATCCCACTCCTAGGCATATACCCTGAGGAAACCAAAATTGAAAAAGACACATGTATCTCACTGTTCATTGCAGCACTATTTACAATAGCTAGAACATGGAAGCAACCTAGATGTCCATCAACAGATGAACGGATAATTTGTTGTACATATACACAAGGGAATATCACTCAGCCATAAAAAGGAATGTATTTGAGTCAGTTCTGATGAGGTGGATGAACCTAAACCTATTATACAGAGTGAAGTGAGTCAGAAAGAGAAAGAGAAATGTCATATTCTAACGCACATGTACAGAATCTTGAAAAATGGTACTGAAGAATTTATTTACAGGGAAGCAGTGGGGAAACAGACATAGAGAATAGACTTATAGACATGGAGAGATGTATGGAAAAAGTAACATGGAAACTTACATTACCATATGTAATATAGATAGCCAACAGGAATTTGCCGTATGGCTCAGAAAACTCAAACAGGAGCTCTGTATCAACTTAGAGGGGTGGGATGGGGAGGGAGATGGGAGGGAGATTCAAAAGGGAGGGGATGTATGTATACCTATGGCTGATTCATGTTGAGGTTTGACAGAAAACAGCAAAATTCTGTAAAGCAATTATCCTTCAATTTAAAAATAGAATGAAGTAACTTCTCTAATCGGAAAAAGTAATGATAACAGAAGGAGACTTGGAATTTCAGAAAAGGAAGAAAATTGGAATGTGTAAATATAGAGGTAAATATAACAGATTTCCTACTTCTCATGAGTTTCTTAAATCATATTTGAAGCTAAAGCAAAAATTGTAACACCAGCTGCTTGATGCTTAACAAAAGTAGAGGATACACTTTGAAAAAATGCTTTTTTAATGGTGAGGATCAAGGGACCTAAGTGGAAGTCATGTTCCTATACTTAACTCAAACTGGATAAGTGTTTAAACCAGTTCATTGTGATGTATGTGTGCACGTGTGTGTATATTATGTATATATATAAAATATCTAGAACACTGCTAAGAAAACAATACAGAAAATGTATTCAAAAACACTACACATTTATCAGGAATTCTTAAGAATGTTCAAATACCTCACTGAGAAGTAAATGAGAAAAAATGAGGAATGAGGAATGGAGAAAACAAACAGAAAAAAGTCATAAAATGGCCAAGTTAAGCCAAAATATATCGAGTCTGTGAGATACCCTGGAGGAGGAAATGACAACCCACTCCAGTATTTTTAGCCTGGGAAATCTCATGGACAGAGGAGTCTGGCAGGCTGCAGTCCATGGGGTTGCAGAGTCGAACATGACTGAAGCAACTTAGCATGCACGCGTGAAGATCTTTTGATGAGAAAGATCTTCAAACCTATGGACTGCAGCCTGCCAGGCTCCTCTTCCCTCCATGTCTTTTCACAATATCAACAGGGCTTCTGTATGTAAATAGGGAATTACATCTGAAAGAACAGCAAGACTTTTCCTGTAGTTAAGAAGGAGCTTCTTTCTAGGGAAACGCAAAGATAACAAGGAAGACAAAGAAAAGGACATTAGAACAAATCTTAGCCTCCCATACCTATAGTTACAGCAAACAGTAAACACGGCCTAACTCCTAGGCAAATAAACACAAAACCCTCATACTAAACACCTGTTTACCTTATTTCCTTTACTGATACATCATGTTTGACATTCAACAACAACAACAAAATAATTACAAGCTATGCTAAAAGGCAAAACAAACCAAAAAAACTGTCTGAAGAATCAGTCCAAGCATCAAAACCAGACCCAGATATGGCAGAGATTTTGAAATTATCAGTGCTAATTTAAAATAATGATAATTAACTTTCTAAGGACTGTAATAGAAAATTGGGTAAATGCAGAAACCAGTTGGCAATGTAAGCAGAGAGATGGAAACTCTAAGACACAAAAGGAAATGATAGAAATTGCAGACACTGTACCAAAAATGAGGAATGCCTTTGGTGAATTCATCAGTAGACTAGATATAGCTAAGGAAGGAATTAGTGATTTTGAATATAAGTCAATAAAATCTTTCCAAATGAATGTATTGGGTGATTATAGCTTATGAGTAAGTACAGTAATAAGAGACATCATAAGGGATGAGAGGGAAGAACTGGTAATATAAAGTACCTACACTACCTGAGAAGTGTATAGTATTATATGATGAAAGTGTACTTGAATTAATTGTAGATGTATATTTCAAACTCTAAAGTAACCACTAACAATGAAAGCCTGAGATTATCAAAGTGAATAAGACCCATCTGTACAAACGGAGAAGGCAATGGCACCCCACTCCAGTACTCTTGCCTGGAAAATCCCATGGGCGGAGGAGCCTGGTAGGCTGCAGTCCATGGGGTCACTAAGAGTCGGACAAGACTGAGCGACTTCACTTTTACTTTTCACTTTCATGCACTGAAGAAGGAAATGGCAACCCACTCCAGTGTTCTTGCCTGGAGAATCCCAGGGATGGGGGAGCCTGGTGGGCTGCCATCTATGGGGTTGCACAGAGTAGGACACGACTGAAGAGACTTAGCAGCAGCAGCAGTACAATACAAAGGCAGAAAAATAATGTAAGACAAACAGAGAAACTAAGAACAAGGGCAACAAATGGTAAACAGTAACAAAGATGCTAGATATTACTCCAACTCTCACAGAAAACTGTGGAAAATTCTTAAAGAGATGGGAACATTAGGCCACCTTACCTGCCTCTTGAGAAACCTGTATGCAGGTCAAGAAGCAACAGTTAGAACTGGACATGGGACAACGGACTGGTTCCAAATCAGGAAAGGAGTACGTCGAGGCTGTATATTGTCACCCTGCTTATTTAACTTATATGCAGACTACAATATGTGAAATGCCAGCCGGGATGAATCACAAGCTGAAATCAAGGTTGCCGGGAGAAATACCAATAACCTCAGATATGCAAATAACACCACCCTTATGGAAGAAAGAGAAGAGGAACTAAAGAGCCTCTTGATGAAAGTGAAAAGAGGAGAGTGAAAGCTGACTTAAAACTCAACATTCAAAGAACTAAGATCATGGCATACAGTCTCATCACTTCATGGCAAATAGATGGGGAAAAATGGAAACAGTGACAGATTTTATTTTCTTGAGCTCCAAAATTAGTGCAGATGGTGACTGCAGCCAGCCATGAAATTAAAAGACGCTTGCTACTTGGAAGGAAAGCTATGACATATGTAGAAAGTGTATCAAAAAGCAGAGACATCCAGAGAGTCCCTTACAGGTTAAACCTAAGAAGAAACACATCGAGACACACATTAATCAAGCTAACAGAGATAAAGCACAAAGAAAGGATATTAAAAGCAGCAAGGGAAAAGCAACAGGTAACATACAATGGAAAACCCATACAATTAACAGCAGATCTTTCAGCAGAAACTCTATAAGCCAGAAGGGAATGGCAGGATATATTTAACATACTGAAAGAGAAAAACCTACAACCACGATTGCTATACCTGGCAAAGATTTCATTCAGAGTTGATGGAGAAATCAAAAGCTTTATTGACAAGCAGAAATTAACAGAATTTAGCAACACCAAATCAACCTTGCAACAAATACTAGAGACTTACATAGCCAGTAAACACAAGAGAAAGGAAAGACCTACAAAAACAAACCCCAAACAATCAAGAAAATGCCAATAGGAACATATGTATCAATAATTACCCTAAATGTAAATGGATTAAATGCACCAACCAAAAGATACAGATTGACTGAATGGATACAAAAATAAGACCCAAGTACAGCCACTATGGAGAACAGTGTGAAGATTCCTTAAAAAACTGGAAATAGAACTGCTTTATGACCAGCAATCCCAGTGCTGGGCATACACACCGAGGAAACTGGAATTGAAAGAGATACGTGTACCCCAATGTTCATCACAGCACTATTTATAATAGCCAGGACATGGAAGCAACCTAGATGTCCATCAGCAGATGAATGGATAAGAAAGCAGTGGTACATATACACAATGGAGTATTACTCAGCCATTAAAAAGAATTCATTTGAATCAGTTCTAATGAAGTGGATGAAACTGAAGCCTATTATACAGAGTGAAGTAAGCCAGAAAGAAAGACACCAATATAGTATACTAACACATATATATGGAATTTAGAAAGATGGTAATGATAACCCTGTATGCAAGACAGCAAAAATGACACAGATGTATAGAACAGTCTTTTGGACTCTGTGGGAGAGGAAGAGGGTGGGATGATTTGGGAGAATGGCATTGAAACATGTATAATATCATATATGAAATGAATTGCCAGTCCAGATTCAATGCATGATACTGGATGCTTGGGGCTGGTGCACTGAGACGACCTAGAGGGATGGTACGGGGAGGGAGGAGGGAAGGAGGTTCAGGATAGGGAACACGTGTATACCTGTGGCAGATTCATGTTGATGTATGGCAAAACCAATACAATATTGTAAAGTAATTAACCTCCAATTAAAATAAATAAATTTATATTTTAAAAAAAGACCCATATATGTGCTGCCTACAGGAGGCCCACTTAAGACTTAGAGACACATAGAGACTGAAAGTAAAAGGATGGAAAAATATATTCCATGTGAATGGAAACCAAAAGAAAGCTGGGGTGGCAATCTTTATTTCAGACAAAATAGACTTTAAAATAAAGAGTATCATAAGAGACAAAGAACGACACTACAAATCCAAGAAGACTTAACAACTGTGAATGTCTATGAACCCAACATAGGAGCAAACACTAACATAAGGCAAACACTAACAGGCATAAGAGGAGAAATCGACAGCAACACAATAATAGCAGGGGACTTTAACACCTCATTGTCATCAATGGACAGATCATCAAAACAGAGAATCAACAAGGAAACACAAACCTTAAATGAAACATTAGACCAAATGGAACTAATTGATATCTTTAGGACTTTCCATCCAAATGCAGAAGAATACACTTTCTTCTCAAGTGCATATTGAACATTCTCCAGGACAGACCACATCTCGGGCTATAAATCAAGCCTCAGTAAATTTAAGAAATTGAAATTGTATCAAGTATCTTCTTTGACCACAAAGCTATGAGACTAGATATCAACTACAGGGAAAAAATAGCAAAAAAACCCATAAACTCCTGGAGATTAAACAATACATTACTAAATAACAAAGAGGTTACTGAAGAAAAAAAAGAAATCAAAAGATTCCTAGAAACAAATGACAATGAAAACACGATGACCTAAAACCTATGGGACTCAGCAAAAGCAGTTCCAAGAGGGAGGTTTATAACAGTACATTCATAGCTCAAGAAGCAAGAAAAGCATCAAATAGACAGCTTAACTCTACATTTAAAACAGCTGGAAAAAGAACAACCCCCTCCCCCCGGCCAAGGTCAGCAGAAGGAAGGAGATCATAAAAATCAGAGCAGAAATAAAGGAAAAAGAAATGAAATAAACAATAGCAAAGATTAATAAAACTAAAAGCTGGTTCTTTGACACAATTAACAAAATTGACAAACCACTAGCCAGACTCATCAAGAAAAAAAGGGAGAAAAATCAAATCAATAAAATTAGAAATGAAAAAGGAGAGGTTACAACAGACAACACAGAAATACAAAGGATCATAAGAGAATATTATGAGCAACTATATGCTAATAAAACAGACCACCTAGAGGAAATGGACAAATACTTAGAAAAGATTAGCCTCCCAAGACTGAACCAGGAAGAAATAGAAATTATGAACAACCCAATTACAAACGCTGAAATTGAAACAGTGATCAAAAACCTCCCCCCAAACAAAAGCCCAGGGCCAGATGGCATCACAGGGGAATTCTATCAAACATTCAGAAAAGAGACCCTTCCAAAAAATTGCAGAGGAAGGAACACTTTCAAACTCATTATGAGGCCACAATCACCCTGATATCAAAACCAGAAAAAGACAACATGAAAAAGAAAATTACAGGCCAATATCACTGATGAACATAGATTAAAAAATCCTCAACAAAATTCTAGCAAACAGAATTCAACAACACATTAAAAAGCTCATACACCATGATCAAGTTGGGTTTATTCCAGGGACGCAAAGATTCTTCAACATACACAAATCAATCAATGTGATACACCATACCAACAAATTGAAAGATAAAAACCATATGATCATCTCAATAGATACAGAAAAAGCCTTCGACAAAATCCAGCATCCATTTATTATAAAAACGCTTCAAAATATGGGCATAGAAGGAACCTACCTCAACATAATAAAGGCCATATATGAAAAGCCCACAGCAAACATTATTCTCAATGGCGAAAAACTGAAAGCATTCCCCCTAAGATCAGGAACAAGACAAGGGTGTCCACTTTCACCACTATTATTCAACAAAGTTCTCAAAGTCCTGGCTACAGCAATCAGAGAAGAAAAAGAAATAAAAGGAATCCAGACTGGAAAAGAAGATGTAAAGCTCTCACTGTTTGCAGATGACATGATACTGTACACTGAAAACCCTAATGATAGTATCAGAAAATTACTACAGTTAATTAGTGAATTTAGCAAAGTTGCAGTATACAAAATCAACACACAGAAATCACTTGCATTTCTATATACTAACAATGAAAAATCAGAAAGAGAAATTAAGGAATCAATCCCATTCACCATTGCAATGAAAAGAATTAAATATCTAGGAATAAATTTAGCTAAGGAGACAAAAGAACTGTACACAGAAAATTATAAGACATTAATGAAAGAAATCAAAGATGACATAAACAGATGGAGAAATATTCCATGTTCCTGGGTAGGAAGAATCAATATTATGAAAATGACTATACTACCAAATGCAATCTACAGATTCAATGTGATCCCTATCAAATTACCAATGACATTTTTCACAGAACTAGAACAAAAAAATTCACAATTCATATGGAAACACAAAAGACCCCGAATAGCCAAAGCAGTCTTGAGAAAGAAGAATGGAGCTGGAGGAATCAACCTTCCTCACTTCAGCCTATACTACAAAGCTACAGTCATCAAGACAGTATAGTACTGGCACAAAAACAGAAATATAGACCAATGAAACAAGTTAGAGAACCCAGAGATAAACCTACCCACCTATGGGTACCCTATTTTTGACAAAGGAGGCAAGAATATACAATGGGGCAAAGACAGCCTCTTCAATAAGTGGTGCTGGGAAAACTGGACAGCTATGTGTAAAAAAAATGAATTAGATCACTACTTAATGTCATACAAAAAGATAAGCTCAAAATGGATTAAAGGCCTAAATGTAAGACCAGAAACTATTAAACTCTTAGAGGAGAACATGGGCAGTACACTCGATGACATACATCAAAGCAAGATCTTCTATGTCCCACCCCTAGAGTAATGGAAATAAAAACAAATGTAAACAAGTGGGACCTGATTAAACTGCAAAGCTTTTGCACAGCAAAGGAAACTACAAACAAGGTGAAAAGACAACCCTCAGAATGGGAGAAAATAATAGCAAAGGAAACAACTAATAAAGAATTAATTTCCAAAATATACAAGCAGCTTATACAACTCAATATGGAAAAGCAAACAACCAAATCAAAAAGTGGGAAAGGGACCTGAAGAGACATTTCTCCAAAGAAGACAAACAGATGGCTAACAAGAACATGAAAAGATGCCCACCATCACTCATTATCAAAGAAATGCAAATCAAAACTACAATGAGATACCACCCACACCAGTCAGAATGGCCATCATCAAAAAGTCTACAAACAATACATGCTGGAGAGGTTGTGGAGAAAAGGGAACACTGTTGCATTGCTGGTGGGAATGTAAACTGATACAGCCACTATGGAAGATGGTATGGAGACTCCTTAAAAAGCTAGGAATAAAACCATCATATGACCCAGCAACCCCACTCCTAGGCATATACCCTGAGGAAATCAAAACTGAAAAAGACACATGACCCCAATGTTCACTGCAGCTCTCTTTAGCATAGCTAGAACATGGAAACAACCTAGATGTCCATCAACAGATGAATGGATACAGAAGTTGTGGTACATATATACAATGAAATACTACTCAGCCATAAAAAGGAACACATTTGAATCTGTTCTAATGAGGTGGACAAAACTAGAGCCCATTATACAGAGTGAAGTAAGTCAGAAATATAAATATCATATACTGACACATATATATGGAATCTGAAGACATGGCACTGATGAATTTATTTTTAAGGTGGCAGTGGAGAAACAGACATAGAAAACAGACCTATGGACAAGGTGGGAGGAGAGAAGGGAGAAGGGGAGATGTATGGAGAGAGTAACATAGAAATTTACAATACCATATGTAAAATAGATAGCCAATGGGAATTTGCTGTATGCCTCAGGGAACTCAAATAGGGGCTCTGCAACAGGCTGAACGGTGGAGTGGGAAGGGAGATGGGAGAGAGGTCTGGGAGTTGTTGATGTGCCAGGAAACCACAAAATTCTGTAAAGCAATTATCCTTCAATTTAAAAATAAATTTAAAAAAAGGCAGAGACATCACTTTGCTGGCAAAGGTCCATCCAGTCAAAGCTATGGTTTTTCCAGTAGTCATGTACAGATGTGAGAGTTGGACCCTAAATAAGTCTGAGTGCTGAATTTTGAATTGAAGTGCTGGATAAGACGCTTGAGAGTCCCTTGGACTACAAGGAAATCAAACTAGTCAATCCTAAAGAAAATCAACCCTGAATATTCATTGGAAGGACTGATGCTGAAGCTGAAGCTCCAAAACTTTGGCCACCTGATGTGAAAAGCCAACTCATTGAAAAAGACCCTGATGCTGGGAAAGATTGAAGGCAGGAGAAGGGGATGACAGAGGATGAGATGGTAGGATGGCATCACCAACTCAATGGACATGAATCTGAGCAAATTTTAGGAGATGGTGAAGGACAGGGAAGCCTGGCATGCTGCAGTCCATGGGGTCACAAAGTTAGATATGACTGAGCGACTGAACAAAATATGTCTACCTATTATATATAAGCTTCCATGCTAGCTCAGATGGTAAAGAATCTGCCTGCAATGCAACAGACCCGAGTTCAATCCATGGATTGGGAAGATCCACTGGAGAAGGGAATGGCTACCCACTCCAGTATTCTTGCCTGGAGAATTCTATGAACAGAGGAGCATGGCAGGCTACAGTCAATGGGGTTACAAAGAGTTAGACACAACTGAGCAACTAATGCACACCCCCACACACAAATATTATATTATATTTGTGTGTGTGTGTTTGATTGTAATGTAAAATGTAATTTTTAGATCAAAAAAGCTTGCAGGCCACTATAATTAATTATGCTGGCAAATAAAATCACAAATTAACCTCAAAAAAAAGAATACACTAATTAAAAAAACACATGATGCCTAGAGCAAATGGACATATATTCACACAAAGCTGGATGGTGTGAGATTTCATCATGCTACTCAAACTTATGAATTATTTATTTCTGGAATTTTCCATTTTTTATTTTCAGACTGTGGTAGACTAAGAGCAACTGAAACCTCAGAAAGTGAAACCTCAGATAAGGGGAGACTACTGTGTTAATCATTAAAAATTTTTCTCAGCACACAGGGAATAAAAGGCAAATCCCTTTATTTGAGGGAGTTACTCACACCACAGCTAGCATTAAACTTAGTGATGAAAGACTAATGCTTCTTCATCAGATGGAGCAAGACAAGGGTACTTTTAATCAACAGCCTACTGGAAGTTCTATTAAGTGTAGTAAATCAAGAAAAAGAAATAAAAGATCTCCAGATTGTAAGGAAAGAAACAAAACTATATCTGTGCAAAAATGGCATGGTTTCTATATAGAAAGTCTCAAGGACTTTACAAAAAAGCTCTGAGACCTAATAAATGAATTTACAAAGGTTGCAAGGTAAAAAGTCAATATAAAAAATCACTTGTATTTCTATATGCTAGTAATGAACATTTAGAGTACAAAACTGAAAAAACAGTACCACAATGTTGAAATACTTAGGTTCAAGTCTAACAAAATGTGTGCAGAATCTGTATGGTGAAAACTAAAATGATGATTAAAGAAATCAAGAACACCCAATAATTGAGCTCTGAACCCAATTCCAATATATGGAGGAGGATTTTCCTTTACACCATCAAACAATTCTTGGGACACCAGATGATTGCCCTACAATTCAACTCATTCCTGACACTATCTACCTGGAGATAGCATTAGATCCCACAGGTTAAGGGTTTGGTCCCATAAGATTGCCTCCTCCAGTTAAGATGCCAGTCTGTCTCCTGTGCTTCTGACTGACCAGCTATAGATCTTCAGCTCCAACAACCTCCTCCATGGGTTCAAGTAATTTTCTAGACCAAGTCACAGAGCTCAGAGAAACATTTTACTCACTAGATTACCAGTTTATTATTAAAGGATATAATTCAGGAACAACCAGATAGAAGAGATGCCTAGGGAAGGGAATGGGGATGTGGAGCTTTCATGTCCTTTCTGAGCGTGCCACTTTCCCCAAATCTCCACATGTTCACCAACCCAGAAACTCTCTGAGCTCTGTCCTTTGAGTTTTTATGGAGGCTTATTACACAGGCAGGA
The DNA here is from genome assembly GCF_014754425.2 of Oryx dammah. Classification (NCBI taxonomy): domain Eukaryota; kingdom Metazoa; phylum Chordata; class Mammalia; order Artiodactyla; family Bovidae; genus Oryx; species Oryx dammah. Next base: position 113,235,106 of record NW_024070207.1, read on the forward strand.
TTGTTGGCCATTGGTGATTGAACTCTGTTTCTAGTCCCTCTCCCCTCTTTGTAGTTGGAGGTGGGGTGAGGCGTGGAAGGGACTGAAAGCTTCAATCACATGATTGGTTCTTCTGGTGACCAACCCCTATCCTGATGTGACCTAGGGGCATTACAAAATCACCTCCTTATTAACATTGAAACTCCTTTTATCTCTCTCATTTAGGAAATTACAAGGGTTTCAGGAGCTCTATGCCAGAAATTGGGGATGGAAACCAAATACATATTTTTATTATAAATCAAAATATCACACCTAAATAAATGGAGATGTTCACCATGTTTATGGATTGGAAGGTTTGATAGTGCTAAGATGTTGTTTCTCTTCCAATTCATCTTAAGATTCAACAAAATTCCAATCAAAATACCAGCAGTAATTTTGTAGAAATCAACAAGCTGATTCTAAAATTTATACTGAAAGGCAAAATAACTAGTCTAAGCCAAAAGAGTTTTGGGGAGGAAAAGAAAAAAAAATACACAATGTTAGAGGAATCACCACTACCTAATTTCAAGACATAAGATAAAAGCCAGTCAAGATAGTATGGTATTAGTGAAAGATTAGACACAGTCTACAAATGGTAAATGCTAGAGAGGTTGTGAAGAAAACGGAATTCTCCTACACTGTTGGTGGGAATGTAAATTGGTGCAGCCACTATGGAGAACAGTATGGAGGTTCCTTAAAAAACTAAAAGCTACCATATGATCCAGCAATCCCACGCCTGGGCATCTGTCTGGAGAAAACCATATTTCAGAAAAATACATGCACCCCAATGTTCATTGCAGCACTATTTACAATAGCCAAGAAAAGGAAGCAACCTAAATGTCCATCAACAGATGAATGGACAAAGAAGATGTAGTACATATATACAATGGCCATTTGTAGTAGTACATATATATAATCAGCCATTAAAAAGAATGAAGTAATGCCATTTGCAGCAACATGGATGGATCTAGAGATTATCATACTTAGTGAAGTCTGACAGAGAAAGACAAATATCATAATATCACTTATATGTGAAATCTTAAAAATGATACAAATGCACTTATTTACAAAAAAGAAACAGATTCACAGACTTAGAAAACAAACTTATGGTTACCAAAGGGGAAGGGTAGAGGAAGGGGTAAATTTGGAGTTTGGGATTAACATATACATACTACAATGTATAAAATAGATAACTAACAAGGACCTACTGTATAGCACAAGGAACCCTACTCAATACTCTGTAATAACCTATATGAGAAAAGAATATGAAAGAGAATGGATATACATGTATGTATAACTAAATCACTTTACATCTGAAACTAACACAACATTGTAAATCAACTTAGCTCGATTATAAAATAAAAAAATTTAAAATAAATCAATGGAAGAGAATAGAGTCCAGAAATTAGCCCTCACAAGTGCAACCAACTGATTTTTGCAAAGTTGCAAAAGCAGTCAGTTGAGGTTCTTTCAACGAATAGTGTTGGAACAACTGTACATCAACTATGCTAAAAAATAAACCTTGACTTAATCCTCATATCTTATGGAAAAAGTAATTCAAACTGGATCATAGAATAAAGGTAACACTTAGAGTTATACAATATCTAGAAGAAAACATAAAAATATCTTTGTAACTTTGGATTAAGCAAAGAGTCCTTAGATATGACACTAAAAGAGCAATTCATATAAAAGAACAAATTGAGCCACCATCATTTCTGTTTTCTCATATAAACTCTTAAAACGTCTGAACTCATCTCTACTTCTTCACTCATCGTTTACAATGAAGCTAATACAGTTAGCTTTCTGACTTTATTCCCTACTGAAAATTATCTCATTATGTTCTATAAAACCTTCTAATTATCAAATATAGCTGGACATTTTCAGTTCTTATCCAATTGGGCTTTTTTGCTGCATTTGACATGTTGATAATTCCCTCCTTGAAATTCCTTTCTTGTTGTTGATACTATTCCTCTTAGCAGTTTCTCTGTTCTCCCCTCAGATCTACTCTCATGGTTTCAACTGCCAAAATGTAATGGAGGGATTCTTACATATCTAACTTTCTGATATATTGTTCCAATCGAATGCCTCAGCGTTATGTCAGATTCATTATGTCTGTTTACATCCTTCTTATCCTTTCCCCAAACCATCTCCCCCATTTTTCCCATTCTGTAACTCCTTTGCAAGCAGTACGATCACTTATTTGTGCCAGTTAGGATCCAGGGAGTCTCTTTCTCACAGCTCACATTCCATCAATCACCAAACTGCTAAATATTTTTGGAACTCACCCCTATTTTCCAAGTCCAAGGCCTCACAATCTTTCACCTAGGTTATTGTAATACTGCTTCCCTACAATACTGTGCTCCTCAAATCCATCCTCATTCCAATTCAGATGATCTATCTAAAGTGCATATCCAACCCTGTCATTGCTTTTCTTAAAACTCCCCAAGGGCTCCCTTTACTTCCAAATTCCATAATACGGAAAATTTGGCCTTGTTATTTAGATACTACTTCCCTTTTCAGCCATCTTCTGTCCTCTTATTATGCTTCAGTGACATCTAAATGTTTACATTTCCTCCTACATGCCATGGTTTTTTCTATTCTTTAGGTCTTTGCGCAAACTATCCTTTCTGCCTGACTGCTTCCTACTCATTCTTTAAGACTCAGTTTAGGAAACTTTCCCTGAACCCTTTGGCCTGGAATTTTAGGTACCCTCCCCCTACTGTTCTATAATACCCTGTGGTTTGACTCTTTCATTGTAGAAAGCTGTTTGGTCAACAAGATTATGTAGTATTTAAAAACTTCGGTGTGTCTTTTGTTCATCTTTGTATCCATGTGTTTATCAAATGAATTGAATGAGTGGTTGTTGATTTTACTTCTGCACAGATGATCTCATCAAAGTAACTGACCCCTTAACAACTTCAATTATTTATAATAGTTCTCATGTTTTGAACATTAAGGAGCATAAAGCATAGAGTTCTGGTTTTGAAATTAAGCTTGTGAAAAACTACCATTCCACATAACAATAAGGGCAAGAATGCAAATTAAGGAAGTATTTTCACCTTCTACATTTTTCCACAGACTTCATATAGCAGCCTGGTCAAATAACTGATATTGTTTCATTGGTAATAGCACTGTTCTGAAGTGTAGGTGATCCCTTATACACATCAGAATTTACTGAGTGCATTAACTAGGAACTGAGAATAAATATAAGCAAGATTAATTTCCAAAGGAGCTCACACTTTCCTGGAAACTAAAGGGAAATGAGCAAATAATTGGGAAGAGCAGCTTATTTTGGCTATGGAATAGGGAGGGAGAGTTGATGGATTATTTTTCCTCTGTATGTCTGTTTAGCATCAATCTATTTCTAGTTACAGATACACCATAACAAATCAATGCATTGGTCAGGAGGAAAACAGCAAGGGATTGTACATGGATAAGAAAAAACTTTAAACCACTGCTGGGAAAACAAAAGCAAAGCAAACAAATTTAAAAAAACCCCACAAAACAAAAACACAAGAGAAAAATAAAAACAAATAACCAAACCCCCGAACAATCTTAGTGCTCATCTTATAGATACAGAATCAGGACAGTTCTTGATTCATCAGTGATTGTAGTAGTAAAGAAGTACTTGTTTTACTAATGAAAAGGCCCTGAATCAAACTACTATTAGAGTCAAACTAATATTATTACTATTAGTAATAATAGTCAAATTAACATTAGGGTCTCTGGTTTGGATTTTAGGAGGCATGAGTTATTTTGCAGGGTTGAAGTAATCATCATAAACCCTATGTGAAAGAAATACAGAAGATGGATAATTATTCACTCTCTTTTTCTAAAAGACAATTATTCAGCTCTGTCACCAGGCATCACGTTGCTCTTTCAGTTATGTCACGTCATCTCTGCAGAGCAACCAAAATACATGTTCATTCATTTTGCCAATAAACTTGCAGAATAATTGCAGAACTTTTCATTTTCTATTTCTCTGTTTTAATTTGAAGAAAACAAAATTATTGTATACCAGACAGTTGTTTTCTGTTAAAAAGTATTTCTTTAAACTGTATCATTTATGCAAAAACAAGTAATCTGACTTCATCAAACAGGCAATTTGGTTTGATTTGTGATATTATTTTATTAGGTTGAGCAAACAATTTGGACTTTTTCCTTAGTTAATTCCAAATTAAACTACCAGGATTGTTTAAAAACCTACCTCTTTTCTATATATGCTGTGCATAATGAAATTTTTATGAAAGAGCATTTTTAGGAAAAAGAAGAAAGTTTAGGTCTGGTAATCACTAGCTCCCCTACCTCTTATGTGTAAAGGTTAGCATTTAAATCCCTGATTGATGCCTAAGTCCAAATACCAGTAAGTGAGTGTGACATATTTTCCCCTCACCTACCCTGCAAATCAACTGTGTCTCCTCACCACTCATTTACCATCTTTCTACCATCATTCACAGCTCTTCAATATTTATTTATTTGTTTTTGGCTGCTCTGGGTCTTTGTTGCTGCATTCAGGCTTTCTCTACTTGCAAAGAGTGGGGGCCTACTCTCTAGTTGTGGTGTGTAGGCTTCTCATTTCTGTGGCTTCTCTTGTCGCAGAGCACAGGCTCTAGGTGTGGTTCACAGGCTTAGTTGCTCCCTGGCATGTGGGATCTTCCTAGACCAGAGATTAAACTGGTGTCCCCTGTATCCCAAGGCAGATTCTTAGCCACTGAACTACCAGGGAAGCTCCAGTCACAGTTCTTGAAGCATCGCTGAATTCTCTAAATTTAGATGCGTAACTACTAAATTCAGTTCTGGACATCACTGCATGAAAGTCAACATATAATATGTATGGTGATTTGTTTATTAAAGAAATTAACAGAATTGATATATAACTTGGAAGGAGGGGAAAGTATAATGCAAAGCTATAGTCAGAATAACTGAGGCCTGTGAAAGTTAAGTGAGAATGATATGTTGTTAGTTAGGGTCCTATGGGGAAAACATAAACAATTTTAAGTGTTCATCAGGATTTAATATAGAAAAATGGCTCCCTGGTGGCTCAGTGGTAAAGAATCCGGCTGCCAATGAGGGAGACACGGGTTCGAGCCCTGGGTCGAGAAGATCCCCTGGAGAAGGAAATGGCAACCCACTCCAGTATTCTTGCCTGGGAAATCTCATGGACAGAGGAGCCTGGTGTGCTACAGTCCATGGGTTGCAACTGAGCGACTGAAAAATAACAACAGTGGTAACCTAGACGTTGGAAGGCTGAAAGAGCATAAGCGGTTGTGCATAAGTTGAAATAACCAATCAGATATTGGTAACGCTTTTTAATTAAAATAATAGGAGAAAGAAAAAAAAGATAAAATGGTTAATATATTCATAACAACCAAGGAAGCTACTAAATTTTAATTTCTGTAACTAGTCAGAAGGTCATAGTTGAAATTCATAACTTGTTTCTTCCACTACTCTTTCCAAGTTTGCTTTACTGTCAGGAAATAGGTTGATTGGATCTTTACATGGGAAGATAATCCCTAACTTCATTCCTGAAGGGTCTGAGTCCTTATCAGTCCTTTCTTAATTGAGTTGCTTTAGTTTTCCATTAACTTTTACTATTGGATGTAGAAATATGAAGTGGTACCACAGAGAATTCCTTGAACTATAGTCATTTTCTCTTGTTTTGTAGAAATGTCTTTTGGTAATACAGATCTCTTCAAGAAAATTAGAGATATCAAGGGAAGATTTCATGCAACGATGAGCACAATAAAGGACAAAAATGGTATAGACCTAACAGAAGCAGAAGAGATTAAGAAAAGGTGGCAAGAATATACAGAGGAACTATACAAAAAAGATCTTCATGACCCAGATAACCACGATGGTGTGATCACTCACCTAGAGCCAGATATCCTGGAATGTGAAGTCAAGTGGACCTTAGGAAGCATCACTATGAA